>NW_028327172.1:140280063-140893992 GCF_987537825.1 Furipterus horrens | reverse complement strand
AATAATCTCTATTTACCCTTATCCTATTTATCCTTGGTTTCCAAAATTGTTGTTGCATTTCAGAAACTGGAAGTGTGAACTTTCCTACTGCTCAGCATTAGCTGGTGCTTGGGCTACTGCTTTCCACGATGAGAAGGCCTCATAGGCATCCTGTCCAGAAATTCAGACAGGGCAGAGTAAGTTTATGGATTAGCCTTTCCACAGGCTTTAACAAAGCATCTGCACAACTGTACACTTACAGTGATGAGCAGTGTGACTAGAATTGGCCCACATGATTAAGGAGGCTAAGAAGTCCCACAGTCTGTCATCTGCAAATTGGATACCTAGAAAAGCAGACAATGTAACTCAGTCCAAGTCTGAAGACCTGAGAACCAGGGGAGCTGGTGGTGTAAATCCTAGTTCAAGGGCAAGAGAAGCTGAGATAACATGTCCCAGCTCAATCAATGAGGCACGAGAAAAAGTGAATTTGTCCTTCTTTCACCTTTTTATTCTATAGACTTCATGGATTGGCTCATGCCCACCCATACCCGGGAGGGAAGTCTACACTACTGAGTCTACCAATCCACCTACTAATCTCACCTGACACATCGAGAAATAACATTTAACCTGGGCACCCATGACCCAGTCAGGCTGACACAAAATTAACCATGACAGTGGTCTCAGGAGGCTACTTTAGAGATTAAGAAGAGAAGTCTCCTTTTGTGTCCTAGTGAAGTAGAGGCCATGTGGCCTGCAAGACTGAACACAGTTTCTGAATAACCTGAGCCACCTAGTCCCTGGGGAACTCCTAACATCTGAGTTCACATTAGAAGTAATATCAGGAGCTCACCAGGAAGCAGGGAAGGCAGACTCTCATAGTGCCAGGAAGTTCATAGGAATACACAACCAGTTGCATAGTGGAGCAGAGTTTCCTAATCCTTTCATTGTCTTGAGAACTTTCTACTCTGTCCACAATTGTGTTGAAATGTGGCTAGTGAAGTTGAGCAATCAAATTTTTAATTTTATTTTATTCTAATAACTTAATTTAAACAGTCACCTGTGGCTCTTGGCTGCTATGCTGGGTAGCACAGAGGTTACAATCAACAAAGAGCTGTTTAGTTCTATGCATAACAATGTTGAAAGCCCAAATCCTGTTTTAGACAAACTTTTGATTTATACAAAAAAGTGTTGTAACCATTCACTAAAAAAAGAAAACTGAGTGAGCAGAGCTTTGGTAAACTGAGGCAGAGGGACAGGGCAGAGGGTGGAGAGACGACAGTAATGAATTTGTTTGAAATGCAACTGAGTTTGTGTCCCTCTCTGTGCTTTGCTGGGGTGTTTATTCCTTTCGTTCCTGGTTAGAGTGATCATTCTGGTGGTTCGGTGCTTTCATGTTCAATAGGCTTATTTTGCACACAGCTGGGTTATCTCAGGTAGGAGAGCTCCCTGCTTAATCTTCTTGATTTCTCCGTGCTCATTCCAACTGCACAGATGTGAGTGTGGCGCTGTCATCATTCTCTCCCGGCGCTGATCAAGCATGTCAGTTTCTATAATGTGCGCACACAGAAAAATAAACAAAATACAACTTAATGAAGAAAAGAAGGGGGGCCCACAAAAGGGATCTTACAGCCCAAGTGTCGCTTATTTCAACTCACTTTATAGTTGTAAGTAAGAAAGAAGATATACCCCTGGCTATAACAGTTCACTTTGTGCAAGATAATTTATTGAGTCTGTTTTGAATTTTCACTCTTCCATAAAGCTTTATTATCCTAATCAATAATTATTTGTGGATGATATAGTGATATCTTTAAACAAGTCACCATTTGTTCTTTTCAGTACTTTTTCAAACAAAGGCACCTGGTTAAGAAAGTTGACTGGTTGAAGTAAAACACTAGCTTTCCCATTGCCACAAAAGAACCCTTTCGTCCAGTTCTACTACCAATTAATGCAGAAACAAAATAAAGGGAAAATTGCAAAGATTTCTAATATGATGGCATAGAGCCAATGACAAGATGATGAACAAGGCACTTACTGATTCAATAACCAAGTAACTAAAGACTATAGGAAAATAGGAGTAAATTTAGAAGAGTGAGTGTCTGTTATGTTTACTAGAAAGGGACAAAAGCCACTTGGCGTTGTTATTGTGTATTAACTAACATCACCGCTGACTTTCCAGGATCTAGATACTGTGTAGAATCTAGCATTATCTAAGTCAGATGTTTATTGGATGTCCCTTATTGTGCATGTGACTTTGTAGAAACATTTTCTATTAACTACAGAAAGATGACTTGTGTAATAATTAGGCTCACTTTAGAAGAGCTCATCCCTACCAAATTTTGAGATGCAAAATAAAAAATAATGGTATCAGTTGTCAATTTCTTCACTTCAGTTTCTTCAGTTCACTTTGATTCTTTTCATTCTAGAGCCCTTTTACTGTGACTTCCCTATTCAAGAGGCATCACCACCTTCTGCTTCCTGACTACTGTCAGGCACGGGCACAGACAGGAATGCTTCTCCTTGGTTGCACACTACCGCCCACCACTGCCTTGTACCCTATTTATTTGGTTTCCCAAATCCGATGGTTCTATGTGGTTTTCAACAACATGAAGTTCCTCCTATTCCAAATGACTTGTGTGAGGTGTCAGGAAGCAGCCCTGTTGCAATAAAGTCACCTGCCACCTGTGTGGAGAGAATCACAGCTCCGGGGAATCACTGGCCAGGGTAAACTGAGATCCTTGCTTCTCAGGGAGGGGAGTCTTGCAGGGCAGCTTCCGGAACAGCTGAAGGGACACGTAGCAGCTTCCAGCATTTAGTGAGGAGCTTCTCTCCTCCCAGACTACCACACTCTTTGCTGGCCATGATGGAAAATAAATTGGTAGCAGAAACTAAGGGAAATTGAAGGGGAAGACTGCATTAGTTTAACTCAAACATGGCATGTCATCTTCTGAAACACCCATGGGATTTTCTTTCCCTAAGCTAACCCTGAAACAACACTCAGAATCCTTTCCCTTCCCCAAAGAAGTAAAATCCACTTTTCAGTAACTTTATCAGTCAGGGTCCAGTTTGGAGATGGAACCCATGGAGTTATTGCAACAGGGAGAATTTGATGTAAAAATTTGTTGTTAACTGGGGAATGAGGAAGGCGAAGAAAGGAAATCAAGATCCAAGAGACAGCCACTGAGGAAACTGTTATCACTCCCAGTGCTGGGAATCAAGGGAAAAGTTTGGGATTACTGGGACTAAGAAATTTGGAGGAAGAGCTCCGTGGAGCCGGAAAGTCAGTCCTCTGGTGGGGAGGGGGAGCTGTGGTGGTGGGGCTGTGAGTCAAGGAGGGAGTCTGTGGGACCTCATCCTCAGCTCTAGGAGGGGGTACTGGTGCCTCTGGGGTTATCATCACAAGGCAGTTGCCAGCATTGGAAAACTGCAAATGGTCCAGCTGCTGCTGCTGAAATATAGTGCGTGGGGCAGGTAGAAGCAGCAAGACTGCGGTTATGGCGACAGGCAGAAATGAGCCACTCTCCCGCGGCAGCTTGACTGGCTCCCTCCAGGGCCCTCTGTGGGCAGAGCCCAAAGGAGATGCAGGGGTCCAGGTCTAAGCCAGCCCAGGCATCAGAAAAGTGAAAGGGTGGATTTGAAACTGAGAAACAGTACTTTAATTACTGGCACCGAGGGTCATGCAGATTTTTTAGAAGTTTCTGTGGAGAACTCTGAAAGGCAATATTCATTTATTTTTTCTTTTTTTATTTTTTATTTTTATTTATTTATTTTTTTGAAAGGCAATATTCACTGTAGGGTGTTCAGCATTTTATGATTCCCTTTCCCCTAAAATAAATCCCCAGTCAGTCTCTCTTCCTCTTGTCCCTTCTCTCTACATGCTTAAATACTGCCTACTGTCTTTAAAATGAACCCAGCTATCTTCTCTAATGTTGCATCCCTGCACCATCATTCTGCCAATAAATACGATCCGTCTCTTCTTTAGAAGGTAGAGGAAGTCTATATATTTTTCCTGTCAAAAATACTTTCTTCACATCAGAATAAGATTAAAAAGGATAAAAATTAAGATTTAGAGTAACTGTAATGAGATAAGGAAAAATTAAAAGAAACAAGAATAGAGATATGTTTCGAATTTAAAAACAGTAAAGAAAGCAAGGCAGAAATAAACAAAAACTGCATGGTATTACTTGTCTGTGGACTTTTCTAAAAAAGTCAAACTCATAGAGACAGAGTAGAAAAGCCATTGCTGAGGGGTCTGGGGGGAACTAGGGAGAGGTTAGTAAAAGGGTACAAACTTTCAGCTATAAAATGAATACGGTCTGAGGATCTAATAAATAACATGATTATATTGTCTAATAGAAATTTGCTAAAAGTGTAACTTAATTATTGTCACTAAAATTAATTAACTATTACATAAAATAAGAAATTAAAATTCTAATGCATAAAGGGCAAGTGAAATAACTGAGCATTAAAACAATAGCTAAAAACAAGATGAAAGCTTTTAAAAATGAAACTTAAATGACATAAGAATAAAATCAACAATACTTTAAAATAAAACTAGTCAAGTGGAATTTAAACTCTTTTTGGCCCTGACCAGTAGCGCTCAGTTGGTTTGGCATTGTCCTGAAAGGACACCAGTTTGATTTCCAATCAGGACACATTCCTGGGTTTTCGGGTCAGGGGTCAGGGATGCGAACAAGAGGCAATGGATCGATGTTTCTCTCACTCCTTCCCTCCCCCCCCTCTAAAAATGAATGAACAAAGTTATTTTTTTTTTACTCTTTTTTTGGATAATAGAGAGAAATTGATTTTAAATTAGTTTTAAGAGAAGAGAAAACCAGGAAAGAGAGGATAGAAATGAAGAGCTTAAGTGTAATGGAAAATAATAGCTTCCATTTATTAAGTATTAAAGAATGAATGACAGGCATTATGCTAAGTGCTTTGATTGTATTGTTTCATTTAAATCTCACAGCCCCATTAGGCTGGTACTATTAAGTCCCCACATTTCATAGGTTGGAAGACTGAATCTTAGAGTATTCTCACAGCTCATAAAATTATGGAGTTGGAAGTTAAACTCAGCTAGACCTATCTAGATGCAGAGCCCAACAGTTGAGGAAAGCACCAGGATAATGAAGAGTAGAAAGGGAAAAACAAATTAATCAGTACATATAATGTGAAGATATACCATGGAATGCTGACTTGCTGATTTATTCATTGTGATAAAATAAAATTAGGGAAAAGTCAGAAAAGAGGATAAAGGGGAAACAGGAGGAAACAAAATTACAAAAATCAAGGCTCTGGGAAAATAATAATGTCTCCTGTGAAACTGACTTGTTCCCCTGGTCCTCACTTTCCCTGTCAGACAGCCCCCTGTTCACTCAGAGCCCGGGGCATCTCTTCTATCCTTTGCCTTAAGCTTAATGAGGTGATCTAGGCCCTTTCTTAGGCCTTGTTTTTTTCCTGCATGTCGAGGAGGGCTTCCAAAGCATCCTTGGCCTTTCAGAGGCCCCGGTGGCCTGCCTGGTTTGACTTACGCATGGCCCACAGCCCCATAACAACTGCATGGCACTTGCCACAACATCCCAGGCCTCACCAGCTTATTGGTCCAAATGAGGTCATCTAACATTAATAACCCTCAATCTCCCTCATCCTGAGACTCTATGCTCATACCAGAAATCTAGTCCTGGTAGAGATCTGCTCCTCTGGGAGTTTAAAGCAAAAATAAGCAGTCACTCCCCTCTGGTATCTATTTGTGTCACCATCTCAACTCTTATGCTTTGGGAATGTATTTTCAAAGTCTGGGAATTCCAAGAACCTATTCAGGCATGTTTCCTAATAGGACGTGCTTTGCTTGCTGAAGGTGAGTGTCAAGAAGCAACCAAAATGGCACAGTTCATCTTGTATACTCTGCCTCACCAAAAAGCAGAGCTGGCCTGACATGTGGTGGATAATGAGTAAGTAGGACCCTTTTGTCTCTTTGGAATAGTGTGGGGTCTTAGTTTCTCAAGGCTTACATACATGATATGCTCTTTCTCTAGGGTTAATAAGCTATAGACACTCAGGCATTCACAGGAAGTAGGATTTTAGGCACCAAAATTTACATGTATGTTTGCATGTGTTACAAATAACTTAAGAGCAATATAATAATATATAATGGTGATGATGATGATGATGTAAGCTTTGTCCTAACTAGAGTAACTATATATCCTATTTTCCCTGAATACTTTTGGTTTTTGTCTTTTGCTCCAACATTTTTGTAGTGCCTCCTTTCACCATTGAAAGCTATCATAACACAATAGCCAAAAAATAAAAAAACAAACAAACAAGCAAACCAAAGCAAAAATCCCAGAATAGCCACGACACAATAAGTGGACTTCCAGTTTGTCAACTGTATAAAATATGAGATTCCTTAATTGTAAGGTTAAGGAATTGAACAAGTGAGCTTCTGGGTTGAGCCTTGTTATAGCGCCATCTGGTGGCAGCTTTCTGAGCCAACTTGAGTATCCATAGGGACAATTCTGGGTGTTGTGACTGGCTGAGGCTTTGAGGATAATAGTAACAATTGTAAGATTCTCCCGGTTGTTTGGTTTCCAATTCATGGAGATTGGACTGACAAACTAGCGGGATTCAATGGACCCATCCTGTACAAGATTGTCTTCTCCTGACTGGTCTTACTTAGCCTTTCTTCAACATAGTCCCTCCTTAATTTTAAAAACTTTGCCCACCCTATTTAGAAAATTAGGGATGGACACAGAGGGTGGGACAAATTGTCTCTCGTTTTCTATTGAGTTCAATATTTGAATTCAAGTTTTGCAGTTAGCATTGGTAATCACAATAATATTTAACATTTACTGAGAGATTTCTAGGGCCAGCAATTAAGAAGACATTACTAATCAAACACAACTAAACATAAGCAGAAGTATCCTCCCATTGAAGTCATGTCTCTCCATAACTACAACTTATGTAGGAAATATTATTTTGGTTTGTGCTTGAACTTTTTTATTTTATAAAAATAGAACCTTCAGAATGTGGTTTAAATTAAGTTATAGCCTTCAATTTGAATTTTTGATGTTTTCATGTACCCCAAAGGTATTTGATAATAGGTACATTTTAATGTTTTACAACCTTTCTGGCACTTTGGTAGCTTGAGCTATTAGGTCCATCGCTGAAGGTCAGGCTGTTGAGAGACTCTGGGGTCAATCCTTGGAGGGTAGATCAAGTCTCAGTAGATCAAGGTTGAGTTAATGTTCATCATTGGTTCCACTCAGCTCCAGATATTCCAGGTTTCCACTACTGAGATTCCTCCCATTTTACCTCATGGTTGTGAATTTGCGTGCGTGTGCATGTGTGCATGTGTGCGCACACTTGTGGTTATGTTGGGAGGGTTTTAACATGGGAATCAGGATATGTTTTTGCAGTTCCTGGCCATTTTAACCAACTTGTTTTCCCCAGGAAAATCTTTGTTGAATCTCTGCTTCAGCTGATCTTTTGAAAAAAGCTAATAAAGAGATATGATAACTGGTTTCTGAATATACTGAAAGAAAAATTTCAGCATTGTGAGAAGGTAAAAAGCATTTAGCTAGATTCCTAGTCTGTACGTGTTTAATGTGGCACAAGAAACAATGACAGTGTATAAATGGCCACCTTCCTTTGTGTAACCTCTCCTGGGCCATACACATGCTGAAGGCTTTGATGGACATAACCCAAGGAGTTGCTACTATGAATTTTATAATGGAATACACCTTAGAAGCCCTGGCTGGTTTAGCTCAGTGGATTGAGCGTCGGCCTGCGAGCTAAGTGTCGCTGGTTCGATCTTCCAGTCAGGGCACATCAGAGAAGGAAAACTCTGATTCCAAAAAAAAAAAACCTCCGCTGCCTTGCGGCATACCTCTTCAGGGGAAAGGCTAAGGGAGTAAACCCCGACAGAAAATCCGGAGCCGGAGTCCCTAAGGCGGTTTGACGTTGTAGTCAACACCGGCAACTCCTGCGGCGCACCTGAACCCAAGCTGTATCGACTCCGTCTTTCCCTTGGACCCTTCAGCTGCGAAGAGAGGGGGGGTCTGCTACATGGGCAACAGCAGACCCTCCATATTACCCTGCCCAGGCTCTGTAGCTTCAGCGTCATCGCAAGATGTCGATTCAACACGGGAGGAGACAGATACTACCATGTCACTCCCGAGTCGGACTGCACAGCCATTCTCGGCGGTGCAGATGGACTCTTAAGAAGCTACACCATCGTCTCTCGAGACGGACGGCTGCCGACGACACCTTAGAAACAGAGTGACGGTGTCACTCTGGTCCTTTCTCTCCTGAATATTACCACCTCGTTCCTGGCAGTCATGTAAGAAATTAATTGGATCCAGCTTGACTCCTATAACAGAGGACACCTGGAGATCGTGCTGCAAGAAGAGTCAGACTCGATGTTCAAAACTGAGCACATTTATTTATTATCTGAGCAGAGAATGAAATAAATGGGGAACTTTGGGAAATAATTTTTACAGATAGTTTTCAGTTTACAACTGCAGCCCTGAGTCTCTCTTCTATTTCCTGAAGGCAACTGATTTTTTGTGCAAGGGAACACAGGAGAGATGGTTTATTTTCCTAAGAAAAGATTTACTAGTTCACACAGGTATGCTTCTCTCCCAGGTATGTTTTTCTTTTGAAATTTCACTGATATCCTGGGCCAGATTTTGAAGATTTGGTTTCCAGTTCTTGCTCCATTTATAATTTACTGTATTCTAATAGGCAATATCCTTAACCCCTGTGGGCATTTTCAGTTCATCAAAAATAAGAATTAGGACATCTAGCCTACCTAAAAAGGAATGTCAAAGGAATATGCTAGATTATTTTTGATGTCATGGAAGAAAGAAATAACAGATACTGATAATAATAATTCACATTGTTCTATTTAAACTTGCCTTAAGAATAAGATTTGCGGCCTTGCAGACGCCGCCGCCGCCGCCCCGGATATTCCCGCATCCAGCCATGGTCAACCCCACCGTGTTCTTCGACATCGCTGCCGACGGCGAGCCCTTGGGCCGCGTCTCCTTCGAGCTGTTTGCAGACAAAGTCCCAAAGACGGCAGAAAACTTTCGTGTTCTGAGCACCGGGGAGAAAGGATTTGGTTATAAAGGTTCCTGCTTTCACAGAATTATTCCGGGATTTATGTGCCAGGGTGGGGACTTCACACGCCACAATGGCACAGGCGGCAAGTCCATCTACGGGGAGAAATTTGATGATGAGAATTTCATCCTGAAGCACACAGGTCCTGGCATCTTGTCCATGGAAAATGCTGGACCCAACACAAACGGTTCCCAGTTCTTCATCTGCACGGCCAAGACCGAGTGGCTGGATGGCAAGCATGTGGTCTTCGGCCAGGTGAAAGATGGCATGGGTGTTGTGACAGCCATGGAGCGCTATGGGTCCAGGAATGGCAAGATCAGCAAGAAGATTACCATTACTGACTGTGGACAACTCTAATACATTTGACGTGGGTTTTATTTTAACCACCAGACCATTCCTTCTGTAGCTCAGGAGAGCACCCCTTCACCCCTCTCTGCTTGGAAATGTTCTGTAATCTTCGTGCTCTCGCCGCAGTTCATTGGGTTCCATATTTTCCTTACCCCTTCTAAGTCTAGCTGGATTGCAGAGTTAAGTTTATGATTATGAAATAAAAACTAATCAACAACAACAACAAAAAAAAAAAGAATAAGATTTGCCATTAAAAAAAAAAGATTTGCCATTTAATTTTTAAGAAATGAAAGGAAAATAAAAGAGATCAAAGAGTATTATTTAATGGTTTGATTAACCTGATGTGAAGTAGGGGGCATTCCTCTCCAAAACCAGGGTGTGCGTCGTAATTTTCATCTAATAGTGTCTTCAAAATCAGGTGAGACACTTTTCAAATGACACTTGAGACATAAATATTGGGTTGGCCAAAATGTCCGTTACATTTTTTCTGTACAGTGGCTTTAGTAGAGCTTAGTTGTCTTCAACTTCATTTGAAACAATTTTGTTAGATTGTATTGTGACAGCTGTCATATCAGCATGTATTTTTATAAAACTTATCAAAATTGGTGAATTTTTGTGCAGCTATTTTAATATTGAAGATGGGAGAAGATATGCAGCATTTTTGGCATATTATGCTTTACTATTTCAAGAAAGGTAAAAAAGCAACTGAAATGCAAAAGAAGATTTGTGCAGTGTCTGGAGAAGGTGCTGTGACTGATCAAACATGTCAAAAGTAGTTTGTGAAGTTTCTTGGTACTGTTGACATTGTGGCCAAATAATTCTTTGCTGAGGGGCTGTCTTATGCATTGGAAGATGTTTAAGCAGCATCCCCTGGTCCCCACCCACTAGGAGGCAATAGCGGGAGAGAGCCGATGTACTCCAAATATGCAAATCAATAATTATTGATGAAAATGAAAAATATGCCTTTTATTTTATGAAAAAAACTAAGTAGACTTTTTAGCCAACCCAACAGAACAATATTTTTTAGAACAAAAAGGAAAGCTTTTGCATTTTATTTAAGGAGATTAGTGAAAGGGAATCATGAAATATGAGATTTCATAAATTTCATGCTCTCCACATCTCAGAAATGTAAAGTTCCTAATAGTAAGAACATCCTGTTTCTTCACCACCACCCAGCAATGTCTTGCCTAGTGCTGTGAGAGGAACAGGGATCTGGACGTGGTTGAGGAGTGAATGAAGAAATGTATAGGTGGATGAATTAATGAAGAACAAGTGAATGTTCTGGCTCAGTGGTTTGTTGTTTTCTTGTTTTGTTTTGTTTTTACTTGGTGTTACAGAAGTTCATTGTAGCAAATTTGGAAAATGAAGAAAATATAAAAATTAAAATAACCATAGAGGATCCCATTGTAAATATTTTAGCACATTTCCCCATTTTTCAGATACATGTGCATGTAGACATGTACATATGTGCACACACACATCAAAATTTGTGTGTAAGTCCATAACATCATTTTTATAACTTGACACCATAATATATAGTTGTGATTAACCCTTTCTCCAATTAATGTTCTATTGTGAATATTTTCTCAAAATATTGTTTAAAATTTGATTCAGTGTACCTTGATATAATTATTTTTTTTTGAGGATTTAAGTTTTTACTGTGAAAATCATTCTCTGATGATCTCCTGTCTATAAGTAGTTATGCCATCTTAGGTACTTTCTTAGGGTAATTTCTAGATCTAGAGGGGAAGGCATTCTTCAAGCTCTTGATTTGCTGTGCCATGTGTTCATGGACCTCTTGTGTTTCTCCTTTCGCCTCTTTGTGTCCTCTGCCCTACAGGTGCCTGTTGATTGGGGAAGATGACGCTTGTCTCTCCTCTCAGGAAGCACACACACCCACTTCTCTCCTCACTCACCTATGGGGAATAGGAGCAGGCAAAGAGAATTCCTGGACTTTAAATATTTTTCCAGTTTAAATCCAGATGTCAGTTCGGCTATTGTAGAAAACAATAGGCAGTTCCTCAAAAGTTAAACATAAAATAACCATATAACTCAGCAGTTCTACTCCTAGGTATATA
The DNA here is from genome assembly GCF_987537825.1 of Furipterus horrens. Lineage (NCBI taxonomy): Eukaryota > Metazoa > Chordata > Mammalia > Chiroptera > Furipteridae > Furipterus > Furipterus horrens. Next base: position 140,882,470 of record NW_028327172.1, on the reverse strand, counting down.
TACCCCAAAGAAGTAAAAACTGATGTTCACATAAATTCATGTATACTCATATTCATAGCAGCACTATTCACAAGAGCCAAAAGATAGAAAAAACCCAAATGTCCATCAATTGTTGGCTGGATAAACAAATTTCATGTATCCATATAAAGGATATTATTCAGTCATAAAAAGGGATAAAGTTCAGATGCATGCAATGACAGATGGTAGACCTCAAAAACATTATTCTAAGTGAAAGAAGCCAGATAAAAACAAGTCACATATTATATGATTCCTTTGATATGAAGTGTCAGAGTAGGTGAATCTATAGAGACAGAATGCAGATTGATGGTTGCCAGGATCTGGGGAGAGGGAGCAAGAGGGAGCAAGCTTTTAATGGGTACACCATTTCCTTTTTTAAAAAAATGGTTAGAAATCCCATTTTTATTTATGTCTAGACATAAAGGAAAAGGAGCTAATAAGCACTAATGAGTTCACAACTGTTAACTTATCATTCTGTTTTCCCATGATGGTTATTATTCATTGTTAGATTTTTAAAATTGAGATGTAATTAATATAAAACATATTCATTTTAGGTATTAAAATGATTCAATATTTGTATATGTTGTGAAATGATCACCACAATAACTGTAGTTAACATCCATCACCACACATAGTCGCAATTTTTTTGTCTTGTGATTAGAACTTTTAAGACCTACTCACTTTGTAACTTTCAAATATACAATACAGTATTGTTAACTATAGTTACCATGTTGTATTTGTACATTACATCCTAAGGACTTTTTATCTTAAAACTGGAAGTTTCTACCTTTTGCCTTTTGACCCCCTTTACTCATTTTGCCCACACCCCTATCCCCTGTCTCTAGCAACCACCAATCTGTTTTCTGTATCTATAAGCTTTGCTTGTGTGTGTGTTTAGATTCCTCATATAAGTGGGATTATATGGGTTTGTCTTTCTCTGACTTATTTCATTTAACATAATGCCCTCAAAGTCCATCTATGTTGTCTCAAATGGCAAGATTTTATTATTTTTATGGCAGAATAATATTCCATTGTGTACTAGTACTACATTTAAGTTACTTATTCATCCATTGATGGACACTTGGGTTGTTCTCATGTCCTGGCTATTGTAAATAATGCTGCAAAAAAACATGAGTGTGCATATATCTTTTTGAATTTGTGGGGGTTTTCTGATAATACCCAGAAGTAGCTGGGTCATACGGTGGTTCTATTTTAAATTTCTTGAGATACCTTCATACTGCTTTCCACAGTGGCCAGACCAATTTACAGTCTCACCAACAGTACACAAGGATGCCCTTTTCTCTATAGCCTCACAAACACTGTCATTTCTAGTCCTTTTGATAAATAACAGTCATTCTAAGCAGTGTGAGGTGATATCTCATTGTAGTTTTTAAAAATATATATTTTATTGATTATGTTGTTACAGTAGTCCAAATTTTTTCCCTTTGCTCCCCTCTTCCCAGTACCCCTCTTCCCTCCAGCAACCCGCCCCCCTTAGTTCGAATCCATGGGTCATGAACTTCATCTTTTCCTATATTATTCTTAACTTCCCCCTGTCTATTTTGTACCAACCAATTTTGCTTCTTAATCCCTGCACCATTTCCCCATTTCTCCCCCTTCCAACGCCCAGCTGATAACCCTCCAAATGATTCCCATACCTATGATTCTGTTCCTATTCTGGTTTCCTTAGTTGGATTTTGTTTTTATTTCGTCTATTCAGTTGTTGATAGTTGTGAGTTTGTTGTCATTTTAAGGTTCATAATTTTGATCTTCTTTTTCTTAAGTAAGTCCCTTTGACATTTCATATAGTAATGGCTTAGTGATGATGAACTCCTTAGCTTTACCTTACCTGGGAAGCACTTTATCTGCCCTTCCATTCTAAATGCTAGCTTTGCTGGATAGAGTAATCTTGGTTGTAGTTCTTGCTTTTCATCACTTTGAATACTTCTTGCCAGTCCCTTCTTGCCTGCAAAGTTTCTTTTGAGAAATCAGCTGACAATCTTATAGGTACCCCTTTGTAGGTAACTCTCTGTTTTTCTCTTGCTGCTTTTAGATGATCTCTTTATCTTGAATCTTTGGCATTTTAATTATGATGTGTCTTAGAGTGGTCCTTTTTGGGCCTAGCTTGTTTGGGACTCTGTGCTTCCTGGACTTGTATGTCTATTTCCTTTGCCAAAATTTGGGAGTTTTCCTTCATTATTTTCTCACATAAGCTTTCAATTCTTGCTCTTCCTCTTCTCCTTCTGGCTTTCCTATGGTTCGGATGTTGGCATGTTTAAAGTTGTCCCAGAGGTTCCTAAAACTCTCCTCATTCTTTTTCAATTCTTGTTTCCTCATTCTGTACTGGTTGACTGTTTATTTCTTCCTTATGTTCCAAATCATTGATTTAAACACTTGTTTCCTTCCCTTTACCATTGTTTTTGTGAGGATTTTCCTTCATTTAGCATAGCCTTCACTTCTTTCTTTATGCATTTGCTGTACTCAGGCATATCTGTGAAGCCAGTGAGCACCAGTGTTATGAACTCTTATGTCTGTTAGGCTGACTATATCCTTGCCTGTAAGGTTGGCTATCTCCTTGTCACTTAGTTCTCCCACTGGAACCTTGATCTGTTCCCCCTTTTGGGCCATACTTCTTTGTCTCCTCATCTTGACAGGCTCTGGTTTGTTTGCCTCTGTGTCTTAGGTAGAGCTGTTGCACATGTTATGTTGTAAGGGGCAGAGCCTTAGGTATTTGTCAGTACAGGGCAACCTGTTTCACCATGTTGTGGTGCTGTATGTGAGGGAGGGGTCTGAGAGGGAACAATGCCGCTTGCTCAGCACTCACCCATTTTCCAGGCACTTCTCCCACTTCCTGTATGGGACTGGTGCCTCTCTGGCTGTTGCCCTGGCTATCATTCCCAGAGTGGGTAGGTCTGTGGATGTTCTAGGATTCTGGGGCCCTTTAAACAAGTGGATTCTGCTGAGAGACCAGCAATTTCTTCTTCTGCCCCAACCCTCACTGGTCTGCACAGTCAGAAGCAATGAGGCTCTATTTTCCCTGGTGCTAGGACTGTGAGTTGCATGGTCTGGTCTGGTGCTAGGAGTGCTCCCCAGGTGTCCCTCCTGACTTTTTAAAATGTGTGATTGTGCTTTCCGCTGGTCTCTCGCTGCTGCTGCCACCACACTGTGTCCTCTCTGCCCCAGCTCTGCCCCTCCTACCTGTCTGGATGAGTAGTTCTTCTGTATATCTTTGTTTATTGGACTTCTATGCAGCTCTATTTTCTGGAACTTCTGGTTGTCTCTAGTTTTGAGGTAGTTGTATTCCTTTTTAGTTGTGGAGGGAGACGCAGCATGTCTGTCTAGGCCTCCATCTTGGTCGAAAGTCTCTCTCATTGTAGGTTTGATTTACATTTTCATGATGATTATTGACATTGAGCAACTTTTCATGTACCTGTTGGTGTCTGTATACCTTATTTGGAAAAAGTATTTATTTTTTAATCAAACCGCTTGCTGGGTTTTCTTGTATTGTTATTGAGTTGCCATTTTCTTTTGAGGTTGATGAAAATATTTTGCACTAGATAGTGGTGGTGGTTGTACAACATTTTGAATGTACTGTCACTGAAATCGTCACCTCAATTAAAAGAAAAGAATTATATCCTGCAAGTAATTATCTTCCCATGAAAGTTCAGTCTTCAACAACCCCCACCCCCCAACACATATACACACATGCACACAACAGAGACCAGGACTCACCCCTGGGTACCAGCAGGCAGCAGTTGCAGATCATCTTACAGAGTGTACGATGAAGGGGCTTGAACCTCCATGGGGTTGTCATTTACAGGCTTGTGCCTTCACTGACATATGTAGCTAGTTATATAAATTTAACTCATAACAATTCCATTTTGAAAAGTCTAATCTTCAAGGAATTAGAGAAAAGATGGAAATTTCCATAGTTTGTGTATAAAGCTTGACACAGATAAGATTTCAGATAAAAAAGGGACATGGCTGGAGCAGATAAATGTTCACAACTTAACCAATTGCTTTTTTTTTTTTTAGAAAAAGCACAGAAGTCTTGGAAAGGGGCAATGCATTTTCCTCAGCCTCATTAAACTGAGAAATGTGCCAGTGGCTTAGTAAGAGGAATCAAAAGTTCACAGTAGAACTTTGTAGCATAACAAACTACAAATATAACAGCAACTTAACTATATCAGTATATCATCTTATAGATGTATATGTACATGTTACGTAATTTTTAGTTTATTGCTAATGTACGATGCTTAAGCTGATTAACAAGGTTTTCATTATTTACTCCATGGTAGTCAGTTTTTTTCCTATGAATCCATTGACTTTTATAAAGCCTCAAGGTTAAAGAATCCCTTTAATTATTGCTGAAGAGGCAAACTAGAACCATAGAGAGCTAAGTGACAATTTCTTACATGTAGTACCCCTAATCCATGGTGTCTAAACAAGGATCATTCAGTTCTGGAAGCATCGCCTATTATTCTTGCCCTGTGCAGAGCTGTCCTTGGAGGTCATTGCACTCTGTCTCTCACTATTCTATCTATGCTCTGCATCTCTAGGTTCGCCCTAGTTTTGAACACTAAATCCACAGTTCCAGGAAGCCATAAAGTCTTCCCCAATAATTTCCTTCTTTAACTGGCCTCTCCATCCCCGAAATCTTCATAGCACTTCTGGTCTCTACTACATTATCTTGTACAATTTCATAGACCATCTTTTATTACCTAAGAATGATTTCTGGTCTCTACTCAACCCAACAAATTTGTAAGCTTCTTGAAGACTCATCTTGGTCTGGTTCTGCATTTGTTCCTATGGTTTTTTATTCACTCCCTATGTTTTTATTGCATGTTTGGTATGTGATAAGGCACTGTGAGGATTATAAAGCAATACGCTATGATACTTTTGTTTCCTTGGAGTTTAGTTTCTGATTGATAAGACAAGATCTCCAGACCTGAAATAGGTTAGTAAAAGTCACAGCAAAGGCTCCAATTGCCTCTGCAACACAGTTCTCAGTACAAGTTCTCAATCCCTTGGTGCATTATTGTTGATTGAGTGATTGATTGGTTGATATTGATTTCCTGATTAAGAAGGAAACAGCCAGGTAAAGTATAGTTCATTGATTTACAGATAGTCAAATGTGTTTAAAATATACTGAAGTAAGAGTGTGTTCTTCATCAGATCATGATTGCTAGAAATTGTATTCAAATAAGAAACAAAATTAGCCATGGTTGGCCAAGAGTGGAATTTCTGAATATAGTATTTAACTTGACCTAGATATTGACAAAGATAAAGCATAGTCCTTGATGTTGGCATCAGCAAATATAGGCTCTTATTCTTTATCTTTTTTTTTCCTGTGGCATTATTTTCTGTGCAAATATATTTAGTTCACATTGCTATGTACACAGTCCTGACAATTGCAGCTTGTTGAGGGTGATTATAGATATAATAGTGAATAAATAAATCATCTTCTGGAAGTTTCTGGTGACCTCTGGAGGGAAAATTGACTCAAAAATGCTTTCAATGTATTTATTGTGTTCTTAAATTCATTCAGTAATGTAGAGGCAGAGATGTCAGTTCCGGAAGTTCACTGATAAAAATCACACCTTGGTAATGCCACACTCACTGATGTGCTTGAAATTATTGTCTCATCTGTGGAGGGAGCAAGAAGGCTTTTCTCTGGAGAGGTTTAAGAGGGGAAGAAAATAAACAACCCAAGAGATCCTAAAACACTCTTGAGGAAAGAGGTTCAAAGGAGGAGGCTCTTACATAAGTTTGAAGGTTTGAAGAGACTGATACTGGCTGAACAAAAGGAATGTGGAGTGGAGGAAGCTTACTACCCAACAGAGTACTGACTTAGGATAATTCGCACAGATTTTGTACTTCCTGACTATATATTCAAATTTTTACCATTTTTATAAGCTAACAAGCTAATCAATTTCTTTTAGCATATTCAAATTAGATAAACAATGTATTTGTGAGTGTTTCTGTAGTGGTGGTGGGGGGTGGATGTGTATGTATACTTACATCCGAAATGGTGGTGTGTAGAGTTAAGCAAAATCCTGTTAGCAGTTCTCACAGAGGAAAAGTGGGAATGACATATTTATTATTCCCATCCAAAAGAGAGATTTTATACAAAGCTTGGAAAAATCAGCTCATTGAGATCCCCTTGAATGATAAGGGAATGGTAACTTCAGAGGTAAAGAAACACCAGGGAAACAACTATACACCTTTGGGTGGGGCTCAGAATTCTTGATTATTAGCAACTAAGACTTAAAGTATGATCAGGTAAGACCCATGGGTGATGTTTTAAGTACAAATATGAAACATCTAACCAAAGTTAGTCTGGTGAAAGTGGAAACAGGAAACCAATGAGAAAATCATTTTAATTATAGAATAAGGAGAAAATAGGAAGCAAGAATGAAGCAACATCTAGGAAATTAGTATATAAAGAGTTGCAATCACTCATAAGGAGATGGAGCATTTATGGGGAGAAAAAAAATCCAGCCAGTTGAACTGAAAAATCCCATCTAAATATAAAAACAGGGAATGTATTCTGGAGCTGGAAATATTCATCAATGTGTTAAATATCACACATTCTAAAAATATAAGATTGATTTAAACACCCCTATCGTTAAAGACTGATGATTGGAATTTTGCTTTTATGATGCCATAGCAATTCAGATGGTTCTTAAGTCTCCATAGCAACTGCCTGATGCTACTTTTTGTTGTTCTGTGTAGTCACATGATGCCTCATGCACTGCAAAGAAAACAGAAAAGCAGTTGATTGTATTTCCACATTAGTGACACAGAGGCTGGGATTACCATGGGGGACTTTCATAAGCAATGGTTCTGAGCCTTATAAACAAGAGCCATTTCATGATAACCTTTCTTTTGTTAGCTGACACTTTTACTGTGTGTCAACCTTTGCTTTGATGAGCTACTTGTTCTATATCAACAATATTATTGTTCCATGAATTATGTGTCCAACTAGGTAAGGTTTCCTCAAGAAGATGACCTCCTTCTTCTTGTAACACCCAGTTGTCTTAGAAGGTGCCACCAATATAGGAACAGAAGTCACAACCATGAAATAGCTACTGTTCTCTAAGATGAGCAACAGACTAGTCTACTAGGTCAGGGTCAACTATTTTGTCGTAAAACCTTAGACAAGTCTCTATAGTGGTCTGTAGCTCAGTTTTCCCACCTGTGAAAGAGGAGTGATGACTAAAACCTTTTTCTTCCTCAAAAAATAATATCTTGCCATGGCCAACTGGCTCAGTTGGTTGGAGCATCGTCCCGTACACCAAAAGGTTGCAGGTTCAACCCCAGTCAGGGAACTTACCTAGGTTTGGGGTTTGATCCCCAGTTAGGGCGCATATGGGAGGCAAACAATTTGTGTTTTTCTCTCTCTCCTTTCTCTTTTTTTCTAAAATCAATAAACCTATACTTTGGTGAAGATTTTTTAAAAAGAAGGTAATATCTTAAACGTTTAGACAAGTTTTGCCAAATGTGTTTTGAAGGTGATGTACATGTTGAGAGAAGCCCAGCTGCCTTAGGTTTATGTGTGATAGATATCAAGGTGCTATGTGGCTCAACCTAGAATCAGGGAAAACACCATGAAACTTGCAAGCATGAGAAAGACAGGTAGAAATCTCTCCAGATCACTCATTAAATTTATAACTTTTCTTACAGAGGCAGACTCAAGTTCCCAACACTTTCACTATCATTCTCATTAATGAGTCTTAAGCTGAGTTAAGGTTCTTCTAAACTCACCTTGATGTTGGCTATTTTTCAGTGGAATCAGAAGTTTATAAGCTCCAATGCTAAGTATGACACCAACATTTATTATCCTGACTGAAGCAATTTTCCCTTCATATTATGTCTTCTTTATATGAGAGGACATTTACAAAAGAACAAATAATGTTACCTTGTGTACAGAAGGTAGCCAGTAAACATGTGTTCTCTTCCTCCTATCCCTTTCTGCATCTAAAATTCTTCCATTTATGGAATTTTGCTATGGGGGTTAAAATGTGAGCCAATGACATAAACACAGTCAGAGCCAGGGATAACTCTAATGATGCTATAGAATTATCCTCAGTGCAAGAGTATTGAACATTAAATAAGAGTATTAAGCTCTTACTATGTATAGAATACTATACATAATGATAGAAATACAAAGAGTTATGAAAGCCTGTTTGAGAGTTAAAATGCAGTTGCAGGTTAAAAGTTAACAACAAAAGTAACCTAAGCTAACTGTCAAATAGGCAGCATAGATAAGAAGTGGGCTGGGCTGCTGAGGAAAAGCTTCCTGAAGAAAAAGAAGTAGATGTAGACTTTGAAGAAAGCTAATATTTATAGAGCACTATTGATGGGCATTGGGCACTTTGCCCACTTTATCTCATTGATGAAGTGGGGGTATTCTTGATAAGGGAATAAAAATGGGAAGGTGGAAATGGTAGCCTAGATGTGGGGATGACTGAATAATGAGTTTGGCAGGAGGGAAGAGGTAAATAGAAAAAAAAAAAAAAAGATGGTAGTTGACTCTGAAAACCAAATTAAGGAGTTTGAACATTATTTTCCTTAGTGGGGAGCAAGCATACATATTTGAGTAGGGGAAGATATGTACCAGTTGTAAGATTTAAAAACAAAACACTATAGTTGTAAGATTTAACAAGGAAACACTGGAGAAAGCAAAAAGGAGACCACCCAAATGGCTCAGGCACTGGGTCATGGGACCTTGGCATAGGAGGAGAGGCAGAGGGCAAGGACGAGTATAAGGTTGACTGGAGAAATTATGAGTATTGACAAAGTCTGGGGAGGGAGCTTATTTGGGAAAGAGAAGGTTAGAGTTGAGTTTTTGATGTATAAAATTTGAGGGGACGGTAAGTAGATGGAGATATCTTTCCTATAAGGTGTCAGAGGTGGAAAATTTGCATTGTGGGGGCTACCCCTCACCTTCCTTGTGGGGAATTGGGAATCCCACAGCTGTATGGCCCATAAGACTAATGGCACACTTTATGCTTTCTTCCGGGCTAGCAGAGATTGGCATCACATACTTAGGCATCACATAATTCTAATAACCAGGGCTGAATTGGACCTCTTTTTTATTTTTAATCTTCTAGCCAGTTCCCTAGGGTGATATGATCCATATATTTCTATTTCATTCCATCTCTCTTTGTTTTATCTTTTTCTATATCTTTCTTTTCTCCTGGCAAATTATGGACTCAAATAAAAACCAAATTCTGTCAGTTTATTTCTAACCCAAAATATGTCATTCAGAAAGTGTTTCTCTGTGATAGGCTCACATCCTCTCTGTAACTTCCATCCACTATACCTGACTGTCCTTCTCCCTACACACTTTATAGGGTGATGCAGGTCAGAGCAAATATTCATGAAAAGATTTTGAGTCATTCCACCAGAATTTGTAAGGCTTGTCTAAACAAAATACCTTTACTTACAAAGAATATATGTAGTATACAGCATGTTGGAGAAGAATTAGGAAAGCTGAGGACTCATGTAATCTTAGGAAATTTAGTGAGCTCCCTGATACTCAATTTACTTATCTGTGAGATGGGTAGATGGACTAATTGAAATAGAATTCAATTCTAATATCCTATATTTTTATATAATGGAGTTGGGCTTATAATGCCTTTGAAAGTAGCATCCTTGTATTTATAGAATATAAGCTATTTCTTAATGTAAATTATTCTTTAAAGGTACAACTTATGTCCCAGGCCACTTAGAGTGGTTGAAAGCCACAGAGTCTCTTGGCTGAATTCCCTGGTCAAAAATCTTGGGGCTCTACACAACAACTGCAGCCCCAGAGGCTGAATAACCCTGTCCTCTCTCAGGAGGATACAAATATAATTAAGAGGGAATTAGATGCACAATCTATTCCTGTGGGTCACCTGTGGGTGACATTGAATAAAAGAGCAGCAGGGTCCCCATGGGACCCAGCCCACTCTCCTACCTAATTCATTGCTTTGTTGACCATAGACTGTGCAGTTGATCCTCTGGGCTTGCTCCTATCATTACTTTTGACCTAGAATGGTTCTGCTCTGGCTGCAGTATTGACTGGTGCTTTTTGACCTAGAATGGTTCTGCTCTGGCTGCAGTATTGACTGGTGCTTTTTGACCTAGAATGGTTCTGCTCTGGCTGCAGTATTGACTGGTGCTTTTTGAAGCTATTTCTATGTCTGCATCAATGCCATTACCATTCTACCCCACTCTCTATAGAACCTGGCCACTGCTGCTTCTGCTGGGTCCAGCCCAGCTCAGCCCCACACCTTATGAGACTAGTCTGAATTATCGTTCCCTGTTGTTTGGGCTGATACCAGATTTCTCTGCTGCCACCACCATCACACCCTTCTAAAACTGTTGAAGATGCTACTCTCTCGTGCTGCTACTGCACGCACTGCTCTGGTATGACTGCTGGAGATTCTCCAACATGACTGCCAACTCCTGATGCTACTGCTTTGCCACTGTGATAGGTTATCTACTGTTCATGTGGCTTCTTACGCATGAGGAACACTCCCTTTGCATACACGTACCTCTCTTTTTTTTCTACCAAAATATGTCTTTGACACTTTCATAATGTAGTTCTCTGGTTCAATGGACTTAGCCTAAATCCTCAAGAAGTTAACTTGGATCAGGAAAACTGCACAATGTGGCAGGACTTGCCCAGGCTCTGCCTTTGCTGCAACATTCTGACCTTTAGCACACCTCCTTCACTTAGTGTGGTACCTCTTTCCCCGAGAACACCCTGCAGATGTTAGGGTTAAATCACATATTTCTTTTCTGTGGCTGTTTAGGACTAAATGAAAATATAAAAAGAACATTTATTTCTTCCTAATGTTTCTAAATCCTTCTTCTAGGGTCTCCTAGGAAGCAAGAGCCTTAGGCAAATGATGTTTTTCTGACTCCTTAAAACAGGCATGCAGATTAACTCTACAGTGGCTTTCGGCTATGCCATATTATACACATAATAGGAAAAGTAGGATGAAAGATTGTTTCTGAGCTATTTGCCTAGGACAGACCTGTCTAGACACAGTCTCTGGCAAAGGGTGATCAACGCGTACAACACCTTGTGTTGATTTCACAAAGAAAAAGTAAGCAAATCAAGGTCCAGTGCCTCAGATTCAAAGCATTCCTCTCTCCTGGTCATTTGTTTTCTTTTATTCCAAGCCCTCTGGTTGTTTAACTATCCAAACTTATTCAGACATGAAAGGGAAACGCCCTAAACTACTTTAGTGATCACATTTGTTTATGCTCCACTGTGCCCACAGAGTTGCATCCTGGCGATCCTCGCATGAGGCTACAGTAAGGAAATCCAACATTTCCTTTTTAAAAAGGGAGAGAGAGAGAAACATGTCTTTGTTTCCCAAACCTCTCTCCCTTCACTTCTGATGCATCGCCTATATGCCACACATCTGGACTTCTTTGAACAAAGACTTCAGGAAATTTATTTCATTGAGAGGTGAAAAAAAGTTGTGTCTTGTCCAGCCTGGGCAAGTGCTTCTGCAAACATTCAGAGTGCCCCTCGGGAGATGGGCTTGGTACCTACATAGAGAACTTCGATCTTTGTTGAGCAAATGAATTGACTAAAATTGGAAAGAAAATACTTTTTATTTCCAGAAAACTAGTAAGTAATTTTCCCATTTTATATTTAATACAATTGAAAGTTGGCTAAGAGAAGTCAGGTAAGTAACCAAGATTATTCAAAAAGGCAGATATAGAAAATAAGTTCCATAAGAGCTTTAATGATTTGATTTTAAAAGGTCTAATCCTGGCCCTGGCAGGGTTGCTGAGTTGGTTAGAGTATTGTGCTGATACACCAAGTTTGCAGGTTTGAACCCCTGTCAGGTCATGTACAAGAATCTACCGATGAATGCATAAGTAACTGTAGCAACAAATGAATGTTCTCTCTCTCTCTCTCTCTCTCTCTCTCTCTCTCTCTCTCTCTCTCTCTCTCTCTCTCTCTCTCTCTCTCTCCTCTTTCCCCCTCTCCCTCTCCCCCTCCTCCCCACCTCTCAATAAATAAATAAATAAATAAATAAATAAATAATGTAAAAAAGGGTCTAATCTCTTTCCACAGATCATGATGACCAAGTGAACATTCCATGACCATGCTTGAACACCATTGCAAAGTTTCAAAAATATAACCTTTTTTTCTGCAGCTGTGCTTCATATCTTATAATTGCTTTTGGCTCTTATGATTAATTACATTATGTGTAAACTCAATACTCTTCACCTTCAAAGTTTGGTTTCTCAGGTTCCGGCTGAGGTTCTGAATCAGAAAAATCGTGTTTTATTAGAATTGAGGCAGAAATATTCTTTGGGTCTGATCAAAATGCCAGTGAGTTTGTGACCTTAAATACTGGTGCCTCTTTTTCTGTTTATGAAAAATATCAATAGTTTCACTTTTAAGACACATACTTAGATATCAAGGTTAAGATACAGTTTGCAAAACAGACTGCACTTTCAGGTTTATGGATAAAAGATGCCCGTCAGTAACTAGCATTAATCTCATATTTTTGACACAGTAAGAAATTGAATCAAGCAGTTAGTTTCCTTTGTGCCTTAGGTCAAAGCTGGCCAACAAAATTTAAGATACAGGATTGATTTGAAAAACCCTTTAAAGCTATGAAAATAATGCATATTGAGGCAAGTTAATGTTGAAATGTCACATTATAAATGTACTTTGATTAATTAGGTGGTCTCTTTACTATTAAAAAGATAATCACACTTCAACTTGTAAAATTAAATAACTTAGAAGAATGAGAATTAAAATAGAAAATAATTTCCTGCATAATTTAAAATAAATTAATATGCAATTTTTCAGGAGAACATTGACATTAAAGTAAACTATGTCTTATTTCATTGGTGCGTGGCATATAGGTATTTTTAAACAAGGGGAGCTGTAAATTAAGTTTTAAATGTATAAAAATAACACTTGAGATCATATAACCTGTAGATCATTTATCAGCACTCTGCACACCTCAGTGGTCGTACCTTGGTCATAAGGTGCCATGTTATTTTATTTTCTGCCTCTGAATTTCCTTTGCATGAGTGGACCTTTCTTGAATCCCACTTGTCTCCATGGCTGTCCACCGTCTTGGCATTCCTAAGCACCCACATAGTGATCTCCTCTCTGTGGCCTTGAAACCACAAGAATAGTCCCCTTGATGAAATTTCAATCCCTCATGTCAGGTGAATCAATACTTCCCCCCCCCCCACCTTTGGTTCCACTTTAATTATCCAACCCAGTATGCTAGTTCTCTCTCAGTATAATTCAGATTGTTTGTTAAAGTGATAGCCATTTCCAATCCTTGGAATTCTTCAAGAGCCATGATCAGTTTTCATTACCTTGGTAACCTCAGGGTCTGACATATGTAGGTTCTTGCTATAGACTGAATGTTTATGTCCCCCCAAAACTCATGTATTAAAACCTAACCCCCAATGTGATAGTATTTGGAGGTGGGACCTCTTGAAAGTGATTAAGTCATGAGGGTGCTGCCCTCATGAATGGGATAGGTGCCCTTATAAAAGGGACTCCAGAGAGATTCCATCCCCTTTCCACCTTGTGAGGACACAGGGAGAAGGAGACTGCTGATGAACCTGGAAGCAAGTCTTCTTAAGACACCAGATGTGCTGGTGCCTAGATCTTGGATGTATAATCTCTATACCTGTGAGAAGTAAATTTCTGCTGTTTATAAGTATGGTATTTCTGTTATAGCAGCCCAGATGGACTAAGACATTTTTTAACACATATGTGTGGAGTGAAGGAACCCTGCAGTGTCCCAGGCCAAGCCTAGGTAAGCTCAGTGGTTAATGAAGTGCTTTTCCAGTAGGATATAAGGCGTCTTTTTCATACCCCCAGAGTATGGGATGGGCCTATTGAAGAAAGAAGTTCTTGTTCTGTTTACACAGTTTGAAGATTTTGCTTAGATTCCCATCTCTGTTGATGACTGTCATTTTTGTCCAGTCCAAGTCTAGGTTTTGATAAACAATTGCAGGAAAAATTGAAAAGTGATTTGTCTAGCCCTGACCAGTGTGGTTCAGTTGGCTGGAGTGCTGTTCCATAACTAAAAGGTTATGGGGTTCAACTCCCAGCCAGGGCACATACCTGGGTTGCTGGTTTGTTCCCTGGTCGGGCATGTACAATCCCCGGTCCAGGCGTGCAAGGGAGACAACCAATTGATGCTTCTCTCTTGCATCGATGTTTTTTTCTCTCGTCCTCTTTCTCTTCCACCCACTCTAAAAGAAATGAAAAAATGTCCTCAGGTGAGGATTAAAAAAAAAGTGATTTGTATAAAGCCTTACCTTCCTGAGCACTTGGAGAGAAATATCAAGAAAAAAAGTTTCCCTACATAATGTCCTTCAGCACAATGCTTTATTTTGGAGCTTTGAAATAAGTGCCTCAAGAGAAACAGGAGGCGGTAAAAATGCTAGTGATTGCCCTTTTGTGCAGGGAGGTGGGTGGAGAGGATTAAAGGAGCTGCTAACTGCTCCCCTCTCTGTGAGGATTAGAAGGAAGGAAAGTGCCAGCAGCTTCCTGGGTGTCTTCCACCAGATACCCCTTGCTCAGCTTTATCATTATCTGTGCTCCCAGAGGTCCTCTAAGCCAACGCGCGGGAGTAATGATCTGAGGCCCTGAGGCAGCTGCTTGCTGGTTTCTTCCCTCTTGAGGAAAGCACTTAAACCAAAAACCTTAAAGAAAAAGGGAGGAAGGAAAGGAGGGAGGGAGAAAAGAAAGAAACATAAATATCTCTTGTCAAACACTTTGCAAAGTAATGTCACTTTGTTCTTCATACTTTTTTTGTAAAACACAGGGGTAAGTAGAGACCTGTTTCCAGGATAATGAAAAAACAGCAGTTTTATCCCCCACTCCATGGCACTTTTGCCAGAAAGACAGGAACTGCTGAAGGAAGAAGTCTCCCAGGGCTAGATTCCAATTAACTGCTGTACTCATTGCTGGTAACTCTAGGCAGTCACTGTTTTTCAGAAAATGGGACAAAAGTCTGAAAGATCACAAAGACAAGGTGACTGATCAACTGAGACACAGAACGTAGCACCACTCTTATCCTAGTTTTCTGCAATTTTAGGGTGAAAATAGTGGAGGAAGAAAAAGATGAGAGTAAAATGTTGTAGGTCTTACACTTGATATTCACTCACAGAGAAGTGCTGGTATGGGTGTTTTGAAGCTCAAATATTGGTCCAGAGATTTGGAAAATACCTTCATCATCATAAAGTATTTCCATTCCTCTACATGACTTGCTTTCAGAGCAGGAAAAACTTAAAATTTGAAGAACTGTGTCTAGGGTTCTGGTTCTGCTGTTTAGGAACTCTGTGCTTTTGGATGAGTTATTGCTGTATCCTTTAGCTGCATAAGAAACACACTGCCTGGTACACACAGTGGTAGACATAGGTTGTTCAGAGGTTTGCAGGGTTTTGCTCATCTAGACTGGGCTCAGCTGAGCTTGCTCATAAATTTGTACGTTGGGTCTTCTCTCATCCTCCTTCTGGGATTAAATGTCCTTCCATGGACATTTTCAAGCTTCTGTTTCTACCACATTTGTTAAATTCCATTGGCCAAATAAGCCATATAGTCATACCAAGTATGGATGGCAAATGGCATGGATAACAAAATGCATACATAATTGAGACTAAATGATGCAATCTACCACAATACTTAATTTTCTCATTCTCGAATCTGTCGTCTCTGAAATGGAGATACTCATATACTTTTGAAGATTAAATGACATGGCATTTAAATACTTAGATAAGGGCTGAAACAAAGTCGATGCTCAGTAAATATTACTTTCTTTCTAGTCACCTCTTCAAACTTGCAGAATGGAAATTAATACCTGTCCTGTCACACCTAACAGGATTATTGTGAGGTTTTTTAAAAGGTAACGAATGTGAAAGCATTTGAAAGAATGTCAATTACTATATAATATTTATACTGCAATAGCTTAATAAAATGCTTATCCTTATGCACACGCAATGTAAATTCAAGCATTTGGATATTAAAGCACTGTTTTTCATTGAGCACTTTACATTACCATGTAGTGAGTGAAATTTTTTCTGTGATATATTTTGGCATTTACATTATAAAGCAAAGCAAATATGTGTGGCCTAAAATGAGGGGCAGAGGCAAAGGAGAGTGAGAGCGGAAAGAGGATTTTCAGCATTAGCTAGTCACTCTTTTCATTATTGCCCAGGATGTCTGGAGTCAATCCAGGAATAAGGCCTCTTCTACTCTTTATCACACTAAAACCCAGGTCTTAATGAGGACACTTCCCAATAAGAAGTAAAGAATGATGGGTCACAGAGGAAAAAACCTATACCGTTGTTAGAACACAATCCTCTTACCTTAATAAATCGAAAACTGTTTGCGAAGCAGGGCAACACAATCCTCAGATAATGACCCTTAATTGTGGGACTGGCTGCAGTCCCCAGAGACCATAAGGGGCCTAAAGAAATTAACCTTGGAGATGGCAAAGATGTGGGGAAGAAAGGGTCAGCGTTTTATTGCATCAGAGAAGGGAAATCTGACCATGACCTGTCTAACGGCTTTTGTGACATTTCCAAGTGCTTCTGGTTTAGAGAGGTTTATTATCAACTTTTTTTTACCATTGTTTTATAACATCAGAATAGGGAAGAGGAACGGCCCGCACAGGACAAAGGCATTTGCTAAGAGAGGTTTCCTGGTGCAGGGACATTGTCTCAGCAAGTCAGAAGCACCCTCACCCCTAGCCCCTGTGCAGTGGAGATTCGTTGAGTCAGATTTCAGCTTACACACCCTTTCCCTGCAGTACAAACTTAATTGATACTTTACTAGGTTGTATATATTTGATATTTATTGACTTTTTTTTCCAATGCTGAATCAGTCCAGATTGTAAAGTCTGCCCTTTTTGAAGCTGAAGGAACTCTTTTGGAACATAAAGTTGCAAGCAGAGAGCACCCCATTTAAATAAATCTGGGAATTATATCCTTGCCACTTACGAATATTTTGGTGATGTTGGTCATTCTCCAGAGTGTCAGGATGGCTAATAATCTGATGATTATCATGCACTGACATTTCCTAAACCCCTCACACCCACCACCACTGCCACCTCTCCTGCTTCCTCTCATATTCAAATAAATTGAGCTACTTTATACAAATACATAAGAGATGGAGTAATCAGTTCTTAAAGGACTTGGAAGTGATAGGTTATAAATTAACTGACATGTTCCATTTTACAAATAACTGTTTATCTTAATAACATAAGATTTATCAGTGCTTTACAAGGTGGATGGCTAATGAATATTGGTTTTGTGAACAAATAAATGAATGAGGTACTAAAAGTTAACATTAGCCTAAATTAATAGCTTCAAATGCTGAATTTGCAGTCCCTGACTAATACAGAATAGACCATTAAATATGCATTTAACTCTTTATATGTCTGATGTTGCTGGAGGACATGAGAAGGAAGTATTCTCACTACTAGTAGCCTCATGGAGCTATACATAGGTCCTCTGTGTGGGAAAATTATTTAACCAGAGCTTCTGTGGAATAGCAATAAAAGCAGTCCCTCTCTTATACAGTACCTGGGGGGGGGGTGTGAACTAATTCATGAAAATCAGTTAGTGCAATACCTTGTACAAGGCAATTGTTCAACAGCTATTGTCATCTTCATTTTCATCACCACCACCCACATCCTCTCAAGATTTAATTTAGTTCTGGGTCCTGTCTATTCCTAGGAGTTTGATTTAGTCAGGGACTTCTCAGACCACTCTGAAAACATGATGGATGACCCCAGACTCCATGGGCAGGGCGAATAATGTGAACAACCAGAAAAGTTACACATTTTTTATGTAGCGTGATATAAGATATTCAAAATTCCTTCTGAAAGACTCTTGCACTGGCTCAGCAAGCCTTTTCTGGTTCTCAAAACTATGATTGGAGTTTATCAAAAACCAGCCAGCCTTAAATATGTAATCAGTCTAACATTTTTAACCTTGACACAGTCCTAATCTTTTCTACCACTTTAAACTAACCCTAAATCTCCCAAAGGGAGACAGAGTAACAAGAAGTAGGGGTGATTGGTTGTGTCAAAGACAAAAAAGGTCAAGGACAAAACTCTAGAAAAGTGATCCTGATTGGTAATTCTGGTGAGAGGGTCTCTGGGATTAGGAAGAGACAAAGACCAGAACAGAATGGTTCAGAAAATAATTGTTGGAAGTAAAAAGCAGTAATGAGTATACCTTGTCCAAGTCCCTGAGAAATAAAAAGGGATGAAGGCTACGTGTGACACATGACATGAGTGATGTCTCAGCGATGAGCAAAGTAGCAAGACTGTTTTAATGCCCAGGACTAGTAAGTGGGGCAGATGAGGAATAATGTCTTGAAAAGACAAGAGTGATTTTCTTCCCCACCCAAAATAACTAAAACCTTTGAGGGGATAGAAGGAGGATGTGGGGAAGAGGAGAAGGAATAACATTAAAGATGGAGGTGAAAGAATGGAATTCTTGTGGAGCAAATTCGTTTTGAGTTGCCTCAGAGAGAGTTAATAATAGTTATCCAGTTAGGAGAAGGGTTGCAGAGGGAATGGAGCTGTCGTGGAAGGGGAATCTCATGGGACATTTTATAATCTGGTAGAGAAAAACACAATAACATGCATAGAGGTTGATACAAAAAATGAGGTAACCTATGGGAGGGCTTGATTAGTTGGTGGGGTTTTGAATCAAACCTGCTAGAGAACAGAAGGGCATGGGGACACTGTTCTTCACTGTGTCACCTGAAACTAGAATAGGTCCCATTATGTGGTAGGTACATTGCAGCTATTTATTGAATGACTGAACACATAAAACAAAAGATTAAAAGACCCCAAACACTAGGATGCTGAGTAAGGAAAAGTCATATTTAAGCCAAAAACAAGAGAAATAAGATCCAGAGGTCCTCAGAAATAGCAAGTCAGGAGGTAATATAGTTGTGTAGACTCTGATGTTCTTTAGAATGCAGATGTACGAATTGGAGGAGAAAATGTGGGTTAGTCAAGAATTAGAAACATGAGTGAAGGAAGAGGCAGGGTAAAGAGGGCCAGTCTGTGACACCATCTGGAGGCCAGTGTGTGGATTGCCCCATCTTGGAGATGTATTGAGAGTCAGGCATAACAGCAGATAGAGGGACAAGTTCAATCCAAAGGATGAGGGACGGGGGCATCAGCTTCAGTCATCACTGATGAGCTCACATATGGTGCATGCCTGTCACATACATGATGTGAAAGCTTTGGTAATGACATAGGTGTTCTTAGCTACAATTAAGGAGTCACCAGTTGAAGGAGAGATGTTGAATTATTTCCACAAAGAGAGTATCTCAGGCATAAGAAACTTAAGGAAAATCTCATCTTTTCAACTTCATTACCCAGGTCTTTGCAATATTTTTTCATTGTCTAGTTTTTACAGGTGTCTGGCAATGCTGAATAAAACTCAGTCCTGGTTTATCTGGAGTCCTGGACAGCACACACACTTATTCTTTAATGCTCAGTTGTTTAGGAACTAAGTCCATAAATCTAGTTTTGAAACTTTTCCTAAGAAGAGACTCTGCTTCTAAACATCTGGTCATAACAACAACAACAAAAAAATTTAGTGCACTATCCAGATAGTATGTCAACAATGGGTTAAACTAGTGGGTACTTGGAAATATCCAAGTGGTGAGATTTCTTTTTCAGTTTTCTGCACTTAAACCAGAAAAACCATCTGAGGAATGAATGAGTAGGGAAAGCTGTGCCTTCAGCTGAGAGCAAACCCAGGCAAAGCTCAGCCCCTTTGCCTGCTGTCCTGGGTGAGCTGCTCCTGTGGTTTGGTTCAGATCACTTTTCTTGGCTCAAATGTGGTACCTAAGACAGGGATCGTTTGTCAAGTGAGCGTGGTACACAGAGAGCTGTAGGCAGATTATGGAAAGAGAGGGAGGAGAGAGAGGGAGGAGAGAGCGCGGGAGAGACAGAAAGAGAGAGAAAGGGAAAAGGGCAAGGAGAGGAGCAGGCTTCTCCAAAAACAGCGTTTTTCAGGCACTGGGGATTCAAGTTAGACAAGGTGGAGTGGTGAGGCGCCGCCACCAAGGAGAGGGGAGTAGCAGGCGCCTCCCAACCTGGCTCTTTTCATGTGGGATGCTTAAAGACTGCACAGAGACGGAGTAACTTGGAGAGGAGAGCAGCTGGCATGAGGATTCCGCCAAAATGGAAGGGCTCCTGTCTCCGATGAGGACGAAGGTAAGGGGAATAAATTGCGGTTTCTTTTTATTTTGCTTGGAGGGACAGAAAAGGCAGCTGAAGTGCCTCCCGGGAGCCTCTGTGAACAGGAGGCTCACTGAGCTTTTGTCTTGTTTCAGAACTAGGCTGGCGAATGCAACTGGATCTCTCAAAGAATAGGCTTGCCTCACGGAAAGCCCGATGCGCAGGAAGGGGAGCGCAGCAGGGGGAGAGCCATCTGTCAGTGTGGACAATGGGAATCTTAGTAAATGAGTTCTCTTGGTTGATTAGACAGCCATATTTTAGCAGGATTTCCAATCACACTTCCTTAGGGGCCGGGCAACCCTGGGAGCTGTTCGTTGCAGGAAGTACCAATTGCTCGGGCTACAGTGCTGTTTAGCGGGAGGAGTAGTAACGTTGAAGGCAGAGCATGCCCAGCTCCGGCTTTAAATCTCCCCTTTTTGCCTCCTTGTGTTTAGATCAAGAAGGCCAGGGAATCCTCTGTAGAAAGTAGGTTAATGAATTCTGGAAGCCAGCGTGTTTTCAGAGAACTACTAGATCAGCAGAAAAACATGCAGAGCACTGGACTAGCCTGGTATCTTGAACTTGAACCTGAAATGTTCAGGGGGAACTGCTGACAGTCTCCAGGAAGCTCGGGGAACTTGTTCTGCTCTAGTGGAGCTTGCTTTTTCACTTGAGAAAGGGTTGCCTCAAGACAGGGCTTTTCATTGAAAGCTCAAGTGATAAGGAAGCTACTTGATTTCTGCTAATTCCACATAGAACTCTAAATGGGTGGGCCAAAAAGTTCTAATTCATGCTAGAAATATTACTTTTCTTATTCAGAAATGTCCAAAACATCAGGGGGAAATTGACTCTATAAGCACCCAGCAGAGCTAAGACCAATAGAAAAAGGCTTTGACCTCTTCTCTTCGATGCTCTATTTAGTTAGTGATACCAGCACAAACATACTCTTTTGTTCCTGAACATTTTCTCTTCTACTAGTTAATAAGCATGACCATAATGTTTTAAGATAATGTTAAAACTATGACCTTACGCATGAAAGTGTCCCATCCTTTGGGAGAATTCCCAGTCTCCCTGTCATGCTCGATAGCCTTCTGATCATCATTCATTAGAATGGAAGCCCCAAGTGTGAGCTTCTTGCCAAAGGTTCTAATCCAAACCCCTCAGCTGGCTGGCTGGGTGATCTGCTGGGAGAGCCCCTCTGTGACCTGTTTGCTCCTGAGCATGGAGCTGAAGTCATGATGCTCGCAGGCAGCAGACCTCAATGCGAGGTGCTGTGGGAACAGCAGACACTGTTTCACATAGAGCTACCACTGTGAAGCGAATGGCAAACGGCACTAGATTCCTGTTTCCCTTTATTGACGAGATGGGGTTTGAATGCTTTAGTGGATGGCAATATAACTGTTCATTCTGCACACTTTTGAAATTGCTGCCTCAGACACTTTCTCCTGGTATTGCGCACTCTCAGGATCCCATCAGATCAGTGGACCTGAGCTCATAACCTTAGGCAAGTACAGTTCTCATAGACTTTGAGGGAAGTTGCCTATGCAGATGAGTCAGAACCCAGGCACTGTTTAAATCACACTGCCTGCCGATTAAAATGGCATGTTGTAGTAGGGAGAGAGATGGATGGCAGTGGGTCAGGCTACTCATATATTATGTTTATCATTGTAATCCACATCATAGCTTGTTCCTTAACCATCACATCAGCTAATGAACATTGAAATGATGAGGGTTTGGGTCCCACCAGAGTTCAAACATAAAATCTCTACATGGCAAACTAACTCTCATTCAAAGCCTTTCATTTTTCGGTTTCAAGCTGTGTGTGTGTGTGTGTGTGTGTGTGTGTGTGTGTGTGTGAAGTTGCTTTGGTGACTTCTTTAATCTCTCATTTCTGACTCTGGACATTGATACCATATTGAAGATTCAAATTACATTTGAATTTGATGACCTACAGTATCATCATGACTCAGAGAACAAGACCTGGCAGTGTAAGACTTGGATTGATGAGACTTTCAGCTTTAGTTTTTAAATTTCTGTGTCCTGTGTTGTTGACATTATCCAGAGATTTTTAAAAATTTTTCCAAATTATTTTATCAGAGATACCGTGTTGTCATTCTTAAACTTTGATCCACATTATGTCTTTTTAAATCTATTCTGGAATATTCTCCCCCTTCAGGAAGGATTTAGCTTGTAGTTTCTGATTTCATGGCATCATGATGGACTGGACAAAGAAAGCCTCCTAGCGCTCAGTTTTGGTGTTGTTCTGGTTACTTTAATAACTTACTGACAGTTGAAAGCAAGTACTGAGGTAAATTGGACATCATGCAGTAATTTCATTATGCCATGTAATAGACTTAACCAGCCTAAATCATGGGTGCTTAATGCATTTTTATCTTGGGATTTCCATAATCGGCACATAAATATGCATGAGATTAACTGAAAGTGGCAAAAAGGGGTGGGCAAGTGTTCATGATGCTGAAATTAAGGTAGCTGCACAGAAGGCACCTGAGCACGCACTGTCTGCTGGGTGGTGGCCACACATGACATACCTGGAAACAGACAGGGCAGCATCTGGCCTCCCCATGCCACAGTCAGTGGGTTGTCAGCGATACATGGACTTAGCACAACTATTGCCTTTGGGCTGGATTCACTTGAATACTCTACTTATCTTTCCTTTTTATGGAATGCAATCTCATAGAGCCTCTAGACTGATGGATATACTTCTGACTGGCCCCCTGGCAGGTCATGACACAGGCCTCAGGATTCTAACCACAACAAATGATGTTTGCAGAAGCAGGGGGGAAATGGAAAAAAAGAGAAATGCTGATTGAATCATTTCTCCTGTGAGAGTATAGGAAAGAATTTTGATTAATCATCTGTGCATACTTTTAAAATGTGCCCTTTTTAAATTTGATTTTTAATCTTCCACCTTCATAATTCCCTTGCACCCTCTGTGCACTGTCTCCAGTGAAGGAGGATGGCAAAAAAATCCCCCTTATTTTCACTTCTTGTGATGCCTGCTGCAAAATTTACAATGAGCACCTGGCTATGGCTGTGTGAAATCAATCCAAGTCTGTACTTTTCATGGGTGTAAGAAGTATGTTCTGAAGAAGCTGCAGTATCAAAAAAAAAAAAAAAAAAAAAAAGACGAACGAGCAGGGAGAAAAGTGGAGAGCAGAAGAAGAGGAGAGGGGAGGAGAAGGGAGGAGAGGAAAGATCACTTTGTTGGAGAGGCATCTTTTTTCTGTTTTATTGAGATGTAATTGACATACAGCACTGTGTAAATTTAAAATGTACAACAGGAAGACTTTATATATGTAGATAGATGTTGAAATTATTACCACCCTAAGTTTAGTTAACATCCTTCATTGCATATGGTTACAAAAAAATTTGTGTGCGATGAGAACTTTTAGGATCTACTTTTTTTTTAAAGTATATTTTATTGATTATGCTATTACAGTTGTCCCAATTTTTTCCCTTTTGCCCCCCTCTGCCTGGTACCTCTCTTCCCTCTAATAATCACCCCTTCCCTTAGTTCATGTCCATGGGTCATGCATGTAAGTTCTTTGGCTTCTCCATTTCCTATACTATTCTTAATGTCTCCCTGTCTGTTTTGTACCTACCAGTTATGCTTTCTGATCCCTGCACCTTTTCCCCCATTCTCCCCCTTCCCCCTACTGACAACCCTCCCTATGATCTTCATATCTGTGGTTCTATTCCTGTTCTAGTTGTTTGCTTATTTTGTTGTTGTTGTTTTAGATTCATTTGTTGATCATTATAAGTTTGTTGTTTACTAGTTTATAGTTTTGATTTTCTTTTTTTTTAAATGTGTCCCTTTAATATTTCATATAATAATGGCTTGGTGATATAATAAGTACTTTACCTTGTCTGAGGAGCACTTTATCTGCCCTTGCATTCTAAATGATAGTTTTGCTGGATATAGTAATCTTGGTGGTAGGTCCTTGCTTTTCATCACTTCAATACTTCCTGCCAGTCCCTTCTTGCCTCCAGAGTTTCTTTTAGCTGACAGTCTTATGGGAACCCCTTTGTAGGTAACTCTCTTTTTTTCTCTTGCTGCTTTTAAGATTCTCTCTTTATCTTGAACCTTTCGCATTTTAATTATGATGTGTCTTGGTGTGGTCCTCTTTGGATCTAGCTTGTTTGGGACTCTCTGTGCTTCTTGGACTTGTATGTCTATTTCCTTTGCCAAATTTTGGGAGTTTTCCTTTATTATTTTTTCAAATAAGTTTTCAATTTCTTGCTCTTCCTCTTCTCCTTCTGGCACCCCTGTGATTTGGATGTGGTACGTTTAAAGTTGTTCCAGAGGTTCCTAAGCCTCTCCTCATGTTTTTCAATTCCTGTTTCTTTATTCTGTATTGGCTGACTGTTTATTTCTTCCTTATGTTCCAAATCATTGATCTGAACCTTGTCTTCCTTCCCTTCACCATTGGTTTCATGAGGAATTTTTTCATTTTCCTTAGTATAGCCTTCACTTCTTCCCTTATGTGTTTGTCATACTTAATCTTGTCTGTCAAGTCTGTGAGCATCATTATCACCAGTATTTTGAACTCTTCATCTGTTAGGTTTGCTATCTCCTTGTCTGTTAATTTGGCTATCTCCTTGTTGCTTAGTTTTCCCACTGGAACCTTGATCTTCTCCGTCTTTTGGGCCATACTTCTCTGTGTCCTCAACTTGACATCCTCCTGTGTTTGTTTGCCTCTGTGTCTTAGGTAGAGCTGTTGCCCCTTTGCCCATCACTTCATCTGCTTCCCATATGCGACTGGCTCCCCTGAAGCTGTTGCCCTGGTGATGGTTCCCAGAGTGGGTGGATTTTTGGACATTCTAGGATTGGAGAACCTCTAAACAGACTCTCATGAGACACGGGCAGTTTATTCCACTGCCGCAGTTCCCACTGGTATTCACAGCTAGAAGTAATGAGGCTTTATTTTCCTGGCACTGGAACCGTGAGTTGCGAGGTCTGGACTAGAACTGGGATCACTCCCCAGGTGTTCCTCCCAGCTTTTATGTGTGACTGCTCTTCCCAACGCTGGCTACAGCCACTGCCTTTAGGTTGCCACCACCACCATAGCTGCCACACCTTGTCCTCTATCTCCCGGCTCCACTCCTCCTACCTGTCTGGATGAGTATTGCTTCTGTATATCTTTGTTTGCCGAGCTTCCATGCAGTTTGATTTCCTGGTAGTTCTAGTAGTGTTTTGTTTTAAGGTAGGTGAAATTCTTCTTATGGTTGTGGAAGGAGGCAAAATGTGTCTACTTACACCTCCGTCTTGGCCAGAAGTCCTACTTTCTTAAACTTTCAAATATGTATACCACACAGCAGTATTAGCTATAGTCATCATGTAGTACATTACATCCCCTGTACTTATTGTTCTTACAACTGGAAGTTTGTATCTTTTGACCACCTTTATCCAATTCTCTCACTCCCCACTCATTGCATCTGTTAACCACAAATCTGATCTCCTTTACTTTGAATTGGGTTTTATTTTATTTTTTATATTCCACAAAGAAGTGTGAGCATACAGTATTTGTCTTTTTCTGTCTGACTTATTTCACTTAGCATAATGTCCTCAAAGTTCCTCCATGTTGTCACAAATGGCAGGATTTCCTTCTTTCTCATTGCTGAATAGTATTCCAGTGTGTGTGTGTGTGTGTGTGTGTGTGTGTGTGCGCGCGCATGCACATATATACTACAGTTTCTTTATTCATTTGTTTGTGGACACTTAGATTGTTTCTATGTCTTGGCTATTGTAAATAATGCTGCAGTGAATGGGGGGGGGGTGCAGATATCTCTTCAATGTAGTAGTGTAGTTTCCTTATGCTATATACCCAGAAGTGGAATTGCTGGATCATATGATAGTTCTATTTTTAATTTTTGAGGGACTAGAGGCCCATCTTTCATATCCAAACAAAAATACAGATGTTTTTCATGAAATGCTCATAAAGTAAATGGGGAGTAATTATAATTAACCTGGAGAATGGATATCAAGTAGATTTATTATTGTGATCATTTTGAAATATATACAAATATCACATCATTATGTTGTACACCTGAAAGTAATATAATGTTATATGTCAAAAAATAACCTCTTTATAAAGGGCAGAGTTTTGATTTTTAAAAAGTTTAATTTGACAATTCAGTAACTATTTTGTGTGCTAGCTAGGGTTTTTAGAATACTGTGATACTGCTGCCTTTAATATCTGCTTTTCTTTACAATTAGTTAATTCCCCAGAGAAGGTGTTTTTTATCTGTCTGAATGGGTCTTATTTCTGCCACAAAGACATCGTGTCACTTACTGCACTACAATTACTTATTTTTAAAAAATGGCTTCTGATTTGTGGCATAGTTTTCTAAAGGATGCCTTCTGAAAGGATCAGGCCATTTATGAAAGGGACACTTACTGGGAAATGGAAACTGAACTTATAAAGAATCAGCAGTTGAAATTAACACAAGAACTGTGTCCTGCAAGACCTGCTCTTGTGCACCCAGGGTAAATACCCCACATACTTATAATTAGTTCAAGGATGGTCTGTCCCAACCACACTGAAGTTTTAGAAATACATTAGATACAGATGTAAGATGAAAAAATTCTAAAATTACAGACAATATACATAGCAAAAGAATCAAAAGAGTATAGTCAAAGGCTCTCAGGCTCTTCAGACCAATTATCATACATTATATGAAACCCTTAAAGTCACTTAGAATTATGCTAATTCTGCTTGAAACTTTGCCAGGTCTCCACAGAGAATAATGCCTGAAATGATCCATTGTGTTCCACCTACTTGATATATGGATTCTGACTAAATATTGGAATCTCCCTCTTAAGAGCTCTGTGAACTAGACAGCAATAAGGACCGAAGGATGGTGTAGCCTGAGTAGGGTAAGATTAAAGAGGGTCTTGACAATTACTTTCAAACACATTAAATATACACAACATTATTCACCAGCTAATGACAGGCTATACTTTATCTTAATGGAGGCTTAAATAAGAGGAAACCTGCTGGCGTTGATGCATGACAGGTTTAGATTAAATTCAAGGCAATGTTTCTTGACATTAACATGTTTTCCTGAGGAAGGCTGATACAGTTTCTAGTCTGGAGGGCTCTGAGACAGGTAAGGAGGATCCAGCCTGAGAAGCTAGGAGGAGCCTTTAAGACATTCCATGTTTTTATGATGCCGTGAATTTTTACCATAAAGCCAATAAAGGCAAAAATAGTTTTGTTTATGAGGCATGCATCAAATTCCTTTACAAAGAGCTACGGTACTGTAATGCTTTTATTGAACCACTGAACTCAGTTAGGTGCAAAACAAGTATTGTTTTCAAATGGCCACTTTCAAGGCATCTGTGAATCATGGAAAGGAAATTGGGGGTTCTAGGGCCATTTATTTGGTTAATGAAAAGGAGGAGTATGAGGCACCATACCCTATCTGGCTTCAAACCTTAGCTCTGCCAATTACTAGGGGGTAACTTTTTGGAGCCTTAGTTTCCTGTGTAAGATGCATACAATAATAGCCTATATCAATGAGTATTGTGAGAAGAAAACAGCACCTATAAGGTCTTGGCACAGCTGTTACTAGTATGAATGTATGAACAAATATACAGATGAATATGTGCTGAAATGCAAGTCATGATGCATATGTGGAATGAATTGTCACAGTCGTGAACACAGTAGGAAAGATAGATGATCTGTCTTCAGGATAATGCTGTTAGCTCTGACACAGAAGGAGAACTCTTCCTGCCTGCAAGATTGCTGTGAAGTTAGGTCCTCACCTATTAAGAGCTCAGAATAAAGCAGATGCCTTTGTAGCATAGTCCGGTTTCATTACAATAAGGAATTTCACAGCAAATAATTATGATGGGTAGAGAGTTTAATAGAAAAGACTGGTGGATTCAGCTTAAGCCAAAAAGTTTTCCTCTTTGGGACCTTAACAAAATCATGCTTCTGTGCTGGTTCTTGGTTTTATTCAAACCTTAACTGATCCCTTCATAAAAAACAATCTTTCTTTCTTTTGTGCTTTAGGCCTTGCAAAGCTGAGTGTGTATTCTCTTATCTGATTTTCCATTACAGTAGTTACAACCCAGAAATCAGTCAGCTGCAAAACAGGGCCCTCCCAACCAAGAGCAGGTTGTTAGCCATTTACCAGCACACCACTGCTTGGGACCTGCATGGGTTCCAAGCATTGTATCTGGACTTCCAGGCTCCTCTTGACATGACTCTTGCTCACTTACTTTGCCTCATGCTTCTTCATTCTCCTCCCTGACATTCCACTCTGGCAGTTCCCAGGCTTCAGCTGAATGGTTCAATCACCTGAGGTGTTTTTAACAGTTGCTGGGCCTCTCTTCCAGAGGTCTTGATTCACTAAGTCTGAGATGAGGTCCGAGAACCTGCATTTTGTCAAAAGGCTGGAGGACTCTGATTTGGGTGATCCTTTCACTACATGTTAAAGAAACTCAACATCTACCCAGTTGCCTCAGGGAAGGCCTTGTAGCTCCCTGAGCATGCCAGATCTTTGAGTGTGCCCTTCCCTCACCACCTGCCCTCATAGCCTTGCCCTATCTGTCCTCTGTGCCAGTTCTAACCTACCCTCTGGGAAATCTTTAATGCCCAAGACTGGGGTGGGTCCACAGCATGCTCTGCTCACCTTAGCCCTAGCCTTCCTCCTACTCAATAACTACATATATGTTTGCTCCCTTTGCAATGGGCCAGGACCTCCTTGAAAGCAGGCTTCATCCTCTCTTGTTCACCCTATTTGCCTAGGAGGTAGCATGGTGCAAGCAAAATTGTAGGCTTTCATTATGTATTTAGTGACTAAATGCAGGACACAAAGGGCGTACAGTTCTCTAAGTGTTAATGTAGGTTCAATAACTCCTGGGCATTGAGCAGATGTCGTGTGGCCAGAGTATTTCATTAAATGCAGTGTAGAGCTATCTCCACAAAATAGGATGGGCAAATTCCACAAGGTGATGCCCCGTAAGGCAAAATTTTCAGGGACAGATAGTGGGTAGGTCGTTTTTGTTTTTCTTTCCTATCTTGTTGTTTCTGGTTAGTAATAATAGCTAACATTGCAGGGGTGTTTTAATAGCTTTCAGGGTTAGGAGACTGTAGAGTAGAGAAACCATAACTGAGAGCTAATGTTGACTTACTATTCTGAAAAGTCTTAATGACTCTTCTTTTGTTGAGAAAAGTAAATGATTCTTTTTCAGATAAAACTAGGTTGTGTTTACTCTAGGCAAATGGGAAAAATTGCTGACTTTATTTTCTTTTACTACCAGGGTATCTCAATAGGGAGCATAAACTAGCTGAAAAAATAGTAAAACAAGATAATTCCTTGTATCAGTGCAAAACAATATTAATCAGTACTTTAAAGTAACTGTGAATTAGTAATACTATCTTAATACAATGTAAAAATATAAATAATAGCTGCAATATATTAGTATTTTAATATGACAACATATACATTTCAGTAGATGTTTATTAATATATCGACATAACATGTTTATATTTATACGATTTTGGTATTATAAATATAGTATTTAATAAAGCATATTATATTAATACAATATATATTTATTATAAAATATTGATATAGTATATAAATAATGATATTTTAATAATTATAATAATTGCCATTTACTAAGCATTTACTGTAAAGGACAAGTATTTTACTTTTTAAAAACTCTCTAATCCTTCAAAGAGTTTTAAAAACTATTTTAAACCTCATTTTGTAAATGGGAAATGGAGGCTCCAAGAGGTTGGGTTCCTGAGAACTATGGAAATCATAAGTGAAGAAAGCAGGGGTTTGAACCCAAAGCTCCCTGACCCCAAAGCCCCCCTCTTTCTATCGTCTGCCTGCTCCCCATAATCAACTTAGAAGTGAAGAAACCAGAGGAAGAGAGTCTGAATTTGCCATTACCTCATTGTAAATCGGGGATAATGGCCATGTGAAGTGTACAGTGTTAGCTTATTCTAGTTCATCAGTTCATTTACTTTGAACCACGTGAATCCTGAGAGAACTTGATTCCTGAGGAAACCGTATCATAGGAGCTGCAGAAACTGCCTGGAGTACAGGAGCCTGGGGTTCCTTGGCAGCTGCCTGAGAGGAAACACTGGTAACAGGCACAGGGACACCCCTTCTTGGTCTCCCAAGACAGAACAGCTCTCCTAGTTCCAGACAGTGAAGGCTTTCGCACTTTTTGACGAGGCCTGGGCAAATGCAGGATGCAAGGCTTGCTGCACACCCCAGAAGGTAGATGAAGGAGCCAGCAACACACCACAGATACCAGCCTGCTAACTGCTGGGCTTTCAAAGTCATGGTTAGTTTAAAGCCAAAAAAATCCTGTTGGCCCAGGAGTTTGTGAAGTCTCTGTGGAAGCCATCTGGATGGCCCTGATAAAACATACATGGGCCACTGGCTTCATTAAACAGGGTAACATGGTCCCGGATGGTCACTCCTAGGGGCTGGTGGGCCCGGCTGCACTTGCAGGGCCACTTGTCAATTGGCTAAAAGGAGGAGAGGCCCCAGGCCACTTCTTCCTGCTATATAATTAAACTGGAATATGACTGTGGCAGGTAAAATGTAACATGACTGAGGGAGGGAGGGGGTGACATGAGAATTTCTGACATATAAAAAGCGAGGGAGTTGATGATTTATTGATGATAATTCTATTCATTTTCCTGGTCAGATCTGTTTGTTACATCCCAAGCAGCAAGAGAGAACTCCTAGCAGCAAAGCTGCTGAGAAGGAAAAAGTAATCTGGCAGTGTTTCTATCTCATTTATTTATTCATCCAACAAGGATTTATTAAGCCTTCATATCGAGTGTCAGGCAATAAACACCTTTCCTTCTGTCAAGGTTGTTCAAACAAAAGGGGAAGTGTTAAAAGAGCCCACAAACAAGACAAAGCAGCCTAGCCACTTCCCCTTGGAAACAGATACATGCCAGCTAGAAATTAGAAGCAGGAGACAATCATTTTTGCAAAGGCCACTTTTCGCTAATTGTGATGCTTTCAATACAAGTGGTTGATAGCAATTGGGTAAATTAACTCTACATTGATACTCAAAGGGAGTTACTATGTTAGTGATAATAACTGATTGTCTTCAAAGGGATAAAAATGCCTGAAGGAGGATCCTATTTAGTGTTGTAAGGTTTCCTTTATCTTACACAAAGAGCGGGAACTTGGACATCTTTTCTAAATGGGGAAACTAGAATGGAGTCATTTCTCCTAAAATTTCCAAGTAAAACATAGTAGGGAAAGCAACTTAGAAAACACAGTGTATGATACTATGCAATTTGATAAAGACCGAAGTCCTTATGTAAACAATGAGCTTTGAGAACCAGAATGACCCCATCTATATACATGGACTTTCTATTATTCTTCAGTGTCTACAGATTATTGGCTGGAAATTCGTATTTACTGTGTTTATATGTGTAGTTGTCATTCACTTTCAAAATTGATGCTTCTGAAGGTGATTCCAATGCCAGTGTATGTGGTAGGAATGCAGCAGGATTTAGATGTTACTTTAAAGGCTATAAAGCAACTTTTCATTTATTTCACAGGTTGAGTAACTCATGCATCACTTTTCAGGTAGAGCTCTTGGGCATGTCTGTCATGCATAGATTGGAAAGATATTAATATTTGCCCTAAGTTACTTTGTTTATAGTTTTAGGGACAAATAAGACAATGAAGCATATGTGCCTAGGATATGCCATAGGATATGCCTAGGAGTGAAGAAAAATTAAATTTTCTAACTCAGTGCTGGCCTAGAAATATAATTCCAGCCACAATGTGAGTTGCATGTATCATTCTAAATTTTCTAGAGGCCACATTAAAAAATGAAAAGATACAATATAAGTCATTTTAACTATATATATTTTCCCTTTTATTTTTATTGTTTAACAATATATTTAGTTAACTATATACATTACCATTCCTCTACGTAATCAATATAAAATTATGAATGAAATATTTTACATTCTTTTTCATACTGTCTTCAAAACCCAGTGTGCATTCTATGTTTATAGCACACCTCAGTCGAAACTGGCCACATCTCAAGTGCTCAATAGATGCACGTCGTTAGTGGCACTGTGCTAGATGGGGCAGGTCTGATTCATTTGTACAACCAAAGAAGCCACAAAACTGAGATTTGTCTAATATTGGTAAATGGCAATTGCTGTTCTCATAGCTTATTTTGACAATGTAGCCTCTCCCCACTGCTATTTTGTCGTTGTGATTGGCATAATGCAGGTCCTTCTGTACAAGCATATTTGGTGGGATGAATGCCCAGAGTACTTTGGCCTCTATAGTGAAAGCTGATGGTCAACACAAAGAAAGAATTAGCTCAGTGCTCCCATTGTGCAGAAGGGGCAGAGTGTCAGTTCAGAGGGGACATGGGACACAGGGGAACATAGCAGTTCTAAGTGGTTAATGTGGTTATTTTCCACACTTTCCTCCCTGTCACTTTAACATAAATCTTGAGTTTCTCTCTCCTCCCATTCTCTTTCTTTCCTTTCTTTTCTTTTCTTTTCTTTTCTTTCTTTCTTTCTTTCTTTCTTTCTTTCTTTCTTTCTTTCTTTCTTTCTTTCTTTCTTTCTTTATTTCTTTCTTTCTTTTTCTTTCTTTCTTCCTTCCTTTCTTTCTTTCTTTCTTTCTTTCTTTCTTTCTTTCTTTCTTTCTTTCTTTCTTTCTTTCTTTCTTCTTCCGTTCGTTCTTTCTTTCTTTCGTTCTTTCTTTCTTCCTTCCTTCCTTCCTTCCTTCCTTCCTTTCTTTTGCCATTTCAAGTGTTCTTTCAGATCTCTCCCTTTTTTTAAACAGCATTCCTGTAGGGATTTTCTATAACTAGTTGCTGCAGATACCAAGGCATTCTACACAGAGGCATTGTTAGCAGAGGGGGCATTTCCTCCATTTCTCCCAAGTAACAGGTCCAAGTTCTTGGTCTTGTTGACCACTGTCATGTGAGGCCTCCACAATGTCTACCTCTGAACCACACCTCTCTCTCAAGTTTCCTGGCTACCCAAGTTGTTGGTTTTTGTTGTAGGGGTTTTTTTTTTTTGTTTTTTTTTTAATTACTACCTGGATATTTCAGAGATATTTTTACCTCAATGTAAGCATGAACTCATTGTTAGCTCCTCAAGCTGCTCCTTTCTGTGTGTCTCCTACTCACCAAGCGGCCACCTTCTCCATCCAGGCTCAAGCCAAAGACATGGGTCTTCACACACCCTCTCTTTGCCTCCACTCATCATATCCCACAAGTTTCCACATCATGTTGTTTAATCTCTTCAATATATTTTGGATCTGCTTCTTCCTCTTCATCCACGTGGTTACCGTTCTAGTGCAGCTGGCCATCTTTTGACTGAATTCTTGCCGTAGTTTCCTAGCTGGGTTTTCGATGTCCACAGCCCACTCCCTCTAATCCATCAATTCACTGCAGATAGAACCACTGTTCTTAAACACAAATATGATCATGTCATTTTTCATCTCAAAACTCTCCTTATGGTGACATGCAGGCCCTTTGTAATTAGATCCCCACCTACCTTTCAGTCCTTGCTGCTGCCACTACCTTTTGGGATGTTATGCCCATTATTGATGCTTCACCAAAAATCTGCAGCTTCCCTGGCCCCCTCTTTTGTACATGCTGAGTCTTGTGTCCAGATTCTGCTCTCCTCTTGTCTTCCTGAAGATTCTGTAGTCCTCCCAAAGTTGACTCAAATGTCACTTTTTCCAGGAATCCTTCTGTGACTTGAGGGCAGACATAGGGTCACTTTTTCCCAGGTTGCTATGGTTGTGCCCATTACCCCCAATCCTGTATACACATCACACCTGGTACATAGGTGTGCAATAGATAGTTGATGAAAAAAGGTGGAACTGTCGTTTAAGGATTAAGCTCTCAGAATCATCTCCCATGAATTGTAAGTTTGGCTAGATGCAGAGTTAACATTTCATTCATTAAATATCTGCCTCATGTTCTGTGCAACCCATACCATATAAGGCTAACATTCACCTATAGATGTGTGCGTGCCAGATGCATAAGACAAAGTGGCCTTCACCTCAACCAGAGCAGTGGGGCTCACCTGTAGCAGGAGCTGTGTCAGTGCTGGTTTTGGCTGGGCTCCAGGATGGTGGAGACAATGATGTCATCTGCTGACTTCCAGCTGCTGTTATTAGTTCATGAGTTAGGTGTTTTCATACCCATTTTAAAGCTGAGGAAACAGAGGCTCAAAAAGGTCAAAGAAACTTTCCCAAGACCCTGCAGTCATTAAGGGGATAGAGCCAGGATCTGAATCCTTATTTGGCCACAAATCCGACCCTTGTTCCACTGTAGTAAATGCCTCCCGAATTTGTCTTGTGGTTGGTTGTATTCTAAGTGTGATATACAGGTGACAAAATTCCTCAGGAAAAAGAAAGAAGGGTAAGCCAGATAGTTCCATGTGGGCACAGAGATATAGATAAGGGATCATGGAGAAGACTCAAAGGCACTCTATGAGAGCACCAGATCCTAGGACATTGGAGCAACCATGGTATGCCCTCTTCTGAGATTGATCTGATGTATGGGACCTCCTTTGAGGAGCACAGGGGAGTTGTTTCCCAAGTTAGTTTTAGATTCAGGTTCGATTTTTGTTGCAGCTTTCGGGCCCGAACCCCAAAGCTCCCAAGGGGAGGCAAGTTTTGTCAGTGAAAATATGTGTTCCTTTGTGCTGCTCCCAGGAGCTTTTCTTCTATCAAACAAGTGAACCACCACCAAAAATAACACCAACTACTTTCACATGGGTGTGTTTGCTTTAAGAAAACACTTATCCAGAATGCTGTAAGTTTCTTTTGCTTTACGGACTAATGTTTTCACACAGAGAGTCTTGACAGAATAACAAGTGGGCAAAGAAGCTCTTTGATAGAGAAACCCAATGAGCTCATCAGGCAAGGCTTGTGCTCAGCTTTATAAGCTGTTTTCCAGGAGTCTGTGGAAGCTTCAAAGGTTTCTATTAAAGAGTTTTCCAAGCAGAGTTGAGTTTTATATAAGGTGACTGGTTTTCTAAAATGTTTTATGTATCATGACTTATTGGGGATACATAAAAACACATAGACCTATGTATGTATCACCTAGCTTAAGAAATACAACATTGCTGAATGAATTGAAGACCCTGTGTACCTTCCCCAATTGCATTCCTTTTCCTCCCCTCCCAGAGGGAATGCCTATCCTGGATTTGGTATTTATAATTTCATACCTTAATTTATGTTTCTATTACAAATATTTATAATAAAATAAATAATATTCTATGTATATTTTAGTGCTTCCCAGAAATGGTACCAATGTATGCGTATTCTAAGTGTATGAATTTTCTGCAACTTGTCCTTGTCACTAAACAATTGTGTGTGCGAGTCACCAACAGAGTGTGTTTAGTTGTAGTTATTCATTCTCCTTCCTGAAGGGATTGCTTGAGCACAACAGTGCAACAGTGCATGAATATGTCACCAGTCATATATTTGTTCTCTTGTGGGTGGACATGTCTCTCTCTCTCTCTCTCTCTCTCTCTCTTTTTAATCATTGCAAACAATATCGCCATATCCATTCTTACATACATCTACTTGAGCTCATGGGGAAAGGTTTGCCAGTGTCTACACCTGGGAGGGGAATTGCTGGGCTAGGAGGTATGGACATCCCAACATTTACTAAATTGCTCTCCAAAGATGGTGACTATTAAAACACATTTTGTTTCCCTGTACAACACCTCTGTCTTCATTGTGTTGTGTGATATGTGTGTCTTAGTGTAGTTGAGAATGATGGTATAAAAAGGAATGGTGTATACAGTACCATCTACATATTGAAATGTATTATACTTGCATTGCATCCTGAAAGCAAAACTGAGGGATTTGATTAATTCCCTCCAACACCTCCATCCACTATCATTCTATTCTAACATGCAATTTATTTATTTATTTTTTTTTTAAACATGCAATTTAAATATCATAGTCCCAATATCTCACTGCCTTCCCTAGTGTGAATTTTGTTATATGTATGGTGTTACTATATGTAATTAATTAATATGTTAATTAATGTGTTGGTAATCACTATGGCCCAATCAGAGGTTACTTTATTTTATTTTATTTTCGCAAAATTCATAACATTGTAATGGAACCTACTGTTGTTAAAACCAAGCCCACATTCTTGAAGGCTGTCCAGGGAAGAAGAATCTCTATGTTGAAAGAGACAGTAGCTAATCCTTCACCTAATCCTTCAAGATGTTCTTTCTTTTCCTTGAAGTCCAACTTTCCTGGGGATCACTCATTATTTATTGCCATCACTACTCAGCTGACCTCAGCATCATGATTCCTAGTACTGTTTCTCAGGGGGATGCTATAAGAATTTTTATTTTATGTTTCAACACAATAATCTTCCAAACACAAAGAGTTGGAGAGGATTATGCACCACCTGATGTTCACCTCATTGCCGAGCAGTGGCCTGCAATTGCACTGTCACCATATTTCCTTCAGGCTAATGAAGAAAGAGTAGAGATTTACTTAGTAATAAATTATGTGGCTTTGCCAAATGTAGGTCAAGGGCCTCGCCCTGTATTATTAAAGGTTGTGCAGAGGTTTGAGCAGGAAGAAAATGATAGGAGAATTGACTCCTCACCTAGCACATGGTTATATAGGCATGCTGCACTCAGAAGAACCAGCCACATGGAAGTCAGAAACATATTCATGCTAAAAGCAGCAATTTAGTTTCAGAAAAAAGAACTCATCATCAGGTTAAATCAATGTAGGCATATACTTAATTTAATTTACAGTTTAACTTTATAGTTGTGTAAGAACTCTAAGCATAAAGAGATTTTTTTAAATGCTTGTACACATTTAAGTAACAAAATTACAACAAAATAAGTTAGGTCAGCACTGGAAGTGTGGGAATAGGTTTTCCCTGAAAGGGGTCCACACATTTCTGAAGTGAAATCAGACCTCTCAGCGCAGCTGAGACTCATGTGGCACATTTTTATATCACTTTCAAAGTGTCAATGGTAACAAAAGGGAGACAGGCAGAGTTGCAATGGTAATTTCTATTAAGAGGCATAATGCACTCATCCTCAGCTTTCCGTCCTGGTGGAGTCAATTGTTTGCCTCCTTCTTTGGCAGAAGCCCTCCTCCTTCCTCACCCTACTGTTCCTGCCAAGTTGACAGAGACTTTCAAAAGCCATACCCTCAAGCTTGAAACTAAGAAAGAGGCTTCCTGCTCAACCTATGTGGGGTCATTTCCTGTTTCAGTCAGGTTCCAATCAAGTATTTCAGACACACATCACTTAAGATGGGGAGTTGGTTACCCAAATGCTGGAAGAGCTAAGATGCCCAAGAGAGGGTGCAGAAGTGGCTGCAGGCTGTAGGGACAGAGGGAGGAGGTAAACGTTACCAAAACACATCAGGCTGAGCCCCATGTGTCAGGAATTAGGATCACCAGGGGATTGCAGCTGGGAGCCAAGTTCATGGAAGAAAGGGCAGCCGAAAGGGGAGGCAGCACTATAGGAAGCAGAGGGAAAAGTGTCTCCCTTCAACCTTCCCTCATGATTTCCCATTGACAAAGGCAACAGAGAGTGACCCTGAGGATGTTCCCTGTGATATACAGTGTGGGGAAGGGAGGGAAATGGGCACATGGAGGCTTCCTCCATAGTCCTGTGCTCTTGCCCATGACCCTCCAGTTCTCTCAGATAATTGACACTGGGAAGAACCCTTTTTGGATGATTCCACCTTTTACACTGGTATGACCTCACTCTAAGAAAGGCAGATAGGATTCCCATTTTGTACCAGTTCCTATTGGTTGCTGTGGCTGCCTGGAGCCCCATGTTTAAGTTCCTGTGAGTCTGTCTGTGATGAATTGATGAATAATGTCTGTGATGAGTATAAAAGGCCTTTGGTATATACCACCTGTGTCTCCTGACTTCATCAGATAAGTTTCACTAGACAATATAAAAATGTTAGCATCAATATACATCAGATATGGATCTTAGTCTATTCACAAATGAAGATGTGCATTAATGTCTATTTCTTTAGTTTCTTAAGTTGAATTCATTTGAATCTAAGTCTTTATCCCTTTGGATGGGTGGGGATTTCAGTCTCATCACTCTTCTTATATGGTGCATGGAAAGTGAGAAAAGACCTCTCTATTCCAGTCTATGGTGCTCACCACTGACTGCTCACTGTCAAGTCTGCATGAGGGAAGTCGGGTAGTTCTTTGCTTTTCTGCCTTGTGTGGGGCCCAGGAGTCTTTGCCACAGCCTGGAACCATAGTGCTCAAGGCCAACATTCCAAGAAGCCCCTTGAATCATGTCTCTTCCTGGGAGAGAGGTGTTAAAGGTTGCTAATGTTCATGGACCATGGAACCTGACCTCTACCCTCTTCACAGGCTAGAGGAGTGTCTCTTCTCTCCATTGTTAGATACAGCTGACCGACAAAGGGGTCCAAAAGGATGATATTTGTCCTTAGGTGTCCCTTTGGTCGGTGCAACCAGGATGCCAGCCAGTTATTATCTTTAGAGTTTTCTAATGGGGGTGTATGAATATATCCTGGTTTGACTATCTATTTATTTATTTTTTGGCAAATTCAATTGTATTGAAAGACAGCATAAATACATTATACCTCCTTCCCTTCATGCTGTTCCAAGTCCCATCCCCTCTCTCTTCAACCCCTGGGAATCCTGACAGTATCTTTCAAAAAGCTTTGTTTTAGAAAACTAGAGCTGGAGTAGGTGTCCTGCAAGCAACTTATGGCTTTGGGCTGAGGTGGAAACTTTGCTTAAGTGAGGGGCACAGGGTCCTGCTGCCTTCCTAAGACAAAGGAGAGAAAAAATACAAGAAGAAAAATTAATCAAACATTTCCAAAATTAACCTACAGCATTTCCAAGAAATTCACCCTGGGGGTGGGAGGGAGACAGAGCTACAGGGAGAGGGGTTCTGCTCATTTGAGACACTTCTGTCCCCTCAATCAGACATTCATCCTCTTAAAATGGAAAGACATCTTCTGGGCACAGGTGTACCCCAGCAAATAACCACCAGAACTGCCTCATGGAGTTCCAAACGGGGAAGTCAAGAATTTTAATAACTTCAGTTTTAGCCTCTGAGCAGTATGGAAAATCCCTAAGCATTTGATAAATCCAATACTTAGGATATTATGTATGATTCTAAATTGAGATTTCTCTAGAAAAAGCTGATCTTCTGCAATTATGTTGTCTTTCCATGAATGAGTATGAAATCGTTGGAGTAATTCTTAAACGTGCTGATGTATTTTCACCTGTGTCACCAGTTAAAGCTGCGGAGGTGGGGAGGAAAATGAAAATGTGTAGTTTGCGTTTCCCAGTGGTGAGCGTGTTTCCTAGGAAACCACGATGATGGAGTGGGGTGGGCTCTCTGAGACAGGAGAGGAGTGAGAAATATGAAGGCAAATATGCACGGGGAAATAAAAATATCATTGGCCCTGCCCCAATTAATAAAGAAAATATTCTTAGTGGAATCTTTTGGAACTGCTGATGAGGTCAAAGTGGGGTAGGGGTGGAAGAAATCAAAATGAGTACATCGGCTAGACAAAATACAATCTAGTCTCATTAATATAAAAACTATTTTGCAATATGCAAATGAAATAATATTTCAGCTTTGTAGTATAAATGAAAATAACAATCTAATTATCATCTGAGAATGAAACTGAAACTACTTAACTCTACCACAAGTCATGGGTGTCAGTTTTGTTTTTACTAAGGGGGACCATGTATTAAATGTGTGAAATGTCCCTACTCCTTAATCTACTTCCTTTTATAATCAACAGTACAGACCTAGAGTGTAAATGAAAGAAAGCTGGTCATCATGGGGATGCCACCTGGGGACATGAAACATACTAAGTTAACCACCTGTACATGCCCCCTATCCCACCCTTCCTGAGAGTGGAAAATGAACCTGCAAATCTAAGATGATGAGGGTGATTTTTAAAAATTATATTTTATTGATTATGTTATTACAGTTATCCTGATTTTCCTCTTTTGTCCCCCACCACCCAGCATCCCCCAATCCCTCAGGCAATGCCCCCCCCCCATTGTTCATGTCCATGAGTCATGGGTATAAGTTCATTGGCTGCTCCACTTCCTATACTGTACTTTATATCCCCATGGCTAGTCTGTAACTACCTATTTGTACTTCTTAATCCCCTCACCTCTTCTCCCATTCCCCCACACCTCCTCCCATCTGGTAACCATGAAAATGCTCTTGGTATCCATGGTGCTAACTCTGTTCTTTTTGTTTGCTTAGTTTGTTATTTAGATTCAATTGTTGATTAATATGAATTTATTGCCATTTTTATTATTTATAGTGTTGATCTTCTTTTTCTTAGATAACATTTCATATAATAATGATTTGGTGATATGAATTCCTTTAGTTTTCTCTTGTCTGGGAAGCTCTTTATCTACCCTTTGATTCTAAATAATAGCTTTGATGGGTAGAACAATCTTGGTTGTAGGTCCCTACTTTTCATGACTTTGAACATTTCTTGCCAATCCCTTCTTGCCTGCTGTTTCTTTTTTCTTTTCTTTTTTGGCTGTTTTCTTTTTTTCTTTTTTTTAAAGTATATTTGATTGATTATGTTGTTACAGTAGTTCCAATTTTTTTCCCCTTTGTTCCTCTCTGCCCAGTAGCCCCCTTCCCTCCATCAATCCCACCGCCCCCATGTCCATGGATCATGCATGTAAGTTCTTTGGCTTCACCCTTTCCTGTATTATTCTTAACTTCCCCCTGTCTATTTTGTACCAACCAATTATGCTTCTTAATCCCTGCACCATATCCTCATTTCTTCCCCTCCCCCCTCCCAGCTGATAACCCTCCAAATGATCTCTATACCCATGATTCTGTTCCTATTCTGGTTTGCTTAGTTGGATTTTGTTTTTATTCTTTATATTCAGTTGTTGATACATGTGAGTTTGTTGTCATTTTAGTGTTCATAGTTTTGATCTTCTTCTTCTTAAATAAGTCCCATTGACATTTCATATAATAATGGCTTGGTGATGATGAACTCCTTTAGCTTTACCTTGTCTGGAAGCACTTCATCTGCCCTTCCATTCTAAATGATAGTTTTGCTGGATAGAGTAATCTTGGTTGTAGGTTGCCTTTCATCACATTGAATACTGCATACCAGTCCCTTCTTGCCTGTAAGTGTCCTCTGAGAAATCAGCTGATAGTCCTATAGGCACCCCCCTGTAGGCAACTCTCCACCTCTCTCTTGCTGCCCCCAGGACTCTGTCTTTATCTTTCACCTTTGGCATCTCAATCATGATGCATCCTGGTGTGGTGCCCTCTGAGTCCAGCTCTCCCAGGACCCTCTGTGCTTCCTGAACCTGTATGTCCATCTCCTTTCCAAAATTTGGGAAGTTTTCCTCATTTTTTTCAATTCTTGTTTCCTCATTCTGCACTGGTTGACTTTTTTTCTTCCTTATGTTCCAAATCATTGATTTGAACCCCAGTTTCCTTCCCTACACCATTGGTTTTGTGTGGATTTTCCTTTGTTTCACTTAGCATAGCCTTCACTTCTTCTTTTATGCATTTGCCATACTCAAGCATATCTGTCAAGCCTGTGAGCATCTTTATCACCAGTGCTTTGAATACTGCATCTGTTAGGTTGTCTTTCTCTCCTCATCTGTTAGGTGGGCTCTCTCCTTGTCGCTTAGTTCTCCCACTGGAACCTTGATCCGTTCTCCTTTTTGGGCCATACTTCTCTGTCTCCTCATTCTGACAGGCTCCTGTGTTTATTTGTCTCCGCGTTCCAGGTAGAGCCGTCGTTCCTGTTATGTTGTAAGGGGCAGAGCCTTAGGGATTCATCAGTACAGGGCGACCTGTTTCACCACGTTGTGGCACTGTATGTGGGGGAGGGGTCTGAGAGGGAACAATCCTGCCTGCCCAGCATTCATTCGCCCCTTTTCCAGGCACCTCTCCCACTTTTGCACCGGACTGGCACCCCTCTAGGTGCTGCCCTGGCTGTCGTTCCCAGAGTGGGTGTGGCTGAGGACATTCTAGGACTGTGGGGGCCCTTTAAACAAGCAGACTCTATTGAGACCGGCAGTTTCTGCCTCCACCCCAACCCCCACTGGTCTGCACAGTCAGAAGCAATGAGGCTTGATTTTCCCCGGTGCTGGGACTGTGAGCTTCAAGGTCCGGTGAGGAGCTGGGAATGCTCCCCAGGTGTCTCTCCTGACTTTTTAAAACATGTGACTGTGCTTTCCACTGGCCTGCTACTGCCGCTGCCACCACATCGCATCCTCTCTGCCTCGGCTCCACCCCTCCTACCTGTCTGGATGAGTATTTCTTCTTTATTTCTTTGTTTGCTGGACTCCCATGCAGTTTGAGTTTCTGGAGCTTCTGGTTGTTTCTAGTTCTGAGGTAGTTGTATTCCTTCTTAGTTGTGGAGGGAGACACAGCGTGTGTGTCTATGCCCCTATTGTGGCCGGAAGTCAGAGTTTCTTTTGAGAAATCAGCTGACAGTCTTCTGGGAACTCCCTTGTAGATAAGTAACGTTTTTACTATGGCTGTTTTTAAGATTCTCTCTTTATCTTTAAATGTTGGCATTTTAATTATGATGTGTCTTGGAGTGGGCCTCTTTGCATCCATCTTGTTTGGAATGCTCTGTGCTACCTGGACTTGCATGGCTACTTCCTTTACCAAATTAGGAAGGTTTTCTTTCATTACTTTTTCAATAGATTTTCTAGCTCTTTCTCTTTTTCTTCTGGCACCTCTATGATGCAAATGTTGGACTTCTTAAAGTTCTCCTAGAGGCTGCTTACACTATCCTCATTTTTCTTTTTATTTCTTTTTCTTACAGTTGTTCTGATTGCTTGTTTTTCGCTTCCTTTTGTTCCAATTCATTGATTTGATTCTTGGCTTTATCCACTCTGATGTTGTTTCCCTGTTAATTGTTCTTTATTTCAATCAGTGCATCCTTTGTTTCCGACTGGATCTTTTTAATGCTGTTGAGGTCCTCACTAAGTTCCTTGAACATCCTTAAAACTAGTGTTTTGAACTCTGCATCTGATAGATTGCTTATCTCAATTTTATTTAGTTCTTTTTCAGGAGTTTTGACCTGTTCTTTCATTTGGATTATGTTTCTTTGTCTCATTATTTTGGCAGTTTCCCTGTGTTTGTTTCTATGTAT
This sequence comes from Furipterus horrens, assembly GCF_987537825.1. Classification (NCBI taxonomy): domain Eukaryota; kingdom Metazoa; phylum Chordata; class Mammalia; order Chiroptera; family Furipteridae; genus Furipterus; species Furipterus horrens. The sequence goes on along the minus strand of NW_028327172.1, from coordinate 140,839,025 downwards.
TAGATAGAGTTGCTATGATTCTGTGTCATGGTGGTGTGGCCTAATGTAGTAGGTGTCATTTAGGGTCCAGTGGCACAGCCTCCCCTATCACCCAAGTTGGGTACTCAAGGTGCACCTTTGTGTAGGCTAAGTACACCCTCCTCTTATAGTTGAGCCTTGGTTGCTGTTGGCAAATCAATGGAAAGCATTTGCCTAGGCCAATCAGCTGCAAGGATTGGCTGTGACCACTTACCATACACCTCTACCCTCTGTGGAGGATCAGCTGTGCATGCTCAGGGTGGCAGTGCTCCAGCCTTGTCTATGGCTATCGACTAAGTGCATAGGTCCTGGGCTTTCCTGGGTGGTTCAGGCCAAGGTTAGCCCCCACCTGTGTTTTGCCCAGGGCCACCATGCTTGAGCTATACTAAAGCAATCTGAGATTATTGCTACTTGTGCTGGGCTTGGGGATTTTCAGGTGAAGCCAAGCTGTGAATCTAGTCTGGTTTCAGCTAGTGTCAGGCCTGAGGCTCACTGAGGCCAGCTGTTGTTTGAGAGGATTTGGGAAGTTGTGAAGCATGAGCCAAGACCAGTCATTCAAATGGACAAGCAGCTTCAGTGGGACTGTAAGTTGTGTGGGACAGAGTCTCTGGAGATCTCCAAGGTGGGTCAAACAGTGTTAACCAGGTTGATGGAGTCTCAGATATGGCACCAGTTTGCTGGTTCTGTGGGGAAGGCTTTAGAAAAGGGGCAATGACCTCTGCTCACCTTGAAGCCAGACACTTCAGTTTCTCCCTGTATGCCACTGGTGACTTTCAAGCTGCTACCTTAGTGCTGGAGCTCAGAGGGCATGAGTCTGAGTAGGCGAGTCCATGTGTGGGTTCTTTAAGATGAACTGCTTGGGGCTCCAGCAGTTTCTTTCATCAACTCAATTCCCACTGATTTTTGCAGCCAGAAGTTGTGGGGACTTATCTTCCTGGCACTGGAACCCTGGGCTTAGAGTCCTGGTGTGGGGCTGGAACTCCTCACTCCTGGGATATCCCTTCTGAATTTTTATCTACCATGCATGGGTGTGGGACCCACCTGTTTCACATCTGTGTTCCTCCTACCAGTCTGGATAGATGTGGTTTCTTTAATTTTGTAGTTATCAGATTTCCATTCAACTCGATTTCTGATGGTTCTGAGTGATGATTGTTCTATGGTTTAGTTTTAATTTTGGTGTGGTTATGCCAAGAGGCAAGCCATGTCTGCCTATGCCATGATCTTGACTTGAAGTTTGAGTGAGATATTTAAAAGTCATTTCTGTCAAACCCACTGAATATTTCTATGCCTCTAATATAATTAATATTGAAATACTAAGCATATTATGAGAGGCATTCAGTTGCTTGTGAATACTGTAACTTATTTTTTTTTCAATTGTAATTCTTCTATGACCTGAGTTTTCTGTGGAAGCAATGGTCCCTTAAGGACTAGAGTTTAACTGTAAATGGGTACAGCTCAGTAAGTTTTAAGAACTTAGCTTTTGACTTGCTCATGGTATTTATGGGTTCCCAGAATCATCCTTATCAATATTTTTCATTTCTGTGTTTTGGTGTGTGAATTAGGCTTATTTTCAGTAATATAGATATAATCACATATTATAGCTTGTTTGTAATCGCAAGTGTGTATTGCTTATGTCTGAGTATATATATGGGAAGTAAAATGTTAGTGTAAACCTTTTATAATCTCAGAAACACATTAATATTCTAAGGTCTTAACCTTAGATCTTAAACATTCATAGATCTGTAAGTCCTTACAGAATCAGGGGGAAAAGAAAAAGTTTACTTTCTTTTCTTTTTTCTTTCCACAGCTTATTTATTGAAAATACTTATCCAAGTTTGTAACACTATACATATTCTTCAAATTCAAAACAACAAAGAGGATCTTGTGTCTTCATTGTGTGTATGTTTGTTTAAGCATGAGAGCAAGTGTGTATGTGTGATGCCATCAAGAGAAACCTTCTTATTTTGACTGCACAAAATTTAGAGATGCTAAACAATAAAAAGTATCTTAAGTAAAGAATAAGAAAAACAGTATAGTGCAAGGAAGAAATGTAAAGGTTTCTAATCTATGAGTATAGGGCTAAACTATCTGATGATTTTAGGGGTAATCTATGAATTTAGGACTAAATTAATAAGCATATTATGTAGTTTGAATATGGTGTTATGCTGTTCAAGTTTTTGTTCTTTTTCCATATTGTTTTTAAAGCCAGGTACATATTAAGTTACCTCTATAGACTTGTGATAATAGCAATGACATAGAATCATGGTCTTTGTTTAATCCACGTCAAACTTAGATGATGGTTTAGGCAATAGTGTGAGTGGTCATGTAAATCCAAATACAATACTTGTAATAAACAGATATTTCTGAAGGGTCTCTTGGGGAATTTTATACTAATGAGAATTACAGTAATGCATCTATATTTAAGTGACATTACTGTAAAGTTCTAAAGCTGTGTACTACTAAGAGCAATGGTGGCATCAGTTTAGTAAGAATAATTTAACTAATGAGAGATCAACCAGAATTACTGGAATAGAAACACAGGCAGATGTTGTGTCCTGGTTGTGGGGGCTCAGAGCCCAGAAGCTGGAGAAGCTGAGTCAAACCTGGTTGGTGACCCTGTCTTCTTGAGCTCTTACCTGATGACCTGGCTCCTTCTTGGGATCTGATGACCAACCAAGGGGCAGCCTGGCACTTCTAGACCTCTGCAGGCTGCGGGTGGAGCAGCAGCAGCAAAAGGGTCACCTGGAAAGGCTGGGACATGGACTTGGCCTTGCCCAGCATCTGCCTGTTGCAATCATTTTCTCTCTGTAGCTCCTGGAACTTTCTCTCCATGTTGTCAGCTGCCATCTGGGCTTCCTCAGCTCTTTCCTGATGGTATTGAATCTCCTTTCATAATAGGAAGTGCTGCTTTGTAGTTCCTTGGTCATGTCTTGGGTCATTGTCTTGTACGTGTTCAGAATCTGATAGGTGGAGTTCATACTTCTCCAGTCGTTGAGACATTTCTTCTCCATTTCTGAACAGCGCATTTCTGCCTCAGACACTTGTTTCTAGAGATGTTAGACGATCTTCATAGGTAGTATCAGGCACAGTTTGAAGCTTCAGCTTCAGCAGCTGAATCTCAGCTCTTAGGGTTGAATTTTCACACTGCAGAGATGCTTTCTCAGTTTGCAGACTCATTCTTTCTGCTGCGAGCTCTTCACTTATTTGTTTTTGCTCCCACAATTGTCTTGCTGTACCCTGACATTCCTTATCAGCACGTTGAAGGGACACATTGAGGTCAGCATCACGAGGAACACCCTTGAGATCTTCTGACTCATGGACAGATTGATCCCCATTTTCTGCTTCCTTCTGTTGCTCGGCCTTCGACTTGACAGGAGCCAAGTGACCTCTGAGGCCCTCAGGCCCGGGACTGGTCTGCAGCAGGTTTCCCACCATGGACAGGGACTGGCAGCTGACTGTACCTTGCAGGTCCCGCTCCATTTGTGCCATCGACGGCTCCAGCCTTTGTTTTTCCTTCTACTTCTCTGGGATCCTCTGCTTCCTGCCCAGAATTTTATCTTGGCGCCATTCTGGACTTTAGGGATAACGAGTGTTTTTCTTCAAACCATGTGGTATGTTCTCCTGAAATTGTTCTCCATCAGTCCCGGAGGCTTTTGAGATGGGCTTCTCATCGGTCACGTGGGGACGTTTAGGAGGCTGGCTCTTGTGGATCGTTTTCACTAAATCGACCAGGTCCTGAAGTGACAGCATCCTGCTCAGGTGTTTATTCAGCACCTTCAAGCACAAGGTCTGTAACCTGAGAGGTCTGGGCTCCACCCCAGGTGATTTGAGGGCATCATCAGCTTCTCTCATTCATCCAGTATTCTCACTACCTGCTGTAGTCTTCATCACAGGTAGGACACCTTTTGCTCAGCACCTTCACACTGCTTTTTTTCTATACTTCTTGAAGTGTGTCTTCTCTTTACTCTCAAGGACACCACCAACAGAGCACCCACCAGAGCTCTCACCAGGACCACCCAGGGGAGCACATGGAGAGGCTAGAATTCTCTCAAGCCCTCAGAAAGCAGCAGCAGAACCGCACACACGTGCTCCAGGATCAGCTGGAAGGTGGCTGTGACAGTGGCAGGCACCAGGCCCTCCATGGCTGGCCGGGCTCACAGCTCTGCCACCAACTGCCAGTGTCCTGTGGACACAAATAACTGCTTAGAACCCTGTGGAGTATTCTATCTCTATAGTAAACAGGTGCCTAGCAACCAGGGCTGATCAGTTGGGATGGAGGAAGGGAGGCTAGTAGGTCTAGAAAAAAAGTTCCTCACTTTGCTCTGAAACAGGAAATGGTGGCATTCTATAGGTCCTGGGGCCAGAGGAGAGTGTTCATTGCAGTTTGAAGTTCAGTCCCACTAGGCCCATCCAGTTCCAGAGCAAACTCAGGGACTCATGGCAGGGCCAGGCCACGTGCCTTTCTGTGCACAAGCACCAGTCAAGGCCCTGTCTGGTATAGCTCAGTTAGTTGGGCATCGTCCAGCAACAAACTAGTTTGATTCCCCACCAAGGCACATGCCTGGATTGTGGGCTTGGTCCCCATTTACAGTGCATAGGGAAGGCAACTGATTAATGTTTCTCACTTTGATGTTTCTCTCTCTCTTTTTTTCTCCCCTTCCCCCCTCCTTCTCTCAAAATAATTAAGTAAATAAATAAATAAGCAAACAAAAATCAGCCGACATTAAACGTCCCACTTTACTGCTGAATCTCAGGGCGTCTGGTCAGTTGCCGTCCACCTCTGCCCATCACCTGCGACCTGGGAGAGTGCAGAGCGCTGCCTCAGTCCAATCCATTTAAAGTCAGCTCTTAAGCCATATTATTGTAAGGTTTTTTTATGGCTAAAGCTCTGATGAAATTAGCAAAAACAATTGCAAGAATTCTACTTTGTTAAAATAAAAATAATATTTAAGATATACATTTCCAAGCTTTAAAGTAGCTTTAATGTAGTTTCTAATACTGTGGTACAAATGTTGATTCCACTATTTTTATTTAAAAGCTTTGCAGCCAAGCAATCTGCAATTGCTTATTTATTCTACATACATACAAGCAGCCTGGCAAAGGTTTGAAGGGTGAAAAACTTTAGGAGATTCCTGCCAAAAGTCATCCCATAAAATTATAACGAAAAATAAAAGGCTATATGCGATTAGTCCAAAATATATTGGATTTACGAAATATCTTAAGTGGGAGGTCAAATGAGAGAGAGTTCAGTGTGGGCTGGAGGAAGAGGAAAAAGTTCCTTTTGGGGAGTGGCATGTGAATTTGGAAATGGAAATTTCCGAAACAGAAGTGAGAATTAGCTGGGTAGAGAGAGCACTGGAGCTTAGCTGGGGAAGCAGCTGTCAGATGACACAGGCAGGAGTCTTAAGTAAACTATGTGAGGAAGGGTGAGAGGTCAATGAAGAGGAGCAAGAGCAAAATAAGGCTGGAAAGTGTGTTTGAAGTATATTTCAAGTTTGCACTATAGTTTACAACTCTCAGTGACTACCTGTTTCTTAAAGTTCCAGAGGAACAGGATGATTTGGGGAATGTAACTGGCTGAGTCAAAATCAAATACACCTAGAATAGTCAAGGTAGTCTGTACAAACAAAGGTGAAGGGTTTACACCACCAAGTACTAAGACTTACTATGAAGACATAGAAATGAAGAGGGGTATTAGCATAAGAACAAATAGTCAAATAGATTTAGCATAAAGAGCCCAGAAATAAACTTACACACCTGATACACAGCCAAGGCACCAATGCAAATCAATAAATGGTGCTGTATCAAAAGTAGATATGTGTAGAAATTTAAAAAATAGGAACCTTATGCTAAATTTGTATCACACATAAAATTTATGGTGAATGACAGATGGTTAATATGAGAAATAAGCAAACAAACAATGCTATTAAAAAAACAAACAAAAAACAGGCAAAGTCCTTCAACAGCCACCTCAGAAAGGATATTAAAATGACCAAGATGAAGGTAAAATGGTGTTCAATTTCATTAACTGTTGTACAAATGCCAAGTTAATATAATAACCACATATATTAAATTCCTATTGTATTGGTGAAAACTTAAACAATGAACAGTACCTGGTGCTGGGTATATAGCACAGTTGGAGCTCTGATATTACTAGATGAGATGTAAATTGTTTCAGCGACTTATAAAATTGTTTGGCAGTATCTTTCAAAAACTAAATATATGTATGCCCTTTAACTCAGTAATTCCATTCCTGGCTATAGACCAAACAATAGAGAGTATTTATGTCTTTTAAAAGACATGTTTGCAAAAGTTTATAATAAATTATAGCAGATTTATTCATAATCACCACAAAAGGGAAATAATCTACAAGTCCAGCAATAGATGGATAAGTAAATTATGAAATATTCCTGTAATAGCATATTTTACAGCAATGGAAAACAGTCAGATAACAAACAGCCAGATAACACCATGTTGAATGAAAGAAGCCAGACACAAAAGAGTGAATATGTTATTATTCATATTAAGTTCAAGATAGGAGTTAAATAGTAATTACCTTTGAAAGGTGGTTGTTGACTGGAATGAACCATGAGACATTTACAGTCTTTGAGGAGGCTGTGAATGTCTGATATTTTGATTTATATGATAGATATAGAGGTATATACACATATAAAAATGTATTGAGCTCAACATTTAGGTTATATGCACTTTACTGTAAGTAAATTGCTCTTCAGTTTAAAGTCAGAAAGCTAAGCAGATATTAGAAGTCTCTTGCTTTTTAAAAATTGTTCATCCACATTTTTTTGTCCATTATGTTTCCACTTTTCTCTGCATCTATTACCGTCCCCTATCTTGCTGGTTTCTTCTTTTTAAAAAAAATTTTTTTTTAAAATATAGTTTATTGATTATGCTGTTACAGTTGTGCCAATTTCTTTTCCCTTTGTCCCCCTCCACCCAGTTGTTCCCCCCCACACACTTAGTCCATGCCCATTGGTTGTGCATATAGTTCTCTCAACATCTTCCTGTCTACTCTCTCCTGTTATACTTCTTAATTCCTGTACCATCTCCCTCCCTTTCCCCCCTTCCACCTCCCCGTTGACCTTCCCCCATAATGTTCCCCATACCTATAATTCTTTTCCCACTCTCGTGGCCTACTTAGTTTGCCTTTGTTTTGGTTCCCTGGCTTCTGTTGTTGGTTGTCGTGATACAGTTTTCATTTTAATGTTCATAGTTTTGATCTTCTTTCTCCTAAACAAGTCCCTTTAACATTTCATATAACAGTGGTTTGGATCTGATGATCTCCTTCAGTTTTACTTTGTCTTGGAAGCACTTTCGCTGCCCTTCTATTCTGAATGACACCTTCGCTGGATAGAGTAATCATGGTTGTAGGTTTTTGCTTTTCATTACTTTGAATATTTCTTGCCAGTCCCTTCTTGCCTGCAGCGTTTCTTTTGAGAAATCAGCTGATAGTCTTATCAGGACCGCTTTGTACATAATTCTTTTCTTCTCTCTTGCTGCTTTTAAGATTCTCTCTTTATCTTTAATTTTTGACATTTTGATGATAATGTGTCTTGGTGTGGTTCTCCCTGGGTCCAGTTTTCTTGGAATTCTCTGTGCTTCCTGGACCTGTAAGTCTTATTTCCTTCCCCAGGTTAGGAAGGTTCTGCTTCATTATTTTTTCACATAATTTTTCAATTTCTAGTTCTTCTTCTTCACTTTCTGGCAACCCTATGATTCAGATGTTGGCTCACTTATAGCTGTCTCATAGGTTTCTGAGCCTCTCCTCATTTTCCTCTCTCTGCACTGGTTGACTGTTCATTCCTTATGTTTCGATTTGCTGATTTGATCCCTGGTTTTCTTTCCCTCACCACTAGTTTGATATGTGTTTTTGTTCATTTCAGCAGGACTAGTCTTCATTCTTTTCCCATCTTGTTCAGTATTTGCTGTTAGGTCTGTAAGCATTCTTATAACCAAAGCTCTGAACTGTGCCTCAGAAAGATTTCCTATCTGCTGCTTTGTTAGATTAGATATTTTCTGTCTGGTCAGCTGTGTCACCGGGATCTCTACCATGATCTGTGCCATCCTGACCATTTTGTGTTTACCTTTGCTTCCTGGGCGGGGCTGTCACACCTCCTACGCTATAGGGGACAGAGCCCCAAGCACTCATCACAACTGGGTGACCCTTCTCACCACGCTGTGGCGTTTTCTGTGGGGGTGGGTGTCCAAGATGGATTTCTGCCATTCACTCTCTGCTGAGAGACCGGGAGCCTCCTCCTCTGTCCCCACCCCCACTGTGCCTCACAGTCCAAGGCAACGGGGGTCTGCCTTCCCGGGCATTGGAATCGCAATGGTCTGTGGGTTGGGGTGCTCCCCAGGTGTTTCTCACCTCTCCTTAAATATGGGTGTCTATGCTTCCTGCCATCCCACCACCATCGCTGAAGCTGCTGCCACCAGCACAGCTTGACCTCTCTGACCCGGCTTCGCCCCTCCTACCCATATGGACGAGCACCACTTCTTTATAACTTCATACGTTGGACTTCCATTTATTTTCTGGAACTTCTGGTTATTTCTAGTTTTGCAGTAGTTGTATTCCTTCTCAGTTGTGGAGGGAGATCGAGCATGTCAGTCTAGGCCTCCATCTTGACCGGAAGTCTCCTATGTGTAAAAATTTACTTTATTGTTTCTTAAAATGGGGGGTGGGGCTTCTCTTGATTCTTAATCCCTTTGAGAATATCTTCTTTGTTCATTCATTATTTTCAAAGGAGAGGTCCTGGTTGAGGTCATGGTCAACTCATGACCATGAGTTTTGGTCAACAGTGTTGAAAGATGGAATAGTATTTTCTATACAGAGATGGAAAGAATAAAAATAGTCATGACATATAAACTTCTAGAAGCTCATTAATCTGGAAACCAAAGAACGGCAGTTAAAATACTTCATTTTCTCTCAATATCTGACTATAGTTCATGGACTTCAAGATGGTATGTAAGGCATGGGCACTCTTTAAATACCTGGAGGTCTGAGTCTTCTCCTACACTTTCTCAGTAACATTGTACCAATAACATAATACACATTGGCTTATGGAAGGATAACAGATAATAGCCAACACCTTTAGAGTGTAAACTGACCCAAACAGGGTTCTAAGAACTTACTGGAATTAAAATACTAAAATGCCTTAAGGTAGTTTTATTTAGGTAGGAATTTTTTAGACCATCCACTCTTTTACAGACAAGGAAACTGAGTACAGAAACTTGAACTAACTGTCCTAACATCAAATAATGTGAAGGAGCCAGGATTTGAATGAAGGCAGAGTAAGTCTAGAGCCCACAGGCTTAGCAATGCTCTATGACATCTCTGGACTGGAGTTGTGGTTTGGCCCCAGCATCTAAAGACAACTGACTCACCTTAGGAACATAATGAACACCTCTTGGGTTGGCTCTGGACCATCTCGCCCACCACCTTTCCTTTAGACTCTTACCTGCTTTGGCTCATACACTGTTCTTCATCTGCAGGTTGATAAGAGAAAAGCAAAACTTGTATTCTTTCCAAAAGATAATATGTCCTAGGTTCCTAAATCCTATAAAATCCAGGCCATCTTTCAGTGAACTGGCCTGTCTGGAATTTAGTTTATTTATTTATAATTTATATTTTGTGTCCAAAAAGGATCTGAGGCAGCTTATAATAAATACATGTGTACATATGCTGATTAGATTAAATAAGATAGAAAACTATTGTATAAACCTGTAAAAGAAATGAAGCAAATACATGATTATTGCTATTATATAATTAAGCATTACATGTCATTATTACTCTGTTGTCATTTGCCCCAAATGATCCCTTGCAAGACTTCATATTTATTTCCAACCCACCAACAGACTCATTTTTACTGGGAACCTACCATGTGCCAGTCAAGTGCTATGTGCTCTAGTTGAGACGAAGATGTTTCAGATATGGCTACATGCTGACCTTTAGCCCCAGGGAAAGGCTGGCACACAGCCAATCGCTGAGAACTAGACTACAGATGACACAATGCCTTACTGTATGGTAAGTGTTAAAAGTGAGGCTTCTCAGAAGTTAAAAACCATTCAGGTGTGGGAGAGCTTAGCCCTCTATGATCAGAATTTTAACAGGTGGATAATGACCATGATAGGCATCAACAACTATAAGATGCATAGAGAGCTGATCAAAATGCTAGATCTTGATTTGCTATGTGTTGTGTTGTGTTGAGCTATAGGTATTGTATTGTAATGTGGTTGGGTTCATAGGTCTTCAGAGGAAATACTCATCCTGATTATCTTCCATACTATGTAGGAATCTTTTCCTTCCTATATTATTCCTGTCATATGATTGTCTTGCTGCCATTGCCACATTTAATGAAGTCGAGGAACAATGATAAGTATAAACACTAATGTTTATTGAGCACTTTCTGTGAGCCATTTTTATGCATTCCCCACATATCAACTCAATCCTTACAATAGCTCTGTGAGGTAGGTCCTGTTATTAGGCACATTACTGAGATGAAGAAATTGAGACACAAAGATGTTAAGTAATTTGCTCAAGGTCCAATATCAGCAGATAGCAGAGCTCTTAAACCAAGCCTTTTGAGATGATTATCTTGTTTCTAGGTTATATTGTTAGGAAAACATTCTAAGCTTCATCTGAAATCTGCCTCTAAGTGCCCACAATCCACTGATCCTATTTTGTTATATCAGTACCAGTAAGCCCACTTCTCTCCCAAAATGAAAATGCTCCTGGTCCTGTGACAGAGACCTTAAATCCCTGCTTCTAAGAAAGGTGAACACACCCCCAATTTCTATCTCTTAAGCTGCATAGTGAGAAATTGAGAGCCTGTCTTCTGGACACAGGCAGCATACATTCAAATCATAGTTCTGCCAGCCATCAGCTTTGTGATCCTGGACATGTTGCTTAACTTCTCTGTGCCTCAGTTTTCTCATATAGTAAATACAAATTTTACAGATATAACTACTAAACTAGTAATTATATCTGCAAAATAGCCTTGTATTGTTTTAATCATTTGTATATGTAAAAGATAGCTGAGCACAATGCCAGCAGATGTTAATGTTGCTGGAACCTTTTCCCTGAACCTGGGGGACACACACTTTAGAGTAGGACTCAGAACTGGACACAGGATCTGAGATACCAAGTCTCTCAATCACTGATAATAAAGCTTAGTTTTTATATCTATGAGCATTAGTTGACTGTATACATTATCTCAATATAAAGAAGAGAGTGATGGGTTTATCTGGGGAAGGTTAATTATGTGACTCTCCCAAAGTAACTCAATAAATCAGGGGTAGAATTAGGATTAGAATTCCAGTTTCCTGTGGCTTTCTTGCTTACTTGGCAGTTCTGCCCTGTGGTTGTTACCACCCTGTGTGCTATTTACACTTCTTCCACTGCTCCTTATGTGTATATGTTTACTCTGTCTTTCTGTTTCAGTGTAAACTTATGTCTGTTCATGACAACACTGTTCTACAGAAATGAACCTTGAAGTGACTCTGGATTCCTTTCCCTTCTCTGCCACAATAATCTATCAACCCCCAACAGTTTCTCCAGGCCTTAGTAAAATGAAGGAGCAATATTAGACCTTTGTTACCAAGTGAAGCAGAGCTCATTCATATGGCACGTTGGTGTATGACCCAACAGTTAATGTTGAAAAAAAAACCCAGGTCTTTATTTACAATATTCCAACCTTGGGTGGAGGCTGAGAGCACTTCAGCTCGGAGCCCTGTTCTCCCATGAGACCCAGCACTTCCCTTGCTCCCCCAAACACTATAAGCCAAAACCAAGCCCAATATTTCCACATTCCTTACCTGTCAGCTCTCTCCTCCAGGATCTGGAGTACATTGTCATCAGCCTCTGTATAATAGTCCAGGAAAGCATGTGCCATGATACACTGGATCATGGTGAAGTTCAGGAAAGGCATAAGTTCTAAGAGAGTGTCCTCTCCGCATGTCCTGAGTTCCAAGAGTCCAGATAGAGTCTGGGTCTGCAAGGCAGAGTCCTTGGTGGCTTCAGAGTCAGCTAGAGCGGGCACAATCAAAGTAACAACATGCCTGTTTTGTTACTGGTGCAGGCCACATGGCCGGATCCTGACTACAAACTGCATAGCTGCTTCTTCCTTCTCACCATGAACCAGCTTCACTACAAACTCCATAGCTGCTTTTTCTCTACGGGCAGCATGGCTGAATCCCCTTCTGGCTCACGGCTCCTTCCTCATGGCTACTCCTCTTCTCTCCTACACTCTTCCAGCATGGCACTCTATCATGGCGGACTAGCTCTCCTACAAAGCTGCTTGCCTGCTACATCATGGCTCCTTCTCTAACACCAGACCTCCTAGCTGACTGCTCCCTTTCAGACCTCCTGTTTTCTCTTCTTTTTTTATATGCTAACCCAAAGCAACATATATCATTATTATGAAAAGTATCTTAAGCCTATCATTGGCCCTTTTACCTGGGGACAGCATAGCTTCCATTCAGGAAAAGCTGTTATCCACCCTTTTGCCCTGGGCTGCAGCACAGCTATTATCTAGTTACCAATTTGCCATAGATGTTCAAAGTACCTTAAAAGCTGTATTACCATCCTGGCAGGTGTGGCTCGCTGGATAGAGTGCCAGCTTGTGAACCAAAGGGTTGCCAGTTCCATTCCCAGTCAGGGCACATGCCTGGGTTGCGGGCCAGGTCCCAGTTGGGGGTGCGTGAGAGGCAAACATACATTGATGTTTTTCTTCCACTTTTTCATCCTCCTTTCCCTTCTCTCTAAAAATAAATAAATAATGTTTTAAAAAACTGTATTGCCGCCTTTCCCCATCCCCCAAGCCATGAGCTATGGGGACTTTGGGGAGGGCCCTTGCTCTGTTACACTTTCAGTTCTATTTAAGAGTTTGTCTTACCAAAGAAAATAAGGGTTAAAGTAGTAAAAGAAGATTTTAATCAGGAAGTATGACAATAGGGGAAAGAGACCAAAATAAAATGGAATTGGGCTCCATTCTAAATCCAGCGTGGTGAAGATGGGATTTATAGCTGAGGGCCAGGATAAGGTCAGTGGATGGAAAATTACTAAGGGGAGACATCAGGGATAAAGGGGGATTCTGGCTAAAATGACTTGACAGGATTCTTGCTAAAGGCTGGTTGGGCCTATCAGATGTCATCTCGGGGATGGTGACAGATGAGGTAATTGTTCAGCTATTGGGAGTGATTAGATATCAAGAGTGAGGATCCAGGCTAAACTAACTTGCCAAGATTCTTGCTACAACTGGGCAGTGCAAGACTGACAAGGACATGAGAAAGGACACTGAATGTCGAGGTCTAGAAGAACCTGACTAAAGTTTAGTCAAGGACAGGGTCTGTGTCAGTCTCCCTGTCTCTGTCCTAATTCAGTAATTTCCTTCTCCAAAGTTTCTCTTTGCCCCATATTCTTCTCTACGTTTCACCATCCCATTCCCTGTCCGTCACTATCTATCCCAAACACAAGCTGAATAAGAAACAGTCTAGCTTTTTCTCATGCCAAAGCTAATCCATGTTCCACCCAAGGCTTGGGAGATTGTCCCCCCTCTTTCAGGCTCAAGGATGGCCATTCCATCCATTGAAACAGATTCCCACATGGCACCCCATTGCGATAATACCCTTTTGAGTGACAGAAATGGTGCTGAGATGATTAGCAAATGTATGATCACGCCTCTGACAGCAGATAGAGATGCATTTATTGCCAGTGGGGTCATTTATAGCAGAATCCTATCAGGGTTTTGTACTTTTCAACTTGTGGGATGTAAATTGTGTATGATACAGAGCAAGGATAATTCTTTGTACTGTTTGAAAGATTCACCTGACCACATTATAGATTTTTTTAAAAGAGCAAGAAAAATAAGAGAGAATTCTTTGAGTTATTGGAATCTGGTTTCCCACCTCCCCTCCCTCCTTGCCCCCTCAGAACCAGGTTCCAGGGGAGCCCCTGACCCTCCTCTCTGAAGGCACTAGTGACCCTGTGGCTGATTGTGCTGTGGCTCCCAGGAGTAATGCTGATTTGCATTTTAATGCAACCTCAAGTCAGATGAATGAACTCCCGAGGAAGACATTTTGAGTATGAGCCAGCAGTGGTGAGGGCTTTGGGGGGGGCGGCCCCGAGTCCTTCCCCAGAGCTTGCAGTGGCCTCCTCTTATGCTGTCCACACTTAAGCATATTTTCAGTTTTAACATTTTATTCTAGTTCTTCTAAGACTCTCACCCTTTGTCCTCACTTAGTGAGGAAGATGCCTTTGGGCTCTATTTTTATTACACCAACAACAGGACTTTGGCAGGAAGGTCCAAGCTCAGATAACTCAGAGGCTTGGGTTTTAATTCCAGCCATTAAAATACTCTCTACCTTTAAGTGCTTCTCTGCACTTAGGTCTCAGTTTCCCCATCTGTAATATTGGTTATATTATCTCTTTCTCTTCCAGGTTGGAAAGTCTTTGATGCTAATAATGGTTCAAACATTGGTTTGGAGAGCTTATTATATATGAACTCTTCAAATCCATGTCCTAGAGCCAGATTTCCAGTTAATTTTCTTAGGGGGTATGATGGGTTTTTGACAAGTATTTGTATTCTAAGAAGCAATCACCATGAGATTACCATTTCTGAAGGGTAAGCATTTTACTAGGTCACATTTTCTGCTTAAATTGCCTAACAGTGTCCCTTAATAGTGAAAAGTATGCTTTACTTAGAAAGCCTGTGCTCCGCAATTTAGAGAATGTCACCAGAACATGTATATAAATGATGCACATATCTCGAATACAATTATTACATGACAGAGAGGGAGCTGGAACTTTCTGACCAAAAAACTCTTTCCTATTAGAAGCACCTTTGTTTAAAAAACATTTTTCATTCCTTGTAGCATCTCCACCTACAACAGAACTTTTATTGTATATTATTGATCCTAATAAAAGCCAGTTGCCCAAACCGTTTTCAACAAAATTTTCTTTGTGACAATATGACCTATTAGAGCCATAATGTATTTTGTGACATTTAAAGGGAAATGAGATTTATCAGTCAACCAATCTTTATTGAATTCAGTCAATATACTAGGCATCAGAGAGTCCAAAGACACAAGAAGATGGTAATACTGTGAGACAGACAGAAACACACACACTCTCTCTCCCTCTCCCCATCTGCCTCCCCCTCCCCCCCCTCCCCCTCTCCCTTTCCCTCTCTCAATTCTAAACCAGAAAGACCACATGGTGAGAAGCACTGGAGAGAAGGAAATGGAAGCAATCAACTTCAATATGAAAGTATTGAGGAAAGAAGCAATTAACCTTGCCTGTGCATAGGGCAGGGAGTGAGGAGGGCTGGGTGACAATCAAGTGAGGCTTCACAGGACAGGTACTCTAAGGTGCACCTTAAAGAAGAAATGAGAAGGACACTGGCAATCCAGGCAATGGAGCTCAATAGCATGGCTATCTACAAACCAGTGGGAAGTGTGCCAGTATTTTAACAACTGGTACAGCCATAGCAGGTGTACTAGCTGAATATCAATGCTAGTAGGTAGGTTAAAAGTAACATGCCTCCAATTTTTTTCAGGTCCATTGTTAAAGCAGGTTGAACTTATTTATTTTGTTATCATTGTCATCGAACATGTATTTCATTGCTAGAAATAGATCATTATTTTAGGAAGAAAACAAGCCAGTTATGGTGCTGTAGAGAATCTTTTCCACTAGATACAGTGGATTCATTTACTTCATCTTGCCCACCATATCAAGAAATCCTGCAGAGCAAAGGTGCATTGTAGTCATCTTTGTGTTTCCAGCATCTAATCCTGGGATATGCACAGAGAAAGGGATCAATAAATGCTCGTGAATGAATGAACAAGTTGATTCTTGATTCCTTCAGATTCCAAAGCTTGCTGAAAACTCAATGACCCATTTTAGATAAATATGTTTGGCACCTTTTGGTTCCTTGGCTTACCTGCTAGGATGCTAAAGTGGCCTTTGTATCTCACAACTATCTTCTTATTGTAAAGAACTGGCCCAGGCTTGCTTACTGGCAGGTGTGTGAAGTGCACTTTGTTCAAAGAATTTTGGTATGTCCAGAGAAGAAGGAGGTATGAAAATGTGCTCAGATGGAATTCAAATGAAATCAGAGAACAGAGAAGGAGGGCAACAGAACATGCTTGCATATTCAGAGGTAGAAGAAAATAAATAAGTGATTGGCAGCTAATGAGAAGAGAAATGATCAAGGGTAGGGGAGGAAGCTGGGGCCAGGAGGTGAGGGCAGGGGAACCACATCTTAGAGGTGTTTACATACAGTGAAGAGGTTTCCCTGGGCTGTGTAGCATGAATTTTTATCATGCCTCTCTACTCATCTCTAGTAATCTTCATTCGCTTCACTCATATTAGGCAAACAATTTCTTGATGTCGAAATCAGTATGTGCTGATAGCTCTCGAGTTGTAAGGCAAAATTCAAAGGGTGGGCATTTCAGTGGGAAAGGAAGAGAAGGAAAAAGGCACCAAACCAACTCAAAGCTTCTGTTCAGTCAATTTTCATCACTTCAAAACACATGCCTTTTCAGGCAGAATTGAAAGTCCACCTCAAGTGGCATAATGTGCTTGTATGTAGACTGCAAATCTTGTTTCAGAGTCAGAATGTATTCTTCCACTAGCAGTGGCGAGGGAGGGATAATTATTCTGCTAAGGAAGATGATTTTTGATATTTTGAAATCCAAATTATTCTTGTTCCATTTCAGTGGAAGGGCAGTAAAACTGAAAAGTAGGAGTCATCTTATAAAAATCTGTCCATGTGCACTAGCTTTCGGGATTTCAGAATAGCAAGGCCCTTGGTGGCTTCTCCTAGTAACAGAGCTCTGGCTTAGCTGGAATAATTGGCAAATGCCGATGGGCAAGGGGTGGAGAGGCCGTGACACTGATCATGATGAGCTTACCCAGCGGGGAAGAGGGCAGGTATGTGCATGCATGGGATCTGCACTGCCACAGCTCTGCTTCACTGGCAGTGCCTGAGTTTCTCTCACTCCCACATTTCTGCTGAATGCATAATGCTAATTATGAACACTTGAATGCTACCATTTCCTGGGGATTAATTAATGGGATGATAAGAAAACCGTGAGCGGCTTCCCGAGAAAAGCCAGCGAAAAGGTCAGGACAGACCTTGATGAGGAGGGGAATCAGGGTAGGGAAGGGTCCAGGATATGTTCCCAATTAGTTGAGCATTTAGAATTCATCTCTTGACCCTGAGAACTTGAAAAGCTGAATCAGAAAACTGAATTTTTAGGTCAATCCTACTGATATACAGAGTGTTTTTTTTTTTTTCTTATTTTAAATTTTTTGTATGGAAATAGTATAATAGTAGATCACCTGTGCAGCCCCAAGTCCAATACCCCTTCAAAATCATTTTTATTTCTCTTTTATGTAATTATAAAGGGCATTATACTCTGAACCTTGCCATACTAGAGTTGGTGACCATGTGTTTCTAACTTTAGTGAGTTCTCATCCTCAGTAATTCTATTTTTCTTTTATCTTCCTTGTCAACAGCTAGACAACAGTAGCATATATTGTACTTTTTCCCTGACTGCCCAAGTCTCCATTGCTTTCTCTACCTCAATTCTCCTTTTTCTATATGATTGTCCATTTATTCATCCACCCGCCCACTCACCTATTCATGCTTCCCATTATTCCAAAAAGATTTCCAGACATCTTGGGGAAAATAAAAAAAGCTTTACAACAGAAAAGAAACAAAGAGATACAAAAGGAAAATAGTAAAAGGAAGCCCAAGGTTAAGGTAGTCTACAGAAATATTTACCAAAAGTTTTGTAAAAAAATCATCAAAAGGTAGATCACAGAAGTGGTTCTAAATTTTCTAGAAGTCATAACAAATAGAAGAAATGAGCCTGTCCCGGGAATCATAGACCATACCAGATGTTAAAGAGAATCAAGCTCTTCAAATATCATTTCATTTTCTCCCCTCTCTGTCCATGCCTACATGCTTCTAACAAACTCTGTTTTCCAATCTAAGTCATCCTGTGTGGGACTAACCTTCAATTCTGGAGGTGGATAAAGAGATGGGCCCTTTGTTCTCTAAACGATGGGCTTTTATTCAGAGACTACAGAATCACAGGATTCAGGCAGGGAGAAGCAGGTTCTAGAGCCACCTCCATTGTTCTAGACAGTTGGGAAAAGGGGGTGGGCCCTAGACAAACAGGAGGTAAAGGTTTGTTGTACCCACCTCTCCATGAAGGATATAGCACACGGGAAACAGAGAACTATAGGGAACTGGGTCACTTCTCTTCCAGTTGGCTGCCAGCTGGGCCTCAGCAGCCACCAGTGGACTTGATTGGGTCCTGCTGGTTCAGGTTGTTCCCCAACTATGGCCATCAGACCCTCTTTATATGATCCATGGTTTTGTTCCTTGCCGATATGGCCAAGCATTAGAGACAGCTATACTGCCTGGGCATGAGGGACCCACACGTGCTTTGAAAACCTATGGCCAAACAGCCACTTCACTTTTGCATTCCCAAACAAACATTGCTTTGGCGCTTGAAATCAAATTGTTTTATTATTCACTCAATTTTTATAGGCCAGCTTTATATTTAAAGCCTACAGGCTTTCACAAACTGGTATTTGCCAAAAACAGCAATGCCCCAAGGACCCCTTAACAAAACATCATCTTTTCTTGCTAATTCTACATCAGTCAACTCAATCATAGGCTATATTGAAATCACTTTTGTCAACAATGCTCTTCCTTCCATAGTCCAGTCTTGAACTAAATCTTCTGAAGTTTGGTAAGAATTAAATTACTTCAATTTCATCAATCCCCACCCCACCCCTTCATATTCTCATCTTATAGATGAGGGCACAAGGATAAAATAGGACCAGTTCTTTATAAACTAGATAAGCAGGATCCTGGCTACCCTGCCCATAGAATTCTAATTGTACCAGGAATTACTGTTGTTGAATCTACTTGAAATAATGGTTGGAACTTAACACTTATTGTATAGGTCAAAGTGTTGCCAGATTGTGCCCAAAGTAGAATAAAACTAGTCTCCATCCATCCTGTGACTCGCAGAGGGCAGGACTGAACTGGTGGTGCATCACCTTTGTGACCCTCCCATAGCCATACCTGTGTCTGAACCCCACAGCAGGCATGGTGTGTCCTGCTCTTCAACTCATCTGGACTGCCACTGTCTGCCTGCCAACACCAAATGGAAGATTTTAAAAGAGAGAAACAGGGGTTAGTGGGAAAGACCCCAAACCCAATCATCTTAGCTCAGGCTGCTATAATACATAGCATAGCCTGAGGGGTGTAAACAAAACATTCATGTCCCACAGTTCTGGAGACTGGGCGGTCCAAGTTCAAGGTGTGGGCAGCTGTAGTGTCTGGTGAGGGCCACTTCCTGCTTTGCAGATGGCTGCCTTCACCTTATGTGCTCACGTGGCCTTTTCTTGGTGAATACACACACAGGGAGTGAGGAGAGTCAGAGTCAGAGACAGAGAGATTTTTTTTTGTGTGTCTTCTTTTCATGAAGCCATTCTTCCAATCATGGGGGTCCCACCTGCATAACCTAATCTAACCCTAACTACCTCCGAAATACCCCATTTTCAGACACCATCACATTGTGATTTAGGGCTTCATCATATGAATTTGAGGGGAAGATCAGGACTCAGTCCATAGCACCAGCCATCTCTGCTTTCCTCCTGCCTCCCATCTCCAGTGAGGGCCTCACAAATTTCCCGTGTGCCCATGGGGAGGCTCATAGCAAGGAAGGACCAGTGTGGTTTATAACAATGTCAGTAGGGTCAAAGATACGAGGTGAACTTTGCCTGCTTTCTGCTCCCGTGAGCCCTTGACATCCTCTCAATCCACAGCACATTCACTTTGCTCTCCTTTTCCCCAAATATTTCTCAGTCTGGTTGGTTGACAAGTTGGAAAGCGTGCCTCCCTGGGAACTGCCCCCTGACTGTGTTTGAGCTTTCTGCCCCATTGGTCAGGGATAAGAAATTGGAAATGGCCTGTGTGACTGCAGACCAGAGGGTAACTGCTAGCCAAGCAGGGGCCTTCAGATGGGAGTATGAAGGTGGGGTGTTTTGATTAGGGGTTAAGAAGGTATTGTCATGGTTAAAAGGCAGGACAAGAGGTCCATAATTTCAACAGCTGAGCTCCCAGCCTTGACAGTGTTTTGCAGGCTCTGCAGGAAAGGAAGAATGAGGTTTCCTGAGCTGGTGAAGTGCAGAAAATGGTCCCATTCATCTAGTGGTACAGTGCCTGTGTGACTATCTCCTGAGCCAAGATTTTAAATTGTATATTCACTTATGCCCAAACTTCCTGTAATGGGTTGACAAGTGGATCAGAAACTTCAGATGGAAGCCCCAGATATTTGTTTTAGGAGACAGAGCAGCCAGCCAAGCCATAGACAGTTTACTAAGTTATGATGTTTTGCTCATGTTTAGATCTGTATCCTTTCCAGCAGTCTCCAGAAAAGTCACACTGTAACTGGATTTCATCATCAAGGCTGAGTATTGAACCAAGGGAACTCAGAAGAGACACCAAAGAAAGGAGAAACAGCAGGGTGCCTGGGGGACAGTGCCTTGGGCTAACTAGCTAAACAGCTGGAAGGTTCTCTTCTTTCCTTCTCCCTCTTTCCATCATAGGTCCACTGTGGAGACCCCTCAGTGCTTCCCTGTCACTTCAGCCTCTGTTCTCTTGAGTGGTTTTGCCAGTCCTGGTATTCTGGGTGTGGCGTGATTAGAGAAGACATTTGTGAACTCAGCAATTCATTGTTTCCTTTGTTCTGGCAAAAGTATAATTTGGGGATTTGTGTGGTTAAATTCCGTATTACAGGCACTTCAGTTAGGTACCCATGGTGCAACAGGGCCAATTATAGGAGAACCCTGCAGACGCTACGTGAGGATTTAACACTCTAGCATGCAGCTGACCTTTTCTGAAACAATAGCAGTCCTATTCCTTCCCTTCAGGTGCCAGGCTTGCACCCAAAGAGTCTAGATTCCTCCTTGGTCCCTTAATCTCAGACCAAAACTTGAGCTCTGACCTAGACTACAAGTTGCATGCCTCAGTGGAGAAGTTGAAAATTGTGGAAGCTTGAAGCCAAGCGAAACAGATATCAAGGTCTTCTGGGAGCCAGGAGTCAGGAGCTTTGACATAAATGTGTAAAGCCTTATTTTCTATGTCAAATAAGTATACACATACTTAACAAATGTGTGCATCAGACAGGTAACAATATTTATGCCTTATGTGGCTTATTCACAACATTTAGGGATGTGATCATCACATCTCAGGCAATTATGGGATTGCACTTAACCTAGAACTGTTGTTCACAGACCAAACTTTGCAATAAATTCTGGAGAAAATTTAAGATTATTGATTGTGGCAAGTGTCACAGAAAGGTCTTCAGATTGGAGGAGGACAGAAGATCTCAGGATATAGTACGAATAAGAATAGGAGACATCCTAGGTAGAGGGAGAAAGAAGTGTTGGTGACAGCCAAAGGAAACGTGCTTCCTCCATCTGTGGCCATCACCAGGGGCTTAGGGAAAGGAAGCATTGCATGGAGAGCAAGTAAGGCAGGTGTGCAAACACAGAAGCTGCCTGAATCTAGAGGTAGGACCACAGCCTAGAGGGGTGGCAAAGACAACCCCGGGTTACCACAAGAGCAGAGAAGGTGTCTGCAACATGGAAGGAGTTGGAACAGCTCCCCAAAGCCTCAGCCATGGAGAACCAGCTGCCAGGTGCCTGCGAGATGGAAAATCTAGCAGCATGTGGACAAAGAGGCTAGTCAACTTCAAATATCAACCACTGACTTCCTGTTGTTTAATGCTCACTAAAGCTGTTAACATCATCCCAAGGTGAACCATAAGGCTTCAGGAGCACTGAAAAATGAAGGTACAGAAGCAACAGTACACAGGATCGGTTACCCAGGGTGATGCGCGCACAGCCCCACTGGCAGAGCTGTTAGACCCAACTTGACTCTCCTGCCCAGGTGGGTGGTGGCCGGAGCCTCTGTTCCCAGGGGTGGGCCTCCTGCCCAGCAGATGGGCCACCTGGGGTTTTGCTTCCTAGCAGGGCACTATCTGAAGTCAGACTTTGGTCCTTTCCACTCTGGTATTGACCGTCTTTGTAACCTTAAGCTCGTTTTTAAATTGCTGATTCTAAATTGCCTTCTACTGTTCCGATATTACTCAGGAATAATAATGGCATTTTTATGAACTATTGGTGATTTTTAATCAGTAAGCAACCCTGAGGCTCTCAGGGGGACTTTTTGTTTGGTTGGGTTTTTTCCCCTGATTTAAATCAAATGCTCAAAGAAAAAATGTCTATATGCTTTGGTTTTTTGAATTATTAACTAGATAGACTATAATAAGATGCTTCACTGCCATTCACAGTGGTGGGAAGAGAGACGGGGGCAGGAATGAAAGGCTATTGGGGTGGAGGTGCTGTCACTGGGAAGGTCCCTCCATATCAGGCAAGTCATGGGGTCGGGAGGAGGAAATAGGGTGTTGGGGGGACAGCACCTGCACTATTTATAGACAGACTTGCAAATCAGTTTAATTTTCCCAGCTGGAAAACAAGTAGTGTCCCTTCCATTTGTGCACCAGCACTTTTTTACATTCATTATCTCACCTGACCCTCACAATCTAGCCATGAGGAATGTAGGGCAGGTGAGGTTCAGTGAGGTCAAAGGAGGACTGAGTCCCACTGGAGATGGTATCAGGCCTGAGAGCAGAGATAACAGCCATGGTGGTGTTGGTGATGGTGATGATGACAGTAATTAATATGCATAGAGTGCTTTACAATCCACAGAACTGCCATGTGCTCTTTCTCATTACGAAACTAGAAAACTGGTTTTGCAGTATGGGACAGTGAGTTGGAAGGGAGAACACCTTACATCCTGGATGGTTGGGCTACAATATGCAAAGCCATATACAGACCAGCAAATCAGTTTAATTTGCACAAAGAAAACATACCAAAATTTGCATCAGATTTGAGTGCCTAGGATTCTCGGGACACCGTGGCTATGCAGGTAGTGCTTGCCCTCCATAACTTCACTTTTAAGTAGAGGGAAGAATCACATCCACTGTCACTATACAAGAAAGCAAAAGATAAGAAGTGACGGGGAAAATGGGCCAAATACAAAAGTGAGCTCAAAGGAAGCAAGGATGGCTGAGGATACTTGAAGAAGACTTAATGGAAATGGAATTTGAATTGGTTTTTGAAGGATGGGTTGGATTTCAGTAGGAGAAGGACCAGAGTTATTCTGGGAAGAGAAAATGTCTTGAGCAAAGGCGTGGAGGAGACCACGTTGACAGAATAATGAGTGATCCAAGAGTGGGATATAACAGAGGGCACAGGAAAGAGGGATCTGAGTAAAAAGCCTGAAAAGGTAGATAATTGGTCCAATTGTTAAGGGCGGTGTGAGAGGTGGACATTATCATCACTCCATATACAGATGAGAAAATTGAGGCACAAAGAGAACACAGTCACAAAGCCAGGGAATGGAGCTGCGTGTTCTCACTCCAGAAGCTATCTGCAGGTGCTACGTGACAGGGTCTCTTGCCTGTGTGCTTGAAATCCCTTCTCCACCTTTAGCTTCTCCAAGGTGTGGCAAGGAGGGCCTCCTCTCTGCTTCACAGGACCAATGTCAGTCATTTTGCTTTGGTTGTAAGTGACAGACCCCAACTCAAACTAGCTGAACCAAAAACAAACTGTTTGATCTCAGGAAACAAGAAGTCCAGAGATCAGGCGAGAGCCATCACTGGTTAATTCAGCAATTCAACAATAACTTCTGAAACAGAGGTGTTCTCTCCTTTCCACTAGCCGCCCCCCATCCTCATGGGCCAGCTTCTACGCTGGCTGAATGTTTTCTCCATCCTCTGCCTGCTTCCCTTCCCCATCTCAGCTCAAGTGCTGCCTCTCAGGGCAGCGGTTCTGACTCCTTCAGGGTGTCAGCCCCACTTTCCAAGCCTCCTATATGCATGTCAATCTCCTCCTTGTACAGGGCTGCACTTTCCCTACTGTGTGACCTCGTCATTAGAATCCAAACTCTGTGAGGGAAGAAAGTCTGTGTAATTTTGTTCAGATTGTGTCTTTAACGCCTGCCACTCAGATACTTGTCAACTGAATAAATGATAGCTTTGCGTGGGGCCTAAAAACTCAAGAACCCCAATAAATGTGGAATATGGCAAAATACTAATTATGAGGTATTCTCCTAGGGTGCCTTTTCCCTGAGGCATGTTACTATTGGCTTTCCCCCCAAGAAGCATTGTCCTCTTTCTCCTTCCTGTAAAACCCATGGTTTATTCAGATATCCGTGCAATCCCCTATTCCAGTGTAGGGCTAGTGGAGTTGGAAATAATAGAAAGAAATTTAGTAGATAAAAGTGAACAGGACTAGGTGATGTATAAGGACATGAGGGATGAAGAGGATAATATTGTAGAAGGCTCCTTGTTTTCTGGCATAGACCACTGGATGGATGGGTAGATGTATGGATGATGGAGGTTCTAATAACTAGGATGGAAAACAATGGACAAAAATGAGAGTCACCCAGGCCAGACTTTCATTCAGTCTTCCCTAATCAGTTTCATAAATTTAAGTGAGTCTGAATGCATCTTTGCTTCTTGTTTGCTTCCATTGTACTGTGTTGGGCCCTCCGGTGTCCTGTTTATCACAATCCTCCTTGTATCAGACTTTATTTAGTAATGTTTGCATTTCCTCCTTGGACAGGCCTGAGAGCGCCGAAATAGCAGGAGACGTGAGTGCGCATGCATGTATGTGTGTTTGGGGGTTTGCATTCCTCATGGCATATTATCATTTTGTCCCTAGTTAAGTGGTCGATAAACATCTGCTGGATGTGGCTGGGCTGCAGCATTGTGAAAGCGAGAGAGCCACACTTGGTGGAAAGTTGCATTTAACAGAGGAGCCGACAAAATCCCCACTTCATCAGCTCCCCTTACTCCTGATTGTGCCTTTCCTGGTTGCATGTTTAGAGTTTATCCAGACAGCTTCTTCAAATTGCAGTCGGACCTCTCTCTGCATGCCTCATGCTGTGGGCCAGGGTAGTCTTGTCTTTGAATGTCTTGGAAGGAAGCTTATCACCCTTTTGTCTTTGGAAGGTATGTTTCCTTGTTAATAGGTTTGCAATTATTTTGGCAGATTGGAAATATTTCAAAGGCAGTGAAGAAGCAGCTGGGGGACATTACTTGTGATTGCTTAATATTGTTATCACATTTGCTTACAAGAAAAAAGAGGCAACCCACCATCCATCAAGGGAGGGAATATTCATAGGCGGCGATCACAGTGCATGCTTTGGAATGTCATGGCAACAGTCCCATGGCCCAGCCTTGATTACTTGCTGCTGCATTCCTGTCATAGCTCAGCTGCTTCATTAAGGTTATTTTCTTCAACCTCATTTGTAAAAGGAAGTTGGAAAACAGCCCCACACAGGGGTTCATGCTCACCTGCTCAGAAGAGCTGATGTGGCAAAACAAAACAGCATCTCCTATCTTTATCCTTTTGCAAATAGAGTCTATGATTTTACTCAGAGGCTCATGGGTCCTACTGTGGGCCTCAAGGAAGGGCTTACCCAGAAGTGACAGGGAATTCCTCACTATCCAAACCTGTCTTTCCACAGGAGAGAAAAATGAAGCCAGGAAAGGTTCATGCCGGGTGTTGACAGAGTCCTCTTTAGTGATCAGATACCCCAGGGTTCAATTCCTGCCTCCATCACTTTCTACCTATTAAGCTACTTACTACATCTGTCTGAGCCTCAGTTTTCTCCTCTGAAATGGGAATAACAACACCTGCCTTGTCAGTAGTGTGGATTAGAAAGCAGACCCAGCTCAGGATCCCTTCACAACCAGAAATAAAGATGTGGGAGGTGGGCGGCAGGCAAGCGAGGTGGCCCTAGAGTCTGCTGAGGAGCCTTACTCCTGGAGAGGCCCTGTTTCCTTGTGTCGGGAAGGGACTGGGAGCTCTCCATCCCCTGGGATTCGGCTTTGTTTACACAGCCCTCCCTGAGTTAAAAGAAGTGGAGCTGAACACAGCTCCTGAATGGTTCAGCCATAAACCTGAAGCCACTGGCATGAAAGAAAAGTCTGGAGCAGAGCAGAATAATAAGGCAAGCCCAAGCTCGCAGTGGTGCCCAGTGACCGAGCTGGCTTGAACCCCCTGCCCCTCAGCAGAGTAGACACTGGAGCGGAGTGGAGTGGCTGTAGCCAATCGCCTGGCTTGTATGGTAGGGCGGGTGTGCCTAAATCTGCCTGAAGCTGGGCGTGTGTCATTCACTTTAGCTTAGCTACCACTGAGTCATGTAATCCTTTATATGCAGTTTATCATTTAATCCCTACAGCATCCCTGTGAAGCAACTCCTTTCATTTGCATTTAACAAATGGTAACATGAAGCTGAGAGAGGTCAGATAATCTGCCTCAGGACCTAGTTGGGAGGTAGATGAGCAAGGATTAGAACCCAAGCCCACACTCATACCTCTAATCATGTCTTAGTAATAGCTCACTCTCATACAGAGCCATTCTGTGCCAGGCACACACTTTCCATACATTCATGTGATGCTTACAGCCATCTAATAAGGTAGGTATTATTACTAGATCATGTCCATGTAATGGATGAGGAAACTGAGGCACCAGGAGAGTAAGCAATTTTCTCAAGTTTTCACAGCTAATGAGTGGCAGGGCCAGGTTTTAAAGCCAGCTGGAATGGCTCCCAAGTGCACGCTGTTAGCCATGAAGGCCATGGCTCTTGGTGCTCACGGGAACCACACCCTTCAAGCTTGTTAGAAATGCAGATTGGCAGGCCGCACCCCAGAATCAAGGCCCCAGGCGATCTGGCCTTGCCCTGTCACACTTGTAAGTGGCATTCTCTCCAGTTAACCCAGGAGAGTAGCTGGCCCCTCTTCTTACATTCTTGCTCCCTGAGGTGTGGTCTGTGAACACGTAACATGGGCATCCTGGGTGCTTGTTAGAACTGCAGAGTCTCAGGCTCCTCCCAGATCTGCAAACCACAACCTGTGTTTTAACAAGATCCCCAGGCACCATGTATAGCCTTTAAAGATTGAGAAGCTCTGACCCAGGACGTAGAGGAATGAGATCACACCGAGGAAACTGCCCTCAGATGTCACTACTTCCAGGCAGGGAAGAGAGGGAAGCAGCTTCCCTCAGAGTCATGTGAAAGGACCTCAGTCAGGAGACACCGTCCTGACGGTGCACTTGTTAAGGCAGCAGCAGCTACTGTAATGGATGAACCAAGTCTCCACTACTGGACGTAATAGATATTTCTTACTTGTGCAAAATCAAATCAGTGGGGAGGTCCCTGCTCCCAAGCAAACTAGAAGTAATGCCCCTGACTTCCCCCTCACGCTCCGCGGCCACCTCTCCCTATGAGGGAAAGCTGGAAACGTGACCTAACCGTGTGCTGAAACGAAGAGCAGCCAGCACCCTCTACCACAGCTGGCTAGAAACTTTTAGCTCTCAACCGTTCATTTATTTATTTGGCAAAAAACAAATGTGTGCATAATATTGAATAATGAGTAATATTCACTTATGCACCTACTCATTTATTCATTCAACAAACATTTGTTAAGACCTGGTTTGTGGAGGAACTTGGAATAACAAGGTGAATAAAATCACTCCTTCTCACAAACAGCCCAGCATCCAGAGAAGAAGATGAAAAACAGCCCAGTGACTGGCAACTGTGGAGAGAAGTAAGCAGGAGTGCTCTGGGTCTCAGGCAGGGCTATCAGGGAAGGCTTCCTGGAGAAAATGACACTGAACCAAGTTTAGACTTGGAAGGAATAAATAAGGCAAAGAGTGAAGTTTAAAGACTCAGGACTGCCAATCAAGCTGCATGTGTGAAGCTCTGGAGGGGCTCAATTTTGGAAACTGAGATGTTAGTCAGCTAAATGGTAATATCAGGGGTGTTGGGATCATGAAGCTGTGCAATTCAGAATGGCTGGGTTCCCTGTCTCCTGTGAGATGGGAAGCAGTGAACCTGTGTTCTGGCCCAAGATGATAAGAAAGGAGGCAAATAGTTCTAAGCACACAGTTGTATGTTACCCTCACACTTAGTCACCCAGAAAACAACACACACACATCCTAAAATGAGCTTCTTTGCTAAAACATCCTTTGTAATTCTGCAGGAATGGAGGTGCAAGCTGCTTTGACCTACCCCATATTTTTCAGTCCTGTAACAGCTCTCACCTGCCTTGTCCTGGGAACTCTGCATAAAGAGGAATATGCAGATTTCACACATTTCCCCCAGTCTTGGGTGGTGCTGGGCTTTTGGAAAAGCTGGAGACCAGATTGCCAATAAACTGGCATCCCCAATGATGTCCTTTAGAAGATTTGTGGGACAGGACACAAAGCTCTGTCTTTCATAATTAGGGAGTGATTAATTACTTAATCAAAACAAAGAGTGATACACACAATGTCGCCTCCTCTCATTTGTTGGGCTATGGGCCCCCATTAATCACAGGGCATTCTGAAAGCAAAAGAGACAGGTTGATTTGAAGCTTAGTGTTGGGGTAACCTTGGCACTGCTCCCTGATCTGCTTCAAAAACACTGCCAATATATCACAGCCAACATCACTGTCACTGGCCCAGTCTCTGCTCCTGATGAACCCTTGAGAAGTGAATGGAATATCTGCACATCAAGGAAGTGTGCTCACCCTACCTCCTCCTACCATAGGTCCTGAAAGCAGTCCTACAACAAATGCGCCCATGAGGAGGTTTCTGGAGGTTTAATTTTACCCGAGGGCCCCAGGGCTCCGCTCTCACCGTCACGCTGTCTCCTGCAGATGGCAGGTTCTTGTACTGCAGGTTCAAGTCTTGGTTGAAAGGATGATTCCTCCTCTTCTGACCTTCTCTTTTCTGCCAAGGATGCTCCTGCAGAATGCTGTTCTGGAAGCTCTTTGTTCACAGAAGCCTGTGGCCCTGGTATCAGCAGGGGTGAGAATGAGTTATTCTCCTCCAAGTCTGTCACTGCTCTGAACTTGGATGCTCACCTGGCTTGCCCTGGCTGCTGGCAGGAGACTCCGGGATTCCTAGGCACTGCGCATGGCCACCTCCCTGAGCTGCATGCTCAGTTCAAAACCAATACCTCCTCCAACCATTGGGGTTCCTAGGTCCTCCCTGTAGAAATACATCTGCCTGATTATGTAGGAAAGAAATTTGTAAAGAGGAAGGCCACCCAAGAGATTAAAAAATTCATGAGAGCCAGGGTATTGCTGGATACAGGGTTATATGGCTGGGAAAGATGGCCCAAGTCCTGCCACCAATTGGGCCCCCCGAGGACACTACCACCGCCACATCAGGCTCCAGTGCTGCAGCTTGTACCCCAGAACTGCTAACCTGGACACCAGACACTCTTATGAGGACGGCTGCCACTATTGCCCTGGGGGCAGACACTCTTCCACTGCTGCCGCCACTGGGATGTGTCCTGGTGTCCAGGATTCTTGACACCAGCTTCCCACTCCAGGTCTAAGGCCAATGCATGTGTCCAGTTCCTGTGCCCACACACTGTCTCCAGGGAGCCTGGAAAAGTGAATGAGCACCAAATATTTTTAGCTTCCATGGCAGGAAATTGCCTCTGGCTCAGCAAGACATCCATCCTGTGGGCATGCCACAAACAGAGGAAAGGGGTTAGGGTTGGCTGCTTCTGTTTCATGCCTGTGAGGTTGAAATTCATCAACACTGGCTCACTTGTAACTATTTATAACAGGTGCTTAACACTTTCAGACCCTGACAACGGGTTCATTGTCCATTCCTCCTGCCACTTCTACAAACTCTTGCAAACATCTACTGTTATCTCCTTACCTCCGTGCTAACAGGGGCTGGTAGCCTCCGTAACTCTAGATATTCAGGGGAAGAAGGGTCTGGACATTTTGATTCTATTTGGCTAGCAATGGAAGTTTGCTCAGTTAAATTTCTGTCTGTAATTTCCCTACCTTTGAAGTTTGTTGCCAGAAAAAATTGGCTCTATCTCTCTTAAGATCGCCAATTGTAGTGTCTTCAATACCAGCCCACGTAGACTACATTTAGGGCCAAAAATTTCTTGGATGCTTGTTAAAATTCAGATTCTCAGGACGTAGGTCCAGAATTATGGTGTAGTTGGTATTGGATAAAACTGGCCTAGAGCTTCAAAGTTAAAATTCTTGGGCAATTTCACAATCTCTCTGAATATCACCATTACTGTAACTCACCGCTAACAGCTTGAATATTTAGAGAATCTATGCCTCAACCCAGGCTCTAGCCAGCATCACCCATCCATAGCAGAGGAAATGCATCACAGCTGTCCTAGGCTTCCAGGTGATGCTAAATGTCCTCCCATGAGTCAGAAGAATGCCTTATGGGGGTAGGTCAAGGCTTCATTGCATCAGTAGATGTCCACACTTATTCATGTTGAGATGGGAACCAGTTCTCAAGCTCTTCTTCTACTATCTTCTTCCATCATCCCTTACTCAGGGTAACCAACCTGTCTTCTTGGAGTGATCTTCAGCTCTTATTGAGATGTTGGGTTTTAATGGGGCCTCCTTTCTCTGGCCCCAGTAGCTGAAAAAGGAAGTGATTATTGCTTTATATTTTAAGAACTTGGAGCTCAATGAAAATTGGCTGCTGAATTCTAAGTTAAGAGTCTCAGAGACCTGGGTTCGCTGTGGCTCCCATGACATTAGAAGAACCCTCACCCTACCCTCTCACCCCAGTCAACTTCTAGGAAATGATATTCCTGCTTCCTTAGGAATTCAGGGTAGTGGCCTCAATAATAAGGAGGCCAACAGACTGTCACTTATACCATGTTATAAACAGATTTATCTTTTTAACTAGGGCTATGTCCTTAGCTGTGTAAGGGTCTCTCATTCATTTACTCACTCATTCATTCAGTAAATATTACTTGAATGCCTACAATGTGTGAGGCCCTGTTCAGACCTGTGTTATAATGGATTCTTGTCTTCCTCTGGGTCAATGGAAAGGAACCTGTGTGAGTCAGGGCCTTGCAAGAAGCAGACACCAAGACAAGGTTACACATGCAAGGATTTTATTAGAAGAAATACTTACATGATAGGGAAGAGCTGGGAAAGGCTGGGAGAGTCTTTGGAAGACAATGCAAGTCTGATCTTGAGTGAAGGAAAGAGGGAGTGCTAGACTGAATGTTTGTGTCACTCCCAATTCATATGTTGAAATCCTAACCCCCAAAGGTGATGATATTAAGAGTCAGGGTCTTTGGTAGGTACTTAAGTCATGAGAGTGGAGCCCTTATGAATGGAATTAGTACCCTTATAAAAGAGGCTGCAGAGAGACCCCTCGCCCACTTCTACCCTGTGAGGGCATAACAAGGAGTCTGTGATGCAGAAGAGGCCCCTTACCTAACCATGCTAGTGCCCTGATCTCCGACCTTTAGCCTCTAAAACCATGAGAAATATAGATGATCCTTGAACAATGTGGGGATTAGGGTTATAGATCCCCATATGTCAAAAATTCACATGTAACTCTTGGCTTCCCCAAAATTTAATGACTAATAGCATACTGTTGACCAGAAACCTTATCAATAACATGAACAGTTGATTAATACATATTTTGTATATTATATAGGGTGGGGGAAAATTAGGTTTATACTTGTTTTAATGGAAAATAACACAATAATTAATTAATAATATAAGAATAAACTGTGATTTATATACTCACAACTGTAAACCTACTTTTGCCCCACTCAGTATGCATTATATACTGTATTCTTACTATAAAGTAAGATAAAGAAAATGTTACTAAGAAAATCATAAGAAATAAAAATACATTTACAATATTTGTTGAAAAAAGTCTGCATATAAGTGGACCTGTGCAGTTCAAACCCTTGTTGTTTAAAGGTCAACTGTAAATTTCTGTGGTATTTTTTTAAAGCAACGCAGAGAAGTTTGTGTGGACGTGTCCTAAACTGCTGTGCAGTAGCAAGACTTCTTGAACCATTGGAAAGTTCTTGAGTCTAAACAAGCCAACAAATGAATCCAGCATCTTCCAGGAATGGGTCTGCCTTAGTAACTCCACTGCCTTCAGTCACCAGCAGGGAGCAGCCCATGGGAGGCGAGGCTCCATGCCAACACAGCAGAGGACTTCAATGCATAGCAGAAGGCCCTCAATCAGTTAGGCCCTCTGCTGTCTGAGGTCTGCCAGGTGCCTTCTCCTGGTGGCCACTGAGCCACGCTTTAACCCAAACCAGAATGAGAAAGGGAGCCCAAGGAAATTTTGGCACAAAGTCACATCTAACATAAGAGGAAGTTCCATCCATCCTGAGGTGGCTTAGATTTGCTCAGACAATAGCCATTTCCTATCCTGTAAATGCAGGGAGCAATGTAGGGCAGGTGTCTATCAATTACGCAGGTGCTGGTTTGAGTGCACTCTCTTACCTATGGCTGTAGGTGGACTGTGCAAACGTTTTTATGAGATGGCTTATTGTTTTTAAAAGCTGTTGCATATGGAGTCTTTGCATGTGAAGAAGCTGAGTTCCAGGACCTCGGTCCTGCAGTCAGGAGCCCTCTTTCACCCCTTCTGCCATCTCATAATCAGAATTTCTTTATCTGTAGTATAAGAAGTTGGCAGATCCCAGTATAAGCAAGTTTTGGGGTAATTATCAGTATCTGCTTTCAGCTGAGGCAGAAAACACAAGAGGCCCAATACCTGGTTAAATCTGTTCCTCCTACCAGTTCTGATATTAACAGGGGAATAACCATGCAGTAACCACTCACCAGTATGCATTCTTCACTTGAATTCAAGATAGAAACCAAGGTGTTGGGCAATGTTTGAGTTTTCCTAGCAGAAGCTACACATGTTTTTGGAGTGAAACATGTCCCTGTTTTTCTGTGCCAGCTCTGGTTCCTAACAGGATGGTGCAATGAGGCAGGACATGAAATTTTCATAACCAGGCCCTCTATTTACATGCACAAAAGCTGAGATAGCCTAGGGAGAGAAACAACTAATGCACAAGAGATCTGAAGTGTTCCCGAATGTTGGTGCTGTTTTCCTAGTGCTTTGAAATGGTAAGTGCAGGTGACATTTACAAAAGCTTTCTTCAGTCATTCACTCAAAGATATTTACTGAGTTTCTGCTATGGGCAAGGTTTTTAAGGGAGAATACAGTAGTATAGCAAGAGATGCTGATAGACAAAGAGGTGGGGTTCAGGGGTTGTAAATGGGGTTTTACATTGATTTCTATGCACAAGGTAGAGAAGAGAATGATCATATAACCAATACCTTAGTCTATGATCAGGCTGGTTTGGCTCAGTGGATTGAGCGTCGGCCTGCGAGCTAAGTGTCGCTGGTTCGATCTTCCAGTCAGGGCACATCAGAGAAGGAAAACTCTGACTCCAAAAAACCTCCGCTGCCTTGTGGCATACCTCTTCAGGGGAAAGGCTAAGGGAGTAAACCCCGACAGAAAATCCGGAGCCGGAGTCCCTAAGGCGGTTTGACGTTGTAGTCAACACCGGCAACTCCTGCGGCGCACCTGAAGCCAAGCTGTATTGACTCCGTCTTTCCCTTGGACCCTTCAGCTGCGAAGAGAGGGGGGGTCTGCTGCATGGGCAACAGCAGACCCTCCATATCACCCTGCCCAGGCTCTGTAGCTTCAGCTTCACTGGAGAGGACACTCCAGCGTCATCGCAAGATGTCGATTCAACACGGGAGGAGACAGATACCGTGTCACTCCTGAGTCGGACTGCACAGCCATTCTCGGCGGTGCAGATAGACTCTTAAGAAGCTACACCATCGTCTCTTGAGACGGACGACTGCCGACGACGACGAGTCTATGATAGGAAGACTGTAAGACTAGTTAGTCATGGTGTACCTAACTAGGTACAAGAGTCACCATTATTTTTCCTATGTAGTTTGTGATTTCCTGAGAGATACTAGATAAGCTGGAAATAGCCCAACTACAGAGGGGTTGGGACTGTTGCATTAGTACCAATCAAGGAATAGCCAGATATGCTAAGATCTGCACCGTGCAAGGTAGTAGCTCCCCCCCACAAGTGGCTGTTGTATGCTTGCAATGTGTCTTGTTTGAACTGAGGTGCTCTAAGTATAAACTACTCTTTGGATTTTCATGATGGGGCTGCCCTAGACTGTCAACTTCCAGGAGGTAGGTTCTCATATTGTATCCTTGGAACACAGCACACTTTCTGGAATGGGTGAGGTGGTCTAAGATGTTTGCCAAGTGGATGAGTGTGAGTTAAGTACACGTCAGTGCTAACCACTGACACCTTCCACAGCATTCTTGTACCTTCTGATAAGTCTGCTCAGAACTTGCTCTAAGGTATCCAATATGCAGATGGCTGTCACAGGTCCTGCGCTAAAGTCCCACACATGTGCTAATTCTGGCAGCTTAAATAAGGGCTTTGCAAGCAGAGACACCTGCCAGCAGATCTGCGATTCAGAAACTCTCTAAAGGGGTCTTAGCTCTACATCCTCAGATTTTTCTCTCTGCTTTCTTACTGCTTAAATTTCTCAAAAAAATTTTAGTTGACCCAAAAGAAATATGTTTCATCCTTTCTTTTCTCTGATGGTTGTATGGCCGCCTTTCTTCGTTAGAGTAATTGTTCTGACTGCTCCCTCATTGTCAGGTTTCCAGTGGTCATTTCTTCCTGCTCTTCTTGGGTCTGCCTCTCCTAACATAAGCTATAACAGAAAATGGGATTTTTAGAATTGTGCCTAAAAATAGGAATAAATCTTTTCTGAGTGAGGGTGTGGGGGGCTGTCCTGTAAAGGGTGGACAGAGTGTTTGGAGCATGGACTTGCCTCTCTTTTCACTGGCTCTCCCAGGGCTTATGCTTCCCGCTGGCCCCTGGCTGTATTGGAGGTGAGTGGTATTACCAGGAAAGTGAGCTCTGAAAATGAGGTTAAGTTGTATCAAGGACAATGAAGTATTTGGAAAGTTAGAAGCAACTGGGGTGATGTTTAGATAGTATTTGGCCAAGGCATACAGATCTGCCCACCCACACCTCCAAAGGATGGTTTTAGGAAAACATATACACAGAGAACCAAGAGCGGTGAAGGAATATCTGGGCAGAGGTCTCCTACTCCACTGCAGAGATTCAATAAGCTGAGTCAAATGCCCTTTGAGGATGTTCCTACTGGAGCAAGGCTGCTATGAGTAGTTTAGGACCAAAGCAGACTTGAATGATGATCTCAAAGCCCATCCACATCTCAGAGAGTAGGACCTGGCTGGTGGAAAGGTCAGAGTTGCCCATGGAGAGGAGAGCCCAAGGACAAGAATAAGGAAGAGCAAGGAACAGATCTCCCCAAGTCTGGGTACAGTTTGCCCAAGTCATCCATCCTCCCTGAATGTTTGTTGGAATGTACAGCAAGCAATGGGCAGGGGCAAATTTTCAAAGAAGCCTTAGGGAGAAGAGAAAATTTCCAGCGGAAGCCATACCCAGGCATGCTGACCTTTGAAGGAGCCACCCACTGAGGCTGTAAGCCAACCTATGCTCTGTGGTCTGGCCAGCCCACAGCTGCTCTCAGCGTCCTTGGTGATAGAATGAGTTGGAGTGGTGTGGAGTACAGAAGAGACCTTTCTGACCTTTGACATTGGAGGTCAAAAGCTCTGATTCCAAGATGATTCAGTAGGAAACAAGTGTGTTCTCTTTAGTAATAGAAATTTGCTGAAGAAGAAAAAAAATATATGCATACACACACACACACACACAAACACTCTTCTAATTAGGGCTTTACTAATTAGTCTTTGATTTGGAAAATTTGAAGAAATGGGCAACAAATGATTTTGGAAAATGGATTAATTATGTTTAGTTGTATTTTTTAAAGGAGCATTTAATTTAATAACAATGATGACACTGAAATAAAAATTGATGCACTGTACTTTGAGGTGGTTTTCCCTTAAAGTATGCAAAATCAGTGACATTAAAAGAGATTTTAAGTACAAATCTCTACTAGATACAAAAGATCCTCTCCCCTCTACCCCCAAAGTCATTCAGGCTACTCTCTTGATATGTATTTCACAATTAGCATGCCCTTAAACATAGCCCCTATTTAATAATTTCTTTGTGTACCTCCTTAATTATAATAATTACACCCATTAAGTGAAGACGAAGATGGAAGCATAAAATGGATGTCCTTTTGAATTTGGAAAGAAATAAAGTTTAATCACGACCTTCCTATAAGCACAACCTACAGTGTGAAGATGGTGCGGTCCCAGCAGAGCTATTGTTATCTCTGAAAGGCCATCTCATTCTTTTGAAATCAACTGAGAGAAAGTGCAGACATGGCCACATTGAGAAAACACAAAGTGTCCTTAACAGCTCTCTCTGTCTTCTGCTCCCTTCTCTGCACTCATCCATCGCACATACGTGCCAGATTAATTCTCCTAAAATGCCACATTAATCATGTTACTCCTGCTCACCCATCTTCATAGCTCCTAATTACTTAGAGAATTCAATTCAAAAGCAGATTCAGCTGTTCCAGGCCCTGCCAAGCGGGGCCCACATTCTCACAGCTAACCTTCCTCTTCAGGCACCTCCACGTCTGTCACCTTCCTTCTGAAAAACCAGTCTGCTAGTGTTTTCCAAATAATTCATGAACTTTCCCAACACCAAGCATTCATTCACTCACACTATTCCCTCGGCCATAAATCTCTTTCATCATTCTCTTTGCCTTTTCAAATGCTACACCTTCCCCATTTTCCTTGTCAGTGGAAAAAATACAATAAAGATTAAACAAATACTACACCTTCCTTCCTTCACTAATCAGCAAGCACCTGCACTGTATCAGGAGCTGTGTGTGATCCCTACTGTCCACTCTGCCTTCCCTGCAGGATATCCTCCTTCTCTGGAGGACATAACACTTAATGTTTTGTCATTAATTTGTCAATTAATCATAGAATCCTGTGACAATCTCATATACTATTATTGTACACAGCCTTAGGTCATTCAAACTGCTATAGCAGAATATCACAGACTGCATGGCTTATAAACAACAGAAATTTATATCTCACACTTTGGAGATTGTTAAAGTCCAAGATCGAGGTGCTAGCCAATGTCAGAAGTCTGGTGAGGGCCCCCTTCTGCGTTCATGGACAGTTATCTTCTAGCTGTGTCCTCACATGGCAGAAGACGCTAGGGAGCAATCTGGGATCTCTTTCATAAACACACTAATCCCATCATGAGGGCTCCACCTTTATTACCTAATCACCTTCCAGGGCCCACACTGAAGATTAGGTTTCAACATATGAATTTTGGGAGAAAGCAAACATTCAGTCTATACCATATACTATTCATTTAAAAAAATGTGTTTAACTTATATCTCAATAAGATTTCAAGTTTCTCAGTGCAAGGATTATGACATTCTTTTTGGTACCTGATATAATGCTTTGCCTGTGGTAGGGATGCTCAATGAACATTTCTTGTATGTATGAATGAATGAGTTAATGGATAATGATTGTTGCGCTTAAATATTACCCACAGTAGACCCAACCATAGTATTTTAAGCTTAGATATTTCTCCAGAGAGAAGATGTAGTGCTGCTTAAGTACCTGCTGTCTTGAAGGAAGAGCTGTGTAAGGAAGAGTAATCCCTGAGCTAGAATCTGTGCACTTTATAAACTATCCAATGGCAACAAAACTGTGAGCCAGATCGCAGCTTGGGATATTATCTCATCATTCTCAATGAATCCATGACTCAGGAAAACCCATGACATAGAGGCCTGTGATTTTGAAAAGCAGAAATAAGTAAGAGTTAAAACATTGTCTATGCATCTGGAGGATATTAGGCTAAGTGAAAAAAGCCAGTCACAAAAGGACAAATGCTATATGATTCCACTTATATAAGGTTCCTAGAATAATCAAAATCATAGAGACAGAAAGTAGAACACTGGTTTCCAGGGGCTGGACGGGAGGGGAGGTGGGGAGTTGTTTAATGGGGACAAAGTTTCAGTTTTGAAAACAGTTTTGAAGATTGGTCACACTACAAGGTGAATGTACCTAGCACTACTGTATGTTTAAAAATAGTTAAGAAGGCAAATTTTTTGTTATGTGTATTTTACGACATTATTTTATCCTCATCCGAGGACATGCTTACTGAGATTTAGAGGGAAGGGAGGGAGAGAGAGAAGGAGAGAAACATTCATGTGAGAGAGAAATATCAGTCATTAGCCTCTCGTAGCACCCCAACCAGGGACCAAATTCATAACCTAGGCATGTGCTCTGATTGGGAATTGAACCCATGACTTTTCAGTCTACTGGACAATACTCCAACCAACTGAGCCACACTAGCCAGGGCATATTTTATAACAATTTTTAAAAATTTTAAAATAACCATTAAAAAGGAAAAAGTAACTGCTCATAAGAGAATTTTAAGAGCTGTGTTTGGTAGAATAAAATCATTTCACAATAGCATAATTTTTTACTATGTATTGATTATCAGCATAACAAAGAGATCAACAAGTATTTTTCAAAATAAGTGAGAAATCTGCTTGAATATAATTCAGGCGACTAGAAAGGCCCTTCCGTCCTGGCCGGTGTGGCTCAGTGGATTGAGCGCCAACCTGAGAACCAAAGGGTTGCCAGTTCAGTTCCCAGTCAGGGCACATGCCTGGATTGTGGGCCAAGTCCCCAGTTGGGGGAGCGTGAGAGGCAACCATACCTTGCTGTTTCTCCCCCTCTCCTTCTCCCTCCCTACTCTTCCCTCTAAAAATAAATATATAAATAAAATATTTTTTTTAAAAAAAGCTTTTCCATGGAAGGTCTTCCAGTCTTGCCTTTAAAAAAAAAAAAAAGAAAAAGATACATATATGTTGATTGTCCAGAATGTTTATTTATGCATTCTCTTCTTAAATATTCAAAAAGGAGACCCAACTCAGGATCCCTCACATTTGCTGTTTCAAAGACATGAATGTCTCAGATATCTTCAGCACCACATTTCTATGTTTCCATGTTTCATCGTGGGCAAGAGGGATTTTTTTCTTTCTTTCCAAAGAATTCTTTTGACTTTTTAAAAAATAAACCAGTTTATCCTTATTTGGTCTTCTAAACTAGACTGAAAGATTTTAGCAGCCTTTTCATATAAGCCTTCTTATGCTTATATATTTGAAAGCAGTGCTGTGTGTGCATAATTTTTTCACCTCCTCTGCTTTTGATAAAATGTTCAAAAGTGGCCTATAGGTAATACATCTAGGAAAAAAGGAGAGACCATTTGTAAGAAATAGAAATAATTAAGACTTTTAGGCACCTACATTGAGCAGTTTATGCCAATTGTCAGTGAATTTTGCTACAAAGTTTTCTGGCAGCTTAGACACAAAAGGGAACACATTTATGTGTTTTGTTTTCCAGCAGTAGAATATCTTCAAATTTAAGGGCACCAGAAAACAATAATGGATACCTCCTACTTTTACTTTCTTTAAAAGAAATAAGCATAATTCTCTGTACCATTCCTTAAAACACTAATTTTTCATCCTAAAAGTTCTCCTTCTTTGCAGATATTTTACTTTCTTTGTAACTTCTAGAACACAGTGAACCAAACTGTACACTATGCTCTATTAGACAGCTGACTGTGGAAAAGAATAACTGAATGAGTTCTTCTCAGCCTGCACAGGGTATAGTATCTCACCCATTGTTACAGCTTCCAAGGCTTTTCCTGAGATGCTTTTACTGAACCAGCATGTTGCCAGCCCATATTTGTTATTCAATTCAGAAAGTACATGAATACCTCCTAGTCTGGAGGCTGTGAAGCTTGAGGTACATTGCACTCAATGGGAATGTAAATTGGTGCAGTCAGTGTGGAAAATAGTACAGAGGTTCCTCAAAAAAGTGAAACTAGAACTACATATGACCCAGCAATTCCACTTCTGGGTATTTATCCAAAGGAAGCAAAATTGCTATCTCAAAAAGATATCTGCACCCCCATGTTCATTGCAGCATTATTCACATAGCCAAGACAGAGAAACGACTTGGAGTCCATTGACAGAGAAATGGACACACACACACACACACACAGTGGAATAGTAGAAAGAGGGGGATCCTGCCATTAGCAATAACGTGAGTGGACTTTAGGGCATTATGCTAAATGAAATAAGTCAGGGAAAGATAAATACGGTATGGTCTCACTTATAAATGGAATCTAAAAACATCAAGCTCACAGAAACAGAGTAGAATGGTGGTTGCCAGGGTCTGAGGGGTGGAGGGAATGGTGAAATATGGGTCAAAGAGTAAAAACTTCCAGTTATAAAATGCATACATTCTGGAGCTCTGATGTACACATGACTACACTTAACGATAGTGTATTATATACTTGACAGTTGCTTTGACAGTAGAGCTTTAATGTTCTCACCCTAACAAGAACAAAATGGTGATTATGTGTGGTAAAGGGTGTATGAACTTACCTTATTATGGTAAACATTTCGCCATATACAACTTGTACACCTTGAATTTACATAATGTTATGTGTCAATTATATATCAGTAAAGATGGTAAAATATTTCTTAAAAGATGTAAATGGGAACACATTTAGCTCTTTTTTTAAATTACTGGTATATTTTATTGATTGATATTACAGTTGTCTCAGTTTTCCCCCTTTGCCCCCCTCCACCCAGCTCCCCTCACTCCCCACACCATTGCTCACGCCTGTGAGTCACAGATATAAGTTCTTTGGCTACTCCATTTCCTATACGGTACTTTGCATTCCCATGGCTATTCTGTATAACCCATTCCTTGTCGGTCAGACTCAGTGCTAGGGACCAAGTGGTGGGTAAATGGGGCTTCTGAGCTGAGATTATAAGGATGAGGGGAATCTGCCATGAAAAGATCTGGAATGATGGGAGGGGACCCCACAAAGAAGGCACCCCATGCCTGGAAGTCCTGCTTGCAGTGTGGAATAGTGTAGTGTGACTGAGGTTGGGCACATTACACACTGACACCCCCTGATCTTACAGTTCTCAGCGCTGCTCCCACAGCACATGCAACTCGGAATCCTTTAAAGGTCACTGTTCTGATAGGACCATGTGAGATGATTTTGTTTTCCCCTAATGG
Organism: Furipterus horrens; assembly: GCF_987537825.1. Lineage (NCBI taxonomy): Eukaryota > Metazoa > Chordata > Mammalia > Chiroptera > Furipteridae > Furipterus > Furipterus horrens. Next base: position 140,797,972 of record NW_028327172.1, on the reverse strand, counting down.
GAGAGGCACAGACAGGAAGAGCAGTAGTACTAAGTTGAACCACAGGACATTGTCAGCTTCTTGGATCAACGGTGCTTGACTCTTGGCAATTCCACATAGTCCAACTATATTATTCTGAGTGCTGGGATTGGCCCATGAGGACGAGAGTTGTTGGGGATAGTCCCTTACTTTCTATCCTTCACTTTTATGCACAGGCCAGGCTGGGGTTACAGCACAAACTTGGAGCCTGAGGGACTGAGCAGGATCCTCATGGAACCCAAGGCCAGGGGGAGTAGACGGGATCTCTATGTCTTTGATTGTCTTTACTTGAGGGCAGCAGAACCATTTGGAGAAGACAAACCCTGTTTAGTGCCTGGATTAGAGTTGTTGACTTGAAGCAATTCCAGTGGCAGAGACTGAGGTCTGTGTGGTTCATATTATACTCTAGAACAGGGAAGTGAGCATCACATCTCTCTGGCATGAGAATGGTGAGAGGCACTTAGTGTGGAAAACCGCATGAGAAAAGGCCTTTCTCAGCTCTGTTTGCTTTACTTCATAGCAAGGAGGAACAAGAATGCTCCTGTAGTTTATCAATAGTTGGTTGGCTTAAGCTGAACAGGAATTGTTGACTGCGTGTAATTCATATAGCTTAGACTGCGTTCTGTCATTTCCAGTTCAACATTCTTATGTTATCTTTATGAATTTTGGAGTTTTAAAAAACTTTTAGGTGTAATTATAGAAAGAAAGACAGATGACAGGAAGGAAGAAAAGGAGCAAGGTAAATATGTAGGTGACCTTCTAACTAATCATTCCCAATAAAATTCCAGCCCATGGAGTGGAGGGACAAGGTAAGGCTTCCCCTTAGAAAGTGCTGTCTTAATTTAGCAATTATGTACTAAATGAAAACTGATATTTGAAAGGTCATAATTATATCAACTAGGTTTACATTCAGCTGAATATAATAGGAAAATTATGGCTTACCAGGGTTACTAACAGTGGTGTAAATAGGATAAATATTTATTTCTCTCTCAGGATAAACCATCAGCAGGTAGGCAGTCCAGGACTGGGGTAGATACTCCATGGTCAGCAGGGACCCAGTCTTCTGTATTTTGTTGCTCCACCATCCTCAACATGAGGATTGAAAGATCACATTTGTATTCTTCACTACAGCATGAAGTAAGGGGGAAAAGCCTATGGCTCTCCCGTTTGAGGAGACTTGCATTAGCATCCCATTAGGCAAAGTGTAGTCACAGAACATGTTTGCCTGAGAATGAAGGTACATCCCCTTTCGATGGGCTCCTTGCTGATCTGATTAAAACACATGCTTTGTTACATGGAGAAGAGGATAGAATAAAGCCGGTGTGGGTTGACACTGCAGTCTCTGTCCCTGTAGCAGTGGAGTCTGCTGGTGTCCAAGACAACTGCGTAAAGGAGAGGCTTATGTCAGGGAACCAGACATGGAAGACACCAAAATAGAACAAAAGTAAATCATATTCCTCCCCCCAATTTTTTAAAGCACTTTTGATTTTCTATAGGCTGGATTTATAATTTTAGAAAATAAAGCTTCAGGAAGTTGCTGTGACAAGTTGCCCTGCATGAAACCTTCCGTGAACATAATCACTGTACCAGATATAATGGGGAGCTAATTTCATATTTCCTGCGTATCGTATTGGAAAATTGAGCTGTCAGATCTATTTAAGAGCTACATGCCAAACGTGAACACCGAACTCTTGCTCTTTTTAAGAATATATTTCTGTGAGACTTATTTTTCTCTCTTCAAGACTTAACAATAGCATCGTAGTAGAAGCCAAGTCTGTCTTAATTGAGTAAGCCTTTGAAGTTCAGATATTTATTGTGTATTAAATTTAGAAAACTTACAGAAGACAACATAGCTGAGGGAAATCTTTTCATAGGCACCCTTTCCCATTAAAGAGTCTCTTAATTTTCAAAACTTTTAGAATTGTGGATTGTCATACATTAGACCAACATCTTATGCATTATGTGAGGTTCAGTGGGGTCTGGATAATCCATGGTCAGGGTGTCTTGATATAACTGTGTAATCAGAGCTTGGTTAATAAGAAATGAGCAGGGCATTATTCATCCTTTCTCTGGAGAGATTAAGCAACATGCTATGAATGTATATCACTGAAGCCGTCTTGCTACTGCAGTACCTTCGAGTTTGTGACTTTTCAAAGAATCTCCCAATCAGTGGACAATCCCATCTGCATTCTTTTTCCATACCTTTTTCTGAGCTCTTTTGTACCTTGGTTTTTTTGTTCATATTTTTTTTTTTTTTTTTTAGTTAGTTTATTTTTCAAAATATGCTTAACTGGGAGGAAATCTGCCTTTTCTATTCCCTAATGTCCATGGGTTGGACTTCAATCGAGTAAATGCAGCTTGATTTTCTCATTTAGGCTCTAGAAATAATTGAGAGATAAGGGTGATCCAACATCTGTTTAAAATTAGATGAGATGACCTTGATAGGAAATGCCAAAATGAAGAGGAAGGGAGGAGGGAGTCAACATACTAATGTGATTTGCTCTGTGAATAGTTTATGGGTATTACTCATGAGGAGAGATGTGTCGTGTAAGCAGTAGAGGCCAGGCTTAGCAGTTCAGTGCAGAAGTCCCCAAGCATGAGGATGCTGTCCACACAGTCCAGGTTCAAATATGGAGGTAGGGAATGAAATAAGTAGAATGTATCATTGGTTTTCTCTTTATCTCCTCACTTCACCATTTTGCCCTTTACCTGATGTCCTTTCCCCTTCAATTTCCAGCATCAATTTTTCCTCCCTTCTCTTGTCTAAAAAGATCTGTTAAAACTAATTCATACTTAAATTGTAATAAAGTGTAAATAAATTAAATTTCATTGGAATTTCAGCCAGCGGGGGCGGGGGGTATCTAAAAAAGCATCTTTGGAACAGCAGATCACATAGACCTTTTTTCTTTCCACCTAATCATAAGACTAACTGTGCAGCAAATAACTCATTTAAGGAAAAAGCCTGGGAAATGTCTTAGAAAAGTTAACTATTGCAAGTTAGTTCTACTGTCAGTTCATTTCCCCCAACAAGGATAATTATAGGAAGTGCTGGAAAGTCCATTCATTTTCATGAGATATACAATTGACAAAAGGATCATGAAATCACAGGTGAGAAGCTATATAACTTTACCTAGCTATTACCTAGACTAGAGGTTTTCAAACTTTCTGGTTGTAAGTGAAATATTTTTAATAAAAACAGTAAGAGGATTCTTAACATGTAAAACATTGAAGAGATAAAGCAGAGCAGTTTTGGTAGAAACCTAGGTGGGCATCAAAGAGGAAAGGGGAGGGAATGTCAGAGGCACCCCTGAAACTTAGGGCCTGAAGTCTATAAACACCACTGTACCATCCAACCCACACTTTGGGAAGATCTAGAAGCTTGGATTCTGAGATGTTAAAACACTTGCCCAAAGTTACACAGCCAGGAAGAGAAAAGTTAAAACTGGATCCAACACTCCAAATGTCTAGTTCAGAGCTTTCCCGCAATAGTGATCAAATGGACTGATTTTCTCTTGGATGTTTATTTTCTTCTGATTATTAGAAAACCTAGAAAGTGTAGGAAGTATAGGGGAAAAATGAAATCCACCTAAAATCCCATCAACATCAATCAAAAAATATTTTATGCTCTATTTACAGCATGAAATAAACTTCAATAATCTTAACATCAACAATCTTAAACAGATTTCACTTTTCTCAGGTTGATTCAAGTGTGTGATTGATCCTGAGTATATAATATCAAATTCTAGATCATAAATTCATACAGAAAGTCTGAGCTATTTCCTTTATTCAGATTTTTAGGGAGGAGAAATATATGGTGGAACACTCCTCTTGAAATCTCTCTTCTTAAAACCTCCCTAATAAGGTTTCCCAGAACCCAAAACCCAGCCTATCCTTGCTGATATTGATAGAATAATTTGAAAATATTTGCAACGGGGAATCTTTCTCCCCAAGTGGCCAAGTGTATCAAACTCTGGCTACAGCTGAGTATTTCTAACAAATTCTTTGAAGCGCCAGTATGGATGCTACTTCCAAATTAAAAAGTGATAGCAAATGAAGTGCTTCTTTTTACCACATGCATTAAGTGATTTTAAATTTATAAGTTCCAGTGAACCAAGATCGGAGTGGAAATGATGATGGCGTAATTGATAGGGCAACCCAAGTACTGCAACTGGCTTTGCTGAGCTCAATATAAAACAAGGACTGGATGAGACAGCAAAGGCTGTCATATTGGGGTGAAAGCTGGATATCTGTGCTCTACCTGGGAGTTTGCATAAATGGCAGGGGTAGGAAATCCAGGGGAGGATCAGTCAGTGGGTGGAGGGAGAAAGTGCATGCCTTAAAGCCAGGTTGCCTTGCTTCAAATCAGGTGTCTCTCAAAAGTTACTTATCTCTCTGCTCATTAGCATCTCCATCTATAAAAGAGGGACAATAAAAATTGCACCAGGGTTTTGAATATTTACTAAATAAATCCACATACATCACTTAAAGCAGGATCTCACACATAGTGTTCAATGAATATTAGCTATTTTGATCATAATTATTATATAACTTTCGGATTCTTACCCTCTTTTATCTCCCATCCCTCTGCTAACTCTCTCTTACAGATTTAGACTATAAAGATTGTTTTACTGGATGCATCTGGAAGTCCAAAAAGAAGCTGACATTTTCACTTAAGGCAAAAGTCAGGCCAGAATTGGACATTAATGTAGTATGAAGCTCAATTGAGACAGAGAAAGCCCTGTACGCCTGGGTACCCGAAAGACAGATCTAAGAAAGGGCAGAAAATTTCCCAAGGCAGATGAAAGTAGCTTCCACTTACTGAATACTGTGTACTATCCTAGGTGGAATGCATCTGTTATTTCATTTGATGCTCTCAACAACTCATGTTTCAGACGAAGGAAACAAGGTTTGGAGCAGTTACACAACTAGTCCAAGGTCACACAGATGGCAGGTGGCAGAGCTGGGAATCCAATCCAAGCACAATCAACTTCAAAGCTCGTATTTATGCATAGATACCCACGCCCACCCCCCAACACCGAAGGCAAGCCAAATTGGGAACATAGCATGAACAAAAGTCTTGGACCTTTTGGATATTGAACAAATGTGTTCAAATGGATGTGAAGAATATAATAGAACATGAGTCTGAGTCATAGGGTCCTTGAGCACCACATGCAGAAGTGTTTATCAGTCAAGTGAAGGGAGTCATTGAGAGCTTTGAGGTATTGGAGGCAATGATATGACTTGCATTTTAGGAATATAACTCTAATGGCAGCTTAGGAGGTAAAATTTGTTGAAGCAGAGAGCAGAGACAGGAGTCAGGAGTGACCAACTTGACGGCTATCAAAATAATTCACTGAGTGTGTCCTGGGCCAGTAATGTGGGAATAGAATATATATATCCAGAAAGTATCCAGCCATGTAATATGAAAAATAGAGACATTTATTGAAGAAGACACAGGAAACATTGTACATTGGACAATGACATCTCAGTCCCCTTCAAAGTAGGCACCTCGGTACCTTACACAGTTCTCCCAGTTGTCATCAGCTGCCCCATCATGTTTTCCTGAATTTCATTGATGGTCTGAAATCGCTTCCCTTTCAAAGGTGATTTTAGTCTTGGGAAAAGCTAGAAGTCACAGGCCACCAAATCTGGGCTATAGGGGGCTGAGTCACCTGGGTAATTTGATATTTTGTCAACTACACAAGATATGATGCATGAGTGGGTTCATTGTTGTGATGAAGCTGCCAATCACCAGTTGCCCATAGCTGCGGCCTTCTGAATCATCTGAATAGTTTCCATGGAGGAATGTTCAAGCTTAATGCAAAATTTGATGCAGATTCATTGCTCTACTCAGTCATTTTGAATGCGACAGCCACATCGTACACACACTCACTCAACAGCGTCTACCACCCCCACTGACTAGTACAGTGAAGTCATCATTATTCATGCATGCACATTCCAGTCCACTCTCCTTGGCTGCCAGAGTACATTGAGGTCACACAAACCGTTCTCATTCTATTAACAATGACTGGGCTTTCGCCAGACAGACCTCGTGTGTGTGTGTGTGTGTGTGTGTGTGTGTGTATACAATCTAAATATGCAATATATCCATAAGTATAACCACTAAACTAAGGGCACTAGCTTTGGATTCTGACATTTCAAAGTCTGAATCTCAGTTCTACCAAATAGAAATTGTTTACCTTGGACAGTCAACTTCATCCTGTGTAAAGCTGAGACCATGGTTGTCTTAGCTAGTTGGAGCTGCTATAACAAAATACCATAGACTAGGTGGTTTATAAACTACAGACATCTATTCCTCACAGTTTAGAAGGCTGGAAGTCTGAGATCAGGTTCTGGTGAGAGCTTTCTTCCAAGTTACTTACTGCCAAATTCTCACTGTTTCCTTACATGGCAGAAAGAGGGCATGAGAATCTCTGGGGTCCCTTTATAAAGGGTACTAATTCCATTCATGAGGGGCTCCTCCCTCATGATCTGATCATGTCCCAAAGGTCCTGCCTCTTAATGTCATCACATTGGGGGGGTCAGGATTCAACAAATGAATTTGGGAGGGACACAAACATTCAATGCTTTGTAGTTATGTTAAGATTGTGAAAATTAGTATTAAAAAGATGAATCGCTGAAAAGCAATTATAGTACAGTTGCCTAGCACATAGTTAGTGCTCAACACTTACTACTTTATTATCATTATAATAATTAACATTCCTTACTGTCCTCATCCTTCCTATCAACCAGAAAATGAAAGTCTGCAGAGACTGAGAATAAATGAAATTTTAAATTTTTATTATGACCTTACTTAAACAATTAAAATTTTTCAAAAGTTATATTTCAAATGTTTCTTACCTGCCAGGGTAGAGAAACTGTCGTGCATAGCATCATGTCTTCCACATGAATGAATAAAATGCAATGCACCTAAACAAGCTACATTGCTAATGACCTCCACTGGATGGATGGGAAATCACACATTACTTAACTTTAATTTCACTACCTATTTGGCTCAGACCTATGTGTCCTTTCTGGGTCACCACTGCTGTCAGCAGACTCCTCAGTCTGACTCTTTATGGCCAAGCAGAGTGAGCCCCATACAAAATTAATCACTTAAAACTAGCCCTCTTTAAGTGAATATCTTTTGTAACTTTGGAAGGAAATATTTAAAATTTAAAAACTTACTTATTTGCAAAGTTGCATTAAGAAGGAATTTTTCTCCACCCTCCCCTCCACACCCCCACTCTTATTAGGGATTTCTGGACCCAAGCGTAGGTAGGATGACAACCATGTCCAGCTTGAAGCAGCTAGAGGAGCTCGAGACCTTCACCCATTGTCCTCTATGAGATTATAAAGGGCCTTAAGTCTGAGAGGGGGGGATTGTTATTTTTTAATGTTATAAAAATTAATTAATTATTTTTTAAAAAGACTAATATAGGAAAGAGTGAAGCCGGGGAACTTAACATGCACAACCCATGGACATGAACTAAGGGGGGTGGGATTGCTGGGGGAGGGAGGGTGCTGGGCAGAGGGGAGCAAAGGGGAAAAAAATTGGAACTATTGTAACAACATAATCAATAAAATATACTTTAAAAAAAAAGAAGTAATTTTTCTCAACATTGTCCAGAGGATATCTGTTAAATCAGCTCCCTACATCTAGTAGAATTTGCAGATCACAGAATCTCCCTACAAGTTGCTATCAGGGAAAGAACTAATTGAAAAGGCTTGGCACTGTTTTCCCCAAAAACAGGATAGTGAGAGTTATTTTTACATCCTCACTCAATAGGGTACAGATGATCCAAATTCACAGCATTACCACAGTGTTTCAGTTTTTTGTTTTTGTTTTTTACTCCTTAAATCTTCTTGTTATCCTTTTTTTTTTTTTAATCTTCACCCAAGGATATGTTTATTAATTTGAGACAGAGAGAAAGGGACAGAAAGTGAAACATCAATGTGAGAGAGAAACATTGATCGGTTGCCTCCTGCATGTGCCATGCCCAGGAATCAAACCCGTAACCTAGGTATGTGCCCTGACTGGGAATTGAACCTGTAACCTTTTGGTGTACCGGATGATGCTCCAACCAGTTGAGCCACCTGGCCAGCGTTTGTTCTTCTGGTTTTATTGATCCATGCAGAGTGAGTGCTCTGGTTGTTTTGTGTTAGTGCATTTTGGGCTTGCCCTGAGGTGGGAGGGACCAACTTCCTGCGGAAGAGGCTCTGTGTTACTAAGCTCTGGAGGAGCTGGTTATTGTTTGGAAAGCATGTTAGCTGTGGCCAATTATGTGTACATTATAGGTGGGCTAACACTTCATTACTTCATATGGAATAAGAATTTGATCTACCTTGCAGGACAGGAACAATGATTTTGGACAAATGGATCCAGCGAACCACACTGGCCCACAGAATGCAAAGTGGTAAAGTTGATAGTATGTTTGGAAGTACGTACATTTATAGAATAATTTAAAATGAGTGATCCCCTGCGATGTGCTCTTTATGTATTTGCTCTATTAATAGCTTACATCCCCACAGGAGTAGGCAAGCATTCCAATTCAGCTGGCAATTGTAAATTACAATACAAGTAGCATCAAAGCAGTGAAAGGCGCCATGCTAATTTATATCAGCAATTTTCCCATGGGGCAGATCTGAGTGTGAAAGTGATGGCTAGCAGGAGGCACTCAGGTATAGGCACAATATTTAAAAGTTGAACTAGTTCCTGGAAAGAAAAACATTTACATTTGGAAGATACCTGAGGGATACATCTCATGAGTTAAATGGTTAGTGATCTTCTGAGTGAACAAATACATCTTAGAATTTCATTTTGGTCTCAGTTATTAAAATCATTGAATTCTTTGTTATAGTTTCATGCCATCTCCTTAACTATCATAGTCATTAAAATTCACCATTCGGAGACAATCTACAATAAGACAGTGAGACTCAATGTCATTAGCTTAGTATTCACACATGCACACACAGATGCACATCCATATGCACTCACATGCATCACATATACAGCTGTGAACATACATGCTCACACATGCATCTACACGCATTCCAAAGGCAGTAGCCACTGCACATCAGTTTTTCTCTCCAGGGAGCTGTACCGGTGTTACTCCCTGAACCTGAGCCATCTGCTTCTCCAACATGTGCAGAGATCCTGGGCAGGGCTGAGGGTTCCAAAATCCCAACAGAGAGAGGCACGGCGGATTCAGAAGCAGACAGATTTTCCTGGGAAGACTAGACTGAGCCACACAGCACTCACTGAATCAGCATCTGTGTGCACCTCTTGTGCAGCTTACGTGTGGAGTGATGAAGGCAGATGCATCCTGTCAGTCCCAGTGACCCTGGATACGGGCCTCATCATTCCAGCCACCTTTTCTGTATACCAAGCCCCTGACATCTGCACAGAGTGGGCCATGCGATATGGGGCCCTGCATTTGAGTTCAACCAAGGGGCAATCCAAGAAACAGACCAATGCTGTGGAGCCAGACTGTCCTGATCAGAGCCCTGTGCTGTGCTGTCATGAATTGCTCGCCCCAGTCTCCAGAAGCCTCCCCTGGATAGTGGCTTGTTTATGTGTCCTGCTCCAAGGGGTTGATTTCATCCTTTCCACCGTGGCTCTTTTGGCAGGAGCTTGTATTTTCCTCCTCCAGGCACCCATTATAATTCGACAATTGAAGTCACTGGGTAAAGCTGTTGCCTTTTCAAAAGCATTTCCTGCCCAGCTGTGTTTCTTTCCCAAGTAAATTCGCTAGATGGCAGTGAACAGTGAAAGAAACAGGGCTGCTTCTGAAAGGCACTCAGAGGCGAGTGCTGTGGAACAGTCCAGGATATCCAGTCCCAAAGGGAGAAAATCCCACTGGGAGCTGTGGGCTCTGATACACACCAGTAATGCAAGAGCAACTGCAGTTTTAAGGGGAACACGTAGTTCTTACCAAACGATCAAACGCACGATTTATTGTTAAACTTCTTAGCACTCTTGTTGATAATTTCTATTCTGGTTGTATTCATAGTATTGTCAAAACCAGAAACATTTATTTATAGCCTATAAACATGTTTCCTACTCATTCCGTCAAAACTGACACTGTGTGTAAGTGTGAGTGGGTGTAAATGTGTGCTTTTCTTCAGAAAGCAGGAAAGCCTCATGATCACTTCAAGGATTTAAATGTCATTAATCTTTCTCTCCATAACCATCATCTCCCTTTTTTAATTAAGAAGGCCCCTCCTTTCACCCTATTAAACTCAGGGTCACAGCTTTCTCAGAAGGTAAAACCTGAAATCTCATATTGCCTCTGCTTGGGGAAGACTCTAAAACTTAAAATTTATGAAAAGACACTAAAATATTAGTGCATACACTCTCGGTTATTGTATTTATATGCTACCTGGTTTTTAACCTAAATGCACTTTGTTCTGAGGAAAAGAAAACAATTGTAAATCAACTGGAAAGGCAGTTTCTGTGAGTTGTTGAGTCTGGCCTGTGACTGGAGAGGTTGACCTCTCGGATCCAGAATGCAGGTGCTGTCACTTCATCACCTTTGCACCCCTCCTCTCCATGCCCAGGCTTGACCTTGTCAGAAGACATGCAGGGAGCTCTGTTTCTAGCCAAACATTCTTGGACACACAGCGTCACTGCATCGGTCAGTCATGTTGCTGCTCTAACCCTGATCTCAGACTCCAGCTCTCATGACTTCTGAATCCCTTCCTTCACCCAGGTCTCTGCTATTTCCTAGTAGCCAGTCAGCCCTCTCTGGTCTGGCTTTACTCTCTAAAGTCTGAAATCCTCTTTGTATCCCAGCCTGGTCTTGGGAACTCACTGTCTGATGACAGATGTCCTCTCCCAACTGCATGCCTCTGATTGATGGTTATTGCTAGCTAACTTCTGAGTTCCCAGCAGTGTCCTCCACTGAGCTGTTTGGATACTGTGTGAATCCAATAAGAATCACCATTGTCCGTGGCTGGTGTGCCTCAGTGGATTGAGTGCTGGCCTGCAAACCAAAAGGTCACTGGTTCAATTCCTAGTCAGGGCACATGCCTGGGTTGCAGGCCAGCTCCCTGGTTGGAGGCATGAGAGAGGCAACTGATCGCTGTATCTCTCACACATTGAGATGTTTCTCTCCCTCTTTTTCTCCCTCCCGTCCCCTCTCTCTAAAAATAAATAAAAGTATTTTTTTTTAAAGAATCACCATTAAAAACCCCCAGTTTTGCTGATGTCTGCACTCAACAAACATTTATGCAGGGTTATTGTGTGAGAGGCTCTAAGCTGGGTCCTGGAGGTACAGTGGATATTAGACACAGTTCCTGTTATTGGCCTACCTTCAAATCCATGTTCTAGCTCAGCCCCTTCTCCAAGGCCAGCAACTGAGTCTGCTCCCAGCCCTGCCAGCCGTGGCAGAAAGATCCTTTTCTAGACCATAGCCACTCCCAGTCGACCAGTCCTGTTGCAGCAAACTGGACCATGGCTGGCTATGCCTGAGGTCACCAAAGTGTCCTGCTCAGTTTCAGGTGAAACGTGAAACTTTTAATAGCTAGCCACAGGCAGGTTGGGGCTACCTTTACTCAATGTGAGAAGAGAACTGGAGTGCTGACCTGTCAGGTAGTCACTGTCTTCTTGGATCTGCAGGGAGCTGCCTGTCTTGAGGTGTGAAATCCTGGACCACTCAAGTTCTGCCTGGTTAACTTGCTCTAAGAAAAATCAATGTGTCAGATATATAAACTCGCCCCTGCCTTCACTTTAATTACATAGGTGATCAAGAGAGCTCGAGGTGGCATTGACCAGAATGTAAGCTCTCTCTCGCTAAGAGGATGAAATCATCTGAAGCTGTTCCACAAGGCAGTGGACAGTTGTACCTTCTAGAAAAACTGGGCTTCTGATACCGTGTTAATTATCTTGTAAGTGAGCAGTGTGGGTAGTTAATAACATTAGTGATTCCAGTGGGGACTTAAAGGTACACATAATAAATCTTAGTGATCTACTAGCTGGAAAGCAAGTAAGTAAATGTCAAGCTCCTCCTTAGTTCTTTCATTGAAATGAAGCAGACGTGAAAAAATACCCTAATAGGGAAGCTAAGATTGGGAAAAAAATCAGTTCAGAAAGGGATGCTCTTTAGAGAAAAAGATCTTTAAAAACATGGCAAAGATTTTTAATGTAGTTATTTCCTTCAGAATGTGGTTATGGTAGTGTTTTGTTTTGTTTTCAATGCTGTTTGGATGTACACATATATACACGCACAGAGAGATACCACCTGACTGCTTTTAAGAATATTAAAAGGTAACATGACTTATTTAAGAAATTCCTTCTAGGAGTCTAAACATTCTTTCTGCTCTTTCTTGAAGTCTTATTCATGCCACGAAGTTCTAATCAGTTTGGTGCCACTCCATGTTTTGCTAATCTACGCTGTCAGGACCCAAGGGTAGTGACTTCAGTGTGAGTCTGGGTACTTAATTTGGGTACTTCTCTTTAGTGAAACCTGAAGCTCAAGAATTTATAACAGTAGCAAAAAGATTATTGCAAAGTACTGAAACCATGCTACAGAGTGCTTCTGATGCAGTTCCTCAAGTTTGAAGTATGGAAAAAATTACAGATAGTACCTAGACCTAATTGCATTAACTAATAACCCTACTCCTTGGGCAGCTGGAGAAGACTTTTTCACACAGAGCGGCAGAGTGTTGCACCCTGATTTGACCTTATTCTCCTAGACCTAATTCTATATTTTCTGCTGTGCCCTGCTCAGGCCCCAGCAAAGGGCTCCATCCTGGTGGCCATAGTCATGCTGATTATAGTGTCCTCAGATTCTCTCTCTGCAGTTCCACAGTGTGCAGTGTGAAACTCACCAACTGTCTCCTAATAATGCTACTTCTCTCCCTGTCTCCAATCCCTATCTCTCAGCTCTGTGCAGCCCAGAGCTATAGGAAGTATGGTATAATTTTTGTGCACCCTATGAATACACAAATATTCCCTCTTGGGTGGTGGAGGACGAGGAGCCATCCAGGACTTAAGACAAAACAATAGTATCTTCTAGATTGTGTGTTACCTTGATGACCCATTTCCTATTACTCAGAAGGCTTTTCATTTACAGTTATTTCTAGGCCCCTTCTATAAATATCCTCCTGGCAGCCATCTGCCCCTGCGGCAGAGTTTTACTATTTCGTGCTTGCTGTTTGGGTTATACGATCACAGTACTGCCATCCCTTCTAGAGCCATTCCAGCAATTCCCCTCCCTCTTAAAGAATATCTGCTCTGCTCTGTCAGAAGAGAGCAAGATTTATTTTAGTTTCATTTAAAAAAAAAATCTGTGCAATTTGCACAAAGCAATCAGGAGCTTTTTGGTCCATGAGGTTCAATCCATGGACTCATAAAGGGGACGGAGGAAACAAAACAAGGTCTGCAAATTACCTAGACATCTGGACTCTGAGCTTCTCTCCATGGAGCCGGGCCAGCCCCCTCCAATTAATCCAAACTATTGGTGATGGCATCTCTCTAGGGGCCAGGTAGGTATTTTCCCACAAGTGAAAAATTTCCAGTAGAACTGGAGCCTGGTGTGTTTTTTTTTTTTTTAAGCTTGAGGAGGTAAACTTTTATTTTTAATCCACAATAAATAAGGTGTATTGAGGCCAAGACCCTAATGAGATAATCACCAAGCTGCCTCTGAAACGAGCATGTTTGAAAACTTACTGAAAGCATAGAATGGGGTTGGCCCTGTTCCCAGCATCCTGGCTGCGAGACTAGGGGAGAGGGTCTCTGTTGTCCTTATAACAGGTAACAATTCAGAGTAGGGCCAGCACATCCTTTCTGGGAACCATACAGATATGTGCCTGAGGGGCTGATCAGAGGCCCCGAAAGGGAAAAGAATGAATAATGGATGGGACGTCAGCCAATGGCAGTCAGCTGTTCACTGTTCTCTCCTGATAGAAACAGAACCTCCGGAGAGCCATCGCCAGGGGCCTGTGGGAAAGTAGGTAAAGTCGGGAGCAACCTTTGTGAAGTAAAATCAGCTGGGAAAGTAAACAGACCAAGCGCTGGGGACATTCCAAGAAAGACGCTTTGAAGTGGTGGAGCCTAGAAGTCGGCTGAATGAGCCCCACCGGCATACTTACAAATGAGGACTCATCTTTGGGGCCCTTTCCCAGTACCTCCCTGTCCACCTCTACCCTTGCTTTTGCCCTTTCCAGACAAGCTGGCATTAGGCTTATTTTAGAGCAGCAGGGAGCATGACAGGAGCCCCATCCCTAGCATTCTTGGGGCCCCGTCCTTGACCCCGCAACCTAGCGGTGTGACCTTGCACTGTGACTCACCCTTCCTGGGCTTCAGTGTCCTCCTCTGCAACACTGAGTGGCCTGGCAGTACTTCCAGAAGCAGACCCTGAACTAAGGATCTGAGTGAAAGTGATTTATTGAAGAAGTGCTTCCAGGAAAACCAGGAAAGGAGCAGGGGGAGCAGGATAGGTGGGCAAAGAAGCCGCAAAGAACGTGACTGCTGGGGAAGGAAGTCCCAGCTTCAGCCGATCCTGGCCAGCTCTGTGGTGCAAGTTGCATCTTGGAGTTTGCGCCTCTGGAGGAAAGGGGACCAGTCTCTGTACCCTCTCAGCAGTCAAGTCACTGCTAGGTCGGTGGGGCAGACCTAAGTTGTCACACTCCTCTGGCTCTCTTCTTTGAGCAACAGAACTCTAGCAGCCCGAGGGCAAGTCTCTGAAGGAGGCAGCAAGTGTGAGCTGCTAGCAGCGAAGCCCAGGGAAGCAGGGGTGTGCACACAGGGAGAGCAGGCACCAGCAGGGGTGTTGTTACACTGTGGGATAGGGCGCCTGTTTCAGAGCACCAGTGGGAGTATTAAATGAGTGGGTACCTGTGAAGTGCATACCCGGAACACTCCATATAGTGAACTTCCAGTAACTCTAGTTTTGCCCAGTGGGTGTCATGCTTATGATTCCCAACCTCTCACCCAGAGTGCTGGGAGCAGGGCCAGCCCCAGTCTGTGTTTTTAAACATGCCAGTTTCAGTGGCCGCTTCCACAGTGATTCTCTCTCCCGTAGGCCCACTGCTCAGGTGTGCGCTGGGCAATGACACACGCTGGGAGGAGTGGGGAATCTGTCGATGACAATGAGTACCCAGAAGGACCACAACTGGCTGGACGTGTGAGATGCACGTGAGAGAGAAAGAAAAGCTCACTGATCCTGGGTGGACAGTAAACTGTGTGGAAAAGGCGCAGAGGATTTAACCATCAATAAACCATCTATGAGTCAACACACAGTTGAAACTATCAAAAACTAGCTCCGTTCGTGGAGCAGTCATTTTTTTGAACTCAACAAGTAGTAGTTTCTTCTGACTCCGAGCTTACCTCCCCCCTCTGGAGTTTTATGAGCAGTTCCCATCACTGCCCTCAGGGAGGAGCGTGGAAATCTGGACTATCGTATTTAGATCAGGAGTCGTTAGTTGGAGGGACCACGTGTGGCTAGCCAGGCATGGAGAGTCAGGCAGTCAGGACAGCCACCTTCAAATATATATAGAACTGTTATATGAAGAAAGATGTGAAGCTGTGAGGGGAAGGCCTGATAGGAGGAAGTTGCTCAAAAGTCCTTTGTGAACTTGCCTTCTGTCTGCAGGTTCCAAAGACCGCTTGAATTCCCAGAGGGTGTGACAGGACAGAGCCTTCCCATTAGCCAGGGCATCGGTGCAGGTGCTAACGAGCAGTGAAGGGGATTCAGATATGTAAGGGAGACCCCAGCTTCTAAGGCCACAGTGTTACCAAAGGTCAATAAGAAATAGATAATAGATGGTAGGCATTCAGATTGATAGATAAATAGATGGATAGACAGACAGACTTACAGACACAGGCAGGCAGAGGTAGATAGGTAGATAGATAAATGGATAGACAGATGGATAGTTAGACAAAGAGGTAGATGGGTGGATGCAGGGCACTGGGTCCAGTAGAAATAAATACAAAGATGTCTATTGTTAATAGCCTTGCTCCAGGGAGACAGGTGAGTGGGGACTCAGCTATAGTTAACATAAGGTTTAGGAAATATCATGGCAATGCTTCCTCAGAGCAAAATAGATGGGTCTGAGCTCAGAGCTGAGAGAGATGTGAGAGGCGAGGAGGTGGTGTCCTGAACACCCAGGCTCTTTGGTCTGCTCCGTCTTCAGTTCTGCTTTATCATTGTCTCAGTCCCATCTCCTCACAGTGACACTATTTTTCTTCCCCTTCTTTACAGATAAGGATATTAATATGAAAAAGACTGCTAAGTAGCTCTGATAGCTTCTGCTATTCTTCCAGACATCAAGGTGACTTTATGAATGTAAAGGAATCTGGCTCCCCCTCTTGTGAATGACAAACAATTCTCAATTAGAATCTGCTTTTTAGTTTCTAACAGAAACCACTGCAATACAAGCCTTTGAAAGGAATTCTCTTGGTCTCCTCTCTGCTTCCTCTTCTGTTTTAATAACGTGACATGCACAGCAGTGTTTAGATTAATTCTCGATTGTAAATTACTTTGAAATCTATGCTGCACATAGGCTGTTTAAATCACAACCATCTTCTGAGTTAGGGTTTGCGGCACCATGTAAAATGGATTTTCACATTTAATTTCTATTTCCCGGAGAGACAGAGATAAGTGTACCGGGGTGGGTGCTTGTTTCAGCCCTTCAATTCGGAAGGCTCACTTTCTGATCTGGATTCTACCAAGAACCGCAGGACTGTCTCAGTCATTTCACCTTCTGGGGTCTAAGTGCTCTGCCTGACTCACAGAATTGCTGTGAGCATGAGGTACAAGTCGTGGAAACACATCAACAATACTAATAGCTAACACTTACTTAATGCTAATGTACCAGGGATGTGCTAAGTACTTTACCTATATAATCTCCTTTCCATCCTCATCCCAACTCTTGGAGTTTAATACAATTAATAACTTGTCACATACACCAGAGCCTGTACTCTCACACACCACGTCACACACCCACATCCCACTAGGTTGGCCAACTGGTTGCGGTTTACCAGTGACTTTCTCAGTGTTCCAGGAAAAACTCATGGTCTCAGGAATCCTTCTCAGTTCTGGGCAAATCAGAATGGTTCTCTCTGTCTCTTTCTCTGTCTCTCTCTCTCTCTCTCTCTCACACACACACATACACACACACACACACACACTAACATAAGGCATCACATGTTCCCAGAATTCTGGAGTTAGGAAGGACTTTAAGACACACCCAAGAAATCAGAAAGCTGAGCTAGAAATGAAATCATTTATCCAACTGAAGGCAGGGCTAGGGATCTCCTGGAGTCAGGCAGAAGGCCAAGAATGAGTCCATTCAGTGATGTTTCTTAAAGCCATGGTGATTGCCCACACTTCTCAGAAAACATACATTATATAAATAAACCCTCACAGGAGATTTACACATAAAAGATTGTCCACACAGGCTTACTTGGCAATGTTATACTCTGATCGAGGAGGACCACAGTCTTTGCCCCAAAAATGATCCTGAAAGAATAGTAAATCCATTAAATCAATGTTGGAAGCAGCCATTTGAAGATGAGCAGATTTATCAAACTTGATTATCTCAAAATAGGGAAATAGCCCTATTTTCCACTTATGGAAGGTAAGATGTAAATCATAAAAAAGTAAATTATTAAGAATTTAAAAAAATAAGTTTTTGTAACCTTTGTTTAGAATATATGAACATTGATTAAAATCTTCTATATTGATAGAGTTGATGTTCATATTAGTGATTGAGGCAGTGTCAGAAGCTGAATTATCAAAGATCAATCAAATGTTCAGTCTACTAAGGCAGAAAAGCAGGCTAGTATAGTACATTTGAAAGATTTTTTTGTTAAAGTGGTAGTAACCACACTGAGCTTTCTGTTTAGCCTTTAGTTAAATAGATGATTAAATTCATTGTTATATTCCATTCCCCAGTCTACCTAGTTTTATTTCTTTGCAGATAAATAGGAAAGCATATCACTTATACTAAATGTGTACATTTACTAGAGAAATATATATACATGGTGGAAATACATACTATTATATATGATGGAGGGCTCTTAAAAGACCTAGCTATAAAAGACTTACTGCCAATCACGTTAAAGTTGAAGACAAAGAATTTTGCAAAAAAGAGGAAAATTGGTTGCAATGCTAATTGAAATGGCAGAGCAATGCATACCTGCTATAGTCCCCAAAACGGTGTGTTGATTCCCAAAGCTATGAAATGAATTGATAATTCCTACTGCTGAACTGAACAGTTAATGAAATCGTTCCAAGGTCATGAATCACATTGGGATCCTGCAGATGGTCCATCCCCAAAATCACAACTGCACCAATTTCGCAGAGAGGAGGTTTACACAGGATACTGAGTGCAAGTGAATAGATGGGAAACTACATACTCACAGCTCCCTCTCGTTCCACAGGCTGGGCTCTCACTGGGATGTCACAGTGTTTACTGCGTGAGGCGGTCTCTTTTCCCAGCACACCCATGGACGTTGGGTTGACAAACCGACAATTCTGAGACCTACTCAATCTCTCTGCCACAGAACCAATTTCTGATCAGGGAGCAAACTCCCTGCAAAGTATCAGAGCCTCACCCAGGGGGTTGACCAAGGTACAACAGTGCTAAGACTGTTGGTTGGAGAGAATAAGAACTGCTAGAAGCTACTTTTTGTGTAGTACTAACTGGAAGTCAAACAACATGCTATGTTCTTCACATACACCATCTCCTGTAAAGCCCACAACTGTAGGAGGTAGATATTCATGTTGGCATTTACACATGGGAAAGCTGAGACTTCAGGGGAATATGCTGCACGGTCACACAGTGAATAAATAGGAGTCAGGATTCAACCACTTCTCAGTCTCCAGCATCCGTACACGGAGCCACTGTCCTGTGATGGCACTGGGTAACCTCCCTAGTAAGAAGGTTTTCAGGGCATGTGCAGAACACCTCTTGATTTACAAACAGATGGAGCAGTGATTTCCTTAGTAAAAATTAGGAGAATTTATGCTGGCACTTAAGAAAAAACTATTTCAAAATGTACCCAGAATTTTGTTTTTATTCAGGCATCATGAGGACAGGAAAGAGAGTTTGTACTCACCATTCCCAAGAGAAGGGGGTACACCATGCAGGGCCGTGCAGGGAAGCACCAGGGTCATTCAGGAGGCAGAAGGAGCGTGGGAAAAGCATGACAAAAGCCTTTAGTATGGTTTTTCATGGGTAAGGACAAGCAAGGCAGGGTAAGCAGCCAAGCAGGCTGAGGATTGAATACTTTGATTAATTTTGGCAGGCTCTGAGCTATGGAGCTGGTCTCTGGTTGTCTCGTACCTGGCCCAGGGGTGAGTTAGGGCAGGGGAATGATATCCTAGACTACAGGAACCCAATAAAAGGAGGTGGGTGGGGTAGGACTCAGAGCTGATCAGTCTGCACACGGACCTGTGACTGCAGGCAGATTGTTTGCTCCCTCTAGGAATTCGTTAACCCTGGGAGAAGCAGTCTGTTCTCCAGTCCACAAGGCGCCAAGATTTCAAAGCATCATAAAATAAAAAATATGATTCATACAAGAGGGTACGAAAAACCGTTCTGTGCACGTATCTTTTTTACTTTCCCTGTGACAGCATAAGCAGCAGTCATGGCTATGAACATTTTATGGGGCAATTTTAATGTTTTCAGAGCACACTGCATTGGATGTTTACAAGTCTAACAGGACTGAAACATGTGCTCATTTACTCTTTGTTGTAACCTCTCATAAATGAGTCTTTATTCGCTTGGGTGCTTGAATCATGGAAATACTTCTTTAGAAATATGATCATCTGCTTTGTTAACAACCAAAGGTTTTATTAACTGAAGTTTTAGTTGGACAAAGGTGGGGAGGAGACGCCTGACAAAGTTATTGATGTCCTTGTAAGCTTTTAATAATATTATGCTCATACCAAGTTTTTCCATTTTACCTATGTCTTTTGCAATTGGCCTGTCTGCTTTGCGTCCCTAAATGAAGGAACTGTGCCTAAGAGAGGAACCTGCTCTACATGGTGATCTCTAAACAGTAGCAGTAAGATGAGCAATTAGAGATACTGCCCAACTTTTCTGTCACTTCATAGATTAGGTCTGCCCTTAGGTGTGTCCTCAGACTGAAGCCATGCCTGGAGGGGCCACCTTTGTCAGCCTTCCCTCCACCTGGAGGCACCTGAGAATCCTGTTTGTTTTATGCTAAGACAAAACCTGTAGAGACAATAGCAATCCATCAAGCTCTGCCCTCCCTCTTCACCCCGCTAGTTACAGAGCCTGATGGCTGAGAGCCAGTGCTCTGCAGCTCCACAGCTGGGTTCCTCGGTGACTCCTACCACTCAGTAACCAGGAAGGGTCACCTAACTTCTCTGAACTTCAGGCTTTCCCCCCCTAATCTCCAGAATGCAATGATAATAATAAATATATCATAGGGTTTGATTAAATAACTATTCTATAGATGACTAAGGACTCATATTCTTTCTTTTTTTAATTACATTTAGTCCCCTTCTACCCCCTCCCCCAGCAGTCACCACACTGTTGTTCATGTCCCTGAGTCCTTTTTCCTTTTCACTCGATCCCTCTACCGCCTCATCCTCCCACCAGCTGTCATCCTGCTCTCCATCTACGGGTCCGTCCCCATTTTCCTTGTTAGTTCACTTTGTCCATTAGGTTCCGGATATGAGTGAAATCATACGGTATTTTGTCTTTCTCTGACTGGCTTATTTCACTTAGCATAATGTTCTCCAGCTCCATCCATACTGTCGCAAAGGGTAAAACTTTCTCCTTTTTAATGTCCAAGTAGTATTTCATTGTGTAAATGTCCCATAGTTGTTTCATTCATTCATCTCCGGATGAACAGTTGGGCTGCTTCCATATCTTGGTGATTGTATATGACACTGCAATGAACACAGGAGTGCTTATGTTCTTTCAAATTAGTGTTTTGGGTTCCTTTGGATATATCCCCAGAAGTGGGATCGCTGAGTCAAAAGGCAGATCCATTTTGAATTTTTTGAAATATCTCCATACTGCTTTCCTCAGTGGTTGCACCAGTCTGCATTCTCACCTACAGTGCAAAAGCATTCCGCTTTCTCCAAATCCTCATCAGCACTTGTTGTTTATTTATTAATTGATGATGGCCATTCTGACAGGCGTGCGATGATATCTCATTGTGGTTTTAATTTGCATTTCTATAATATTAGTGACATCTTTTCATATGTCAATTGGCTATCTGTATGTCCTCTTTGGAGAAGTCCTTTGCCCATTTTTTAATTGAGTTGTTTGGGTTTTTTTGGTGTTGAATTTTGTAAGTGCTTTATAAATTTTGGATATTAACCCCTTATCAGATGTATTGGCTAATATGTTCTCCCAGTCTGTGGGGTGTCTTTTTATTTGATGATTTCCTTTGATGTGCAAAAGCTTTTTAGTTTGATGTAGTTCCATTTATTTATTTTTTATTTGTTTCCCTTGCCTGGGTTGATGTATCCAATAAAATATTGCTCTGAGCAATATCTGAGATTTTGCTGCCTATGTTTTCTTCTGTGATTCTTATGGTTTGGGGTCTAACATTTAAGTCTCTGATCTATTTTGAATCTATTCTTGTGTGTGGTGTAGGAAGGTGGTCTAGTTTCATTCTTCTATACACATCTGTCCAATTTTCCCAACACCATTTACTGAATAAACTATCTTTAGCCCATTGTATGTGCTTGCTTCCTCTGTTGAATATTAATTGACTATAAATATGTGGGTTTTTTTCTGGACTTTCTATTCTGTTCTATTGACCTATGTGTCTATTTTTATGCCAGTACCATACTGTTTGATTACTATGGCCTGATAGTATAATTTCATATTAGGTAATGTGATTCCTCCAACATTGTTCTTCTGTCTCAAGATCTTTGTTATTATGTGGAGCCTTTTGTGGTTCCATATAAATTTTTGAAATATTTTTCTAATTCTGTTAAATATGTTATTGGAATCTTGATAGGAATTGTGTTGAATCTATAGATTTCTTTGGACAGTAAGGACATTTTAATGATGTTAATTTTTCCTATCCATGAACACAATATGTGCTTCCACTTATTTGTATCTTCTTCTATTTCTTTCTTCAGTGTCTTACAATTTTTTGAGTACAGGTCTTTTACATCCTTGGTTAGGTTTATTTTTAGGTATTTTATTCTTTTTGAAGCAATTGAGAATGGGATTGTTTTATTAATTTCCTTTTCTGGTATTTCTTATTGGCATATAAAAATGCAACTGATTTCTGGATACTAATTTTGTAACCTGCTACTTGCTGAATTCATTTATTAGTTCTCGTAGTTTCTTGGTAGACTCTTTGGGGTTCTCTATGTACAATATCATTTCATCTGCAAGTAATGACAGTTTTACATCTTTCTTTCCTATTTAGATGCCTTTTATTTCTTTTGCTTGCCTGATTACTGTGGCTAGGAATTCCAGTACTATGTTGTTCCTAACCTTAAGGGGAACACTTGTAATTTTGACCCATTGAGTATGATGCTGGCAGTGGGTTTGTCATATATGGCCTTTATTATGTTTAGGTATGTTCCCTCTAATCCCACTTCTCTGAGAATTTTTATCATAAATGGGTGCTGGATTTTATCAAATACTTTTTCTGCATCTATTTTTATGATCATGTGGTTCTTATCCTTCATTTAGTTTATGTAGTGAATCACATTTATTGATTTGTGAATGTTGTACCAACTTTGTATTCCTGGAATAAATCCCACTTGATCGTGGTGTATGATCTTTTTGATGCATCCCTGTATTCAGTTTGCTAATATTTTGTTGAGGATTTTAGCATCTATGTTCATCAGGGATAGTGGCCTACAATTTTCTTTCTTTGTAGTGTCTTTGTCTGGTTTTAGAATTAGAATAATGCTGGCCTCCTAACATGATTTTGGGAGACTTCCCTTCTCTTGAATTTTATGAAATAGTTTGAGAAGGAGAGGTGTTCGTGTTCTTGCAATGTTTTGTAAAATTCACCTGTGAAGACCCCTGGTCCAGGACTTTTGTTTGTTCAAATTTTTTTTATTACTGCTTCAGTTTCACTAGGTGTAATCTGTCTATTCAGATTCTCTGATTCTTTCTGATTTAGTTTTGAAGATTGTATGTTTCTAGGAATTTATCCATTTTGTTCAGGTTGTCCAGTTTGTTGGTATATAGTTGTTGATAATTTTTTTTTTTACAATTATTTGTATTTCTTTGGTGTAAACTGTTTTTTCTCCTCTTCCTTTGCTGATTTTATTTATTTGGGCCCGCTCTCATTTTTCTTGACGAGCCTAGTTAAAGGTGTGTCAATTTTGTTTATCTTTTTAAGGAACTAGCTATTGGATTCATTGATTTTTTGTATCACTTTTTTAGACTCTATTTCATTTATTTCTGCTTTAATTTCTATTATTTCCTTCCTTCCATTGGGGTTTGTTTATTGTTCTTTTTCAAGTTCCTTTAAGTGTGAAGTTAAATTGTTTATTTGAGCTTTTTCTTGTTTTGTGAGATAGGCCTGTAATGCTACGAATTTCCCTCTTAGGATTGCTTCCCCAGTGTCCCTCAGATTTTGGATAGTTGTGTCCTCATTTTCGTTTGTTTCAAGGTATCTTTTGATTTCTTCCTTCATCTCCTTGTTGACCCATTCATTGTTTAATAATGTGTTATTTAGTTTCCATTTCTTTGTGTGTTTTTCAGTGTTATTCTTGTGATTGATTTCCAGTTTCATAACATTGTGGGCAGAGAAGATGCTTGACATAACTTCAGTTTTCTTAAATTTATTGAGACTTGTTTTGTGTCCCAACATGTGCTCTATCCTAGAAAACATCCCACATCCACTTGAAAAATATATATATTCTGCTACTTTGGGGTGAAATGCTCTGAAAGTATAGATTAAGTCCATTTGACTTAGTGTAACATTTAAGGCTCCTGTCTCCATGTTGATTTTCTATCCTGAAGATCTAGCCATTGAAATCGATGGAGTATTAAAATCCTTGTCTATAAGTGCCTTTTTGTCAGCTTCTTTCTTTATGTCCATTAAGATTTGCTTCACATATTTAGGTACTCCTATGTTGGGTGTGTAAATGATTACTAGGGTGATATCCTCTTGTTGGATTATTCCCTTTATCATTACGTAGTTGTCGTTCTTCATCTCTTACTATAGCCTTGGTTTTAAAGTCTATTTTGTCAGTTCAGTACTGCTACCCCACCTTTTTTTTCCTTTTCATTTGGGTGAAATAACTTTTTTCCATCCCTTTACTTTCAGTCTGTGTATATCTTTTGATCTGAGATGGGTCTCTTCGAGGCAGCATATATATGGGTCTTGTTTTCTTATCCATTCAGCTACCCTATATCTTTTGATTGGAGCATTTAAGCCATTTACATTTAAGGTGATTATTGATAGATACATATTTAGTGCCATTTTATTTTTAGAGTGTTTTCCTCTGTTTTTTGTTTTTGTTTTTCCTTTTTCTTTCTCTTTGTAAGACAAGCCCTTTAACATTTGTTGCAGTGCTGGTTTGGTATTAACAAACTCCCTTAGCTTTTTCTTGTTTGAGAAGCTCCTTATTTCTCCTTTGATTTTAAATGATATCCTTGCTGGGTAAAGTATCCTTAGTTGTAGTTCCTTGGTTTTTTTCACCTTGAATATTTCATCCCATTCCCTTCTGGCCTGAAATGTTTCTTTTGAGAAATCATATGGCAGTCTAACTGGTGCTCCCTTGTATGTAACTACCTTCTTTTCTCTTGCAGCTTTTAGGATTCTCTGCTTGTCATTTTAATTATGATGTGTCTCAGTTTAGACCTCTGAGCTTCCTGGACTTGTGTGTCTTTTTCCTTCACCAGATTAGGGAAGTTTTTGTTCGTCATTTCTTCAAATAGGTTCTTGATCACTTGCTCACACTTTTCTCCTGCTGGTATTTCCATGATGTAGATGTTGTTATGCTTCATGTTGTCCAAAATGTTTCTTAAGCTCTCCTAATTTTTGTTCATTCGTTTTTCTTTTTCCTGCTCTGCCTGGGTGTTTTTTCGTTGTCTTTGAAATCACTGATTTGATCCCCTGCTTCAATGAACCTGCTGTTTATTCCTTCCAGTGTATTATTTATTTCAGATGTTGCATTCTTTACTTCTGACTGGTCCTTTTTTGTTGCTTCTGTCTCTTTTTTCATACTGTTGAGTATCCTTATAATCATTACTCTAAACTCTGATAAACTGCTTGCCTCTATTTCATCTAGTTCTTATGGAGAATTCTCTTGTTCTTTCACTTAGGATCTGTTTCTTTGTCTTCCCATTTTGGCTGCTGCTTTGTATTTTCCACCTTGGTTGTAAACTAAGGCTAATCAGTGATGTAGCCTTAAGCTGTAATTAAACACCACAGGGTGGGGCAGCATAATTCCTGCAGGCACGGCTATTGCTTCTCTTCATGGTGACACAACTTGGAGAGGACCGCTCTGCCTGAGAAAGATGGCTCCTACAGTATGGGGAATGACTGAGCACAGGGATCCTGGCAGCTGTTCCTTCAGTTCTCTCCCCAGAGCCTCCAACCCCAAACTGTCCTCAAGTATCTCTAGTTCATTCTGCCCTCCCTCTACCAGAGCCCAGGGTAAGTGACTGGTAATAAAATTTTGCACGTTTGCCCTTTAAGAGGCTCTCTGCATCTCCATCTGTCTCTCCCTGGCAGACAGAAACCCTGCTGCTTTTCACAGCTGATGCTATCTGGGTTCCCTTCTGGCTCTGGTGCTATAGACTTGGGAGCCTGGCTTGGGGTTAAGACCCAGACTTCTTAGGGGGAACCCCCCAGATGCTGAAATATTCCCCTGGCACTTCAGTCGCCACCCATGTTAGCCCAGCCAGCCCTCTCTCACAGCCTCCATACTCCCCGCCAGTCTTGTGGTGAAGTGGTTTCTTCTGTCTGTCCTTGGTTATTAGGCTTCTCTCCAGCTAGTGTTCAGTTGGTCGTTCAGGATGATTTCTCTACAATTTAGTTGTAATTCCAGACTGGTCCTGGGAGGAGGTTAGCGTAGCTTCTACTTACTCCTCCATCATCTTGGATCTTCTGAGAAACTTTTTCCAGTGAAGTTTAAAGTTTGACATTAAGACCTTTCTGGAGCTCAGAAGTCCAAACTCAGTTTCACAGGGCATTAAGCTGTAAGGAGAGATGATTCCCTCTGAAGGTACTGAAGGGACAATCTGTTCTCTTGCCTTTTCCAGCTTCCTCAATCTTTAGAGCATATCATTCCAATCTCTGTTTGAAGCAATACATCACCTACTTCTTCTGTTTATTAATGATCTTTAGACTTGCATTTGTCCAAGTGTAGCCTATGGTCCATGCACCAAAATTAAAATTACTATACTACTGTGACAAGGGTCCTACAAGCATCATAATCTCTAGGGGAGATTCCAAGATGCTTTACCCCTGCCACTTTTTACATATACTCAGCCAACTAGTGTATGAGAACCCACCTTAGAATTTAACGTTGCAAAGTAGTTGAGGTAGGGGCTTTGCAGGCAGGCAGATCAAACTTCAAAATTTACCTTACCTCTTAGATCTATGTGATGCAGAAGAAGTTACTAGATTTAGCTTCTGGGAGTCACTGTTTCAATAAATTGAGATATTACTACCTACCTTGTTCAACATATTTATTAGTGGTGCTGTATCTCAGATATTCTACTAGGTTCTGGAGATACAATAGTGAACATTCTTGAAAAATCAATTTGTTTAGATCTTTGTCAAACCTTTGCAAGGCACTAAAAATAATTCACAATCATACCCACTCAAATAATTGGTAGGTCTGAAAATGCCATAGAAGACATGATTTGTAGAGTCTGCTTCGGCTTACAATGCCACTTTGTTTGCATTTTAACAGTGCCCATGAAGATCAGTCACTAAGTTAAATGCACCTGAGTTTCAGATGCCTCCTCCTGACCCAGCTGCAACCCTAGAGCCCCATCTCTCTGCAGTGAAATGCCCATTCAGCCCAAGAGATAGCATAACATGGAGGAAGGAGCACTGGGGACTAGAGAAATCAACCCAGTTCTGTCACCAGGTAGCTAATAACCTTGGACATAGTTCCACCAACTCCTTGAGTTGCTGAACACTCTTCTCTAGAATACAATCTCTTTCAACTTTAACAGGCCACGGAAAATCTATTCCAAATACCATTAGGAGTTCTAGACCTTGCTAGAATAATCAGTTTCTAGGATACCAAATATCTACCCCTCATTTCCCATCCAAGTCTGTATGTCTTCTAGGCACTCTTAGGAAAGAAAGGTGGAGTTCTCTATGAAGCCTCTCGCATGGGTCATCAACAGAAATTGCACACCTTTTGCAGAATACAAGCCTGAAATGTTAATGAAAAAACCCTAGGTTATATCTGTTTTTCAGCAATTAGAAGAAAATCTTTGAAAAGTATGGTTTGAATTTAGACCAATACACTTTAATAAAAATTACAAATTGAATGGTCTAGGGCAATGCAAGACCATGACTAGAGCCAGATGACCAGCATTGGAAATCTGAACTCGCAACAGTAAGCTAGCTACGTCATCTCAAACAAGTTACCCATCCACTCTGAGTCTGAGGAGAGTGATATTTGCCTAAGAGAAACGTGGGGACCAAAACCAGTAATGAATGCCTAGTGCTAGGCACAGTGTCTTACATGGTAGAAGATACTCAATATATGATAGTTGTTGTTATTATTATATTATTGCACATTTATATTTTCCATAAATAGAGCTTGCTACTGAACTTTGACCTATTTTATCTTCAATCACCCCTATGAGCTATGCATTGCTGGGTCAGCCATGATTCCCACCCAATTCTCCTTCAAAGGATTTTGATCAGAGGTGACTTTCCCTATCTGCCCTTCCAGCTGAGCTACCCAGTTAGGTGCTTACAAGACCCTCAGTGCAGGCACCCAGACCCCGGATGAGGCATATTGGCCTAATGTAATAAGCTAACTGATGTCTTGGGACCTAATTTCTTTTTGCTATTGGCTCTTTCCCCTTCATCGCACACACATAGAGAAGGAAGTCAATATTCAAAATGTCACTTTAGCACAGACCAAAATTGACTACTGTGGTTTTGCAAGTCCTGGAGAGTTTATTAAAAACTCAATTGATAGCTAAAAAAGACTCTGACTAGGAGAAACCCATAAACTGAATGGCATTTATTAATTTATGGGCCATTATTACAGAATGAGTAATCTTTATATAAAAGCAAAGAGCTGTGATTTGGTTAGGATGATGCTTGCTGTCTCCCGTGACAGAGATGACAACTACCCACCACTCAAGTCTGAGCCAGCTCAGGCACCCAGCAACATGCCCCCCACCTCAACCAAGGTGCCTTTTCTCCCTTTCTCTCACTTTACACATTTATCTCTTTGAGATCAGTCCCTTACCTGATGACATAAGCCTGGAAACTGATCAGGAAGGCAGCAAATGAGGCATGAAGATCCCAGCTGGGTGCTGACCACCCTGGGTTCTTTTCACAGTCAGCCTCCTGCTGGCTGGTCCTGCTCCCTCTCAGACTTCAGTTTCTTTGCCTTCAAAATAAGAAGCTTCATGGCTGCTTTCCTGTATCCCCTTTAATAATCACAAGTCATGACCAGCATCCCAAGGGTCACCTGGTCCAGCAAATGCTGTCGTGTCATCCCCAGCCTGGGAGAGGCTCATCATCTTGACCCCACGCACTAAAGAGGGACGAGGGAAGAGCAAGGCACCGACAAAGAACACTTCCTGCTTGTCAAATCTGCTCCCTAAGAGTTGGAAGAAGGTTTGAGGTGCTGGAGGGCTTATGATATCTGGGGTTGAGGGGGGAGCTCCCTTCCTAGGCTAATCTTTGCGAGAAGTCAGTTCCAATGTCCTCAGGCTGGAGAAATATGGAGGGAAGGAGAGGGGCATATAGAACATCATAGAAACCTTCAGTTGGTACATAAGAAACACATTTAAAAGTGGAAAAGTGGCAGAGAAACTGACTGGTTTGGAAAAGTCACTCTATCAGACACTCCAGGTGTAGGGGGAGGATGGATTACTCAGTTACCAAATCCTGTCATCATATAGTCTTGCTAAATATTGGGATGTTTGAGGTACCAAAGGACATAAAGAACCAAGTCTACAGAGCCTGTTACTCTCTGGCCACAGAAAGTTTGTTGCCTAATATCCCTGTAGATTTTACCCATTCCATTAAACACCATCACTATATAGGCTTGATTATCCGAAAATTAATCTTGGCTGTTGAGGTGGAATCAGGACTCATAATTTTCCTTAATGGATATATTAGAAAACATTTCTATCATTTTTTATCTCATTTGCTTTTCTCTCATTTAAGAGACATAAATATACCTAATGGTTATTGAATGCTTACTTGGTACTGGCCCCTGTTTTAAGTGCTCTCTGTGGCATTGTATGTTTAATTTTCATGTTGCCCTTACAAAGTGTTTGCTGATATTATCCTCAATATATAGGTGGGAAAAGTGAAGAATGGAGAGTTGACATACATAGGTGGCCAGAGGCAGAGTTGAGATTTGATCCATACCTGTGGGGTCTATGCAACCTCTCAACCACCCTGGAGGCATAGGCTGGGCCCCTCCTTCTGCACAGCAGCCCTGGACAGTGAGGTCCTTGAGAAGGAAAATGAGGTGTCTTGGTGTCCTGGACACTCCAAGATAATCAAATGCTAGACTGTCCCAGTCTCTAAGGGAAAGCCTTCAGAACCTAGCAGTAGTCTGTGCTTCCCTCTTAGGGAATTCTTAGGACGCATCCAGAATATGGAGCAGTAATAGGAACAGCCAGCGGGAAAGGGCTGAATGCAGATGCACATGTCTCCACAGAAAGGGATGGCGGCCAGGGTAGAGAGAGGTTGACGTGGTGCAGCAGGAAACGTGCATGTTTGGAGCCAGAACACCTGAGTTAGAACTTTACTGTCTTTGGACTTTGGGCAATTCACATAACTTCTCTGAACATCAGTTTCTTCATCTATCTTATAGGGGTCACAACCCCCCATCCCCTAACATGTAAAGTTGTGAGGGTCACAGGAGGAAACATACCAAATATTATAAAATGCAATATGTCCTAGAGAGCACCTCACACATAATAGGTGCTCAAAAATGACTGGTAAATGAGGCAGTTTCACTCAGGCAGTAGCTCAGCTAAGCCACACGTTCCCTCTTCTGGAGGGGGAGAGAAGTCATCTTTCTTCCATGTGCCACTGAAAATGAGTCCCACTGCTCCATATGTAGTCTGGCCCTGACAAAATGTAAGATTTGACACACAGTAAGAAGACTTCCTGGGAGCCAGGGTTTAAAGTCTTAAAAATGTTGTCACAGGAGTGTCAAAGTGGTTGCTACCCATTTGGTTTGATCTGCAGGTAATCTTGCCTAGAAACAAGGGACAAAGCAGAGTGACCCTCAGAGTCCTTCCTATTCTTGGGATCCCAAAAAACATGAAGCTGAGAACACTATGACCAGAGCTGTTGTGCAGCGTGAATCCAGCAAAGCAGACAGTGGAAGATGAACCTCTGTTGTATATTTATTATGTGTGCATTTATTAGGATTATTCATTCCTGATAATGGTCCCCTGTAATGAGGAGTTTTCTGTCTCAGAAATCTAATGACAAGGGTCATTAATCCTTGAAGCCAGGGTGATTGTCAGGTGGATTGAGGCGAAAATATTCAGTATCATGTAATGTTTTGTACAATTGGGTTCATTTTATAAGACATTTTTCTCATCTCCTTTGTTCCTACCCTATGACTTACTCATGTGGATGAGTGTGCATGTGTAATCACATGCCATGTAACATAGATATCTCCTAGAAACAAGCAACAGGAATATTTGAGTGGATGTTGAGTCTATATGAGAATGGGATTCTTTCTGAGTATTTCAGAAGATGCAATCTATGATTTAATTATATAATTCTCTGAGCATTAGATAGAAAAGCTCAATTCAAATAGATGCACTTCTCCTTGTATTTGCTTCTAAAAATTAATGCATTCATCAAACCTTAAGGGCGGTTACTCCAAATAGATCTCTCCTCACAAGATGCAATATCAAACTCCATGTTGCAAAGGGCCTCTCAGAATTGACATGAGTGATCTCCTAATAGCAGGCTGAGGGAAAGCCTCTCCACTCCAATGGAAGGGAATGCAGATATTGACATTTTGCCAATACTAATAATGATGACAGCAATACAAAGGCACACTTTAGCATTTACAATATGCCTTCACATGTATTATCCCCTTTAAGCCTTATAACAACTCTGAGAGGTCAGTGGAGTAGGCATTACTGTTACAATTATTATTATGATTATCCTTACTTAATGAATGAGAAAGCCACAGCTCCAAGTTTCCACAGTCATCAAGCAGCAAAAGAAGGACCCACATTTCAGCTGATCAGGTCTAAAACTTATGTATCAGTAAGTCAGAAGAGCTTTGAATAGAAACGGTTTGGAGCCCTGGGTACAATTCTTATTACATGGATTTCTTGTATCATGGATTGTCCTCAGTCCCTAGCAACATTTTTAGTCCCTTGTGGTACCTACCTGGTACCCTGGCAGAACCTGAGGTTCCTGGCTCCTCTTCACTTCCCAAAGTGTTTGAGTGACAAGCTGTCCCCTGTGGAAATTGCAAAGTTCACTTAGACCAGGGTCCATTAAGAGAATGAAAGCTTGAAGCTCTGAGGACTGCCTCCTCCAGACGCCTTCAGACTCTGTCCTCACCTCCGCTCTCAGCTCAATAACTCTTCGTCACTCTCCTCTCTGAGAGCTCTGCAAGGACAAAGACCACATGTTATTCAGCTTTTTTTCCTAAGCAGGTCTTTCTTTACAGTTTGGGGTATAACATGTGAAATGAACACATAAAGAAATTAATTAAATAATTAATTATTAGGAAGATATAGGAACAAATGTAACAAAAAAGCAAATTAGTGGATTGTATCCATGTTGATACTTTTTTCACCCAAAGGTGATAGTAATGTGCTTGAAAACTTTCCACATCTTAGCTTCTTAAAATGACAACTTTAGCCCAGCCCCAGAAATTACGAAGTAAACCCAAGCATGTTTTGTTCTTTAGCCATGCTCAAAAATTCCCATGTTTGCATAGACAGCCTGGGAGAGACTGGTAGAAATTCATACGCAGGCCTTCGTGACACAGCTCTGGGCTGCTGCATTAGACCCATGCTGGGTGGGTGAATGGGAAAGGGATGCATGGTGGGTGTGTGATGGGTCAGCCTCATAGCAGAGGCTCAGAAGTGGCAGGCAGACTCAAGACCAGAGAGCCATCCTGCTAAGGTCAGATTCTTCTGGTAAGTATTAGTACCCTTCTGTGGTTAGTGGTAGGTGGTATATTACAAGTAAAACAAGTCTTAGGCAAAATTCTGCCCAAGGTACAAATATTTGTCAACAAATGGACACCAACACAAAGTCCCATAACTTGGAGAAGTCTCCCTCTCTGTTTTTATAACAGTGTAGGAATATCATTAATTGAGGCTGTAATTTCTAGATTAATGTTTAATAGAATATATATATATTCCAGTATTTATATATATACAAACACTATATTTCCTGTACATATACACATATATACATATTCATATTGCCCATACACATGCATACACGCAAATATCCAGCCATATAATATGAAAAATAGAGACTTTTACTGAAGAAGATACAAGATACAAGAAACATAGTACATCGGACAATGATGCTTCAGTTCCCTTCAAAGTAGGCACCTTGGGTCCTCACACAGTTCTTTCAGTTGCCATCAGCTGTCCTATTGTATTTCCTGAATCTCAACAACAGTCTGAAATCTCTTCCCTTTCAAAGGTGATTTTAGTTTTGCAAAAAGGCAGAAGCCACAGGGCACCAAATCTGGGCTGAAGGAGGGCTAAGTCACCTGAGTGATTTGATGTTTGGCCAAAAAATTCTGCATGAGACGTGATGCATGAGCAGCACATTGTCATGATGAAGCTGCCAAGCACCAGTTGCCCACAGCTGCAGCCTTCTGAATCATCCAATACTTTCCACAGAGGAATGTTCAAGCTTAATGCAAAATTTGATTCATATTCGTTGCTCTATTCACTCAGTCATTTTGAATGTGATGGTCACACAGTACACATGCTCACTCAATGGTGTCTACCGCCCCCACCGACTAGTACAGTGAAGTTGTCATTATTCATGCATGTGCATTCCAGTCCACTCTCCTTGGCTGCCAGTTTACATGGATGTCGTGCAAACCATTCTCATTATATTAACAATGGCTGGACTTTTTCTGAACAGACCTTGTATATAGCATATATTTAAAATTTTTATAGTATACATACCCAGTGAAACTTCATAGATCAAATGTTTTATCTGAGGTTGGGCTAAAGTATACATTTTCACTATTGGTTTTGAGAAGCAATATGGTATCCTGGAAGATGCAATGTTTTTGGAAGAAAATAGACACAGGTTCCATTTCTGTCTGTTCTTAGTGGCTGGAAAAGCTATGTGAACTCTTCAGACTTAGGTTTCTTGATTTGGAAAAATAGAATTAATAACAAGTAATGCATAGTGTTGTTGTGATGCCTAACTATGACAGTGGAGATGAAGTATTTAATATGTGCCTGAACTGATTAGGGCTTAGGGAAATAATATTTCCACCTCTCATTGCCTTTCCTCTTCCCATAATCAGATGAGCAGGATTTCATCAGGACATAAAGTGCTTACTAGAAAGAAAAAAATTTTAAGAGATGTAGACCATTTATTGTTTGTATACAAATGTGATTGTCATTTAAATTAAGCCATATCTAGTCATTGCTGAGAATCCTGAAGAACCTTTGCTTGGCAGTGATACATTAGCTAGTAGTTGGCTTAAGTTGTTAGAGGTTTAAAAAATGATTAAGGGCATCTTTCTTTGACTATACTTTATAGAATATATAGAGTGCCAACTAATTCTGGGTAATCTCCGCTCCCTGTCTACAGCATTAGCGATATTACAGACTTCTCTAGAACCTAGATTAAATCATCTAAGACTAAGTTTCTGGAAGTCTAGACCTCAAGGCTTTTTTCTCACACAGTTTCCCATCACCCAGCTTCACATGGTCAGCCATGTCTTACCAGTGTTAACTTCTTATAGTCCCCTCCTGCCCTGTGTTTCCTCTCCCCCAGTAGAGTTGCCTCCAGTTCATCTGTGTGTAACAACAAGTAAACAAACTAATTACTGGACACTTTCTGGATCAAAAAAATTTTAAGGGGGAGGAGCTAGTTCTAGAACCAAGCATGTGTGTAGATCAAGCCAGCACCTCACTGGATAAGACATTTCCTCTTCTCTGTGCTCATTAGGCATAAACTCTGAAAGCATTAATACCCAGGGGCATTATACTGGCGTACAGAAATGCTGTTGTTCTGCACAGCAGTCTTCATAATACCTGTGATTTCTTCTCAACTGTTGATTTTGATCACTGTTGCTTTTCCCATCTGTGTATGTCCAATATTTCAGTCCTGAAACAGCTGATAATTTGTCTTGTTGAAGACTCAGATCTTAAACATTTGCGCTATTTGATTCTGATCTTCAGCTTCTGGACAAATAGAAGATTGGAACACAGGACTTAAGTCAAGGGGCATTTGGCACACCCTTGGAACATTCCCTCACCCTCCCACCTTCCACTAATTCCTATTTTGCTTTGTCCCCTGAGACCCGATTCAATAACTTGCACCCTTACAGCTCACCTTGACCACCATTCTACTAACCACCTAAATATTTTGTTGGTGCCATGGTACTGCCTATACAAAATATAAAGGAAATTTTTGGTGACCCAACTCATACAGGACAACTTCCAGTCTTCTAACACGCAAGTTACCAGAGATTTCAATTTGGCCATTTGGGTGGTCATAATAGGGTCATGAAAAAAACATAAAGGTAGTGTACTCTTTTTGCCTGAACTGTCCATCACTTTATCCCTTCCCCCAACAATGGCTCTTGGGCCAGGCAAGACACCACCAACCACATCAGCAATCATGTGAAGCCTTGCCCATCATGGATACCAGTCATGTAATTATTTGACCTCAGGCCCCAGTTATGGTTTGATTTTGGAGTGTATATTTAAGATCTTTTGTGTTTAATTTCAACCACTCAGCCATATAACCAATCATACAAAGATGATGGACAAATTTATTGAGTCACCTGGGAACTTGAGGAATATGATGTTCTTGCAGACAACCTGATAAATCTAGTTCTTCATGACCTAGAACACTTCCTTTCATACAAAAATGCTTCCAAGATTCATCCCATTAAATTCCTTGCAGCCCTTCTCTCACAGTGACAACCCAGCATGCAGGTCACCCCCACTCATAGTCTATTAAAGGGACTGTAAGAAGTACACCAATCAGCAAGATCATCAGGGAGGGCATGTAAATAGAAGATACTGCCTGACATCAACATCTGAGCCAAGAGATGTGAGGCACCCTGGGTTGCCTGGGAAGCTGGTAGGGTACAGGTTACAGAGTACCCTCATAGGGCAAGCCTTGTCCTTCTTTTCTGTTTTTCTACTACTGTGTTATTTTTCTTCAATCCCTGTTCTTTGACTCTTTCTTTCTTTCTCTTCATATAAATTATAAACACATGTATATATTTTTCTAGTAATTAGTATCCCTAACTATGCTTTACTAAGACTTGCATTGAAGAAAGAAACCTCATGACTGGGAGGTGCAGAGTAGGGAAGGATAGAAAGCTATTTTCCAGAGCATGTTTCATTACTTTTATGACTCAGATATCTCCATCTAATCTCATTTTCCCTTAAGGCTAAATATATAGCAAACTGAGATGTACTGATATGGGATCTCAGTAGGGAATGAGCGCAGACAAAGAGCTTATTAGCATAGTTTCCTGTCTTCTAAAAAAAGTCCTCTCCTTACCCAAAATAATTGATAAATGATCCTTTGTGGTGATGGTTGTGGTGCTGCTTCTACTGTTGTCAAATGCCTACTCTACATCTTGCTGAAAATTAGAGTGTTACAGATCTGGACAGCAAATGTGGATGCTTGCATGTTGGGGTAACGCCACTGAGGCTCAGAAGGCACTAGGCTTTTGGAAACAAGTCCACTCAAATGCACACAATTTTAATCATAACTATTTTAGATTTTTAGTTTTCCATAGGTTAATGAGATTATGTGAATCCTGCATTGTACCCAAAATTGCATAGCCATGGTTGTTATATCTGGCTTATTCTTCGTGATATCTCCTTCATTTGGCACTTTGAGGTCATTATCCCAAAGAAGTTGGAACTTCTGACTTCCCAAGACCCATTTGAACACAAACTCAGCCCAACATCTCCTTGGCCATAAAATGTCTTGCCTCTTCTTATCCACTTGGCCATGAAACTCTCATTGTTCCTCTGTCAATTGATATCCAGAAGAAAGCAGTCTTATTAAACATTCATCATAGTGAATGGTCAATTGACTTGAACCTTCCCATAGGGTTTTTATTTTAAGGAGGAAGCTGTTAACATAAATCACTGTCTAATGGCTGGAATTTCAGGTATAAACATCAACATTTATTGAATTATATATTGGTCACAGTCCTTTGTGCTTTGTGGTAAAGCCAGAAAATTAAGAAAAGCAAACTTTCAATACAAATAAATCCTTCTCAATACCTCTTTCTTTCACTCTCCCTCTCATCCCAGGCACCAGCTGCTACCCCTTCCAAGCATCTACTCCAGTGTCCACCATCACCCAATCTTCCCACCAAGTCTTAGTTTTCTTCATTCAATGCTTACCTTGGAGCAGATGTCCAGTAAGCGCATCTTTCCATGCACATGTCTGATCATTTATTTAATCTGCCTATTTCCACAAAAACCATCCAAGTCCCAGCCTACTCACCCCCAAGAACAGAGTTAAGGGACAATAACAATTTGGACATTAACTTTTTCCCCCACCCCATCCTTATATCTTCCTCTTCTGATTTAGAAATGTTTTCTAATGCAAAGTATGTCTTCCTTTCTCCTAAATTGGTTCTTTACATGAAGTATTTTCAGATGATAAAAAAAAAATCACTGGATTATTTACAAAGAAAATATTTCCATTAAGATGTTTTTAATGTAATTCATTTTAAATCAAAGTTTTCTCCTGTGTTTTTGGTAACATAGGCATGAGATATGAAGTGTTGATATTAACAGTGTTTAAAGGTCGTTGGTATTAAACTTCCTCCCCAGCTGAATGAAGATGGTAGCCTGATTTAATTTGGTCTCTTGGAGAATTTTTTTTTTTTTTTCTGAATATAGCATGGCATTTGGGGAGAGGGGGCGCACTAAATCCACCTTGAATTTACGTGTGCTCTGGACCAGCTTCTGAGACACGGAGATCCAAATTCCTCACAGAGGCTACATGGAACAGCAGAAAGGCAACTCAAGAAAGTGAGGACACAAGTGTTTGGGGATCTGGGCTCTTTCCCTGGAAAGGGGTGTTTGTCTTGGTACATTAGTGACCTCAGTTTATGTCTTTTCTCTAGCAAATACTTTCTGAAGATTCATGGCATTAATCTTCTCTTGCAATCCTTCAATTCCCTTTGATTAGTGCATCAATCTTGGTCTAAATCCTTGCATCTCCTTTTAAGAAGTTAAGGAAACTTCCTATGGCAATAAATCTGTCAGCTCAGTGATCTTGAAACACACCCTTCTCAGTCCTGCTGATTCAGCGTCACTCTGAGCAGCCCATTTGCAGAAACCATGTCTGCATTTGCTCACTTTTGCATGCTCATTGCCTAGCTCAGTGTCTAGTACACAGTAGGCATTCGGTGGCTGTTAGACAAGTGAATGAATCAAGATACAGCATGACAGCATGGATAACAGTCCAAGGAAGCTTCAGAGCCCTGAGGTAGATGAGAGGCACAGTGCTCCTAAATCCCAAAGAGACAGCATCCCATTAGCAAGTTCAATCTTGCTCAGATAGACCAGTTCTTTCCATCCGTGCCTCTCTTAAACACTTACCCTCCCTGACCATTTTACTTTCATCCAATTCTTCTCCAGTGGCTGCCTTTCTATATTGCTAATAAAATGTTGATAGAAGAAAAATACTAAGGGGGAAAAAAACAAACTGAAAGATTAAGATAAAGAATGCTTATATTTGGCATTTTTTAATCTCACTTATTTAAACTATACAGTAGTCCCTCCTTATTCGTGGTTTCATTTTTCAGTTTCATTTACCTGTGGTCAGCTGCAGTCTAAAAATGTGAAATAGAGAATTCCAGAAATAACCACTTCATAAGTTTTAAATTGCATGCTTTCCTGAGTAGCGTGACAAAGTCTCCCCAGTCCCACTCCATCCTGCCTGGGGTGTGAATCGCCATCCCTTTTTCCAGCACCTCCACGCTGTACATGCTCTGCGCCCCTTAGTCGCTGAGTAGCCATTTCTGTTAACAGATCCGCTGTCTCAGTGTCACGATGCTTGTGTTCAAATAACCCCTATTTTACTCAGTAATGACCCCAAAGCATAACCGTAGCGATGCTGGTAATTTGGGTCTGCCAAAGAGAAGCTGTTAAGTATAGGTTTGCATAGGGAAAAACACAGTATATATAGGGTTTGGTACTACCTGCAGTTTCAGGCATCCACTAGGGGTCTTGAATATATCTCCCACAGGTAAGGGGCGTGGGGGGAACTACTGTAACTTTTATTAGAAAGTAAAGGACTTTATCTCCCCAAATTCCAGGAGGACTGCTTGCAGGGACGAGACAGGGGAAAGGAGGTAGACACTGATTGCACCCAGCAGGTGTCTGTGCACAGTGGAGGGTCCCTGAGAGGAGCACAGGATGGGGCATGGTGCTGTGCTCAGAGGAGGGGGAGGATGCAGGGGAACAGAGGGAAAGAAGCTGGGCAGTTCTGGTCCATGAGAGATTGGAGGGGAAAGAAAGGCTGAACACATAGTGATGTGTTATGTGAAACATCCCTTCAAGAACAACCCTGGCAAAGACCATTCATTCTTCAAAGCTGATGGCTATTGATTTGTGTGGAGCGGACTGACCCTAGAGGCAGCCCAGTGATACTTGATTAATATTACTCTCTAAACAACCAGAGACAGCAAAAGTTAGAAGTGAAATAAAGGGCCAGGGGACTCCTCTATAAGATCCGTGAATCCCAAATATTTGGTTTCATAGGCCATGACATTTTTAAAAGTTTTTGAGTCTAACTTTTAAGCTTTGCTGAGGGAAGCCAATGGGGCAGAGGACGGGGTGACTGCTCTATTAGCACTATCATAATAGAAAGCTAAACACCAAAAAACTGGAAAATATATATTTATGAAATAAAATACAACCTTTACATTTGAATATATCTGGCTTTGGTGGAAGCTCTCTTAACAAGTGTTTTTATTTTTCACATTTCATCATTGAGCAATAAAAAATTTTTATGGGTCCTCAGACCAGTGTTTAGGACCAGCTGTCTTGGAGGCCCTAGGGCATACAGGCTCCCATGAACTCTGATGAAATTGATGAATCTTCTCCCAAGAAAATATTCATATACATACAAGCTTTTGCAAAGAACTTCAGAGAGTTCATCTCTAAGATAAGCACTTATGCTCCAGAGAACCCTGTATACTGATAGAGATCTGTCATTTGAATTAAACATACCCTGGCCAGTCATCTTTGCAATCTTATCTTAACTTTATAGCAGTGAATACTAAAGCATGGCAGTTCTGTCACTTACAGTCTATCACCATGTAAATTAGTGGCAGACCAAGGAATAAAATTCACATGACCTCAGTTCAGCATTGACTTAGCGAAACTATTTAACGCCTCTAGAATAAAACACAGAGGACAGATGATATTGCCACAATACAGAACAGTAAGTCAGCAAATCCGCTTTCTCTCTCCCCTGGAGTCAGGTGCGGAGACTGACAGTGGGGGAGGAAGAACGACTGGAAAGAGTGACAATAGAGAGAGAACAAAAGCAAAGCGCTGTGCCATGGGACAGTAGAACACCCACAAATCAGTCGGAATGTTTTTAAGAGAGAGAACTAACAAGACAGCTTCCTTCATTTCTTTTATTTATTTAGAGAGAGAGAGGGGAAGGGAGGGAAAAAGAGGGAGAGAAACATCAATGTGTGAGAGATACATCAATCAGTTGCCTCTTTCATACCCCTAAGTGGGGACCTTGCCCGCAACCCAGGCATGTGCCCTGACTGGGAATTGAACCGGTGGCCTTTCATTTCACAGGCCGTCTCTCAATCCAGAGCCACACCAGCCAGGGCAGCTTCCTTCATTTCACTTAACCCGGGGGGTGTGAAGGCAGAAAACAATTCCAATTAACCCTAATAAAATTAATGTTCTAATATGTGGAAATCCTGAGTTCTGCTGCTACCCATCAGTCTATGATAATATATATGCAAGAACTTCGTGCTCACACATGAGTGATATCAAAGGTAAAGTATTATTATTTATGCACATTTTAATGATTTTCAATGGGAAGGAATGCAAATTGTCCTCTGGTCCCACAAAATCTTTTTGATCCCAAGATTAAGAACTCTGAGTTCTTAGCTAATTACAGACCAAGGTCAGATTTAAAAACAAACATGATGAATAAAATATAATAATATAGAATATACTATATTGTAATTTATCAAAGATTTATTGAACTAGAATTTTTCTGCACCATACTTAAATGATTAAATCACAGGAAAACCAATGCACATTGAGGGTTTTGTATATGTTATTCTTTCTTGATCATAACTAATTTATCTTCTCAAAAGTTCCCCTCATAGACGTAGTATAATCACCACCTAGAGAAGCAACCCACACATGACCCACTGTTCCACACGCTGACGCTAGTTGAGGCTACATACTCCTTGGGGCCTGAGCCTAGAAAAGCTTGACATTCTCATATGACCAGCAATTCTAGCTAAGGTGTTAGTGACTTCATTTCTTACTTCTCTCAGGCATATATGTACTCCAAAGATAATTCTACAGAGCACATTGTTTAATTTATAAAAATGGACTTCTAATGGTAGAATTTCAGATGGGACAACACCTATATGGAGAAGATATTTGGAGTAGAAGGGAACTTGCCCAGGACAAGTTAAGTCTTGTTATGCTAGTTATTATTTCTGATATCTGGAATTAGCCCTGGCTCCGTTAGTGCTTGCTACAACCAATGAGATGCATGTACATACATATGGGTGTGTGCTCATGTCAATGTTCTTAATAAGGCAACAGGCCAGGGAACTGATATACTTCTGTCCTTTCCTAGTTCTGCTGTCATAAATAAGGCTAGTATTTATAAGTTTAGCTTTTCTTTTCTTTAAGTTTTGTTACAGTGTTTTCATTTCCTTTTTTCCTCAATACTGTTTATTATTGTTTAAATGTTTTTGTTATTAATTTTCTCAAAAGACTTATTTTCTATGTTTTCATATGGGCTCAGAGAAGGTTTATTCCCTGAAGGAGAGAAGGTTAAGTGTACATCTATTGATATACCCCTGATTGTTAACACTGTTCCATATTATTATTTGACTGTTTATTCAATCAGCCAAAAACAATGTTTCCTTCAAATTCTCTTTATATTTTGCAAAGTTTTTTGCTTTATGTATTTTTTATGTTAGATTATTTGCTACATACAGTTTCCTGACTTATTGCCACTGTGGATTCTACATCCTCTTCCAATATGCTTTGACCTTCTCAGTCCTTTATGAGTCCTTTTTGCCCTGAACTCAGCGTGCAGCGCACAGGTGTAGGCCCCACCTCTGCATCCTACAAATACTAGATGACCCTTGCACCTTGTTCTTCTGTGTCCTTTTTTTACAGTCCTCTCTCCATTTTCAACACACATACATATAATTTTTATCCTTCTCACTCATCCTCTCTATTTAGACTCAATGCATTCTCTTGTTTATTAACAGATTACTAAGCTATGATCAGCTGGGTTCCTGAACTCAAGGTGCTGAGCCAAGGAAACAGTGGCGTACCCATCCATACCCTGAGCACACAGGGCCTCCAGTCACCTTCACCAGAGGAAGATGTACATTGGCCCGATAGTGCTTTGGGGGGCCAGTCCCCTATTCTGATCTCCAATAAGAGTAGCAGGTCCAAGTGCACAGCTCCCCATGCAATTCTTTTTTTAAAAATAATTTATTTATTTATTTTTTATTTTTAGAGAGAAGGGAAAGGAGAAAGAGAGGGAGAGAAACATCTCTGTGTGGTTGCCTCTCACTCGCGCCCCCAATTGGGGACCTGACGTTCAACCTAGTAATGTGCCCTTGCTGGGAATCGAATCAGCGACACTGGGCTTGCAGGCCGACACTCAATCCACTGAGCCACAGCAGCCAGGGCCTCCCCATGCAATTCTTAATGTGGTTCTATTGTACCAAGTTGAGTCTCATCCTCCTCAGTTGCCCATGTTTCCACAACTCTGAATCCCTGGAGTCTTTCTCAACATTCTCTCCTCCATGTGCTTCTAGCAGCCTCTGCCCATTATGCTTTGTACTAGAAAGCTATACTTCCCAGAGACACTGAGCTACCATGGTCTCTGACCCCAACACTCACTAACTTGCACACATGTCCCACACTCCTCACTTCTCATTTCCTCTGCTGTTGTTTTCTGAAAGTCACAAGATGTGTATGCCAGTATAATTGTTAGCAGGGAGAATTAGGGGCCAGGACTCTGGTCACCTCTAAAGCATTTCATGGAGAAGAAAATACTATGCTCCTTTTCATGCTTTATTCAGACTTGAGACTGTTAGCCTTGGGGGCATGCAAAAAAGGTACAGCATGTCTTTCTGTTTTCTTTCATGCGTGTAGGAATTCTTTGTTTCATAACATTAAGCATACTGAGGCCACTGTTTGCTTAACTTTGATTCCAACAACCTTTCTCATAATGGAAGTTTCTCCCAGATGCTGTTTCTTGATGTTTCAGTTTGGGGTACTTGAGTGAGTTCTTATCATTTTCTGTGACTTAGGAATTTTAGGGGGGAATTGGGAGAGACTATATTGAGGCCTCCACACAGATGCTACTTCAAATGAGAACTAGAAAAACAAAATTTGACTGAATGGGCTAAGACTACCAACCATTCATCATCAGTTTCTCCCTGTTCTGGAGGATATAACATCAGTGATTGGGATCAAAGACCCTATGTGCCAACAATGTGTTTAGCATACTCTTCTACTCAAATTAGATAGTACTATGAAAATGCTTTAAAATGGTATGGTACATGATAAATGGTTGGTGGCTTTATTATAATGTATTATTATCACCACTGTTTTGCATTCTAAAATTGCCTCTGCTGCTGTTTCAATGAATGATTTAGTTCCTCAGTGTTAAAAATGAGCAGAATATTCTGATGGCTGCATTTACCAGGAGCACCACAGCAACTGGCACCAGCAAAGTGCCTTTTAAAGTTCACGCAGAAGAAATCATGGTTTCCTGGGAATAAGCATTTATTGTTTTCCAAAGGCTAAAGAAAAGCCTCCCTCTGCAGTGGCCATGGCAATGTCGGGTGGAGGAATTAAATGCTCAGATGGTAGCTTGCACATGGCATTGTTTTACAATAAAAAATATTTCTGGGACTAATGGAAGTGGCCATATGACGTGTAATTTAAAAGCACTATGGGAGGAAAAGTGGAACTGGGAACACATACGTTCTTTCAATGAAGCTATAGTTGGGGAAAACACCAATATAAAAATAGGCTATTCTTAGGACCTCAATATCTCAGCTCTGTGAATGCTTCTGAGTCATGTTTTATGAGGACAACACACTTGGCTACTGTTGGGCTGTAGCTCCCATCCAGCTTGGGGGCGTGGGGGGTAGGAGGGTGGAGATAAATGGCATTCCATCCTGAGCACTTCCTGGTGAAATTGCTATGCACTTCTGAGTGCAAAATCTTTGCCCTTGGCGTTGACTTAAGTAGCAGGAAAAACATGACTTGATTTTTCTAATCCTCATTAGGTATACTGTTGCTCTTAAGCTTTTGAGCCAATCGGCTTCAAATGTCTCAGGGAAGCCGTAAAACTTCTAATGTTAGATTTTTCATTTTGGTGCTAATTTTTTAATGGCATGCATATAGCAAATAGATGTGATTCTCATGTTTCGACTACAGTGTCTTTTTATACTGAGGCAGATAGAAAATCCTAAAGAATTCAAAATGCATACCAGATGGGAGTTCACTAAATCCACGTACAAGATTGTGTGCTTTTAAGCAGTGATCCCTGGGCTAACCTAGTTTGATTGGATAATGACCAGATAGTTATTAAGAGATAACTATATGCCCAGTATTTCATTGGACTCTGATGAGATTCTACAGAACAAAGCTGTAAGGAATTTATCACTAAATTTAGGATACACAATTAAATATGTACTATAGAATTAAAAAAAAAAAAAAAGAGGAGAGCCCTGGCCGGGAAGCTCAGTTGTTTAAGAGCATTGTCCTGAAACTCCAAGGTTGTGTGTTTGATCCCCCATCAGGGCACATACAAAAATCAACCAATGAGTTTATAACTAAGTGGAACAACAAATGGATGTTTCCCTCCCTCTCTCTTTCTTTCTCTCTTTCAAATCAATCAATACATGAAAAAATTTAAAAAGAAGACAGGGAACCTAGTGGAAAAACTCCCTTTCCCATGAGCATTGACTATAGAGACCCTGCCTATGTTTGTCTCTCTGAGAGTCTCCTTCCCTATACATCGATGGCTCAGCAACCCCACGCTCACCCTCAAGTTGATGAATATTC
This sequence comes from Furipterus horrens, assembly GCF_987537825.1. NCBI lineage: Eukaryota > Metazoa > Chordata > Mammalia > Chiroptera > Furipteridae > Furipterus > Furipterus horrens. Next base: position 140,753,311 of record NW_028327172.1, on the reverse strand, counting down.
TCTACACACCTCTTTAATCAGATACATACAATTTTACATAAATGAAATCTCACTGATTTCCCCCTGAACAATAAATCTAAAATAAAATTTCTTGTCTGTAAATACAGAGCTGCATCATCATTTCATTGGCTGTGTAAAAGTGAACAATTTTATCCAATATTTAGCCAATTTATTTTTGAAAGGCATTAAAGTGGGTTCTGAGCTTTTCACTGCTATAAGTAGTGTGTTATAGATACATCTCGTGTACTTGTCTGATTATCTCCTTGGGAAGTATTTCTAGAAATTATATTTGGTGTTTAGAGGGTATGTGCATTCTGAGTTTTGATTCATTTTGTCAGAATGCCTCCATCTACAAAGAAAAGGAAATCAAATTAAATAAATAAATAAATAATCAGTTATATCACAAAAGAAGTTTGGAAGTTGGGACATTCTAGGGTTATGTCAGCAACTTAGTAATGTTACCAAGTCCAAAGTCTTTTTCCATCTGGGTCATCTGGTATTTTCAATGTATTGACTTGTCCTCAAGCTTGTCCCTCATAATCACACAATGTTGCCACAGTTCCAGGCATCATATAACAATACTGGTGTTAAAAAAAAAAAAAAAAAAAAAATTCTCTCTGCAGCTCTTTTCTTCACAAGGATAATATTTCCCAGCAAATTCCCCTTTGCATCACTTAGCCAAAATGGGCTGAAAACTAATGGAAATCAGTGGTCTTTTAGCTTAGAAAATTCTTTGGATAAAGAGAATATTACAAACTACTTTCCAGAAAGATTGTATCTACTTATATTTTTATCATTAGCACCTGTTTTTTCACCTTTTGTCAATCTGATAATACATAAAAAATGATACCTTGATTTGGTTTGAGGGAGCTATTTTTTTATTGAGGTATAAAAATTATACCTTATTTTATGTTAATTATCTGATTATTGAATATCTTTTAAAATATTTATTGACTGTTTTGGCTCTTTTTTAAAAATAAAACTGCCTGATAATATCTTTGGCCCTTTGTTTATTTTTTAATTTTTTTCCAATTGGCTTGTAAGTGCTTTGGGCATATTAGAAAAAGTAAATCTTGTATATTAGGATCATTGTAATTTTTCCACTAATTTGTTATCAATCTATTAACATTATTTATGGTGAATTTTGCCTTACAGAATTTTTAATATTTATGTAGCCAAATTTATCAGTATTTCCTTTCTGATTTCGGGCTTCATGATCATGCTTAGAAGTTCATGCCAACCCAAAGATCAAAACACATTCACCTGTGCTGTCTTATAATATTTCTTCTGTTAAGTGGCTAGCCATCTGTCCCAGAAAGCAGTGGTTAAATAATTCATCATCTCCCTACTAATTAGAGAATGCCTTCTTTATCATATACGTACCGATTCCCATATATGAAAATGACCTGTGTACACTAGTTTTAAAAATGATGCAATCAATATTTACTGATATTCTGCAATGGTGAAAGCATCTTGCTTGTGGTTGAGAGTAGAAACAAGGATAATTAGATCCTGTGTTTGTCTTTAATCATGCATATGCCTATTATTAGTAAAAGTGCAGGCATTGGACCAAGAGTGACTGGTTTGATTCCCAAGTTGTTCACTTATAAAGACTGTGAACTCATATGACCTCAAACACAATATTTTGCTTTTCTGTGCTTCACTTTTTTCTTAAGAAAAATAGGATAATAATACTAGTTATTTCATAGAATTGATGTGGTAATTAACTGTATGAATTCATGTGAAATGCTTAGAGTCTGGCACCACGGGAGAGTGTGATGCATGCTAGCTATTGCTTCAACTTAGAGGAAGGGCATCACAGTGGTTCACTGCAGAGACTCTGGGAACAGGCGGAATGGGTGAAAATTCTCCCAGCACTTACTTGTTGGGTTATCTTGGGTTGGTTACTTAACCTTACTTACTATGCCTCAGTTTTCTCTTCTGTAAAATAGAGATAATAATAACACCTGCTTCATAAGGTTGTTGTAATTATCAAATAAATTGATACATGTAAAGTGCTTAGAGTAATGCCTGACACTTAGTAAATGCAAAGTATGTAAAAGCTATTTTTATTATCCAAAAGATATTGTGTCACTTGAGTCCAAACAATTTCAGAATCCTGACAACAGACTAGCAGAGGATGAAGAATGATTTGGGGGAGCTCATGAAAACCTTCCATTACTGAAAACCCCAAAAGGCAGAAGGTTAGTTCCCAAGAAATTCCACCTCCAGCTTCTACATTATTCTTTCTTTTGGGATAATATTGGGACTCCAGAGGAAACAGGAGCTAACACTGCCAACTGGTTTCATTTACACATAAATATTAGACTCCACAATGACATTTTTACAAAACATAACTAGATTTGGAACAAGTTTGCTCTCTCTTTCAATTCTGACATGATTTGGAATAAGTTATTTGCTATTCAGTTAGTTGTTTTTCAACCAAAATTATCAGATAAATTAGGTAGGCTTTGCATTTTGTTTTGTTTTTCTTGTTTTCTCTTCAATTATATCTAAGTCCATCATTATCACCTTGATTACAAAAAACATTTTTAGTTTGGCCGTGTATATTTTTCCCCTGTTCACAACCACCTTCTAAACTGAGGGTAGACATTATACCTAATTATGGCAACCTAAAATTTGACGTGTGGCCTCAAAGTGTTGCACATTGCACTGGATCTGTGGTTAGCTAGTGGGTATGTGTAAACTTGCACAGCCAGTCCGCTCTCTGCAAACTCTTTAACTGCAGAGAGCTCTGTGGCTTGTTCCTTCACCAAAGGACTGCATGCTGCCCTCGAAGACAGCCATGCTTCCATGTCAGCAGCATTCCTGCCAGCCCACCCCCCTCTGGTCACACAATTTGTGGAGAAAGGATCAGGAGGGTCCAATCTGTGCTCACCTAGATCAGGTCCTCAGTCAACAATGCATGTCTGTATTTATCCTTTCTGCAAAACATGGTCAATTTTTTCTCTAGTTTCCACTGTAGAAAATGGTAAGTCCTGAATAAGAAGAATAACACACTGTGGTACATTTACACAGTGGAATACCATGCAGGAGAAAGAAAGAAGGAACTGCTACCTTTTGCAACAGCATGATAGAACTGGAGAGTATTATGCTAAGTGAAATAAGCCAGATGGTGAAAGACAAATACCATATGATCTCACCTGTAAGTGGAAACTAATGAACAAAATAAACAAATGAGAAGAACAGAATCAGAGACGTGGAAATAAGGAACAAACTGACAGTGACCTGAGGAGAGAGGGGAGGGAGATAACAGAGGAAAGAAGGGAAGGGTCTTGTCACCCTCCTTGTCTCCCTGGGGGAAAAACTGGGACAACTGTAATTGAAAAAACAATAAAAAAGAAAGTAACATAGGTGTTAAAAATTACCTTTTACATTTCTTATCTCTCAGATTCTTTGATAGTATACTAGTGTTTTTTTAATTGATCCAGACTGGTCAATGTATCTGAAAGATAAATGGAAAAAAGACTCTTAAGATGAGAAAGGAAAATTTTGTAAATATGCATTTCAAATTGCATATATCTAGCTACAATTTGTTCTTGACAAAGCAAAAGGTATGTAAGTCCAAACTTCAGGTTGGCCCTAAATCAATGAACTCTATGTGATAGATGAATTTAGCATGAAAAGAGCCAAAATTCCCCCAGGGGGTTGGGAAAAGAAGAAACTAGCATTTGGGGATAGACTATCTTTGGTAAAGGAAAACTGCCCACCCTGCACCAATTCCCTGAACAAAGCCGGACTCTTCTAATCATTTCTCTCCAGTTCCATGCATTGAGGGAACCAGAAAGTAAACACATCTGCTGTTCTTTTATTTTAGGGTAAATTTTATTATTTTCTAAATTGTATCCCCCACACAGGCAAGCAAACTAAGCTTGGCTCTGAGAGACTGATGCATCAAATGAGTCAAGAGTGTACATAATAAACACAGTAGATGGGAAAGGGGATCTTTGCTATCAAAATTGCCTGCAGCATACATTAACTTTTGTCTTGTTTGATTCATGTTTCCCCTTTTCTTGAAATTTCCCGAGTTGAAGTAATAATGCAAAATAGACACAGAGCCTGGTGTTTATTATTTTCTTGTTATTTGTCAACATGACATATTCTCATAAACCCAGCTCTATAGGGTGAAGACTGTGTGAAGAAGATAATATATGCAGATTGCACTGAGAAGGAAGAAAACCTCCCTCTTATTGCTTTCATTTAATAAAGAATGTTGTTTTATTTATTGGAATTGGAAAAGTAAGGTACCAGTTTGTTCTCCACTTGTGTGGCCTCATCTGAGAGGCAAATGACTGAGTCTAAGATCTGTACTGATGATACTACATTACATAACTTTCACTGACCTAAAAAGTAAAATGCCTTAAGCGCAAAGCTCTTTGAGGCCTCATCCCCTACACCTGGCTGAAGAAAATTATTGCAGTTTTATTGTCTGCTGCTTCTTAGATATGACGAGCCAAATGAGATACAGAACATGTTGGTTTACTTGCTAAGGCTTCACGGTTTTATGACAAAACATAATCTGCTGTGCCTGGCAAGGCTAAATGTAACCATAGAAAACTCACTAGCTACTTGGGGAGATGTCCAGAACAATGAATTTCAAAATATCCTATAAACGATAATTTTATTTTCCTTTTGAATTTATGAGGAGCTCTTTGCTCTCACTAGAGAAGACAAAGAAGCAGCAAAGAGCTTAGCCGTGCATTTGAAATGCCTGAGTGTTTGCTTGTAAATGAATCCAGCAGATGGTGGGGTGGGCTCTGATGGGCTCTGGGTTTGGATAGGGTGGCAGATGTGTAAGTGGCAGTTTAGAAAGCCAATGGCAAATCAGTGATGCCATGCACACGACAGGGGGCCAGGGAAGTGATAACTGGGCCTGCGATTGGTATTGGAGAAATATTGGGAAAAAATCTTAAAATTTTTTTCAATTTAATGAGTAATGAAGTAAGTGTGTTAAAACTGAGAAGAGCAAATATCTTTAGAATGAAGGCAGGTCTTCTTTATAGTCTTTTTTGATCTTTCAGTTGCTGTTTCAGAAGCTTTGTGAGAAACAAGCAAATCTGGTATGATCATTCAGTGCCTGCTGTGTTCCTAATTCATGGATTTTATTTTATTTTTATTTAATTTTTTGAACCAGTTATTTTTGTGTATTGTTTATTTGAGAAAGATATATATTAGTAAATAAAACTTTAAGAGAATCATCAAAATTGCAAAGAAAATGTCTTTAAAAAATTATAAGGGCAAATTATTTATAGTAGGCTGACAATTATGAATAACTTTCTTAAACATTATAAACCCTACCTAATCAGTATAAATATGGAGTTAGATTGCATGGTTGCTTAGGACTCTGTAATTGCATAATTTTTTTTTTCTTTTTACTTTCAATTTTATTTTGTGTTAGCTTCAGGTGTGCAGCTTAGTGATTAGACAATCATATACTTACATAGTGGTTCCCTTGATATTTCCACTACCCAACTGGCACCACAGAGTTATTGCAATCTTATTGACTATATTTCCTCTACTGTACTTTACATCACTGTAACTATTTTATAAGTACCAATTTGTGCTTCTTCTTCCCTTCACTTCTTTTACTCAGTCCCACAACCAGCCCCCACCCCTAATTAATGGATTTTAAGTCTTGAATATGTGTATTTGTGTATCTGTGCGTATATGTGTGACATTTGTGTCTCTGAGCATACCTATGTGTATATCTGTGTGTGCATGTATGTGTGTAGCTGAAACAGTGTAGCAATGGAGAGTATGAGGAAGCCATAAGAAAGGGAATAGAAGAATTAGTCTCTATTACTGAGGCTCTCATTTCGTAGGTGGAACACATCAGACAGTCAATAAAGTGAACACAGCATCTGGAAAGAACTGATCCACTAGTGCATATTCATATAAAGTAACCTGATAACCTAAGCTCCTTGAATCTGCCTTGGAAGAAAATAGTGCATTGATGTATTAATTAATTTGTTAACAAAGTGACCATAGTTGAGTCCCTGGCAGCAAATGTCCAGGTGATACTTATGTGGTTGAGGTGGGGTTTTCTCTGGAGTGATTCAGTACTTTTACTTCCCATCTTCCTGAGAAGAGGCAAAGATGAAAGACCTGCAAAGTGGAATTGAGATAGGAATGGAGGAACCCCCCCACCCTTCCCCGCGCCCCTGGCAGTTTTCCTTGAACCTGAGGCCTGGAGAGGCCTGGACCTGGAAGAGTGCTGGACAGCTTCCCTTGTCACTGGAGACTGTGCAGTTCCAGGCGGGTTGCTGGCTCTCTGCCAGACTCTACGATAGCTCTACATATGTAAAGCAATTTTAATCTTTCTTTTTACTGTTGTTGACTCTTCAATAAAGCCTTATTAAAAGCATCAGCCTAGTTTCAGAGTTAGTTTGGAAAATTAGGGCAAGGTTTGTGTCCATTCTTAAGACAGAGTTATGCAGGCAAGAAAGGGCAGTGTTCTCTGTCCCAAAACCAGAATTGGGGTAGCAGTGGCTGGGTGAGGAAAGGCAATCCCTCCAGAGTCACCAGCAGCAGATGAGGTGGCAGAGATGCAGCAGTGGATGAAAGTGCCTGAGCTGAGGTACCAGAACTGCTTTTTTCTAGAGCATACTAAAAGGCAGGGCCATGGGAAGTGCTCAGAATAGTAGGGTCTTTTTGATGGAGGTGGGCTGATAACATAATAATATGAGTGTAAAAAGCAAGTGTAACCTTACTTAGATGTCAAAGGTGGATAAGTCTTAGATCATAGGGATGGAAAATCAACAACTAAAACCAAATATATTAGTCCCTCTCCCCCTTACACATGGTTTCTCTTTTCATGGTTTCAGTTACCCACAATCAACTGTGCTCCAAAAATATTAAATGGAAGTTTCCAGAAATAAACAGTTCATAAGCTGTAAATTACACACTGTTCTGAGTAACGTGATGAAATCTTGCACTGTTCTGCTCCATCCTGCCTGGGGTGTGAATCATCCCTTTGTTCAGTGTCTCTCCATGCTGCAGATGCTCACCCTCCCCCCGCCTGGCACTTAGTTGCCTCGGTTATCAGATCAACTGTCCTGGAATCACAGGGCTTGTGTTTAAGTCACCCTAATAGTGGCCTAACACTACACATCACAATCTCTATGTCATTCACCCTACTGCATCTCATAACCTAGGCAGTACAGTACAATAAGATATTTTGAGAGAGAGATCACATTCACATGACTTTCATGACAGTATATTGTTATAATTGTTCTATTTTACTATTAGCTATTATTGTTAATCTCTTACTGTGCCTAATTATAAATCAACCTTTATGATGGGTATATGTTTTAGAAAACCATAGTTTATATAAAGTTTAGTACTCTCCGTGGTTTATAGAATCCACTGCGGGTCTTGGAATGTACCCCCACAGGTAAGAGGGGACTACTGTACTGTGTTATAGATTGAATACTGTATCCCACCAAATTCACAAGTTGAAACTCTACCCCCCACCCACAATGTGGTGGTATTAGAAGGTGGAACCTTTGGTAGGTAATTGGAGTTAGATGAGATCATGAGGATGGATCCCTCATGAATAGGATTAGTACCCTTATAAGAGTGCTTGTTCCCCTTTTCTGCTCTCTGCCACATGAGGATACAAAGAGAGGCTGCTCTTTGTAACTAGGAAGAGGGCGCTCACCAAAACCCAACCAAGCTGCCAAATGATCTCACACTTTCAGCCTCCAGAACTGTGAGAAATAAATTCTTGTTGTTTACAAGCCACCCAATCTGTGGTATTTTTGTTGTAGCAACTGAAGGGACTAAGCCACTCAGGGAACGTAAAAGAAAGGAGTTGCCTCAGTTGGGTGAAGATACTGAGCTAAGGACCATAGGAAAGGTATATTGGAAGTAGAGTTCTAGAGAAACAAGAACATGGAGAAGAAGAACATTCCAACTTCTAACCGGGGGAATCTGCAGGGCTGGGCTCCGCTGATAGTAGAGCCATACGCTTTACATGGTGTCCAGGCTGCACGGGGGGCTTCCTGCACACCCTTGCCTCAACATCCTCACATTTTGAAAAGTTTACTTGTTCCAGAGGAGAATTACTCACCGCGATCTGATGCTCCTTGGCTGCACTTAATCAGCCATGCTCTGCCATTATGGATCAGTGGCCCTGGGTCTCTGTTAATATGCCACTGTGTAAAGAGACGCAATTCCATGACCTTGTTTTCCTCATAGCTATTATTAGCCTGGGAGAGAAAACGAAAGTCAGAGAATCAAAAACCAGGATTTATATGGTTCAGACCCCACCATCTCTGCAGGAATCCCTCAAAATGTTTCCCCCGTGTGTCTCTGGAGTGCCCAGGAAGATGTCTAAGGTGTATGTATTAGTTTCCAAGAGCTGCCGTAAAACTCACCACAAACTGGGTGGCTTAAACCACATAAATGTTTTTCTCACAGTTCTGGGGGCTGGAAATCCAAAACCAAGGAGTTGGCAGAATTGGTTGTTTCTGGAGGCACCAGGGGACAGCTGTTCCCTGTCTCTCTCTCCCAGCCTGCAATCCCGAACATTCCTTAGTTTATAGATACATCCCTCCAAGCTCAACATCACAGGCCTTTTCTCTGTGTTTCTGTCTCTGAGCCTCTTCTCCTTCTGTTACAACTTTAAATAAAGATGAAATCCAACAGTCCCTAAGGAAATTTGGGCAGAAAAAATGATTCACTTTCAACCACTATGAATTATGAGGCATGGAAGGGCACAGCTTGGCTGACCTCTTTCCTGATGCATTAACAACGTCACTGGGGGGATGCCCACCAGAGTCCATCTTTTATTCCTGAAGCTCTGGAATGCTTGCCAAGGGGTTCTCCAACTTCCTGTTCTCAAATCTATTTTAAATACTTCATCTAGTGTGAAACTACTCCACACTTCACTATTAATTGTTCTTTTGTATTGACAATTATCTCCTCACTGCCCACCCCACCCCCCAATCCCCATTGCACATTTGTAATTCTAATAGGCCCTGGCTGGTTTAGCTCAGTGGATTGAGCGTCGGCCTGCGAGCTAAGTGTCGCTGGTTCGATCTTCCAGTCAGGGCACATCAGAGAAGGAAAACTCTGACTCCAAAAAACCTCCGCTGCCTTGCGGCATACCTCTTCAGGGGAAAGGCTAAGGGAGTAAACCCCGACAGAAAATCCGGAGCCGGAGTCCCTAAGGCGGTTTGACGTTGTAGTCAACACCGGCAACTCCTGCGGCGCACCTGAAGCCAAGCTGTATTGACTCCGTCTTTCCCTTGGACCCTTCAGCTGTGAAGAGAGGGGGGGTCTGCTGCATGGGCAACAGCAGACCCTCCATATTACCCTGCCCAGGCTCTGTAGCTTCAGCGTCATCACAAGATGTCGATTCAACACGGGAGGAGACAGATACCATGTCACTCCCGAGTCGGACTGCACAGCCATTCTCGGCGGTGCAGATAGACTCTTAAGAAGCTACACCATCGTCTCTCGAGACGGACGGCTGCCGACGACGACGAATTCTAATAGGCTTCACTGCTCTGTTTACTACCTTAGACAACCTCATTGGAAAAAGGTTTGAGAGAGGTTCTCAGGTACAAATTAAACCCACACATTAAACCAGTAAATCAGGAACACAGCCCTGGGCAAAGCCAGCACTGCTTCCGCAGAGTGACTAGCTTCTTGGCTTCTTCTCCACAATTCCGAGAGCCCTGGGTTCTTCCTGAACACAGAGCTCTGGCGGCCACGGACATTCCAGGCATCCTGTTCTTGGAGCTACAGGTGGGTCCTCCACACTCAGCCAGTGAGAGATCTCGCTGCAGACCAACTCTCGTCACATTTAGGGCCTGGAGATACAGTCAGTGAATGGAAACCTCCATGGCCAGAAGGAAAGAAATATTTTTGTCTTAGTAACAACCAGGAAGAGACCCATTTTGTTTATAAAAATTACTGTCGTTTTAATTACTGTAAAACTCTGCCATGATGTAATAAGTGGAGAGTTCGAGAAAAAAATCAGTCATGTAAAGGGGGGGGTGGGGGGGATTGTGCTCCTGAGAGGCCACTGCAGTGACTGAGGCCGTCTCAAAGCTCACTGAGCAGAATGGCTCAAGTTCCGGTTTCGCCGTCCAAACTCATCCCAGCCCCGGTAGTTGTGTGTTCAGCCTTGAATATCCAGGGGACCATCTTCAGGGCAGTGGCAGCCATCTAGTCATATTTTGGTAGCCTGGTTCATTCTCCAACGTGATTTAGGGCCTTCGGCTACTGCCCTACACCCACCCCGCCACATTCCTCTTCTATTTCCCTTCAATTTCGTCCTCCCCCATTAGAACACTAACCCACCCACCCACCCCCATTATCTTGGGATCTTACTGATTAACAGCATAGAAATAATATCTATTATTTATTGAGTAACTATATGCTAGTCTGTGTGCTAAATGCCTTCACATTTTTTATTAAATAGCTAAAACTGTTCTGTGAGGTGGGTAGTGTTTTTCCCATTGGTGAAGAAGGAAGCAGAGAATGGACTTCAAAAGTCTGCCACAGGCCCCACAGAGGGGAACCAGGGACACCATGATTCCAACTCTGCTCTGCATAACTCCAAAGCCTCTATTTCGTGCCACTCATTGGTATTAAAACCCAGAAGAGTCACATTCTTGGACTTGGAAATCCTTCAAAGGGGAAATTTCTAAGATAGAAAGTACTTTTCATCCCTGAAGTTTCACATTTCACATTACAGTCAGTTTTGTTTTCTGGATTATTCAGTACTAAATACAATGAGGTTCTTCTTTGGGTTTTCAGAACACAGCTGGGAGAGAAATCAACAGGAATATTTAAATCATCTTCACCATCAACTGATACTCATTACAAATGCTATAAAGATGGTTTCGAATTCATATCAACCCCTTTGATCAACCCTCTGCTTCTGAAATGGCTGAAATGAACTGCCCTGATTTGAAAAACTGAAATGAGCACAGTGGCTCGCTCCTCTTTCTTCTTTGCATGTGTATTTATATATGCACATGTTGTGTATGGTCTCTGAGGTTTCCCAGTCCCCTTGACACCAAGGCCCCCCAGATTAAGGATCCTCATGAAAGTGATCAACATTGAATCAACAATTTTTAAAAGAAGATATTCCGGAAGCCGCCAGATGATCAAGCTTAGGCCCAGGCTGTGGTTACTGGGTGACTCCAGTTTTTAGCCTTTTCCTTTCCTTTCCTTCCCAGGCATTTGCAAAAGCAACACCAGGTTAATCACCTTGGGCCTGGGCTCCAGATGACAACTTGTCACTTTGTCCTAGGCGTGGGATAGCAAGCTCTGGGCCAGTTTCCATGGTGGGCTGCGGTGCTGAAGGCCTAGACCTTTTGTCTTCCCCAGACACATTCAACTGCCGCTTCAGAAAGCTCCACAAAGGCTAATTCCTGCAGATCTTCTTGAGGGTAAACATTCCTATCAGGGGACAAGAAGAGAGTTGAGAGAATCCATGGACTACATGTCAACAGGGGGGTATAACTTGCCATACCCTGGAGCCCAGACCTCCAAGGCAGTGTCATCGTCTGGGGCTTCCCTGTGAGATGCTGGTGCTGGACTACTCACATCAGAATGTGCGGGCAGCTGTCACTTCTAAGGAACCAAGGGGCTATTCTCATCTTTTCCACCAAGCAAGGACATTAATAAAAGCAAAATCCCAAATCCCAAAGGATAAAGCTATGAAAACAATTTGCATTGGCATATTTCCACTATAAAAAATCCATTGTTTACTCAACAAATCTGATAGAACTAAAATTTTGACACGAGAGTCATCCAAATTCTGTTTCGATTATGACATCACTATGCCTCACAGGGGATCATTCAACAATATCCTGAAAGTGATGTTAGAGATAGAAGCCCAACCACAAATCAGAAGGAATATGGATAACATGGCCCCTGGGTGTCACTCCACAGTTTATAAAGATCTTGCTCTTTCCCTTCTCCAGATAATCTCCAGCAGCCAGACCCAATGACCATGCTTCCCAATAACAGTAGTGACTACTTGTGGGGAATTTTATATCTCCACATTTGGATCAATTTGGGTTGTCCTCATTAGAGCAAACACAGGGGCATTACTTTAACCAGTCTTTGGGCTGGTCTGGGGCAAACCCAGGAAGGACCCAGAATCACTGCCCATCTGTGCATCTACTTATGAAAGGTCAACAGCCTTGTCCTCACCCTGAACAAACAAATTATTTCCTCTATGGGTTCAGGAACCAGAAAGGCTGGACTCAGGGGGAAGACCACCAGAGACAGAGTAAAGCTGAAAATTACCTCTGCCTTAACATTAACAAGTATTAAATTAATCCTGCCTTTTGTTTCCTTAAAATATGATCTAATGAGGCCCTTTGCACTCAACTCATCTGGAAAAGGCTTTTCAAAAAATGTTGTGGAACAGCTTCTCATGTTGCCCTGTGTCCTTTGTATAAGACTTAAAAACATTCCTGCAGCATAATATAGATGAGGAAGGTAGTGGCTCCTCCCATTATATTAACAACCTTTCACCTAAGGGTTTTATGCAGAGGAAAGTGCCACCAATCCTGATCATCGCAGTCACTAGAGAGCAGTAGTAATTATAATGCTTGAGTATATCCTAAGCAAATATTTGAATTATTTTAACCAATATGTGGAGGAAAGTGAATCAGAATTTGTGTTTATGACAGAATACATCAGAGCTAATGATCCCAAAGAGCTGCTGTATTTGGTGAGTAAGCTGGAAAGTACATTTCTGTGATATAGAGTATTTCTTCTCTATATCTTTGTTTGTTGTACTTCCATGCAGAGAAGGAAAACTCTGACTCCAAAAAACCTCCGCTGCCTTGCGGCATACCTCTTCAGGGGAAGGGCTAAGGGAGTAAACCCCGACAGAAAATCCGGAGCCGGAGTCCCTAAGGCGGTTTGATGTTGTAGTCAACACCGGCAACTCCTGCGGCGCACCTGAAGCCAAGCTGTATTGACTCCGTCTTTCCCTTGGACCCTTCAGCTGTGAAGAGAGGGGGGGTCTGCTGCATGGGCAACAGCAGACCCTCCATATCACCCTGCCCAGGCTCTGTAGCTTCAGCTTCACTGGAGAGGACACTCCAGCGTCATCGTAAGATGTCGATTCAACACGGGAGGAGACAGATACCGTGTCACTCCCGAGTCGGACTGCACAGCCATTCTCGGCGGTGCAGATAGACTCTTAAGAAGCTACACCATCGTCTCTCGAGACGGACGGCTGCCGACGACGACATTTCTGTGATTCAATCTACTAAAACAGCATTTATTTATATCTGTGCCAGAAATATTTCATAATAAATTTGTGTAAAGTATATAAATCACTATACAACAGGGAAAACTATGATCAGTATATAATAGAGATGTTAACCATTAAAAGAGAGAAGACATTCACCTGGCTGAATCAAGAAAAGCTTCATGAAAGACAGGCATTTGAACACCTTAGAAAAGCAGAAAAGTTTCAGGAGGAAAAAGTCAAAGGGAGGAGTCCCATGAGACTTTGCACACATGGGCAGAATGGGCAGGGGTAAGTTATGGAGGATCAAGCAAGGAGATTTGTTAGGCTCTAGCATAACTCACATGAAAATATAACAGCAGAAGGACCAGGGCATATAGCCTGACTGTAACAATATCACTTAAATTAACCTGGTAGACAAGAGACAGGCATTGAAGGTTCTTGAGCAGAGAAAGTCTCATGGTTAAAAGTAGTTTTATGAAGATCATGGTGGTGGCTCTATTATCTTCCCACACTGCTGTAACAAAGTACTACATCCTGGGTGCCTTAAGACAACAGAAATTTATTCTCTCTCAGTTCTGGAGGCTGGAAGCTTGAAATCAAGGTGTCAGCTGGGCTATGATCTCTCTGACGGCTGGAGGAGAATTTTTTGGTATGTCTCCCTTTTAGCTTCCACTGGTTGCCAGCAATCCTTGCATCACTCCAATGCCTGCCTCTGCCTTCACATGGTATTCTCTTAGTGTGTCTGTGTCTGTATCTAAATTTTCCTCTTCTAATGAGGATTGCAATCATATTAGATTTAGGATTCACCCTAACCCAGAATGATCTCATCTTAACTTGATTACCTCTGCAAAGACCTAATTATCTCCAAATAAGATAACATTCACAAGTTCCAGGTAGATATAAACTTCAGGGGACACAATTTAATCCAGTCAAGAGGCCAAAAGTAGGAAAAATTAACACGGGGAGAGATTGGCAGCTCGGAGACATCAGCGAGGAGTGCATTATGACAGACACAACAATGAAGGCCGACCCCCAGAGCAGCACTGCTAGGCATGAAGAGGAGAGAGAGAAAAGGCGGAATCAGCTGGGTTGGATTCGAGGAGGCGGGAAGTTCGAGTTGACCCAGAAGTCTGGCTCCAGGTGCCTGGGTGGGTGGTAGGCCCTGATGCAGGCAAGGAAGGAGAATGCTCTGCTGCGTTTGGTGAGAAATTAGTTGGATGTTACATTTCTCTGCATAAAGCCAACAAGAGATGTTGCTATGTGTGGATGTCCAAGCAGCAGGCAGTTAGAGCTGGAGTGCTGGAAGGAAGTTAGGACACGCAGATGTGATTTGGGAAAAAGCCAGCAAAAGGAGATTAGAGAACTTACCTTCAGAGTGGATAAAACCCCAGACTGAGAGAAGCGAATTCAAAGGGCAGAAACTAAATTTTGGGGGACAGCTCAACTGCACGCGAGAGAAGAAGAGGGGCAATGAAAAAGGGAGAATTCATGCATTCTAGGACATTTCCTTTATATCTACACAACACACGTGAAATTGTAGGATTTGTTCAAAAAATAACATGGAATATCTAGCAAAAATTATGCATAAAAATAAAATTCCTCAGAAACATATTTGTATTCAATACTCAGCAGTTTTAATGTCATATATGTTCAAAGTTTTGAGGAAGAAATCATTTTTTGTCAATACATAGATAACATAGTGACATGTTACAAGTAAAAATGTCCCTTTAGAAAAGTTTTCTGAGTCCTGTCCTATCTCTTTGCCTTTAAGATACTCACTGTTTTTAAACTTCAGATAAGTATAACCATGCAAAACACATCCTTTTGTGAAATCTAGCTTCTTTCACTCAAAGATGTATTTCTAGATCTACCCATGTTGTTGAGTGTAACAGAAATGCATTCATTTTCATTGCTGTATTTCATTCCATTATATGGTTTGTCAGTATGAATATACAGCATATTTATCTACCTCCAGTTGGCATTTGGATAGTGTTAATTTTCGAGCTATTGTGAATGATGTTGCTATGAAAATCCCGGGCATGTCTTTGGTGCTCAGTCACATTCCTTTGGGTATATGCCTAGATGTGGAACTTATTTGTAAATGTTTCCTAATTTTAAATCTTTAACAATAATAGTTCAGGTAGCAAGATTATAGTGTGTTTCCCCTTTGGTGCAAAAAACAAATTTTTAAGCAGACAAATTTTAATGGTGGAAAGCTGATCTGAAAACACCACAGTCAAGCAAAACTTTTCAAAGAACATAGTAAGAAAGACATTTTGAAAAAGTCCTGAAGAAACCAAGTTAGGCTTCCTTAAAAAGCAGCTCTGAAGAATTGGAAAGACAGAAAGAGCTCTGTTTTACTTGGAGAAAGCAGAAGTGTTCTAATTGCCAATTTCAGCCCACAAACTGAAAAACAAAATACAACAGGAGAATCGAGTGTAACTCCGTATACTCCGCGACTTTTTTGAAGTACCGCAAGTTGCAATTCTCAGAGCTTCATTATGATAAAGTAAGTCATTCTGCTTTTTCTCAAGGGAGTCATATGATCCCTTTAATTAAGAGGAAGTAAAACAGTTATTCCACTCTGAAGGCCTGGTGCCTGCTATTTCACAGCCCTGAGAAGTAAATTTATACAGGCTTGTTGGTATGACACCTTGCCATTCCTTCTCCTCACGCCCTGCATATTTCTGTTTCCACCATCTCCCCATCAGCACCTCATTACATAGAACACCTGCATAAGCGAACCGCTATGTCCACTGAGGGGCTGAACTCTATCTCCTTGTGACCTCAGTTCCTGTGAAGAATGAATTTGCAGAGTGGTCAAGGAGACACCTGAGCTGATCTGTGGTGTCCGAGGAGTCTGAAGTTCTATTAAGGAAGGAAGGAAGGAAGGAAGGAAGGGAGGAAGGGAGGAAGGGAGGAAGGGAGGAAGGGAGGAAGGGAGGATGCTACCTACACCTGGAGATATGATGTCTGGTTTCGGGTCACTGGCTCCCAGCTGGCCTTCAGCAGACGGGAGGAATGAAGCCAAAGTCCCTGGGGCCTGTTCCGTCGTCTCCAAAATACTGTTCATCTCAGATCAATTTTACACTCCTCCCAACTTCAAGAATTGCATCACTCTATGTTTTTTACTCCAACATTAACTTCAACTAAATTCCTCTAGTGCCATTATTGATTCTCTCCATTACACAATGGAGATACTATTAAGATTATCTTGTAAATGAATACCAGACATTTTCCAGTAAGCAGCACCCCATCACCACCACACACACTTTTTAACCAACATTGTGTCCTCACAAGAACTCTCTCTGTTTTGTTCAACAGAAGAATAATTTTCCCTCAGTGACAGGGAACAAGTGATTGTTCACAAAACTAGATTGCTGTGCACACACAAGCCCAGTGCAGTGGTTATATCACTAACTCTGGAGCCAGAAGAATGAGGCTCATATTCTGTTCCTGAGTTTCCCCATCTGTTAAATGGGAAGAGTGAAAACAATAACCACCTCATTGGGCTGTTGTGAGGATTCAGTTCATATTCGTAAAGCACAGAGTAGATGATTAGAAGTTAAATAGATAAATAGATAGCTAAGCAAATGAGAAATCAGTAAGATCTTACTTAGAAATTAGAAATGCACATTCTTAGATGTGTAAGACCTGCCTCACCTATGCAATACCTAACATCTAACCCATTGTGAGCAAAAAGGCTATTATAAAACAAAAGTACCAGCAGATAGTCTAAGTACAGGTCATAAAAATTGCCTTCTAATAATTGACCACTCTAAGCATTTCCAGTCACAAGATTAATAGCTTGGTGTTTGCATTACACGACAAAAATCACTACAGCCTCAATGCAAGTTCAATAGAAAATAGCAAACTCAGTAAATACTTAATGTTTAATTTAGTTAAATTAATTAAATGAATTATTTAGTTTATTGCTCTTTTGTAATGATTATTTATGTGTCCAAGAAAGTAAAGGTGTCTACCTTGTCCCTTTCAAAAATGCTCAAGAATGGTGTCCTGAAGGTCATTGTTATTCTTGTTTTGTCCAAACACAGCTAGTGACCTTGAGAATAAGTGGGAACAAAAAGATTAGCAACAGAATAAAATAGAGGCCCACTATAAATTTAGGAAAGCAGTGGGATCAACCTTATTGATAAAAGTCATTGGTAACAAGTCTTTCTTTGTTCAACCAAGTCTCAAGGGAACCTGTAACCATATTTAAGGGGCCGATGCTCCCGTATATCTTGGAACACAGTGGAAATTCTAAGCACCTTTATTGCCTACCCTGCTGATCCTTTATGAGATTAACTTCTGAGTTTGGTAGATTTAAAATTGAGTAGCTGACAAATGTTATCAATTTTATACAGTTCACATCTGATCAGGTGTCATGGTCCAAAGTCTTTCAAGATTCAATATTTTCTTTGCTTTGATATCTCTCCTCAAGGCCAAAGGGAAATTTTATGAAAGGGAATATTTGGATGAATTACTCTTTGTTCTTGCTTAGTGTGGTTTTAATTTCCATTCATCCTAACAAGTATGTTTGGGGTAGGTAATACAGAGATGCATAAGGGAACCATTAATAAAGATTCTCTTAAATTGCCTTTAAATGTGAATGTCTATGGGTAGATGGATCTCACATCTTGTTGTTAATCATTACTTCATGCCCCTTATTGGAATTTTTATGGGACACATATGGACCCATTTG
Source organism: Furipterus horrens (assembly GCF_987537825.1). Lineage (NCBI taxonomy): Eukaryota > Metazoa > Chordata > Mammalia > Chiroptera > Furipteridae > Furipterus > Furipterus horrens. The sequence goes on along the minus strand of NW_028327172.1, from coordinate 140,735,351 downwards.
AATCAATGAAGCCTTGATTTAAAAAAAAGGAATTAGTATTAGGGAATTTTCTGAACCAGTATTTTTGCTTTTTAAAGAAGATTATAAATTGAAATAAAAATGAGATGCCATTTTCACTCATCACATTGCCCCAAATTTAAAAGTTGGCTCTCATAGCATGTGGCTGACTGAGCCATTCTCTGTATTGTGGGGCTGTAAATTGGTACAACCTCTATTGGAGAATAAAATGAACAGTATCTATTTGTTTTTCATATACATGACCTTTGAGCCAGCAGTTCTACTTCTAGATGTCTACCTTATAAATATTTTGGCACTTACATAAAACATACTTTCTGTTATATTACTGACACAGTCAAATACCCATCATTAGGGAATAAATTAAATTAAATATTCCAAACAATGAAGTACAATTTACAGTTGTAAATACTACCATTTGTGATATATATTATATATTCATTATATATAGGCATAAAACTTTACCTTTTTTAAAAGTATATTTTATTGATTATGCTGTTATAGTTGTTCTGATTTTTTCCCTTTGCCCGCACTCTGCCAAAGACCCCCCCTTCTCTCCAGCAGTTCCCGCCCCCGTTAGTTCACGTCCATGGGTCATGCATGTAAGTTCTTTGGCTTCACCCTTTCCTGTACTATTTTAACATACTCCTGTTCATTTTTTTGCTACCAATTATGCTTCTTGATCCCTGCACCATTTTCCCCATTCTCCCCCTCCCTCCTCCCAGCTGATAACCCTCCAAATAATCTCCATATCTATGATTCTATTCCTTTGCTGGTTGTTTGCTTGGTTTTGTTTTGTTTTTTAGATTCAGTTTTTGATAGTTGTGAGTTTGTTGTCATTTTCATTTTTGTAGTTTTGATTCTCTTCTTTTTCTTAAATAAGTCCCTTTAATGTTTCATATAATAATGGCTTGGTGATGATGAACTCCTTTAGCTTTACCTTGTCTTGGAAGCACTTTATCTGCCCTTATATTCTAAATGATAGTTTTGCTGGATAGAGTAATCTTGGTTGTAGGTCCTTGCTTTTCATCACATTGAATACTTCTCACCAGCCCCTTCTTGCCTGCAAAGTTTCTTTTGAGAAGTCAACTGATAGTCTCATAGGAACTCTTTTGTAGGTAACTTTATGCTTTTCTTTTGCTGCTTTTAAGATTCTCTCTTTATCTTTACCTTTTGGCATTTTAATTATGATGTGTCTTGGTGTGGTCCTCCCTGAGTCTAGTTTGTTTGGGACTCTCTGTGCTTCCTGGACCTGTATGTCTATTTCCTTCACCAAATTTGGGAGGTTTTTCTTCATTATTTTTTCACATAAGCTTTTAATTTCTTGCTCTTCCTCTTCTCCTTCGGGCACCCCTATGATTTGTATATTGACACGTTTAAAGTTGTTCCAGAGGTTCCTAATCCTCTCCTCATTATTTTCAATTCTTGTTTCTTCCTTCTGTTCCAGGTGAATGTTTATCTCTTCCTTTTATTGCAAATCATTGGTTTGAATCCAGGCTTCCTTTCCATCACTGTTGGTTCCCTGCACATATTTCTTTATTTCACTTTGTATAACTTTCACTTCTTCCTTTCTTTTGTGGCCATACTCAAATCATTTCTCTGAGCATCATATTCACCAGTGTTTTAAATTCTGCATCTGATAGGTTGGCTCTCTCTGTTTTGTTTAGTTCTTTTTCTGGGATTTTGTTCTGTTCTTTCATTTGAACCATATTTCTTTGCCTCCTCAATTTGTCAGGCTCCCTGTGCATGTTTCTGTGTATTAGGTAGAACTGTTTTGACTCTCTGTCTTGGTAGTGTATCCTAATGTAGTAGGTGTCCTATAGGGTTCAGTGGCACAGCCTTCTCTATCACCCAAGCTGGGTACTTGAGATGAGCCCTTTGTGTGGGCTGAGTACATCCTCCTCTTGAAGTTGAGCCTTGGTTGCTGTTGGGAGATCAGTAGGAGGGATTTACCCAGTCTAGTCAGCTGCAAGGACTGGCTGTGACCACTGACCACCAACCTCCACCCTCCATGGAGGATCAGCTATGCAGGGGCAGGGTGGTGGTGCTCCGATGTGGTCTGTAGCTGTCCACTGGGTGTGCTTACCCTAGGGTGTCCTGGGTGATGCAGGCCAAGGTCAGCCCCCACCTCTGTTTTACCTGGGGCACTCTGCCTGAGCTTAAAGCAATCCAAGATGGCTGCTACTTGTTCTGGGCTTGGATATTCAATCCCAGGCAAAGCCAAGCTGTGAATCTAAGCTATCTTCTTGTAGTGCTGGGCTTAGAGCTCACTGAGGCCAGCTGTTGCTTGTTTGATAGGATTTAGGAAGTTGTGAAGCATGACCAGCCATTTTTAAATGGCAATATTTTATGCCTGAATATATATTTAATATATATAATGTATCTATTAAATATTATGAACAGTAACATACTTAAAACTGTAAATAGTACTTCATTGTCTGGACTATTTCATTATACGTATCTTATTTCAGACTAGCTCTAAATGCCATATAGAGACTTATCATGTTCATTCTCAAAACAGCCCTATTAGTCATGGAAATCTTTAAATGCTGTGTGACTTTTACAGATGAGCAGGAACTGTCAGACATGTCTGTAAAAGATTTGGGAGAATGTGGCAAGGCTCTGTTCTTCCACAACTTGCACTTGTTAGAGTGCTGTTGGCGGGGTTGAGGTTGTTACCCTGGGATGTTCTCAGTTTGCCCTGCTGGCGCTGACTGCAGAATCTCTACAAGTCCCTTTACTCCAAACTGTAGCTCCAGTGACAGGCAGCAAGCCTGAAAGATCAGGCAAGTTATTATGTGTTTTTCTCCATTATGAGCCCAGCGCACCACTGCTTGTGCCTGACGCCAGTTGTGCTGCCTGTTAGCTTTGACAGTCTCGAAATTCATCTTTGTAAACAGGCAGGGTAGGAGGATGCAGGAGGCAGGGCTGGAGTGGGGTGGGTGGGACCAATGTGGAGGGACAGCGCCTTTGTCCTTATCAGAGGCCGTCAAAATTGAAAATGCATTGTGAGTGGGGAAGACAAGGTTGGTTGTGTCAACTGTCTGACTCAAACACAGGAAGAACGAGGCAGACGCTGCGGGCATGGTCTGCTGGTACCACTGCCCCAATCCACCACAGTGCCAGCCTGCGGGGGTCCCTGCAGAGTCAAGCCTTTAAATTAACGTCTGTCCTGAGAGACAGCTACCCTAGACAGGCAAACCTTTATGACTAGACCCAGACAGGCAGATGTCTGTGGGGCCATCAAAAGAGACTGTTTTACTAAAACAAGCATAATATCTTTCAAAATCCTCTCTTTCTAGTTTTAAGACAGAGGCTTGACAGACAGTCCATCAATAAGACATTAGTAATGATCACTTTTCCATGTATCATTGTGGGGGTGATTGCAGAATAAACTGGGTCTATAGAATATAACTGCATGGTCAAAACAAAAGCCACTGGTTTTGCTTTTTAAAAAATCTCAGTAATTACTTAATCTTTGTTTCAAATCTCTGCTTAGCTTCACCAATCGAGATACAAAAATGGTTAACAAGGGTGCCTCAATGACCAATTCAGGACCGCTTTCTGGTGGTCTGATGCACTGCTTTGTGCCTGACCCTCAAATAAATGCTTTTGCTGAGTAGAGAAATCACTGCACTAGGGTGGACAGAGAGACCGTTCAGTTGCCCACCGCCTCAAGATTGCACACCGTTGTACTTCACAGCCGTTGTTTGATATGAATGGAACCGCGCTCTAGTTGAACCAAGCACCTCACCTCTGCAAAACACTCACACTTTTGACATGGGTGATTTATTTTTAAATCTGTAGAATAACGTAGTTCTCTCTAGTAGGATGGTTTACCCACAGTTTCCTTAGGGAGGATTGAGGGAACACTGGCTTCCTGTCTGTTCAGGGAATTCAGCCAGTCCCCACCCTAGAGAGACTTTTCTTTTATCTAAGTCCTATCACCAAAATATTGTGAAGATTTTTCATAGACATGGGAGAAGGAGATGATCACCCAAGATTCAGACAGGAGGAAACTCTAAATTTAAAAATATAACCAAAATACTACTATTTAAATATGTAGGACAAATTCTAGCATTTGCCTGCTATATCAGGTATGTTGCTGATTGTTCTCAACTGGTGAGCCAAAGCCTGGTGGTGTGGGTCAGATCCTTCCCTGGTGGTCATTAATCTTTGATCAATGGGTAAAGTGTATTTTTCCCCCACCTGTGATTTATACCATCAAAGTGACATCTCTGGGATGGAATCAGGATCCAGTGCTGCCACTACTGAGTCCTTGGTTGCCACCTCCTCAAACCCAGTGGTCTCTGGGCTCAGTCACTGGGGTCCATCATGGCCCCCAGCCATGCTTCTGTCACTCCCTGCTGCAAAGCCTTTCCTCAGCAGGCTCTGCAGCTCACTCGTTCTTGCTCATTGCCTTTCCCAGGGGGTGAGAGGAATGTTCTCCTTCCCCTTTTTATCAGTGAACTCTCCCTCACCCCCCAAGTCCCAGAGTGAGTGCCCCCGATAAGGAAATACTCTTCTTCTATGTACCTTCCCCCAAAGACAGTACAGTAGTCCCCATTTATTCATGGTTTCACTTTCCATGGTTCCAGTTACCCACAGTCAACTGTGGTCCAAAAACTTTTAAGGGAAAATCCAGAGATGAACAATTCATACATTTTAAACTGTGCATTATTCTGAGTAGTGTGATGAAATCTCGTGCTGTCTCACGCCACCCTGCCGGGAACGTGAATCATCCTTTTGTCTGGCGCCTCCACACTGTACGTGCTGCCTGCCCATCAGGCACTTAGTAGCCACCTAGGTTATCTGTCTGCTGTTGCGGTAGCTCAGCTGTTGTGCTCCAGTCATCCTTATTTTACTTCATAATGACCCTAAAGTCATTCATGTAACTTTGGTTAGAGTATATTGTTATAATTGTTCTATTTTATTATTAGTTATTATCTCTTTCTGTGCCTAACTTATAAGTTGAACTTTATTATAGTTAGGTATGTATAGAAAAAAATATATATAGCGCTCAGTACTATCCAGTTTCAAGCATCCACTGGAGGTCTTGGGACTTATCCCTAGCAGATAAGGGGAGATACTGTATAGAATTACACCACATCTTGCCATGTCTTCTCAACACTATCCAGTCTTGAAGAAGGAGCTGTGTCTTAATCTTCTTAGCAGGACTAACACTCATTCCAGTATTTGGCCTAGTTTCTGAATAAATATTTGTTGAAAAGATGAATGCATAAATGAACAAATATTCATATTTTATATAAGCATCAACAAATCTCCATAGTGACCAAAAATGTGTCAATTAGACATAATATAGTTACTAAAAGAGCTTCCCCAATCTGCCCAAGCCATTCTTTACCATATTTCCATCTACTGATAAGCACTGATGGCAGTGAACTTGCCTTATAATAATGTACCTTCAAGGGTTTCCCTGTCTTCAGACTGATGAGGTCCTTCTGCTTCTAGGGTACCAACTTACCCTATATGGCTCATATATATCATCCACTAACACCAGAACTCATAATAAATGTCTCTCCTAAATGACATCCACAATTCACTACTGATTTCCTCATTCTCTTTTCATGTTAACTCCTTTCTGATCAATTTCTCCTTTTTGAAAATAGGTAAAATGATTTAGTTCCCAAAAGTACATACTCCTCAGAGGCCTAGCTCAAGGATACTAACCACTGACACTGCTCAAATATTGCAGTTTCTTGGCCTTGAAGTTTGCGTTTACATTCTAGAAGAAGCCACTGCCATGAACTGTCCTTAAAGCCTAAAAAATTGTGTTAGAAAATAGGCGTGTGGCCCTGGCTGGGTTGCTCAGTTTGTTAGAGCATCATCCCGATATGGCTGGTCAGAGCACATACAAGGGTCATTAATGAATGCATAAATAATTAGACCAACAAACTGATGTCTCTCTCTCTTTCTTCCCCTCCACCCTACCTCTTCTCTTTCTCTCTAAAATGAATAAATAATTTTTTTTAATGTAGCCATGTAAAATCATTGCTGGGACTGGGAGACTACCTTATATGAAAAATATTAACTGTTCTCTGTCAGTTGATACCTTATTCATTCCAAGAAGAGGATTAATGAAATAAACAAGTGTATCTTTTATGAAGTTTCCGCTCTTCAAAATACTTTGTCCAAATGAAATTCGTAAGGAAAGGAGCTAGAGTAAACCTGGTTTTGAAAGCCCTCCTGAGGTTTCCAGGAGACCAGAAAATACTGCATCTATGTTAACACCAGTCTTCCCTAATAGTCTTCTGTGTATATGGCTGATGGTTCACCCATCTCACCTCGTGAAAGGAGGCATCCGGCTTTTTGAGTACCTGATGGCAGCTGAAGTTTTAAGAAAAGATAGCAACTACGTGGCAACAGCTAGTTGAGTCTTTGTTGCTGACATTGCTTGCTCTGGTCATTGCATCAAGTACAGTCATGGCGAATGTGTTAGCTGATAGGGAAATCTATGAATATGAGTTTGCTCACCAGGGAAATATATTTTCTATACATTCTTGGCTATCGGAGCATTCATCACAGCAATGCACCCCCTCTCTAGTGCCTTTGCCTAACAAGAGATGCCTGTCATGAAACCCACTCCAATTCCTCTTTTGGAGGCCTGAAAACAGAATCCAAACTGTAACTCAAAGAACACTTATGTACAGTTTATGACCGACTGTCAAGCTAAACTACTCGGACAGACTCCAACTGTGCTTTAGAAATAATATGATGCTTTTTCATCACTATTTTCTGTGTCCTGCACTTTATGGTTGCTTTGTTTAAATGTTACGTGCCAAATTAAGTGGATCTGTGTCTCCTCAGGGAAAATGAAAATTCACAGAAAGATACTAAATTGGAGAGTTTCATCTGTTCCCACTTTAGAGAGGTCTGATGAGAAGAGCGGATGTTTTATTAAGGAGCAGAGACTATTTATGTGTACAGTTTCTTCTCAATTTCATGTGGGCTACCTTATTTTTTGTCATCAGCATTAACTGCTAAGTGGTCACACCATGTTTGGAGTCAGAGGCCACTGGAGTTTGCCTAGATCATGAAGCTTGGAAATTGTTTAGGGAACAGAAGTTCCTTGCAGACCAAGGCTGTTTTTCCTATGACAGTCACAGCCAAAAGAGCCACTATAGGCTTGACAAGCAAGTGTTCCTGAGAGATTTTCCTCAGGTCTAAAATGTTGTCCAAAGCAATGGTCTTTCTTAAGATGTAAGATTTCAGCCTTGAAAGGGAAGGAAATTCTGACGCATGCGACAACTTGGATGAACCTTGAAAACATTATGCTAAGTGAAATGAGCCAGTCACAAAAGGACAGATTTGTCTGATTCGACTTATATGAGGAACCAAGAGTAGTCACATCCACAGAGATAACAAGTAGAATGCTGGTTGCCAGGGGCTGGAAAGCAGGGAGAATAGGGAGTTGTTACTGAATGAGTCTCAGAGTCTCGGTTTTGCAAGATGAAAAGAGCCCTGAAGATTGGTTGCACAGCAATGTGAATGTACTTAACAATACTGAGCTTTACACTTAAACATAGAGAAGATGGAAAATTTTATGTTATGTGTATTTTACCGCAATTCAAATTTTTTTGTGGAAAAAAAGGAAGCAAACTTTGGAATCAAGAAACGAGAAATTACATGTGCAAGGTTTATTGGATATTCTTTAACTGGCAGAAGCTTGAGGAGTTGACTCAAGAGATTAACTTTTTTTCCCTTGATGTTTATCTACTCTTGCAGAGGAGGGGGTGGGATGGAGGACGAGGGAGAGTGTAAGGGTATCTAATAATATTCTGAGGAAAAATTTAGTACCCCCACAGTTTTTGTTTCCTTGTTTTTCACAAGACTATGTGCTGTTCTGTCATCGTGTACAGAACAAGGTCTGATGCGTGTTTTACAAAGAACTATTGATGGCATGTCTGTGTGAATTGCCCTGGCCTTGGTCACAGCCAACTTCTGTGGGACCCACTGCCCTCATCTACAATACACTCCAGTGTGTTTGGCCATTTATGAAAGGTCAGAAATGAACTGAGAAATGGCTAGTGTCAAAAACATGTGGCCCTATAAATATCAGAGTCAGACAGTTCAGTCCATTTTTTCCCACTCTGGCTTCTTACCCCATCTCACTGTCTCTTTCTCTTTCCCCCACTGTTGAGGTTCCCTGCATTTTGCCCAGTGCCTCAGACTGTGAAGTTATGTTGTAAAGAGCAAGCAGTGGCCAGATCTTCACCTGGTGATATCACTTTGTGAGCAGTCTGGTCCCATAGCACCATTAATAGAGCTTTAAAAAAAAAAAAAAAATCCTTTAAGATCTCTGGCTACAAAGCACCAGCAGTACAGTCTGGGATGCTCTGTTTGGTTTTAAGGGTTTCCACATCCCATTAGTGGCAATTCTGTCTTGTGACTAAATTGGATGCCAGCTGTGATTTCTGAGCTGAGAGTGTGCAGGTTTGGGCTGTCAGCCTAAGAACAAATCGAAACGTTCATTATGACGTTAGCCGCCAAACTGGAAGACTTTGAAGTGACGCTGGAACATCTGCTCATGGACGTGTTTGTAAGTAAAAGCTTTCACTTACTCCACAAACAATAGATCCTCCCCTGCCACCCCCCAAAATCTTTGTTTGCAGTTGTGCCTGTTAGTGAATCTGATTCTGCTCTGCAATTGTGCAGTTCTCAGGCAGTGTCCTTAGTTCTTACTCATGAGCCTCGGGGGGAGAAAACCATAAAGTCTCTAAATTCCTGACTGGGGTGGGATGGTCTGTGTAGATTACATAGCAGAGAAGTGACTTTTTAAATCAAGTAACTTCCAGAAGTCTGAATAAATGGAGTGGAGAAGTATAAAACAGTTGTCAAAAGAGACAAAAGCAGCTTCAATAGACATTTCTTGACATAATAATATTTGTTTGTGAAGTGAAGCGATCGTTTCAGGAAAAAAGGGGGAGGGTGGGCTCAAAACACTGTATTTTTCAAATGGGAAAAGCTGAGAGCAAGACAGAGTGAGAACTTCACTCTCACTAGCTGGTTGCCTGGACCCTTGCCACTTCCACAGGTATTAGATTACCAAGACTTCCTCAGGAGTTGATTTTATGGGATGAGGCTTTTTGCATGACTCATTTTTAAAGAAACAGCAGCTGATTAGGACACTTCTGTCCTTGTGATGCTTTTAGAAACACAATCTTTGAAAACTCCTGGCATTCATAGCAACTTAAACAAAACCAACCACAAGCATTCTTAGTCTTTTCTTGGGGTTTTCTGCTGGTGACGGGTCTGTCTGTTTTGTATTATTGATGGGCTTTAGGGAACTACAGACTGTGTAAAACGTGCAGGTGGTAACACAACTGAAAGGTGTTCTCCTTCCAAGAACAACACGGCGCTGCCCTGGGAAAGGCGGCTGTGGTACATTTTGAGGACAAGGCAGTCTGCATCTTAAATCTGAAAGAGGCTGTGGAGGGTGGGCTTTCTCACTACACTTCACTGAGTCGCTTTCAGGAACCTTTCAGGAAATGGTGTGTTTTGGCAAATGTGAGAGTCTGGGACTTTTTTCTTTATTAATTTATAATTTGTCTTCGAATTGAGGTAACATTCTGCTGGCAGGATGCCTAGAGGGAATTAGCCTTTCCGGGCTGGGTACCAGGATTCATTTGAGCATAGGGTCAGGAAGGTGTGACTTAGAGAGGAAAGTGTCAAGAATGAAGAGTGTCCTTCTGGGTTCCCAGCGATGGGAGGTTTGTGGCCAGCAGTTTTGTTACTTCATCTGAAGTAGGAATAGAGAATGAGCAGCAGGATGGGGACGCTTCTTTGACAGCGATGTCCTCTGCCCAGCCACCACTGCCTGCCCCTGCGGGGGCTGTTGGGGTTGGTGGTAGGGTCCCCTGTGGGACGGTCTGGGACATGCCAAAGGGCCGGTGTGCATTTGCTCATCTCAGGGCCAAAATTCACCAGGGAGTTGTTTTATTTAAATGCTGCAAAGTCATTAATGTATTTCCCTTTTCTCCTTAACTGCCCCTACCTCACTCCATTTCCCAACACCTCCACCACCATGATCTTGTTTGGAAGCTCCAAGATGCACTCCCTCTTGAAAGAAAATGCGGTCACACACGCCATCCTTTTCTATAATTAGAACTCATAGTTTCATGGCTCCAGTTGAGGTTCTCTTGCTTGAACTAAGTCTAATTATTCTCCAATTCATCCTACCGTTGTCATCTCCAGGCAACCTGCCCACACTATTTTTGTAATTAATGAAAAATTATTTTTTAGACTAATTTTAGGTTCACAGCAAAATTGAGCAGTAAGTACACACACAACCCCTGCTCCACCCCCACCACACACACACAACCTCCCTTCCTATGGACATCCTGCACAAGAGTTGTTCCACTCAATGAACTTACACTGACACATCATTATCACTCAAAGTCAATAGTTTCCATTAGGGTTCACTCTTGGTATTGTGCACTCTGTAGGTTTTGCAAATGTGTGATGACATGTATCCTTTATTGCAGCACATACATGGTAGTTTCGCTGTCCTAAAACTCCTCTGTGCTGCTACATGTATTCATTCCTCCCTCCCCTCTAACACCTAGCAATTACTAATCTTTTTACCCTCTGCATAGTTTTGCCTTTTCCAGAATGTTGGACTCAGACAGTATGCAGCCTATTCAGATTGGCTTCTTTCACTTAGCAATATGCAGTTAAGTTTCTAATATGTCTTTTTATGTCTTGGTAGCTCATTTGTTTTTAGCATTGAATACTATTCCATTGTCTGGATGTACTACATTTATTTATCCACTTATCCACTGAAGGACATCTTGGTTGCCTCCAAGTTTGGACAATTATGAATAAAGCTGCTATAAACAACCATGAGCAAGTTTTGTTTTTTTTGTTTTTTTTTTTTTTGTGGACATAAGTTTCAGTTCTTTTGGGTAAATACTAAAAAGCTCCATTGCTGGATCATATGGTAATAATAGTAAGTTAAGTTTTGCAAGAACCTGCCAAACCGTCTCCCATGGCTATATCATTTTAAATTCTGACAAGCAGTGAATGAGAGTTCCTGTTGCTCCCCATTCAGGCCAACATTTGGTGTTGTCGGTGTTTTGGATTTTAGCCATTCTGATAGGTGTGTAGTGATATCTCATTGTTGTCTTAATTTGCAATTCCCTAATCATATATTATGTGGGACATAATTTCATATGCCTCTTTGCCATGTATATCTTCTTTGGCAAGGTGTCTGTTCAGGTCTTTGTCCATTTTTTAATCTGGTTGTTTTTTTTCCTTATTGTTGAGTTTTAAGGGTTTATTGTATATTTTGGATATACAGTTTGCCAGATATGTCCTTTACAAATATTTTTCTCCCAACCCATGGTTTGTCTTCTTCTTTTATTGACAGTGTTTTTTGCAGAGCAGAAAAATTTCATTTTAATGAAATCCGAAATCTAGCTTATCAATTATTACTTGATGTTATATTTAAATGGCATGACTGTATCCAAGGCCACCTACATTTCCTCCTGTGTTATCTCCTAGGGGTTCTGTAGTTTTGTGTTTTACATTTAAGTCTATGATCCATTTTGAGTTAATTTTAGTGAAGGGTATAAGGTCTGTGCTGAGATTCATTTTTTCCATGTGGATGTTCAGTTATTCCAGCACCATTTAATGACAAGATTATCTTTACTCCACTGTACTACCCTTACTCCTTAGCCATATCAGTTGATTATATTTATGGAGATCTATTTCTGGACACACTACTCTGTCCCATTAATCTATTTGTTTATTCTTACACCAATGCTACACTGTTTTAACTGGTGTAGCTTTATAGCACACCAATTAATATCAGCTTTCCAACTTTGTTCTTTTCCTTTGATACTGAGGTGACTAATCTGGGTTTTTTTGCCTCACGTATAAATTTCAAAATCAGTTTGCTGATACCCACAAAATACTTGCTGAGATTTTTATTAGGATCACGTGGAATCTATAGCTGAAGTTGGGAAGTACTGACATTTTGTCACTATTGAGTCTTTCTATCATGGACATAGAATATTTGTCCATTTATTTAGTTCTTTGTTGATATCTTTCATCAGTGTTTTCCTATTTTCCTCATACAGGAGTTATATTTTGTTAGAATTATACTTAAGTATTTTATTTTGGGGTGCTAATGTAATTAGTAATGTGTTCCTACTTTCAGATTCCATTTGTTCATTGCTGGTATAGAGGAAAGCAATTTACTTTTATATATCAACCTTGTATCCTGTAACCTTGCTATAATTGTTCCAGGAATGTGTTTTTCAATTCTTTACGATTTCTGCATGGACAATCATGTCATCTGTGAACAATCTCAGTTTCATTTTTTCTTTCCTAATTCACATACCTTTGATTTCCTTTTTTTATTACATTAGCTAGGACTTCCAACACAATGATGAAAAGCAGTGGTGAGGGGGGACACCCTTGTCTTGTTCCTGGGCTTAGCAGGAAAGCTCCAAGTTTCTCATCATTAAGTATGATGGCAGCTGTAGGCTTTTTGTAGATATTGCTTATCAAGTTGAGGAAGTTCCCCTCTATTCCTAGTTTCATGAGGGTATTTATTATGAATGGATATTGGATTTTGTCAAATGCTTTTCCTGCATCAATTCCTCTGGTAAAATGTTTTCTCCTGAGGACTGGCCTTGTTAAAAAGAGCAGAATGCTCTGACATACTTCCAGGTACATATCCCTAAAGAATATTGAGAATGAGCTTTAAGGTTGCGTGGACTTGGTCTCAATTCCAGTTCAGCACCCTCTCTAGTCATGTGACTGGCTGCAAGTGTTTGACCTTTCTGAGCTTTGATTACCTTATCAATACAGTGTTGCTAATAATACACAGTTTACAGGATCCCAGTGAATATTGAAAAGAGGTAATTTAGAGCAACTGACAGGGCCATGCCTGATGCAAAGGAGGCTCTTCTTCCCTTTGCCTTCGCCTAGAAAAGGCATCGGTTTAAGTCCCTAACCACAAAAAGTTACTTTTCATTTCTTTAATCAGGCTCTCTCTCATTGTTATCACAGAAACTTCCCCCTTGAGTTATCAGGAGTTTTGGTTCTGTCAAAGCACAGTATTTGCTCCCTGCTTTAATCACAGCTGTGGCTGTTTCTCAGGCTACCAAAATGGCAGGAGGCACTAGGTCCTGAGCTCTGCAGCCGTCAGGGGGATAGAGCCCTGGGGAACAGGACTGTGCTTGGTTTCTTCTGCTCTCCAGCTGGGCTACTGTGGTGGAGTCTCTGAGCAGGGTGACTTTGAGATGCATTTCCAAGGCCACTTCCCAGGAGAGAGCCAGTAAGAGTGTCTGACATCCCACAGGACTTGGGAAGATAAAAACCCACAAAACAATGAGGGCACTTGACATCCATAGGACAGTATCTCTCTTCTCATCCTTGCTAGGGACTACAGACTTTCTCACATGAGTCTAATGGTCTAGAAAGAACATTTCCATCAGAGGGCCATTAGCCTTGGCTTTCCTCTATAGCTCATAGTATGCTCATTAGGATGTCATCCCGCTATCTCAAGAACAGCTGTTTCCATATTGACACTTCTTTTCCAGGATTACAAAAGGCCACTGGGGGTTTTGTGGGATTGCAAGGCTTCTGCAAGATGAGATAAAAGGGGCACATCAAACCTGGTGTTTCATAATTAGTTGTCACCACTCTGGGACTCCTGTAGCTGCTACAATGCTACTGAATTCATGAACAAAAATAACACACAATGCATGTGAATGAGCATATGCATGCAAACACACACACACACACACACACACACACACACACACACTGCACCAAAGTAAAGACACAAAAGCTGAGGTCAGTCAAAGCTTATGAATGACTCTTCAGGACAAGCTCCAGAATTGCTGGCAACGCAAGCAATTTTCCACTTGACATTCTCTACGGCTTGATCATGTAGCTGGCTTATGCCTTCTGTCTGTCTCTCCTCATCTTGTTTCAAAGGATTGAAGGGGTTTCTGTCCAAAGCATAGGTTGGAGGCTTTGCATTCAGCACCCATGTCACTGGCAGATCCATGGACTAAGAGCCTATAACATACACTGGAGGAAAGAAAACAGAGGAAATTGAGCAGGTCTCCTGAAAGGCTATTTGTTGCATCATGTAATCCAATATCTAGATTCAAGTTTGTTCATTCAGAGTCTGGGTAGCTCCAGCTCTTCCTTCTAGCATTCCATGCACACTTTCTCAAGGCCGTCAGTGACCTCCTGGTTACCACCCACTGCTCTCAATTTTTATCTGACTTAAACTCACTGTAACACTGCTCCTTCTGTTTATAATTTAATTCTTACTTTTATCAAAAGTATATTTATGCATGGCAATGTTAGAAACATTTAAAAGTTCTAGAGTACTACAGGGTTTATAGAAAACAAACACCCAGATCCTTTCTCTCACTCTCTGAGCCCCTCTCTCCAGGGGCATCTGTGAACATCTCTTGCAGCTGTTGTTTCTAGTAGTTAACTCTAGGCTCTCAATAATGTAATTATACTGTGATTTCCTAATTACTCAATTTTTGACGTTTTATGCTCCCACCCTGAAGGATGAGGCTTTAACTTACTTAAAGCCTTACGACACATTCCTACAAGCACACATATATCTCTTTTTTCTTTTCAATATATCTATATCACAGTTTAAATCAAAATTCACTTTTATTATGACCACCAAATATTGTTTGCAGCTGAGAAATAGTATATATTATGATTACATATCCTGAGTTTTATGACTTTATGTTTTTCTGGGAGTTATTAATTGCCCTCTTTCATTGCTTGCTTAACATTCTATGTACCCCTCAGTCATTTCTAAGTTCCTTAGTAGAACTGTATATCTCCTCTCAATTGGGAAACTCATCCAATAGTCAACATATTCTCTTTTTTCCTGGTTTTTGAGACATTCTTTCTGAGTTTCTTCATCCTCCTGCAACAATTGTACTAGCTTCTAAGTATCTTGCATGACTGTCTTCTAGAGGCTCCTATTTTCCATTATTCTGGGAACTCCCTTTTCACCTGTCCTGTGATTAGTTCTTTTTTCCTTGGAACTCAGGTTCTTCTCTGTGTAGATCTAACTTTCTTTTGCTGGAGACTATCTTCCTCCAGTAAACTTCTGAGAAGAGGTGAGTGAGAAGTAAAATTTTTGTTCTTGCATATCTGCCCTCACACTAACTAATGACTTGTTTAGTGGTTACTTTTCTGCTGTTGAAACCAGAGCTACATTTCCATGCTTGACTCCTAAGTTCCAGGTCAAAATGTTCAGGCACCAGAAGTTTTGTATGTCTAGAGCTACTTATTTTTATCTTCCCAAACCTCCTCCTCCTGTATACTTAACTAACAGGACCGTCCTTCCTCTAGTCCCTTAGCATAGAGAAACACTGTATACCTCCCTCCGCCATTTATGATTCCCCAACATCTTGTGTTCAACCTCTCACCACTGTCCTACTTCTGGACTTAATCATTGCTTATTTGGACAATTGCAACAACTTTGTAAGTTCTCTCCTAGCCTCTCCATGGTATCATTCATCCTCTATAACTCAAGTTCAAAAGCTGTAAGCTAGATGGTATGATTTCCTTCCAAAAAGTAACTTTTAATAACACTCTCTCTCACTCACAGAATAAGGCCTACAATATATTTTTATATGCTGTACAAGTCAGAATATGGTCTCATTATCATTTGCTACTGCCTTTTTTTCTCACCCATGTGATTCTACTATCTCATTTAATTTTCACAACAACAGTCTATTATCTGTATTCATGTTATAGAGGTTTAAAGTTCAAATAGAATGAAGTACCCCTAAGCAAGCAGTAACAATTATAATCCCCTACCCATCTTCATTTATATCTAAGGATTTGTCCATTAAAGGAGAAATATTTTAGAGTTTGCCCAGTCTGGTCACATTCTTCTACTGAGAAACCCTTTAGCATTTTGACTTCTGGTATGTCAGGAATCCTTCAGAGCACACTCAAGATAAACCATATTTCCATATTCCAGACACCCATCTTTGTAAGAGATCAAATACTTTCTTTCTTCACCTTGGGAAAATGCAGACCACATGGCCTGTCCCAGAGACCCCTGGGCAAGTGGGCAGTTGCTCTTGAAAGTGACATGTTCCTGGGCAAAGGAGAGAAAGCTATCTGATGGCCGAAAAGAAAGCCACCCTCCTTTGAGGCACCACAGTAATATTTAAATCAAGATGAACCATTCTCCTGTTGAAGAAAATGACATGTGCAACTTCTGAAAAAGAAAAGCATGGAAATTAGAAGGAAACTTAAAAGTTGATGATTAGCCACCTCATGCTTATCTAATACACCTAAAATTTGGAAGCTACGCCTAGTAAAACTCAAAAGTCAACACCCGTTGACTGAAGATGCACTATATATACTCCACTAATCCTGGGTAGTCAATAGCATAGATAAGGGCATTATTTATTTTGCCATTCTAGGTGCAATTAACAGTTTACCCTGTGCAAACTTCACTTTATATATATGGCAAATCAATGCTGGTTATCAAAATCCATCCACAACTGATGGCACATGAAAAAGGGCTGTGCAAAATGGCCTTGAAAGCCAATCTACACAGCCAGCCCCACACGGGTCAGCTTATTGCCTACTTAATCACGCAGGCATCCTGGAAACTTTATTGATTTGTCAGGAACTAGACATGACATCGCTCCTAACAGCACATGCAGTAAGCTATTACCACCATGCAGAATAGCCATATCCCAGGCTGCAGCCACTGACTGCCTGACTTAGCCTCCTGCTGGGAAGGGCCAGTGGTGCTCAGATGGGGCAAAGCAAACCAAGGCCAGATGTAAAGGCCCTGCATGCAAAGGAATAAAACTGGCTGCTGCTGGGAGCAGGATCTCTGTTGACTCCCTCTTTCTGTGGGTGAATAGTTGAATGATTCTGTAAGCAAGCCGATGCGCCTGATATTGGATGTCCATGAAGCAAGGAATGCTAAGACAAAATGTAGACTTATCCTCTATATAGGTTGTTAGTACTTTCCACTTGACATTCTTTACAGCTTGACCATTGCAATCAAGATGGAGTGAGATTCTGGGATGCCCAATTAGCATGTGAGGTTTTCATCCAGCAAATGCTGCATTTTCTTCCTACTCTGGAAGAATGGGATGTGTTTTTGCACTGATGGATATAGAGGATCTTATGCTTGGCCAGTTGCTTCTCTTCTCCTAGTTATTCAAGTAAAACATACTAAACAGAAAGTTCAGAAATGTCCAAGAATAAACCTGCTTACCACCCAAAATATGTGGCTAAACTGGATGACCTTTAGGGCATTCCGATGGATAAAACATGGATGTCACAACAGAACATGTATGAAGAGGGAGAAAGATAGATGGTCGGTTTCGGGAAGGCCATTGCGGTGATGAAGGCAAAAGGAAAATAGTATGCAGAATTGAGAGTGGAAACAAATTAGGTGTGTTTGTGTGTGCACCATTTACAAAGGCCTTTGGCAGACATTACTTCATTCTAGACTGTTGGGCAGGTGTTCAGTAACCTTCCAAATGCAATTTCAAGTGTAAGCTTTTTTCACTTCACTACTGACATCACCAGAGAGAGAAGCTGAGTTTGAACAACAAAAGAAACATCTTCCCATAAGCAGAAGTTCCTCATACCCTCAACTGTTGGCCCAGCATGATACATAGTGGACATACAGGATAGTACAGTGGTTAAAGGACTCTGAAGCCACTTACTGTGCCACCTGGGCAAGTTACGTCACTTCTCTGTGCCTCTGTGTGTTCATCTTCATTTAGGGTAAATAAGAGTATCTATTTGATTAAGTGTTGTAAGAATTAAATGAACTAATGTATTTTAAAACCTTTAGAATATTTATAGCAATGGAATGTGCCATATAAGGAGTTGTCGTTGTTTTATTAGACACACAGAAAAATAATTGGTAAGTGAATGATGTGACATAAGCAATAAAATGAATAATAAAATTGGTTTACACAAGGTCAAGGCCAATATCATAGAGCTTGGCATTGAATACCAGAAGAACATGGTCAATGTAATCTCAAAAGCAAGTAGTAGAGGCATTTACTTAGTCCACCAAACTTTTACCAGCCACAAATGATATTCAGAAGTTAAACTGAACAATTCAGTTTAAACTTCTTTTATTGTTTTTGCCTGGCTGTTCATGAAGAACGATTAAATGAAATCCAGAATGTAGTTCAAGTAGACAAGGGAAAAGGAAGGAAGGAAGGAAGGAAGGAAGGAAGGAAGGAAGGAAGGAAGGAAGGAAGGAAGGAAGGAAGGAAGGAAGGAAAGAAGGAAGGAGAGAAGGAATGAAGGAAAGAAGAAGAATAGACAGGAAAGGGAAGGAAAAATTTATCTCCTCACCTAAGCTAGCTACAGTTCTACCTACAGATTCTTCCAAAAGCCATAGGAGCAGGAAAAGTCTGTGCTGAGATAGGTAATGCCAACAGTACCCTGCGGCGATGCAACCCTTAGTTAAAACAAAGAGAAAGGTGAACTATCCTGCTCTGGTGAATTGTAGATCATCTCCCAGGCCCTGGCCATGTGAGGTCTGGTGATAACTCTGTTGCTTGATGTCTTCATCCTGTTCTTAGGGATATTAGGTTTTGTGTTTGGCCAAAATTCTGGCCACTTTTCAAACAGAAAATTATGGATGTAGGCAGCATTTCTGTTTGCATAACCTCAGTTACAGCTTCCTTGAATGAGATGTGACATGAATTACCCAGGTTAGCTAAATTAGGAGCTCAGGGACATGGTGTGGGATGTTGAAGAAAGACAGGAGTTCCCTTCTAAACATCCTCCCCCCACCCCCTTACTCTAGGAATCGTCCAAATTGGTTAGGACTATGTTTTTATCATGTGTGCGTGTTTGGGTCAATGTCATCCTATTTATGTGGCAATAACTGATGACTGCAAACTTCCTTCAAAGCTACAGCTTCTCCCCTCCCTAGCCCTGGGTGATGCATGCAGTAGGAAAGGTGGATGTGTGGGTTCCTAATCCCTGTGCAGGAGAGGTCAGGGCAGGAAAGTTCTTGGCCTCTCTGCCTGCCTCTGTCTGTCTGTCTGTCTGTCTGTCTGTCTGTCTGTCTGTCTCTCTCTCTCTCTCTCTCTCTCTCTCTCTCTCTCTCTCTCGGACTGACAGGTGGTTAAACCCAACTCTTGTCCTTGTCGTGCACCTTGTGAGGTCTTTGAAGATCCTGCCTCCTCTTTCCCATTGCTGGGGTTTTTTTGATGCAATTCCCTGACACAGGTGAGGCCTCCCTTAAAGTTACTCATTTAAGTTTCCTCTTTTCACATAGGCCCTATACCCCAGCCTCTTCCAGGTGGGGTTCCCTTGCCCTTCACACAATGCACTGAGCACGTAAGAGAAACCAAGACCAGTTCTCAGGCAGCCACATCTGACCCAACACAATGGGATGGAAGTTACTCCCTACATCCCACATTCTCCTTCCCATTGCTGCCACCAGCTGCTTCTGCCAATTCCTTTCCCTTAGCTCCCTGTGCCCTCCCAATGGGCTCCTTAAAGCCCCATTCGCCGGGCCTGAGGCGAAGGAACACTGGCTCCCACCTCTTCCCTACTCCTCCTTCTCCTCTGACAGCCTGGAGGACAAGGTCAATTTAGGGCATCAGACGCTCCTTCGCAAGCCTGGAGTGAAGGTGGAAGGTGAGAATGGTTGGTGCCCATTGTCTCCAGCTCTCCAATAAAACTGAGAAAGAGCCCCCTCTTAGTATTCTGCTAAATGTACTTGAGATGATTTTTCTATACTGTCTGTTTTCTGTAGTCTTTCTCTCCTTAATTTAAATGATATTTCACCTTTGACCAGAAGAAGAATGAAAATGAACAAAAACACACAAGATGTAACATTTCCCGAATTGATTCTGCTCATCTTTTCTGGAAGGGCACCTCAGCTCACCCACCCAGCCCTTTGCTCAGCTCATTGCCCTTTGTCCTTATCCCTGGTTCACAGTGGCTTCAGGATTTTTCTTTTTTTTTTTTAAGTGTGTAGTGCTACCATTGATTTATTCAACATTTACTGATTGCTACAATATTCCAGATCCTAAGAAAAGAAGGCAGGTGAGATTGTGGTCCCTGCCTCAAGGTGTCCCCAGTCTGGTGGGGGTTGCAAACAAGCCAACAAGTCTTTGTAAGACCCTGTGGTACGTGCTCCAGCGAGGATGGGATAAAGCTCACAGGCAGTGCTGGTGCTGGGAGAGTCAGAGACAGCTTCCTAGGGAAAAGATGTCTAAGCTGAGGGCCAAGGGATGAGCAGAAGAGTGGGAGGAGGCTTATTTCTTTTTTCTTGTACTATAGTCCACAGACAGGCAGGAGGTCCAGGCTAGGTAGATGGTCCCATGGCACAGGGCTGTTTGGAGTGCAGCTCCATTCTATTTTCCTTGCCTTCTTCTAGGGTGTTTTCCTTATTTGCATGACCAAAGCTAACCCACCGGTACCATCTCTACATTCCAGGAGAGAAGAGGATATGGAAGGCCAACAATTTCCTCTGTGGAAGTTGCATACATCACTCTTGCTTCCATTTCCTTGGCCAGAATTTAGTCAGATGGCCACTTCTGGCTGCTATGAGAAATGCTCGCAATAAAACACTGGGACACAGGACTTGAGCAGCCAAGTGAGGCATTTATTCACGAGTCTGCAGAGTCGAGCACACAGCCAACAAGGCGCATGTGCATTTTTTTTTCACTTTCGAATTTTTAATTGACATCATAGCAAATCATTTTGAAGGGGAAGCCTGCCAAGACATCTTGGAAAGTAGCACTACCAGGGACCCAGATAAAATAAAGGTGATATGTGTTAAGTACAGATAACCCTGGAGCTTCATTATGGCACCTACTGCACAGTGTGCCCCCATTTACCGCCCCCCCAAGTCAAAATTCCAGTCCAGTAGACCACTTGTTTTGTATTCTGCCAAATGAACAAATAAAGCCTTACGAAGGAGTGTACTTAGTGCTAGTGAGTTATACTGAGGTAAGATGAGACACACATACACGTGGGCCTTCGGATTGCCAGAGTGTCAACTGCACAAATGGGGACTCAGGGACTGGGCCAATAGCTGGACTAACACTGAATCCAGTGTGTCAGATTCACTCTGAGCAGAACCCAGTGGTTGCAATGATCAGCCCTCATATCTGTGCAATGAGCTGGAATTCTGTCAGAAGATGACCCACCCTGCCCACGGCTTGTTAGCGTTCACCGGCACAGCCAGGGCCTGACTTGTGAGTCAGCTATTGTCTCTGTGCCCACATGCACTGTCTCTTGGAGCTGCCTTCTCCAGCACCAGGGTTGCAAACTGCTTTCTGTCTGAGAAGCCGTCACTCCCAATCTCCTTTCCCACTCTGCTGCTGTTTGTGATCAAGAACACCCATTTGATTTGATAGATCTTGCTTCGGTATATCAAGACCATTGATTTTTTCCTGAAATATGGTTCAATTCCTATGCATATTTTGTTCCAGAGTTTGACGTAAACATTTTCATTGAGATGGGAAGGAAACGTTCAAAACAACCAACCCCCAAAACTTCACTGGCCTTGAGTGCTCTGTTCCAAGAGGCATCAAAAGCAGCAGCTTCAGGGACTCTAGGACAGAAGGATGTCTTCTCCATCCCATCCCCCAGGGTTCATTGATACTCTATCCTGGTTTCATCCTCCCCATCTGTCTATGGCCCTTATGCTGCTCCCTGGATGCAAAGAGAACCTCCTCATCCATCACCCTGGCAGAAACATGCTCTTTCTAAGTCATACTCTGCTCTCTTTCAGTTATTACTAATTCACCATCTTTCATCTCTTTATTCCCATGAATCCCTGGTCCCTCAGTGCTGGTCCTTGGGCTTTGGTCCTCAGATCTGTTCCCTTTTCTCTCCCTGGCTTGGGTGGCTAGTGCCATGGCTCTTTGTTAATTGGTGACTTCAGTGCATGAAAGACACTGGTCAAAGACTGGAAGAGGGTAAGAAAGGACAAGCAAAGCCGTCCTTCCCCCAATTCCTACTCGACGTTGGCAGATAACTCCAGAAGTGGTCCGGTCCCGCCTGATGGGTCCGCAGTGTTCCATTATCTGGTAGGGGACCCTGGCCTTTGGCTCCAGAAACCAGCTCCTCCCTGTGTCCCTCAGGCCAAGGCTTATGCTGGCTTTCAGCTGCCTCCCCAGCTCCTGGATTGAAATTATCTTTTGTTTAAAGACAGAGACTTTTATCATTTTCCTGATGGGCCCCATGGATACATCTCCTTTCTGGATTTCCAACCTGCTGTAATCTGATGAAGTCCTCTGTGACAGAAGAGGGTATAATGAACAAGATTGGGCCCTGAAATCAAACAAGTTGACTTTTGATTTTCATCTTGGCTCTGGCAGTTCTAGCTGTGTTACCTTAGTAAAACTTTCAAACGTCTCTGAGCCCCAGTTTCATCACCTGTAAAATATAAATAATAACACTCAATTTTGCTGTTAAGACAGCCTTTCGTAACCTTCCATCATGTTACCTGGAGACTACTGGGTACTAAGGAAACATTAAATCCCCTCACCTCTTCTGAAGTGGTCATATCCACTAAGGTATGGATGCATATCCCCTCCAGGGAAACATGTTTATATTATAGCAGTGGACTTCTAGAAATAAATATGTTAGACTTCATAATTAATTTTAAACACATAAATCTTAAACACCCACAATCAGAAAGATAGTCTTGGACAAACTGACCTTTGAGAACCTTCCAATCTCTCTGAAGAGGTTGCTACCTACTCTCTGAAGACTGGGGAGGGCTTCTGAGCTACCTTCTCACCTTCTCATCAACATTAGCTGGAAGGAGGTGCTAATGCTGATACCAGAAATGATCCTGCTCCCCACCCCCCATGGGGATGGAATGTATGGGGCTCAGATGTGTGGGAGTCTGGCCCAGGCTTATTTTTGTTTCCATTAACATTCTCTTCTATATGTATTTTAACCTTAATCAATTGCATATGTTTTTGTTTGATTTGCACTTAGTTCTCAGTGTCCCTTATGGTCTGAACTATGCCATGAGGCCTTAAGCTCTTCAGTGAAATGCTCATTAATACCCCTGGGAAACAGGAAGTTGCATTTAGTCAAATATAAATAAAGTCAGTTCCCGGGGGCTTTGCCCTGGCCTGGGTCAGGAAGGAGACGGTGACTTTTCAGTTGATCTGATCCATTGCTCATGGGAGGAAGAAATTCCCAACACTCAGGACAAATAAGTGCTTTGAAGATGTGCCTGTCCTTTGTTCAACATTATTATGTAGTGAAGAGGGGTTTTAGAAAGGAAAGAGATTATATTGATTTGGCTAAATAATTGGGCATCATTCCAGATTTATTTCCACCCCCAAATAGTTTGAAACCAGGCAATGCAGGCAGGAAGTGAGAAATAGGAGGAAAGGTTTGGAAGCCTCAGCTACCTTGCCAAGGACGCTTGCAAGTACTGCTTTCTAGAAAGCCTTCCATCTTTCCCTGTCTCAGCTTCTCACTCACCCTCTCACGGACTCTCCGACTGCACATATGGAACCAATTACCAACAAAGCCCGATTGTTATATATTTGGAATTTCCCACATCAACTTGATGCTTTCTTTAACTACCTCTTAATGTGTGTCTGCTCTGAGTGATCAGACCCACGTTTCCAGCCTGCCCAACCCCGCCCCCATCCATACTGCCTTTCTAAGAGTCTTTTTTCTGATTCATTTTACAGCGGTATAAAACCCCACTCCTTCCCTTCACAGTCCACCCCCACTTTCTATTAGATCCTTTGAATAAACAGAACATTCTTTTCCATCGTGTTCAATAAACTGGTCTGTAGGGAGTAAATATAAACTGGTTCCCAAAGCATGAGAGTGATACCAGGTTAACACCAAAAGCATGGGAAGATTACAAAGGAAATGGCAAATCTTTCATAAAACCCAGAACGGACAAGAGCAGCGGATGTAGAAATACACTGGAAAGAAAACTAAAATACCTGCAATCCTGGAAGCCCCGTACTTGTATTTATTTATAGTAATTTTCTCTGCTACAGAAATAAGCAGCTTTAGGGAGGAGTAGTGATGGGGGAAGGGCAAGTAAATAATATATCAGCACACAATATTACAGAAAAGTTAAATTTTTAGACCTGTGTACCTTCAGACAACCTGAAGACATTGCCTGATACAGAATTATACAATGAAATTAGAAAATAATAGGTAAATGTGATGGATGTGCATGAACTTGGGCAGCTTTTTTCAGAGCCTCGTAAAATCAAACATAACTTCTTCATATTTACTAATACACATAAAAATAAATGTTCTATATCAGACATTTAAATGAGGAAGTGCCAAATGCAAGTAGATTTGAGTTGATTCATCTGAACCATGTGATGCAAATATTTTTCTCTTCTCTCACACTTTCTCTCTGTAGACTGCATTCACATACATAATTAAATTGTATGCCTACATTTATTTTCTATGTGCTGGAAAGCAGAGAGAAAAAAAAACATGTATATCTGACATCAGGGTCATACGTATAATTTATGACTGAAAAGAGGGACACCCCCCGCCCAAATCCCTAGTGTGCTAAGTCACTGGTCTTCAAATATTTTTTCCTGTGTTGGGAAGAGAGTAAAATCAGAATGCAGGATTTCACTGTAATCTCCACACCAGATGGTGAGGTTCCGAATAGTCTTTTTAAGGTGAGTGTGTGACCTACTGTACAGCCGAGGGGCTCCGGCATCACGTGATAGAATGAATAATACGTCTGATAGAGCTTTGACTAGACAACTGACCTGGTTACCATCTGCAGCCACGAGAAACAAAGTTGACATTTCTGGATCGCTCTCCCCAGAAGCATTGCCTGCTCACGGAGGGACTGACACACAGGGACAGACAGGAGGGAGCTAAAGCTGTGCTCCTGAAAGCACACTCAACTTGCAGAACTTGGGCTGTTTTTCTTCTTCCCCATCCCCCCACCTCCAGACAAACCACATCTTGACTCATATGGCTGAAAGAAAACTCTTCCAGTTATTTGATATTTGGGAAACCTCCAGGAGACCATAACTTTGTTTCAAGGAAGCCTCTCTCTCTCTCCCTTTGCTGGAAACGCTTGCGTGCGTGCGTACACACACACACACACACACACACACACACAGACACACATAGTCACCCGCTCACACACTCACTCACAGCTCTACACCATGGTGGTTCAGGCTGCAGTGACTCCGAATAGATCCCAAAGACTTTTACTGAAAATTCCTTATGGATCTTTGAGAAGACGCAGCGTGGAGAGGGTAAGCGATGTGGCGGGCTGTTTGTTTTCAACTTAGCAATTGCTCCAAAGAAAGGGAGATGTTTTACTTCCTTGTACTGTACATAGCATCCCTCTGCTATTCCGGTTTTCTGGAAAAATTTGAGTTCCCGGGACTGTAGAATACTAAGCAACATGTAATTTTTTTCTTAAGAGATAATGATGAGAATTTGAAATAGGATTTTTTGTCAGCTGCACATGTGGCGGTGGGGGGGGGTCATTAGAGATGAAAACGGAAAAGATTGGGTGAGGGCTGTCGGCTGTGATGGGTGTGGGAGATGTGAGTGCTTGTGGAGAAAACACTGGGCTGCAGGGACTGTGAAACCTGTTTCCTTCTCTTTAGTGAAACAGATCCATTAGTGCAGCAGGCTGCAAATTTCCTCCCTGGGTGACAGTGTCTTCAAAGGTGACGGTAACATTAAGGAGCTCTAATGCCTTGAAATTTAAATTGTACAGCCCCTCTGTTGTTTTATTGTTGTTGTTACTGTTGTTTCAAATACATTTATTATTATTATTATTACTATGGATTTTGGCTCAAAATTACTCTGTTAATTTTCTGAAAGCATGCGTATTTTACAGTAGCCCCGGGCAGAGAAGATCCTGTAAAACAATGCTAAGGATTTGCCTTTCTCTGGAGTGACTGATGCAGTTTGGGGAATGACTGTCATTAATGCAAAGCTGGCTGTTTTCAATACAGTGGGCTCATTTGTGTGGGAACAGTGCCTATACCCACGCGAGGGTGGAATCATTGGTAGGTCTCCGAAACCCCCAAAACCCCTGTCTGAATCATGGCAGGCCCCTCCGTGAGCTGTGGACGTCTACTTAGACATAGTAGGTTAAGGTGTAATTTGAGAACAACAAGGCCAGGAGCTCTCTTGATAGATAGAAACCTGCCCCATTTTATAAAGGGGAAGAGCGTTTGATTCAAGTGACTTTTTCTGGTTTGTATACTTACTCCTCAGTGGATTGTAAATTTAAGGGAAATATAATTAAAGCTTTAAAAATATGAAGGGCTGTCTAGACTTCTAGGCACGGTTGATTTCCTACTTTTGATGAGTTGTATTTTTTCTGCCATTTGAGTAATAATGAAAAAAAATGTCAATTCCTGCTCTGGTTGTGTGTAGGTATTTATTTTGAGACATCTTTCTTGTGCTCAACATCAGGGTCATCGCCTCATAAGTATTCAGTGCCTACTGAGTGCTCGCTTTTATACCAAGAACTTTAGAGCACAGGACCAGCAGTTACTGCGAAATTTACAAATTTCTCAGGTTAATGTTGAATGTGATTTTAGGCTCTGGGGAAAATGCTTTGACCTGTATGGTAACTAAGGTTATTTAATATGTTCTGTTCACAAATACTTGCTTGGAAACATGAATTGCTTCCACGGGAGTTGTATCATGTGAAAATACTAATGAGAGAGTTATCCTATGTACAGGCACAAAAAAAATTCATAGTAACCTGGTAACCTCTATTTACCCGTTATAATCTTCAGCTGGATGTTTAATAAATCAAGATGTATGCAATTTCCATTTATGTTTCATTGTTCACCAATTTTAGAAAAACTGAATATCTGAACACAGTGTCATATATAAAACAAGTCAGTCATTGCCTGTGTTGGCATATACTTATATTCCAAACACAAAGACCTGTTTTCTGCCCTCGGGGACACACCAGTGTTGCCCAGGCCTTAGGGGTCTGATCTGAAAGCTTCTGGACCTTTAAGAGAAGCACGCCCGCCATTGAAGCATCAGACGTGCTATTACCTTCCACTGTTAGATGGGAAGTGGTGGGGCTGGAACGCCAGGACGCTCCTCGCTGGGAGAGTGCCCTTGTGCTCCTGCGAGCCTCCCGTCCCACCTCCACCACAAGGCAGAGTGAGACTAATTAGACTAGATGATGCCATGTCAAACACAATGGGGTGTTTTATACTGTTGCTGATTTTATGACAATTTTCAGGAACAGAGTCATATGTTTCTATAACAGGAGGGCAGGAAAGGTGAGAAATGGCATCTGCTTTAAGGGCAGGCACTGGGGACCAGCTCTCTGTTCCGGGGACTCCCTGAATTCAAAGCAATGACAGCTTTTTCAGGTACATCAGCAGAGTAGAGGGTGGCAATTGTCGGAGTTGTCTCGTGATACCTACTGATGCCAAGGCCTCATGTTTCTATACTGCCTTTACACCGATGCACTTCTGTATCCATTGCCTCACTTTATCACCTTGAGTTGTTAAGGAGACACAGAGAACAGGGCTGTTACTTTTGACCTATTTGAACAGGGAAACCAAGGCACGGAGAGCTTTAATCTTCTGTCCAGGGACATTCAGTCAGTGGCAGAGCAGGACCTGCCCTTGAGCCCGTGTTCCATCACCTTCACTCTGTGAGGAGCTCTGACGTTGCAGCCTGGCCCTGAGAAATGGGTTACAGCCAAGCTGCCACCAGAACCTCCCGTGAAAGGCAACATGGAAGACTTGCCGAAGGCCGAGATGCTAACACCAGGAGAATAATGATTTCTAGGGTACTGACAGTCGTGTACCCTTGGGTGTCCAGGATGAAACCATTGTTTCTGTTTTCCAACTTTCTAGAAATAGGGTTGAAAGGAAAGAAATGCACCTTTTTAGCAATGCTACCTAGATATTTGTCAAATCCAGATAACAGAAACCCTTGCTCCGCTGGGGAGGCCAGGCTCAGTTCTTGTTCTTACATTTTCACAGACTTCCCTGAGCCCATCACTGTGCCAGGCAGGGCAGAAAAAATAAAAGTAATATAAGATGCTATGTTCGGTGAAATAGGAGAGATTAGGGTTACAGGTTTATTTAAATAAAACAATTTCACATCAATAGAATAGGTCTAGAGTTCAGCTATATAAGTAATGAAGACAACATAGGTGCTACAGGGAGCAGCCAGGGGGGGTGGAAGGGTTTGCAGCCACACTGTCCCTAACTGTTTACTGTGTGGCCTTGACAAACAACCCAGGCTTTCTCAGCTTGGGTTTCTTCATCTGCATAAATGAATATTTATTTTCATTTGTTAAAGAGTTTGAGATAATACTATGTAAGGACCTAACACAATACCTGACATACAGAAGGCAATTACTGATGATAGGCATAGTTTATTTTTTTAAGTCTGCCTATCTTTGAGCGAGAAACACTTGACTTGTATTTTTTTAAAAATATTTTTAAAATATATTTTATTGATTATGTTGTTAACAGTAGTCCCGGTGTTCTTTCCCTTTGCTCCCCTCTGCCCAGTACCACATGTCCCTCCAGAAATCCCACCCCACTTAGTTCATGTCCATGGGCTGTGCATATAAGTTCTTTGGCTAATCCCTTACCTATATTATTCTTAACTTCCCCTGTCTATTTTGTATCAACCAATTATGCTTCTTAATCCCTGCATCATTTCCCCATTTCTCCTCCTTCCCCTTCCCAGCTGATAACCCTCCAAATGATCCCCATACCTATGATTCTGTTCCTGTTCTGGTTTCCTTAGTTGGATTTTGTTTCTATTTTTTAGATTCAGTTGTTGATAGTTGTGAGTTTGTTGTCATTTTAGTGTTCATAGTTTTGATCTTCTTTGTCTTAAATAAGTCCCTTTGACATTTCATATAATAATGGCTTGGTGATGATGAGCTTCTTTAGCTTTACCTTGCCTGGGAAGCACTTTATCTGGCCTTCCATTTTAAATGATAGATTTGCTGGATAGAGTAATCTTGGTTGTAGGTCCTTGCTTTTCATCACCTTGAATACTTCTTGCCAGTCCCTTCGTGCCTGCAGAGTTTCTTTTGAGAAATCAGCTGACATTCTTGTAGTCACCCCTTTGTAGTTAACTCTCTGCTTTTCTCTTGCTGCTTATAAGATTCTCTGTTTATCTTGAAACTTTGGCATTTTAATGATGATGTGTCTTGGTGTGGTCCCCTTTGTATCCAGCTTGTTTGGGAGTCTCTGTACTTCCTGGACTTGTATGTCCATTTCCTTTGCCAAATTTAGGAAGCTTTCCTTCATTATTTTCTCATATAAGCTTTCGATTTCTTGCTCTTCCTCTTCTCCTTCTAACACCCCTATGATTTGAATATTGGCACCTTGAAAGTTTTCCCAGGGGTTCCTAAGCCTCTCTTCATATTTTTCAATTCTTGTTTCCTCATTCAGTACAGGTTGACTGATTTTTTCTACCTTATGTTCCAAATCATTAATTTGAACCCTGGTTTCAAAGGGAACTTCATCATTGGTTTTGTGTGGATTTTCCTTCGTGTCATTTAGCATAGACTTCACTTCTTCCCTTATGCATTTGCCATACTCGATCATATCTGTCAAGCCTGTGAGCATCTTTATCACTAGTGTTTTGAACTCTGAATCTATTAGGTTGGCTATCTCCTTATTCATTAGGTTGGCTATCTCCTCATTGCTTAGTTCTCCCACTGGAGTCTTGATCTGTTTCCTCTTTTGGGCCATACTTCTCTGTCTCCTCATCATGACAGGTTCCTGTGGGTTTTTTACCTCTGTCTCTTAGTTAGAGCTATCTCTCCTTTTATGTTGTAAGGGATGGAGCCTTAGTTGTTCATCAGTAGAGGGCAACTTGTTTCACCATGTTGTGGCACTGTCTGTGGGGTAAGGGTCTGAGAGGGAACAATGCCTCTTGCTCAGCACTCACCCCTTTTCCAGGCACCTCTTCCACTTTTGTATGGGACTTGCACTACTCTAGCTGTTGCCCTGGCTGTCCTTCCCAGAGTGGGTAGGTCTGCAGATGATCTAGTACTGTGGGGCTCTTTAAACAAGTGGACTCTGCTGAGAGACTGGCAGTTTCTTTCTCTACCCCAACTCCCACTGGCCTACACAGTCAGAAGCAATGAGGCTTTATTTTCCCTGGCGCTGGGACTGTGAGCTGCACAGTCTGGTCTTGTGCTGGGAGTGCTTCCCAGGTGTCCCTCCGACTGTTTAAAATGTGTAACTGAGCTTTCTGTTGGCTTGCCACTGCCGCTGCTGCTGTCACCACCGCACCACGTCCTCTCCACCCCAGCTCCACCTCTCCTACCTGTCTGGATGAGTATTTCTTCTTTATATCTTTGTTTGTTGGACTTCCATGCAGCTTGATTTTCTGGAACTTCTGTTTGTCTCTAGTTTTGAGGTAGTTGTATTCATTCTTAGCTGTGGAGGGAGATGCAGTGTGTCTGTGTAGGCCTCCATCTTGGCTGGAAGTCCTGTGTTTCAATTTTTAGCAGTTGCCAGTCTTGGTCTCCCTCAGTCAGTGCTCTATGTTGCAGTCAATGTGATCTTTCTAAAACAGCACTTTTCAACTGGTGTGCCGCACGAGGCACACTGGTGTGCAGCAAAAAATTTTAAACATGCAATACCTGGCTATTAAGTCAGGTGCACTGACCCCTTTTTCCTTTGATTGTCAAATTTAAAAGATGACAGCAGCCAACACAACAGCCACCCTGTGTAAATGAATCAAACTTATACCTATTTTATGTCAGATTGGCAAAAATATATTTTTTGGCATGTGCAGATTTTTAGTAATTAATCTATATGTGCCATGATATGAAAAAAGGTTGAAAATCACCCTTCTAAAACATAAGCTTAAGTGTGTCACTTTATCTACTTAAAACCCTCAGTGGTTTCCTGCCTTAAGGTAAGGACATACAAATATAATTACAAGGCCCTTCATAATCAAGATCCTGCTGCCCTCTCCAGGCTTATCTCTCCCCATGCCTTACCTTGGGTATGTAATACCCCAACCATACTGAATATGTGTGAAGCTCCTCCAAACTACCATGTTCTCCCTAGCCTCGGGGCCTTTGCACATGTTCCTATTTGATTGACACACTCTGTCTCCATCCTCCACCTTTCTAACTTCCTATTCACACCCTTCAGTCTAAATGCAATATCCTATGGGAAGCCTTTCAAGGTACACCATCCCCTCCTCAAGTCTGAAAACATGCTCTTCCTTCTGGCTCCCATAGCACTCTGCATTTCCCTTAGAAGAGCACAAATCACACTGCATTGAATTCTCCTCTCTCCATTCTACTTCCATCACATCAGCCCTCCTCATGATGACAAGCTCCTTGAGGGCAGGGAGCACGTCTTGGACCTGGTTCATAATAGGAGTTTTATATATATTCACTAGAGGAGAAAATGAAATCTGAGAGTTCTTATAAACTTCTCTCAGTTAGAAAATTTGGGAAGAGGATCAGAATTAAGATATTAACAGGAGCAGCCTCTCTTCTTATGTTAAGTTACCACAAGCCTCATTATTGTTGGTGGAAAATGCGTTCACACTTATGTCAGTACAAACTGAGGAGAAGGATGCTCTTCTTCTATTTATTCTGAACTCTAAGATCATACCATAAATCTAATAGTCATACAAAGTTGTGTGTGTGAACAAATGACCAGACTCAGATGATATATTTCTTCAGACTAATGTAAACTTGACATTTTTGTTGGGGGAAAAATAAAAGGGCAGCAAGAAAGCATTCTCTCTTTTACCGCGATTATTTGAATATGTAAGTGAAAGATTTTTTTTTTTTTTTTTTTTTGTCTTGGGAAGACTGAAATGGCATGATATTTCTGGGAGCAGTATTTTTAACACAGTATAAATTAAACCCTTTGCACCCACATTATTCATTATTTGATGTGTTACTCCAGGTTGACGTATTGCCAATCTATCATTTTACAAACCATTACATTATCACAGCTGCTAAGCTGCATAACTTAAGAGTTCAGAATACAACAGAGTCTCTATAGTCAAGTGTGTGGTGCTTACATTCTGAATGTAATCATGCAGGGAAGTGTAAGACTTTACCAAAAACATATACAGGAGGCTTTTAGTGGCTATTTATTACCATTGAAAGCAGACAGCCAAGAAACTGTTCAGACAGATCAGGGTAGTCACACATATTATTACCCAACCCTCTCATCCTGCATATGGTCTTGTTTCTTCTATAAATACACACTTCTCTGGAGAATAAAGAACATGGAATCTCAGGGACTCCAGGCCTCTGGTCACAAGCTGTGCTGAAGACCATTTTGCCCATGTTACTTAATCCCATACAATTTTAAGTGACCTCAGCTTGGTGAACCAACATTGATTTTATTTCTGACAGCAGCTTATGTTAAATTACACCAATGACTTAGTCATCTTGGCCAGAATGAGATTTTGTAGTAGAAAGGATGTTCCTACTGGTTCTACTCCAGAGTTTCACTCCTCACGCCGATGTGGAAAGCAGGACTGGAAATTGCTCTTCAAATGGCCAGGACCCCCAGGGCTTGCACTAAATGGTGGCCGTCTAGCTGAGCATGAAACCAGATGGTGGCTTCTCTATTTAGATGACTCATCCTCAGGTTCTGACTCCTTGGTATCTCGCTAGTGTCATAGGTCAAATTCCATGACTCATCCTAAAGCAGTGTTTCTCAATCTTGGTTTCACGTTAGAAGCACCTGAGGAGCTCTAAAGATCATGATTCCTAGGCTGTCGGCCATACCAATGTATGTTAGAATTTCTGGAGAAGCAACCCACATATCAGTATTGAAGCCCCCAGATGATTATAATGTGCAGCCCCAAGGTAAGATTATTGAGCACGATGCTAGCTTTAGCTTAAAATTAACTAGTTCCTGTACGTTCTTGTGTCCTTATGTGAAAAAGAAATAAATGAGTTGATCGTATTGGATATTTAGTCAAAAGTGTTATTCCCAAGAGGAGAAAAAAACATTTAAGCCCCTTGCAGGTTGGGTCCATATTCCTGGGACATCCTATGCAGTAACCAGCACTATGAGGGCATTTTCTGGATAATTAAAACAGCCTTCATGAGTCAAAGAAGCTAGTATTGTGCACGACTTCCAGACAATTTGAGATCAGAAACCCCCAACCCAACTCCTCCTGTATAGTTCTCCATTGGAGCATAGAAAAACCCCTTCCAGGTTTCTTAGCCTGCCATCTTGAAACTATGTTCACAAAATCAATCATGTATTCTCAGAACACTTTCTACAGGTGTTTTGAAATCAGATCTCTTATAAATTGCTCTAGCAGAATGAATACTACCCACTTGTGTAACATTAAATTTTCTTTGAACACGTAGTTGAAAACAATCCACTTTTTCTTGTATTGATTCATCAATACACCTCTGAGAACAATATTATTTTATGTGTAGGAAACAATATAGAGGAAACTATGGCAATAGATCTTTGTTTTCTAATATGGGAGTAGAACCACATCTGTGGATTTTTTTTTTCATTCTATTTTCTTTTCTTTTCCAGTAACTTAATAACTATCTGCTTCAAAGGAGGTGGTCACTTTTTCTACTATTTCCCAGGGCCTAGAACAGTGCCTGGCATATATATAGAGAGCAAATAAATACTTATTGACTACATGTGAGTAGCTGAATAAAAAGAATGTCTTTGAAGGGGGAGGGAGCTGGTAGAAGTAGAATAAGGTATAAAGGATAAATGGTAACAGAAATAAAATGCAATAAAAAATAAAATGGAATTAATTTTTAAAAAGAATGTTTTCATGGTCATACAACTCAAACCCTTAATCAAACAGAACTGTCACGCAAAGGACAGGTTTGCCAAGTACCTGCTTTTCTTATTCAGATGAATATTTGTGTCATGATCAGTGTCAACAAAATGACTTATTTTGAGATGCTAGTTTTTCTTTTTTTAATTTATATTTTTTTATTAAAGTAAAGTTGGCATACAGTACTTATTAGTTTCAGGTGAACAGCAGAGTAATTTAACATTTACCTTAAATGTGAGGAAGGAAGTTCTCTGCAGGGAACTTGATTATGAAAAACTTGAAATCTGACTACATAGTTCACATTTTGGAGCATGTGAGCAGCCCTTTTCCTTCCCAATTAGAATCTCTGTGTGAGTATTTTTCTCTACTACTTACCAACTTTTCTCAAAAATGTCAAGGTCACATTTCCACATGCATAGATTTTTTTTAAATCGCTTCAGCCTCTCAATTGGAACATTAATCAAGAAAACCAATAAGGCTTACAAGTATATTGATTATTTCTAGAAAATGTAGTCTGACTTAAGTCAAAAATCAGTTTCAGAACATAAATACCATGGTGAATATAATATCTAGAACCCAACACCCTATGTATTAATTCCACAAATTTTTATTTAGTACCTACTACATTACAGGCAGTGTTCTAGGCCCAGAGAATATAGTGAAGTAACTGTATCTGCTTTCATGTTAAGTGGTAATAAGGTCTCCAAAGGAAAAAATAGCAGGATAAGGAGTAAGGGGAGATGAGACATGCCATGTTATTATGTAATGTGGTCTCTGTTAAGATGATGTTTGAGGAAACGCAAGAAGGAGTAAGGGAAAAAGCCAGGCATTCATCTGGAGAAAGAACACTCCAGGCAGAGGAAACCACAAATACAAAGGGTGTGATGCTAGAGTGCACCTGATGGACAAGAGAAATAGTAAGGGGGCTGCCAGAGCTGAAGCATGGTGAAGGGGATGGGGTACGTGTGGAGGAGCAACAATCAGAGAAGTGTTACAAGTCCAGATGCCAGAGGACTATGTGGGCCATGATAAGGACATGGGGGTTTTACTCTGAGTGAGACAAAAGAACACCAGTGGTTGGGGGCAAAAGGATAATAATAGTTGACATTTTTTAAAGGAGTCACCATGGCCACTAGGCTGACAGAGAAATGGGTGAAAGCAGGGTGACTCATTAGGTCCTTAGTGTAATAATTGTGATGAGAGATGATGATGGTTTAGACCAGATGATGCTCTGGAGGTGGTGGAACATGAGTGGAGAGAAGACAGAGTTGACGGGATTGGCTGATGGGTTGGAGAGGGGGGCAGTGAGAGAGGAGGAGAGGAGTCAGAAATGACTCCCGGGCAGCTGTGGACTGGCGTTGACAGTTACTGAGACAGGAAATGCTGCAGGAAGAGCGGGTTGGTGATGACACCAGGGACAGGGGAGATTAAGAGCTCTGTTTGGATGATGATTAAAATTTCAAATGCAGAACGTTAAAAGTATAAGTTCTGTGTTTAGGTGAGACGTCTGGACTGGAGATATGAATGTGGACGTCAGTGGGGATGTGCTGCAGCCAGCTTCTCCAGGCTCTCAAGAGCTGATCGTGTGCATCTATCCACAACTCCACAGTCAGTGATGATGCAGGGGTGGCCTGAAATGGGCCCTGATGGGGGAATTTAAACCCTGGAAATTGGCAAACATGACAAATCAGGGCTTTTTTTTTTTTCCTAGAGAGTTGATAGGCAAACATTTATCAGTACACCACTGAAGGGTGGTGTTGAAAGGCACAGGACTCTGTGATATTGTCTGGGGAATATGTGTAGATGGGAACAAGGAAATGTCAGAGAACTGGACCCAAGGCCACTCTGAAGTTTAGAGTTCAGTTCCTGGGGGAGCAACCAGCCAAGGAGACAAATAAGGAGCAGTCATTGAGGTGGAAAGAGAATTAAGGAGACGCTCTCAGAAGGAATGCTGCCAATAGTCAAGGAAAATAAAGACTAAAATCATCTTCACTGTTATCAAAAGTTTGTGTGCAACTGCACGCATCAGAATTGCCCAGGTGTTCTATAAACATCCAGATGTATGGTCTCCACCCCAGACATACTGAGTCTCAAACTCTGGGGCATATGACATTGACAAAACTTTGCTAAATAGTATCTGATCTACAATTTTCTAGAAAAATAGGCACCTTGAGGTAGAGAAAAGAGTACAGCCTGGGGGGAGGGGGATGATGCAGATAGGAAGAGAGAAACAGATAGGATGATTGTTACTCAACCTCAGGTCAGACCTAGACAGAGCAAGTGGAGGCCACAGTGGGAATAATGGGTGAAGGTCATGACAGCCAAGGCCAGCAGCGAACCTTCCTTCCGGAAGCACAGTATTCTTGTTTCACGTAGAACCCCCTTAAACCACTGTATCAAAAAAGTGGAACTGCAATTGTCCCTTAGAACTTGTCCAGCCAAGGGGAAATAAAAGGCAAGAGAGATGGTGAATGACAGATTTCAGTGTCTTATGTTGGTCACCTGCACCAAAGTCAGCACTTCACTCCTAAATCTTACCTTTTCCTAACAAGTATCTCATTTTGTTTTCTTTGCGTCAGAGAAATTTTTTTTTAATTTTTTATTTATTGATTTCAGAGAGAGAGAGAGAGGCATCAATATCTTGTTCTGCCCATTCATGCATTCATTGGTTGATACTTGTATGTGCCCTGCTGGGTGATCAAACCCACAACCTTGGCATATCAGGACAATGCTTTAACCAAGTGAGCTACCTGGCCAGGGCTGCCTCTGAAAAAAATTTTTTTAATGAGTTGATGTTATAATGTGTCAGGACTTCATGACCCAGATGCATCCAATAATTTATCAGAAAGCATAATTTTTATGGTTGGGCCAACCACCAAATGTCAAAAACGAACAAGTCCTAATTTGAACTCTGAATTTAGAGACTCAGGCCTACTCTGTGAAAGCAAATGGATTTGAACTGAACTTGAAGAAATCATGTCTTTGATATCAAGTCCTATCTCACTTTGTCTTTGTGGCATTCTTGTAGAAGAAAATCTTGCTCTCACCTGCTAATTGAGGTTCAAGGAAAGTAAGAGCCTTTAGCAATTTGAACATAGTCCTTTATGTATATCCCATCCATATTTGGGAAAATAGAGAACATTCACCCAGTTAGAGCATAGTAGTTCCTTTCTTTAGCCCCTTTTCATTTCCTTTTAGGTAAGAAGGTGCCTCTGGCACAACAAACCTGAATAAGTGAAACAATAGTTTTAACAGAAGCCATGGTGTGGGTCCCTCCCACAATTCTGGGCTGATGTTGGTGAATGAGCCTATTTTGTTCTTGAAGTGCAATCGGTGTGCCTGGGTATGCATAAACTTTGCCACCAGTGCTCTGAAAGAGCTCTTCTTCTGTATGTGTGCAGTAACAGCCTTGCTTTTGCACTGCTGTGTTGCATGGCCAGGTCTATTCACATGTAGGCAGCAGCGTGGGCACCAGGTTCTGAAACCCCTCTCGCTAAGATGACAACTCAGTACTTCAGGTGAGGCCCATTGGGCCTCAGCTCTGGGTTTTCAAGTAGCAAAACACTATGGAGAGGAGCTACCAGGGAAATACAAAATCCTCTGGAAACACACAAGGGCACTTGCAGATTTGAAATCAGCAGCACAGAGTGATATGCTCACACCTTGACCGCTAATGACAGCTATGCAGTCCCTCCTGAGGACCTGCCAAATGAGCAGGAGCAAGGCTTCCAGGCCATGTGCCATCACATTCAACATCATTTCTGGGGGCAATACCCATATCCTGTGGCACTTAGCTCAACCACAGAAGCCATTCACACATCATCTTAATTTTCTTTTATTTCTAATACAATCCCTGGACATGTGTTCTGGGGTCCCCTCTGGGTAATACTGGACCAATGTGCCTACCCGCAAACAAACAAAAGTATCTTCGGGAGGCTGTGACTTCCTTTTCCCTTCAGTTAAATGGCCTTAAAGTGGCATGAGAGAAATATGTACAATGTGTATTAGAATAGGGCCCATGTAGGGCAAGACTTTTCTTGCTCCTTCTGAGATCTACAATCAGAAACAGGCAATTTTCAAGAACTTATATCTATTTTTTATGGTAGCCTGAGGACCTAATCCTTCATCTTAATCCTGGCTGCTTCTTTTCATTCTAGTTGTCCCATAAAATAGGGCCCTGGACAGGCATTAGAGCTCAAATCCCTTTAGGAGCCAGGCTGGTCAAATATGTGTAGGACAGTGACAGGAGAGGTACATTGCAGATTGTAGAACTTGTACCCTAACAACCGAAGTCAGTAACTCCTCAGTCTTGCCACCAGGAAACTGGAGCTGGTGTTCTTGGAAATTCTGACTTTTCAAAAGAAAATCTTCGTGCAATTTTCTTATAATAATTTTTATGAAAGAGTTGAAATATCTCAATGTATATATGCTGTGTACTATTCCAAGCTTAGAGAAAAACATTGCATAGCAAACAAAGCACATGGTCAGGCCGCATTTGACCCACAAGATACCATTTTTCAACTTCTGCAATAAAATGAATGCTGTCCCACCACAAATAACTATATTGTAGATCCTCTCTCTCCAGTATTGAATTTGA
This sequence comes from Furipterus horrens, assembly GCF_987537825.1. Classification (NCBI taxonomy): domain Eukaryota; kingdom Metazoa; phylum Chordata; class Mammalia; order Chiroptera; family Furipteridae; genus Furipterus; species Furipterus horrens. Next base: position 140,696,947 of record NW_028327172.1, on the reverse strand, counting down.
TGAGGAGAAATGTCAATACAGAAACTAATTTCAAATAGATAATCAGGCCCTCCAGCTGGCATCATAATCCTACTACTAAATCAAAATGTATTTTAAAAAAACTTTTTTGACAGGTCACATGCAAATTCTAAATAAATTGAATGCATGTCTTCCAGCTATGGGGAATAGAAAGACAACACCCCCTTTGCTTTTTTTAAAATTCATTAATTTTTTTTTATCCTCACCTGAGGACACTTTTTTTTTTTCCATTGCAGAGGAAAAGGGCAGAGAGGTGGGGTGGGGGGACAGAGAGAGGAAGAGAGAGAGAGAGAGAGGGAGGGAGGTGAGAAACGTTGATTGGTTGCCTTCTCATACATGCTCCAATCGGGGAATCAAATCCACAACCTGAGTATGTGCTCTGACCAGGAATCGAACTCTTGACCTTTTGGTCTATGGGATGATGTTCCAACCACCTGAGGCATGCCATCAGGGCTGTTTGCTTAGAGGACGGTTTTATTACCTAGCAAGAGAAATAAAACTTAAGAAACAATTGAACCTACAGTCTCATCATTGCCTGATAGAGCGGATTAGCATCAGCCACATTGCTTTCTTCTGGCATATGTTCTTTGGTGTTAAAGTGGGCCATAGCAGCCCTGGCTGGTGTGACTCAGTGGATTGAGCACCAGCCTGCGAACCAAAGAGCCGCCGGTTCAATTCCCAGTCAGGGCACATGCCTGGGTTGCGGGGCCAGGTCCCCCGGCTGGAGGTGTATGAGAGGCAACCACACATTGAAGTTTCTGTCCCTCTCTTTCTCCCTCCCTTCCCCTCTCTCTAAAAATAAATAAATAAAATATAGTTAAAAAAAAAGTGGACCATAGCAAACAATTTTATCCAAGGAAGCAATCACTCCAACACCTAGAGGTCTAGTTTGCTACTAACTCAGATTTATAAACCAGCAGTGTGTGGTCCTACTCACAGCCAGAGGCAGCATGAGAGCCAAAATTAGGTTCTTTTATGATCAAGGTGGTTGACTGGTAACAGCTGAACTAAAATCTTTTCATTCTAAATCATCTCTTTTGTGTTCAATGGAGGAGAACTCTGGGGTCTCAGCCAAGTCCTTGAGCAATAACTTAAATGGATTCACAGCTCTTTTTCTGATGAAAACATTGGTTCTACCCATAGGAACTCCTGATCTTACCAGGATGTCAAGGTGAAATGGTCTTCCAACTGAGGGACAATAGAAGTCACACTTCTCAACTGTCCCCTTTGAATAGCAGCCCTCACTTGTCATATCCACAGCAGAGATGTACCTCTTTAATTTTAATCTTAGAATATCTTCACTTCTGCCTCTTATGGGATAAGGCAACTAAATTGACTGCCTTCCAGTACTTAGTCAAAACCTCCTAGGGACATCGGATACCCAAGAAAAGCAGATCGATGGACCTGTTAGCTATTCATTATGTTGCCCTCTTTTTTTTTTTCTTTTTTTTCTTTTTTTTTTTTTTTGATTGGTGGTCACTGTATGTTGCCCTCTTTATTCTATATCCTTATGAAGTTAAATAATCAAATATCAATATACCTGGACCATTTTTTTCTCAGCTTCCTGCTGCTGAGATTATTTTGTTGGGTTAAGATTTAATTCATCTTTATTGAGGGCTGATGTTCAGTATTCTTTTTTCAGACATGCAGCAGCCTATTGTAGGCCTGAACTGGGGCCAAGAGGCCCAGGTCTTGAGCAGGACATGGAGGCCCAGGTCTTGAGCAGGATTTGCAGACCATGAGACCTAGGCAAGAGGTGGCAGATTGCTGGTGGCAGTGACCTCTAACACAAGCCCCACAGACAGGTGAATGGGTCACGAGTCTGAAAGTGTTAGATGGAGCTGCAAAAATCTGAAATGAAACAGCCAGATGGAGACCAGAGAAATTAGAGAAGTAGATTCAAAGCAAAAGGAATAAGGAAGTGTCTTAAGGACTCACATGAACCACTTAGCTGCAGGGATATCTGGGCACGGCCTGGGCTGTGGGCAGGGAGGAGTGGGCAAGGCCCTACCTGGCTCAGAATGCCAATGGAAAAAACAGCGTTAGAAATACTTCTGAGGCTTTTTAAAAATTACAGTTAAAGATATTCTTCCTTACATTTTTTTCAATATCCCATATGTAAATTTTACCTCGTTGATTCCTTTTAGGAGATAATAAGAAATATGTGATTCAATACGCTTACATTTTTTTAACCTTTGCTGCCAAGGAACACAGAGCTTACAGCTGTAGTCCAGTTGGCTCATTGTAGATACCTTTTCACCTTTCTCTCATCTTTTTAAGTAGCTCTTTTCCTTGTTCCAGTTTACATTATCCTTAATTTCCTGATTTATATCCTTATTACCCAAGTATATATTAATGTGCAAGCAGCATGGAATCCTGTAACTTTCTCTCCTATCTGGGTTAGTTTCGGTTAGGGAAACCAGCACAATGGAAACATGGTTCATTGAGAGTAAAACAGTAGAACAAAGGATGCTACTTCCCTTCTCTTGGCAGAACAAATGATCCCAACAGGTATATCAGAAGCACTTCACGGTAAGCTGAGACATGGGAACATCGTGCTCTGGACAAGGTGCTGCTTTTTCCCAGACGAGAATGAATTTATCTGGAATGTTCAGCCATGATAAAACAGAGCCACTCCATTTCAGCCCATTGTATGTGCAGTGTGTACTCGGTGACATAGTGCAGCGCCTGGTGGCAGCTGAAAGGGGATTCCTGGGAAGAAGAGAAAATACAGTAAAGAAGGAGATCCCCGGGGCGGGGGGGTGAGCGGTGGATATTCTCATGCTGAACCCCTGGGTCTGATGCCCACCTTCCATACCAGTTGCACTGTGCCCGAGAGTGACTTTGCTATAGAGCCCTAACTCAGCTGTGCTGAGGGCCGAAAAAGAGGTGGTTTCTGCTTCTCAGTTCCCACCAGGATGTTGAAAGCCTGCATTTTGCCCTGTTCACCTACACTTCTTTTTTTCTTTTCCTTTCTAAATGTTGCTGTCAGTGTGCTCCACTGTAAACTATCAGATGCACAAATAACAATAGCTTCCTGGGAAACAGTCATGGCTGCAGGCGATGGTTCAGTGCCAAGGGGAGTAGTAAAGCCAAGAGCACTGTTTTAGGAAAGCCACAGCCTTCAGAGAGCAGTTTCGGGGTAACCATTCAATTCCATTAGGGACTCTGGCTCAGAATCCACCGAAGAGTTTGGTTCCAGTATCTCCTCCAGGGGAACTTAGAGCCCCACACACTCCTGGATACCCTGGTTTTCTTGTTTTATTCGTTTAGAGTTTTGGATAGACCATTGTCAGAATCTATTTTCTGATCTTGAAGTTCACGAAGAGAAAGATGGGAACAAAAGCTCGCAGACAATGGGGCTTCAATGGTGGGTCTGGTCTGCACCAAGAAATAACACATCCACAAATGCCTACTCCAGTACTTAGCAGCTTTTTGGGAATTTTTGACCTAGAGATGTAAGATGTCCCTGTCCTGGGGCTTGTCCCACTTGGGACTCTCATTGCTCAGCCAAGCATCCCTGGTTGCTAAGATGTGAGGCCAAGAAGCTTTGGCAAAGGAAGGTCTCCTGAATGTGCTTCCTTCCATCCTGGAGTGAATTAACTGGGTCAGCCAGGGTCAAGGAGCAAACATCAAGTGACACATTTTCCTCCCTCCTTTCCTAGTTCATCCCCAGACATGGCCCTCTGGGAGTGGGAGGAAGGAAATGCACTGACCAGATGGACATGCCAGGCCAGGACCCCTGGGAAGGAAAGGAAAGCGCCTCCTACTATGGTTTTTCAGGCATCCCATCCTCTTCTTCCCCCACCCCCTGCCCCACTTGGTTCACGAGATTGATCTCAGGTCCCAATAAATTCAAACACATAGGAAGATGCCAAGACGCAGGAGACCTTGACCTGGTAGATAACAATGTAAAGTACACTTATTCACCAAGCTCCTAATGTGTGCCAGGCATCATGCTTTACTTGACAATTTCTCCTTTAATCCCCAGACAGTCCTATGAGGCAGGCTTTCATGTGTATCTCTACTTTATAAAAGAGGAAAACAGAACAGGGAAATTAAATCCTTTGCCCAGGGTTGCCCAGCCAGCATTGGCAGATCTGGGATTTGCACCCAGGCAGTCTGATTCCAGAGGAAATCTGACTGAGGGCTAAACTAGAGTGAGGCTCTTGGGGCCCAAGCTGCTGAGAGAAGTACTCTTGAAAGAGGAACTGGAGTTGCCAGATTCACCAAATGAAAACACAGCATGCCCAGTTAAATTTAAATTTCAGAAAAACAACAAATAGCTGTTTAATATAAGTATGTCTCGTGTTATTTGTCTGAAATTCACATTTTACTGGGTGCCCTATTTTTCATCTGGCAGCCCTAATCATAGGGCCACTGCCATTTCTCCATCTCTTCGTGTTGTCTTCCTCTTATGTTAGGTCAGCTGTCTCCCTGCCTTCTTTAGTTTCTCCTCCTATGCCCTTCAATGGAACTTCCTAGCTCTACTCCAGCACTCAGTCTGGCTTTAAAATCAATTGTGAATCATCATCTAGTATTACCTGACTACTCTAAATGTGCCAGTGCTTAGATAGTGTTCAGAAACTCAGAGTGGTAGCCAGGGGGTGTTAGGGTACAGGCACAGGGAATCCTGCCGCCCCCACAGAAGTAGAAGCAACTGCCATAAAGAGGTACTGGGGGCGGGACATGCCATTAGGGGCCTGGGAAGACAGACTCCTCACTCCTGCCTTCATCAGAGGAGGTCTTCCGAGATATTGCTTGTGTTTCCACCTTTCTCTGTATATATTTATCTATACCATATGTCTATATTTTATTTACCTATTTCCTTATCTATCTATCTATTATCTTTACCACGACTACTTTATTCAAACATTTGGGCAAGATCAATGTGACTGTCCAGGCCAGTTAATGAGAAATGAAATCCCCATGGTACAGAGGGTCATAAGAGAAAAAGTAAGGAACGTAGCACATTGGCATGTTCCTTCTGAAAAGCATGCTTTCCTTGGATACTGTGGATCTTAAAAATATGACCCACTCTGAAATAGTCTATCCCTCCTTAATGTCCTACTAACATCAAAGAATCCACTAGGAGTATTTTACGTTTGCCAAATTTGGAAATCCTATGGACTTGAAACAGTCCTGAGCTTTAAAAAAAAATCTGTAACCCTGTGTGACCAAATGGGAATCTTTATGTGTTGTGCATAATCCTAACGAAATCTTCTGCATGGATTAAAGGCAGCTCATGGTCATTAGGTATGGTGATCATTTCTATTTCCCTCTCTGTTTTGTACAAATATTAATTTTTTTTTAAAAAGTAAGCCTTGAGACACTTTGTCTATTGTCTGATCGTATTTTTTTCATTTTCTATCATATCTCAAATTTACTTATTTCCATAAGATTTAGGGCTCCTCTTTTAGGAAAAAAAAAATTGAGTGTGTTTTGGCCACAGATGGTATCAAGTACTTCTGCCTTGGAGAGAATTAAATTTGTTTTTCCTCTTCCTTTACAGCTGTGACCTAGTTAATCGTAGGTGGGAAACAAATTCTGAAATCATTCCACTTTCTGCTTTGCAAAATCTTGCTCTGTTAAATTGTACCATGTCTTCTTTAATAACAGGAAGTCAGGTTCTGGGATCAGCAACATTTATGTTTTTTGTGCATGGAGATAAAGAAGAGTACGTGTGTTGCCTGCAGTTTCCTGGTGGTCGGAAGAGGGGAGAAGGAAGGGAGATAGACAAGAAAATAACCCAAAGATGAGTCACTCATTACTAAAACCAAAGTCCAAATGCTCTTTGTTGAGGGCACATTTTAACCTCTGAATGTTCTGGCCTCTGGGCCACGGGGACAAAGGAGTGAGTGATTCAGGGTCTCAGTATGGCTGCTTCATTCCTGCTTTTGGGGAACTCAAGCCCCAAGTATCTCATCCTAAGAAACCATTTTAACTTAGAAATAAATGTGTGTTGCTAAATATTCAGGCTTTTCAAGTCAATAAGAGGGCCCTTTTGGTGGGAAGAAAAATTCGATTCCTTTTAACAAAATGTTTCTTTTAAATACTTAATTATTTTTCAGGGGAGGGAGCAAGGAAGAGTTGGGTGGAAGGTCCTGAAGTGCTGCCTTTCCACTCTGCGTATGGAGAAGGGGTGGTTTATTAGCCCCTGCAAGGGGCGGGCTGCCCTGCTGAGGTGTTTCTTCCACTCAGAGGTGTCAGAACATGGAGGCAGCCAGAATGACCACCTGGACTTTTGACATATGCCAATAAACCATATGCAAATCAACCTGGTCCTAGCCCACTCCCACAGTAAATGCTGAGGGACTTAGCTAGTTCCCAGAGGAAATGTTAGTGGACTTAGCCAGATATGTTAACTAACCTGGTGGGGGAAAAGCAAAAAGATGTAAATGACCTACTATATGTGTTGGTAAGCAAACTCACCCTAACCGAAATGTGTGTTTGGCAAGTATAAAAACAGTGCCTGCAGAATTTCAGGTAGGAGATTCCTATGGGCCCGGAGGTGGACTGGGGGTTACCTTTCCCCCACTTCCCTTGCTCCTATGGGCCCGTGAGTTGGTCCCTGAGTTGTTTCTTCTCCTCCCTCCCCCTTTTCTCTCAGTAAACCTGTTGTCTAATCCTACAGTGGTCTTGGGGTGATTTCTCAGAACAACACTAACTGACAAAAGGTAAATTGGCAGTTCTTTAGAAGATGGTGTTGGTGTCAAAGAATGAAACTGTAAACAGTAACTATAGTGAGTGACACTATTTCTTACATCTAGTCTGTCAGCCACCCTGAATCCAGGAGGAATTCAGGGGTGTTATGGGCCTAGATCAGAGGTTTTCCAAGTGCAGTCCTTTGGCCTGAATTTCAGCCTCACCTGAGGACACAGGAGAAATACAAATGCCCGGGGTCTTGTACCAGATCAGCTCAAGCAAAACCTGTGGGAGAGGCCCGAGATCTGTATTTTAGCATGCTCTCCAGGCGATTCTCACACAGGCTGGCATGTGGGGACCGCTGGTCTAGACTCTTAGCTGATGCCATGAGTTACAGGGACTCGCCTGCAGGAGAGTGACCTCAGCGCCAGACGAGGCACTTCTCCTTGGCTGTTTGTCAGAACCCCTAGGCTGCTTTTTAAAAATGGTAATACCAGCCCCCTCCCCCTGACAGATGAAATTGTAGTTCCTAGGGGTGGGCCCAGGTGAAAGCCCGTTGTAAAAGCTCCCCAGGTGTCTCTAATGGGCAGCCAGGGCTGACAACCTTTGGTCCATGGGAAAGGACGGAGGGTTGCTCACTCGGGTGAAATGCTGACACCTGGGAAAGGGAGAAGGCAGTCCCTAGTGCGGGGCCCAAGGAGGCCCTGCAAACTTGCCATTCCAGGCAATGGAGACACCAGAGGCCACTGGTGGTTTCACTGTCCTCATCCGGCACTGTGGGGGTGGGGGTGGGTCTCATTTAGAGCCAGTTGGCCGTATTCAGACCCCTCCTTGCTGGTCCTGTCCAGCCACAGGTATGAAAACTGCCAACATTCCATTTCTGAATCTGCGCTGATAGAGTCTGGCAGAGTTCCAGGAGGCAGAGTCTGGCATCTGAGCCTGGTATCCAGTGGCCAAGGGTGTGGCAGGGAACCCATGTCCCCAGTGTGTTTGTTTCTCCCTAAACTCAGGCCGAGCTGGTGGGCTAGTGCCCTTGCCCCTGCTCTGCACCTGCTTTTCCATGGAGGCTAGAGCCACCAGGGCTGCGGTCCTGACACCCTGCTGCACCCTTGCTAGCCCTGCTTCTAGGAGGGGGCCCTTCTTCAAATCAGAAAAGATCCTAATCCCTCTCTGCTGGCTTTTCATGTCCTGGTGCCTGACCCTAACTCACACCCACTAACCGATGTTCAGGGTAATTTAAATGGGGCCACAGCCTCAATCAGCCTGTAGCCAGTGCAATTTGCTCAGTGGGCACCACCCATAGCCAGCCTCCTCCCTTTTCCCTGGCCCTCAGCAGAGGAGCCAGCCTGCCTCACTATGAAGGGCCCATGATCACAACGAACAGAGTAGTCACTGCTGCATGCCTAGGAGGAGGGAACTCTGAGGGCCATGCAGCATGCCTTGGCCCTGAACATGTGCGCTGCACTTCAGTTCTGGCGTAGGAATGAGAATGCAAGTTAAGGAGACATAGATAGTAAAGGACAGGGCCAGCTGAGTCTCATGAATGCAAATGAGCCCTGGGTCACCCAGGACCACCAAGCAGGACTCGCTGGGGCAAACAGATGCTGCATGCGAGTGCTGTGGGTCTGTCTGTGAGAAAAGACCCAACCCTCCTAAGGATAGACCCAGGGATTGAACAGAGCAGAAGCAGTAGGTGATAGGATTAGTACCTAACATTATGGCACATCCTCAGAAAATTAAATATAGAATCACCATATGATCCAGCAATTCCCGTTCTGGGTATACACTCAAAAGAAATGAAAGCAGAGACTCGAACAGTTATGTATGTCCATGTTCACAGCTGTGTGACTCACAAGAGCCAAAAGAGGGAAACAGCTCCATGTCCGTCAACGGACAGAAGGACAAACAAAGCATGATATATACATAGGATGGAATTCAGCCTTAAAAAAGAAGCCTATTCTGACACATACTCTGACATAGATGAACCTTCAGGATATTATGTTAAGTGAACCAAGCCAGTTACAAAAAGACGGGCACTGTGTGATTCTGCTTATGTGAGGAACCTGGCGTACTCCAATTCAGGCAGAAAGTAGAAGGTGGTTGCCAGGGGTTGGGGGAGTTGTTGCTTAATGGGTACAGAATTTCAGTCTGGCTTTCTGAAAATGGACGGTGGTCTCAGCTGCACAACAATATCAATGTACTTAATACCACATAAAGGTGGTCAAATGGTAAATTTTATGTCTGTCTTACCACAAGTTTAAAACAATCAATATCTGAAATGTCGAGGATTGTGGGGTGTGAAACCCAACAGGTAATGCTTCCATGTGTCCCACAGGACATGGGGAGGGGTTGTTAACCTGGGTCTAGGCTGTACATGCACCATTTCCTGAACCCCCTGCTGCGTGGGCTGCTCAGGCTTTCACATTTTGTAATCCATCCTGAGTTTTGGTAGAGCAGGGGTGCTCCCATGAGAGAGTGCCTCAGGCCACTTAATTGTGGTCAAACTCAGGAAGGAGATCACAGACCTGCCCTTTACTGGGGGTTAATTAACGAGAAGTCTGGGCCCAGCTGTGCTACAATGAAGCCATTGTCCCGGATTTATTAAGAGACACTAACATAAGGCACTTAGTTCCTAAGAGGCTCTTGGAAGGAGAATCTTAAATCATCACCTTTGTTTCTGCACAAGGGGTATATAACCAACAAACACCCTGATCCAATTTTCTTCTCCTCTAGTGGAAATTTACCTCAGCTTATACCACACAGATACCTTCTCTTAAAATAAAAAAAAAATCATGATATTCTGTTTTTCATGACAAATCAAACAATAAATTCTAAGTTGGTTTTCCTTACAGATTTTCAGATGCTTTCATGGCCTAGGTGGGTGTAATTACATGTTTTTTCTCTTAAGTCATTCAAGGGAGTTCAATTTCTTTCCATAGGTCATTTCCCTGGCACCTCCTGGTTCTCCAGTTTTAGGGCTGCCTGTTGAGGAAGAGGACTGCTTGCGAATTCAGTGACACACTGAGCCTGGGTTAAGTGAATGTTTCACTTACATGGGCTGCTCAATCTCTATCAGAAATTGGTGGGAATGGAGGAGATCCAAATACAGTCATGCATCACTTAACAATGGGGATACTTTTGAGAAATGTGTCCTCAGTCAATTTCATCATTAGGCAGTTGGTTCGAACGTGATAGAGTGCGTTTACACAAACCTAAATGGTGTGGCTTACTGCACGCCTAGGCTATCAGGGATAGCCTATTACTTCTAGGCTACGAGCCTGTACAGCATGTTACTGTACAGAGTACTGTCGGCAATTGTAATAGCGGTAAGTATTTGTGTATCCAAACATAAAAAAGGTACAGTGTAACAGATAAAAACTGGTACAAGGCACTTACCATGAATGGAGCTTGCAGGACTGGAAGTTGTCCTGGGTGAGTCTGTGCATAAGCCGCAAGCGATATTACTATACACTACTGTAGCCTTATAAACACTGTACAGTTAGGCTATGCTAAAGTTATTAAAAATACTTTTTATTCAATAACAAATTAACCTCAGCATACTGTAACTTAATTTTATAAATGTTTTAATATTTTTAGCTTTCGACTCCTTTGTAACAGCAGCTTAAAACACAAGCACATTGTAACAACCTTACATCAGCTATGATATCACTAGGAAACAGACAATTTTCAGCTCCATTGTAATCTTACGGGGCCACTGTCATACATGCAGTACTTGACTGTAGAGGGGGTTTCAGGTGGCTGATGAAAGTAACCTGGAACAACCTTACTTTTTCCTCCCCTGCATACTTGCACTATGGTGGTCCCCACTTACCTGCTTCCACCTGCAGGTCAGTTGTGTCCCACTGGGAGCTTGAGACCGACTGCTGCCCTAATAGGGAGGATATAAAATCTCCTGGCATATGGAGCAGGGTCCAGCCTGTTGAGCTTTCCCTTTAGTTTTCCATCCAGCTGTGACCACCCTGGCTTGCTTTGTTTATGTATCTTTCATTGCGTTTGCTCCTGAGCCACCTAGCTTTCAGCCTCCTGGTTGACCTGAACTCTGGACTCATTATTTACAGATATTTTGCTTGGCTGCTTTGTGCTTGTTATTCACCTTAAAATTCTGGATGACTCTGGATGTCTGTGATTACTGTCCTGATTTCCTAACCATAATTTGCCTAGATCTCTAACCCCAAAATTGTTCTTGATTTTCCAAGTTCTGTTGCTAAATCTTAAGCCCTTTCTGCTAATTCTTGGTCAGCCATGGATACAAACAGACTATGCTACCTATAATTTAAATGGTTTCAAAAAGCAGCACTCCAAGTTAAGTGTTTTTATCTATTAGATGTCTTAATGAGAAAATACAGTATTAATTCTTCAGTGGTAGCCTAGACAACTAAAAAAAAATTAATAAGATTATCTTAAAACAGCACTAAGTTTTAATACAGAAGTTCTGTTCATGGGCTAATCCAGTCCCCATTGACCTCCTCAATGTAGAGAACTCATGCTTGCTTTTGGTTTTGTTTTCTGTGTTTGGAGGTTTTCTGTCATCGTTGCTATGGGTATTGCTTTATGAGAGGATTTTTCTTAAGTTTAGGAAACATGATAGGCTAGAATAAAATAGACTTTTTGCCACAGCCATGTTGGGATACAGTCTCTAGAACCAGGCATAATTGTGGGATTATTGGAGTCTCTACCCTTGGACTTTGCAATGCTAACTAAGGATGCAGAGCTCGGGGGGGCGGGGGGGGGGGACAATGTGAAGGTCAGTGGATAGTCTCCCAGCTGGGTTCTTCGGATGTCCAGACAGCTATTACATCTCTGTGTTCTTTTTCCCCTTGAAACAAGCATTCTAACAAACAGAGACAAAAATGTAACCTAGAAAATGGCTTCCAGAAGTCATTAGTCCACCAAAATTGCATCTGACCCAAAGAAGCTACAATGACCCCACCTACATTATCAAGACCATTCCATTCCCATTTATCAGCCTCCTGCATTGTCATTGTTATTGTCTGTCAAGCCTTCATTACTGAATAAGAAAGGGGATGTAGGGCTAATGCTAAGATGCAGGCTCTTTCAGAAGCCAAAACAAGAAAAATGGTACCTCCTGTTAGGGAGTTTTAGCTACTCCAGGGTAGACATTATGAAGGCATGTCAACCAAAAGCAGCAGGAAAAGTCACAGCCTATACTTTTATACAAAATACACATTTTCGTTCATTCAGTACTCATGACATTCCTATTCAGTTCAAGATACTAGGGTTAAAAAAAAAGTAACATGACTAAATTAGAGTAGAGAGGAAAGAGATTTTACTAGAAATGAATAACACTTTTTAAAAAAAGGAAAACCCACTAATACATTATAAACAACATACTACAGAAGGTCTTCAAATAACATTATTTAGTTAAATGTAATTTTGTTGTAATGTTGAGGAGCTCTTGTTTATGTTAATTAGCCAGTGGTAAAGTTGGTTTCATTATATGTCATTTTTCTTAAAGTTACAGAACCTATCAAAGATGTTAAGTGGGGACTTACTGTATCAGCAGTTGGGTCAAGAGCGAAATGGAATTTAAGCTATAGGTGAAAACTAAGTGAGCTTTCATCACTATTTACCTCTTATAAATTCCACTTGCCTTCCTTTATGTAGGAAGAGAAATGTTAACTTCACAGCTTCTAGACACAAATTTTCTAAGTTATTCTAGGTTCTCACTTGGAGAGTAAAGTGTTCATTATCTCTCAGCAACTCTCTTCTGGGCATTAACTCATCTTCTTCTCCTGTGAGAAAGAAGTGGTTCCTAAGCTCCTGCCCTTCTCAGTGGAGACCCACTTCTCCAAGCAGAGAGAGATGTTCCTTTGTTGTGAATGGGACTCCTTCTTCACAATTTTGCTCCTGGCGGGCCCTGGACCATGGCCCTTCCACGTGTATGTAACTCCTAAATAAAACAAGGCTTATATATTTGCACATCAGGCTAGGATCACATGAACACATGTTGTAAAATATATGCTCAAGAACCATCCTTGGCCCCTGAGTTCCATGGAAACCAAATACCAGGAGATTAAGAAAAGAGAAGCTGGGGTCATTTGATTTCTCTCATTCAGGGCCTAGGTCAATTCAATCCAGACAGCCCTGACTTTATTTCTGTTGGGGTCTGGCATGTATTTGAGAACTGACTTTCATAACCATGGTAATTGATAGGATGACATCACTTTTATGGCTGAAAGACCACTTGTATAGCAGTTTGTGAAGCTTGGAGAAAATATTTCTAAATTTAGCTCTTGGCATGCAACTCTGGAGCACTTAAGCCAGAGGGCAGCTCCTGCCTTCCCCCCATCTACTTTCCCAAGGACCCAAAATATTTTTATATACACAGCCAGGCATTTTTCAAAAATTATTCTCCTACCCCCAAATGAACAGAATGTGCTCCCTCGCATTTATATAAACGGGTCTTTCAGGTTCTCAGGTTGAGGCCTGATGACGCGATGATGACTCTTCGTCAGAGCTGTGACATTTCCCAGACCCAAATATGGGATTAAATGTGTTAGTGAGCAGTTCTGAAATGCCTCAGGATTTCAAAAGATTGTTTGGGTTTGAGTATTGCACGTTGCCCACTCACTTAACATACACGCGCTATTTCTAAATAGCCTTCCCCCAAAGAGCTGGCATTGGGATTGTGAAGTGACAAATGGGAACTTCCAACATCGTCTGGACTTTTGTTCCAGATGGTAGGCATGAGAGTGTCAGCAGCAGGAGGGGGTGCAGATAAAGGGGAGCTGGAGATAAGGGAAGAGAAATGGCTGAGCTCCTGTGCACTCCCCACCACTGTTTCCCCAGAGTCCGTCTGCTGCAGCAGCATGCTTGAGGCCTAGCGGGGGCCGCAGGCCAGCCTTCTAAAGCCAGCCTGTCTGCTTGCTGCCCACATCCGCCCTACCCAATGGCCATGTCATAGAATTCATTTAGGAAAGCAGGAATGCTACCACTTCATACCCACCAGGATGGATAAAGTAAAAAAGACAGGCAGGAACAAGGTTGGTGAGGATGTGGAGAAATTAGAACCCCTCGTACATTGGTGGTGGAAATGTAAAATGGTGCAGCTGTGATGGAAGATAGCTCGGCACTTCCTCAAAAGATGAAATGTAGTTACCATATGACCTGGCAGTGCCATTCCTGGATGTCAACCCTAGAGAAATGAAAAATGCATATCCTCCCCAAAACTTGTATGTGAATACCCATAGTAATGTTATTCATAGTAGCCTCCCAATGGGATGCCCAAATGCCTACCCCTGGGTGAATGGATAAGCAAAATGCAGTCTATCCACACAATGGATTTTTATACAGCAAGGAAAAGGAATGCAGTGCTGACACTTACTACAACATGAATGAACCTTCATAACATTATGCTTACCAAACAAAGCCAGTCCCAAAAGTCACATTTATATAAAATGTCCAGAATAAGCAAATCTATAGAGACAGAAAGTAAATTAGTGGTTGCCAGTGTCTGGGGGCAGGGGGAGGGAGGGAAATGGGGAGTAATGGTGCCAGCTAATGGGTATAGAGTTTCTTTGGGGGCTGTTGAAAATGTCCTAAATTTAGATTGTGTTGATGGTTGTACAATCCTGTGAATATACTGAAAACAACAACAACAGCAGCAGCAACACTCGATTGAGGGGGGGAGAGGGGGAAAGGAGGGAAAGAAGGGGAAGGAGGGTCTAGTCAAGGAACTAGTATAATTGACCCATGGACATGGACAAGTAAATGAGGATGGACTGTGGGAGCGGGGGGAGGTGGATGGAACAGGGGAGAGCAAAGGGGGGAAAATGGCACAACTGTAATAGAAAAACAATTAAAAAGAATTAAAAAAAAAGAAATTCTAAGCAGTATTTTTTTCAGGAATAGAAAAGTGAGCCTAGAGAAAATGTCCAAAAATATAAACAAAATGATGAACAAAAGAATTGGTAAATATATATAAACAATATGAAGGTTAATTGTATTAAAAAGTAATAATAAAGTTAAGTGAGGTTAAACATCAAACAAAATTTTAAAAGACCCTAAAGTACAGTAGAAGTGTTACTGAAGGGAATAAATGGAAATTAAATATTAAACCACTCAAATGTACATGTTAAGGTGGATAAAGTGTTCTGTATATAATTTGTATCTCAACAAAGTGTTTTGTTTTTAAAGAACACTAACAAAGAGCTATGGGCTACCTTCCTTTAACAAATAAACATCTAGTTCTGCCTAGATCAGCATTTTGGTTACATGTGGAGATTTAATAATAAAAGCATTCAGTGGATAGAAGAAACAAAATGCACAATAGATTTAAACCTATGTTTGAGTCCTGTGTTGGAAGTCAGGAAGGGAATGTAGAATTAAAATGTGAATTTTCAGTGAAGAGCTGAGAAGGTCCATATATGGTGCAGAAAAGTTAACTGCACACAAAACCCAAAAGGAGTCTGCTTTCTCCAAAGCCTGAAAATATGGTTGACGGATGTTTCTGACAACATCCCTGCTTTCCCCTTACTGTTGGGAGTTTATTTATTTTCCAGCACCTTCTCGGGGTCACTTTGGAATAAGTTGCCTATTGATCCTTTTTAGTTCTTCCAAGAGAACAGATGTGCCTTACAGTATGGCCTTAATTTAGGTTGAAATGTCTTGATATTTGGGGCCTCAACTGGACTGGACTTTGATGTTGGAGAATCTGCCCTTTACCTTCAGTTGCTGTCAGTAAAAGATAACAAAACCCATCTAAGAGAATCTTTTTAAACATACTATTTTTGCCTCCTGGTAGCTGACTTTGACCTACCACAGAGCATAGGAGTTCGCCAGTCTATCTTAGGGCTGCCATTGTCTGACACAGATATCGATAAATAATCAGCAAATAAGTAAGATGAGTTACCTTCAGTGCATTTCTGAATATATTTCTTTGGTTGCTATATATATACTTCTGTGTGTGTGTGTGTGTCTGTGTCTGTGTGTGTGTGTGATTTCCTATGTCTTCATGTATTTGCAAATTTTGTTCATAACTTCACTACATATTACTTGCAACTTAGAGTTTTTCTGAGTTCTTCTCAAGGCGGTAATTAGGTCTAGAAACATCCCTAGAGTCAGGCAAAGGCATTTATGGCTTTAAAACTATATACCTCTATCTTTATAAAAACAACAAACTAGGGTCTGGGAGCAGGGACAGAAAACACAGAGGTGTGGAGATAGAGACAGGGCAGCCAATCAGTATTTCTCTCTGGAGTCAATGGACATATTCTTGAGTGAGGATTAAGAAAAGAGAAAAGAGAAAGCAAGGACATCATTATGGTTAATGATCGTGTACTATTTGCACACACAGCTTCTCAGGTGCCATTGTGGCAGCTGCCCTGTGAAAGTGAATTAGTGCCCTGACCAGTGTGGCTCAGTGGGTTGGGCACAAAATGAAAGAACACTGGTTCAATTCCTGGTCAGGGCACATGCCTGGGTTGTAGGTTCAGTCCCCAGTCTGGGAATCAATGTTTCTCTCTTTCTCTTTCTTCTTCTCTTCCCACCTCTCTAAAAATAAATAAATAAAGTCTTCAAAAATAATTTTTTTAATCTGAATTAGCAGAATCAGATATGACTGAAAAGAGATTGGGCCAGTGAAACTGGGCAGCATCCTCTACCAGCACTGGGGTATACCTAGTTCCTATCTCCTGTGCTTTCAAGGGCTGGAAGGTGTCTGCTGATATCACCAGGATTGGATTGCAGGTTCCAGAGCAAGTCTCCGAGGAAGATGTCCCTGTCCCCATGAGTGGTAAAGAATTCAGAACAGTCTAATTAGGTCTCACCCTTCTCAGGAATTCGTCGGCAGCCGTCCGTCTCGAGAGACGATGGTGTAGCTTCTTAAGTGTCTATCTGCACCGCCGAGAATGGCTGTGCAGTCCGACTCGGGAGTGACACGGTATCTGTCTCCTCCCGTGTTGAATCGACATCTTACAATGACGCTGGAGTGTCCTCTCCAGTGAAGCTGAAGCTACAGAGCCTCGAGAGACGATGGTGTAGCTTCTTAAGAGTCTATCTGCACCGCCAAGAATGGCTGTGCAGTCCGACTCGGGAGTGACACAGTATCTGTCTCCTCCCGTGTTGAATCGACATCTTGCGATGATGCTGGAGTGACCTCTCCAGTGAAGCTGAAGCTACAGAGCCTGGGCAGGGTGATATGGAGGGTCTGCTGTTGCCCATGCAGCAGACCCCCCCTCTCTTCGCAGCTGAGGGATCCAAGGGAAAGACGGAGTCAATACAGCTTGGCTTCAGGTGCGCCGCAGGAGTTGCCGGTGTTGACTACAACGTCAAACCGCCTTAGGGACTCCGGCTCCGGATTTTCTGTCGGGGTTTACTCCCTTAGCCTTTCCCCTGAAGAGGTATGCCGCAAGGCAGCGGAGGTTTTTTGGAGTCAGAGTTTTCCTTCTCTGATGTGCCCTGACTGGAAGATCGAACCAGCGACACTTAGCTCGCAGGCCGACGCTCAATCCACTGAGCCAAACCAGCCAGGGCCAACATATTAATTCTCAGGAATTAATATGTTGGTATTCAGGCATTTTTTAAAGCTTATTATGGCACCTTTAGACTTAAAGGATTCCCAGACCGTAAGTTAAATATAAAGTTAACTTTAAAAAAAGTTCAAGTCACATTATTTAATCAGAGAGTAAAGAATACCTTTAAAACTGCTCCTATCTGTTCCATAATTACACACTTTGTATAAGAGCCTGGTTCACAGCCCAGATCCCCAGAGGACGGAGACCATGTGCTCAGGGGTACAGACAAAAGGTAACTATGATATAGCTGGTCTTTGTTTTTCCTTGAAAATACCAAGGTGATTAGGTAATGTTAATGGGACAATCATTTTCCGCATACCATTTGTTTTTTTATTTAGCTTTCTTTCTTTCTTCCTTCCTTCCTTCCTTCTCATCTCTCTCTCTCTTCCTCTCTCTCTCTCTCTCTCTCTCTCTTTCTCTCTCTCTCTCTCTCTCCCTTCCTTTTTAAAATAAAACTCTCTCTGCTGATGGGGTGTTTGTAGAAAGGCAAGATTCCTTAGAACTCCCCCCGCCCCCACCACCTTTTATTACAGAGTGTGTGGAAATAAAGGAATAATATACAGGAATGAAATCACACATAATGTGTTACCCCAGAGCTATTACTCATGGAAAAATGATAAAATTCATCAAAGCACAGTTTAAATGAAAATGGCCTCCTCATATTTATTAAATTAAATAATGTATCAATTCATAGCAGCAGGAGAAAAGGGACTAAGAGAAAATGATTTCAAGAAACACAGATTTTGAAATAATCTCAAGAGCTTCATGTTATCAGTGGTAGGTAATGTCCTTGCACAACCTGATTGTGGTGAGTGTTCCAAAAAATAAATAAATAAAATCAGATACATGCCATGCTCTGTGTAATCGCTTTAAGTATATTGTCTCATTTAATCCTCATAACAACACTATGAGGTTGGTATGATTCCTACCTTACAGATAAAGAGATCTGTCAAAGAAGTTAATTTGTCTAAGGTCATGCAGTCGGTGGTAGGACCACATTTAAACTGAGGTATGTCTGACTTCGGGTTAGTGGGTTATGTGCTCCACTTCCATTTTGATGATATTGTAGGTTCAAGTTGAAGGGAAGGAGGGAAGGAAGGAAGGAAGGAAGGAAGGAAGGAAGGGAGGGAGGGAGGGAGGGAGGGAGGAAGAGAGGGAGGGAGAAGAGAGGGAGGGATAGGAAGACCGTACACCAGGCAGATATCCCTCAGTAACTGCCATGGTTTTTCAGGGCTATCCAACCAAGATGCTACTGAGACTAAACACATCCCTTCTCTTAACTATCCAGCTTGTATTTTGGATGAACGTCTCCTACCCATTGCCTCTCCTTCCTGCTCTGGAATCTATTAAATGAGGATGCACATGCCTTTATGAGACATGGTTTAAAGTAATCAAACTCAAAACAACTGAGTTGACATCTCAAATTTCTGTACCATGTTCAGCTGGGTGTCTTTCCTTGGGTTGAGATTCACATGGCTGATCCAATATATTGCTATAATGAAGTCGTAGAGATTTGGAGGAAATGCCCCATGGTGGGGAAATGTGGAATATTTTGCCTTTGCCTTCTTTATCTACTTTCCTCCCAGACTGAGGATGTTGATAATAAATCATCAGGTAAACTTTCTTACAGCCCTTTTCATCCTAACCTCCACTTAGGAAGTTTCCAAAGAAAATGCCTGTGTTTACAAATTGGCCACAGAAATAGCAATCTCTCCAGGGTTGATATAAGATGGTCCTTTTTGCTTCGCCATGCAGACTCGCGTTAGTTTTCTAATTTTGAAAGAGTTAAGAGAAAAGATGGAATGCCTCGGGAATGTTGGCAGGGAGGCTGCGGCTCCCTCCTCTCTGCTTCTCACCCTGGACGAACTCCCGGAACCAGGAAAACTGTGTGGTGACTCTGGGTTCATGCTCTTCCCTCCACAGCTAGCTCTGTGTCTTGGAGAGGGAGGGATGTGCAGTTATCTGCGGGGTGAGCCTTGTTTTCACCTTGTCCCTGGAGAGCTCCCAGAGACAGGGAGAAAACATTTTGAATCAGGAGCCATTTGCTAATCCTTTTGGGAAAACAGTCCCTGAAGATTAGTGGGGGTGGTGGTGAGAGAAGGTAGGGGAGAGGAGAGTGGAACAAGAGGAAACAAAGTTATTT
This sequence comes from Furipterus horrens, assembly GCF_987537825.1. Taxonomy (NCBI): domain Eukaryota; kingdom Metazoa; phylum Chordata; class Mammalia; order Chiroptera; family Furipteridae; genus Furipterus; species Furipterus horrens. The sequence continues at coordinate 140,677,585 of NW_028327172.1, read as the reverse complement.
TGACTGCATTTTTTCCTTGCCTGATTAAATCTAGTGACATTTGAACTTTGCGTTACTGAAAGAACCCAGCTCTAGTAGTATGTGGGGTCTGGGACCAGAGGGTAAAGGCGGGGCCTAGAGCTTGCAGGGCTGCAGGGTCGCCTGGCACGGAGGACCTGCTCTGTAGCTGGGACCAGCTGGTGCGGGATCTGCTTGCCGGGAGCTGAGGACGTGCGGAGGGGAGAGCCTTCGGGTCCTGCAGCTGATGCTGAAACCATGGTGCTTCTCCAGGGCTGTCTACCAGGTGGGACCTGCAGCTATTCTTTGCAGCATGAGAAATGTAGGGGCTGGTGGTGAAGGGGTGAAATTATTGTCACCTGTTTAGGATTGTGAAGTGTGTTATACTAAATGGGGGTGGGGGTGATTAACATTAATTGAATATCCTCGTGGAGGTACCAGGTGCTGTGAGAGGTGCCTGATAATCAGTATCTAATTGTTTTCCAAACCACCAAATACAGTAGGTGCTCATGTCACCATTTTGGTGATGAGGCTGTTGAAACTCAGAGAAGGACTTAAAAGTTGTTCCAAGTCACCCAGCTGATAAAGGCAGAGCCCTGCCATTTAAACCAAAGATTTTCTGGCCACAGAGATGAGGTTGCTCTTTTCACAAGTTCATGCCCCTCTTATAAGCAACTCTGGGTTCTCAATGTGTGTGTTGGGGTGGTGACAAGCTGGTAAGGGACATATGGCTCTGGGGACTGGAGGCAAGGAGGGAAGAATGCTGAGCAACAATATCAAGTCTTTGTTCTCACTTCCCTGTCCCTTTGGTGGCTTACCGAGTGGCCTCTGAAGTCACACATTCACACAAACTTCTTCTAAAGAGAACATTTTCTGCAGGAAGGTAGGCCTTCTGAATCAATGGGCTGGGGTTGCAGAGCACTTAAAAGGGGGAGACAGGAGCATCAGTTTTCCCTGTTCTTCCATCCAAACTTCAGCCACAGAAATTTCAGTCCCCACAGCTCTAGCCCAGCCTCAGAGGAAGGAGCCAGACCGACTGAGTGGGGAGGGCGGGGCGGGCGCAGGGAGGATATGAAGGCAAACCTGGACCTGGTTCTTGATGGGGATGTCAGTACCTCTTCCTCAGTTGACAGTGTTTTGTAACCCAGTTTATTTCACTAAGTAAACTTGAGTGGTTTTGGCCCTCTCCCCCAGTTAGCTGGCTCACCATATGCTTGGAACCAAGCAGGCACAGCTGGCCTTTGGATTTTTAGGTGTAATTTGGCGGCGTATAATCCCTTAATGAACTGTAATGATTAAACAACGCGGACCATGTAGCCGCCCTTCCTCCCTCCCTTCCTTGTGGAATGTCTGGACTTACATTGAAGTGACAGCTTTTTGGAAGAAGTGCCCAAGAGCCCTGGGTTGATCTGACAGAGAAGCACAGCCCTCCCAGGACCCTGCTCCCTCCTTTTCATCTGCCCTTTGGCAGTCGGACTGAAGGCCGGTCAAGTGATTTCTGGAAACGAGATTTTTCCTCCAGAATTCTTGTGTTTGAGGGGCACATACCTATAGTTTTACTATTAACAGTAAATGCGTCCATGATCCTACATAAATGAAATGTGAGAGAAATATTTCCAATGACAAGTTGTGAATCTGAAAGAAATCTGGAAAAAAATCTCCCTGATGGGAGATTCAATTAGTCATGTGATTGTTTTGTCCGTTTGAAGAGTTTTCTGAAGTTTAGAGTCAAATCTCAAACAGCTTGGCATTTGGGGGTAATTTCTTAGTCAAGGTACTTCTGTTTTAGCTATGCTGTGCTTGTGAATGAATTTGAGGTCCCTGGCTTCCTACCTCCATCTCCCCCTTTCTTTTTTATCTCCTGTTTGCCTTCTTCATTTCTCATAAAGGCGCATAAAAGCCAAGGTTCTAAATCAAGTAAGCAGGGTGGACTTGCCCCACTTCGAGGGACTTTTTCAGGACTTCCCTTAATATTATAAGTGCGCTGAAAAAAACATTGAATTTTATTGGCTACCAGATTTGGAAAAATAAAATTGTTGTTGCCCAACCTCTATTCAGTTCATCAGACACTGAGAAGCAAGCAGTGTGTGCTTGTCCTCTGCTTTCTCCCTTATAGATTCAGGGCAATAGCTTCATAGCCACATGAGAATTAAATAAGGGCACATTTGCTAAAGTGTGCTGCAAATAAGTATATACAGATGGGAAATGTTGTGTTTTAATGTACTGTATTCTTAAATGTTGTTTTGTTTTTTTTTATCTTGGGAAACTTTCAGCAAGAGTGCCTTTATTTTTTTAGTGATAAGGTGACTAATGGCCATTTTTTATGTATTTTGTTTAGGAAATTAATTGTCTAGGAAAACCTGTGTTCCCTTTTTTCTGTCACTCTGCTACTCTCAGACTCACAGCACTTTCTGACCCCAGTGATGGGGATTTCCCCCACACCAAGCAATTCTGACACTAACCGAGCTGGTGCAGACCCGGTTAAGGGCTCAGTCCCACAAGATTGCCTGCTCCCACTTCAGAGGCCAATCCTCAGTAGTAGGTCCCAGGTTACCCATACTTCTGTCTAAGTTGGCTACAAACTGAAGGTTTTCATGATCCCTTCCCTGGGTTTAATCATTTTCTAGAACAACTTAAAGAACTCAGAAACATTTACCAGTTTGTAGGATGAAAGACAAGATAAAGGATACAGGTGAACAGCCAGATGAAGACATGCATAGAGTTTGGGAGGGTTCCGAGGGCAGGAGCTTCTGTCCCCGTGGAGTTGGGGAGTGTTGCCCTCCTGACATATCGATGTCTTCATTGATTTGGTGGAAAGCTATTGTGACACCGCCGCCCTCCCCCACCCCACCCCGTACTTTGGGGATTTTTGTGGATGTGTGCATGATCTCATATCATGGTTGATAATTAACTGAATCCTCAGCCCCACTCCTCTTCCTAGAGGATGGGGGTGGGGCCGAAAGTTCCAAGTCTCTAATCATGGCTTGGTGTTTCTGGTGCCTAGCCCCCATCCAGGAGCCGCCCAGAAGCACATCACTAAAACAGAACACACTCCTATCACCCAGGAAATTCCAAGGGATTTTGGAACTCTGTGTCAGGAACCAGGGTCAAAGACCAAATATGAAAACAAAAGATGTTCCCAGTGCTTTTATCACTTAGGAAATTACAAGGGTTTCAGGAGCTCTGTGCCCGGGACTGGAGACAGAGACCAAAATCTGTTTTTTCTGCTATTTCATAGCAGTGCTTTCATGGTTTACAGTTTCTCCATTGGCTAAGGTCATGGCTGTCGAACCCTGGCTAGACTTGAAATTCAACTCGGGAGCTTTTAATGTCACCCATGCCCAAGCCCGACTCCCAAAGATCCTGATTTAATTGATCTGGAGCCCGTGTATTGGTATGCTGTCAAAGCTTTCCAGGTGAGTCTAGTGTGCACTCCAGCTGGAGAGCCCCTGAGCTGAAGGAGGTTCATTCTACTGTCCCGTAGTAAACAGATGCTTACAAAACCCTCACTAAGCAGCATCAAAATCACTGGGGAAAGAGGACACTTTAAAAATCTATGTGTTGCCCTGTCAGTAGGTTCAGTTGATTGGAGCGTCATACTGTAAACTGAAGTCACAGGTGTGATCCCCAGTCAGGGCACATACCGAGATTTCAGGTTGGGTCCCGGTCGGGGTACATATAGGAGGCAACTGATAGATGTTTCTCTCTCACATCAGTGTTTCTCTCTCTCTCTCTCTCTCTCTCTCTCTCTCTCTCTCTCTCTCTGTCTTTCTCTCTCTCTGTCTTTCTCTCTGTCTCTCAAATCAATAAGTTTATCCTTGGGAGAGGATTTTAAAAAGAAATAAAAGATCAGAGGTAATGACAAGATCATTATAGGTATTAACTCAGTTCAAATTAAGTCTGTTCCTTAGTCTACACAGAGCACTCAATAAATGTTATTTTTATTATGTTTACCCCAAACCATGAAGAGAGTGTGATTCGTTAGTCAGGATGGCAGTGACCTTCTCTGGGACAGGGTCCACTGCAGCTCTGGAGGGAAACTTATCTCATTTCCAGATCCTCATCATGCTCCCCAGAGCGGCTCCGGGTGTGCTTTAGCATTGAAGGCAGCTCCAGTCTCATTTCTGTAGGAATGTTGGTCTTTCTGAAGTGCCACTTACCCAGTACTTGATCACATTACTTTCCCAGGTGACAGTAACTATGGAGCCTTAAATGTCCATAATTGGGAGTGGAGAAGCTTTAAAAGGAGAATAATTTTTTAAATTATACAAATTTAGCTGTGCAAGGAAAACCACAGCACATTACAAATGTAAGAAAGCATCACAAAATCCGGAAAAATGACACAAGTTTATTAACTGCTTAACACATCTCTATTAATACATTTTTCCTTGCATATTTTGGCTGTTTATTATTTTTTTCTTAATTTTTTTTTCAATTACAGTTGACACTCAATATTTTTATATTACAGGTAAACAGCATAGTGGTTGGACATTCATATAATTTATAAAGTGATCCCCCCGATAAGTCTAGTACCCACCTGGCACCATACATAGTTATTACAATATTATCGATTACATTTTCTACTTTACATGCCCATGACTATTATGGAACAACCAATTGAACTTCTTACTCCCTTCACCTCTTCACCCAGTCCCTCAACCTTCCTTTCATCTGACCATCAGAATGTTCTCTGTATCTATGAGCCTTTTTATGTTTTGTTTGTTTACTTACTCTGGTTTTTAGATTTTACATATAAGTGAAGTCATATGGGATTTGTCTTTTCACTTAGGACTACCCTCTGGGTCTATCCATGTTGTTACAAATGGTAAGATTTCATTATTTCTTATGGCTGAGTAATATTCTATTGTATATACGTACCACTTCTTCTTTACCCACTTGCCTATTGATCAGCAGTTGGGTTGCTTCCACACACTGTCTATTGTAAATAACACTGCAATGAACATAGGGTGCACATATCTTTTCAAATTAGTGTTTTGGATATCTTTGGATAAATACCCAGGAGTGGATTTGCTGGATCATAGGTAGTTTTACTTTTAATTTTTTGAGGAACCTCTATACTGTTTTCCATAGCAGTTGTACCAATTTACAATCCCACTAACAATGAAGGAGGGTTTCTTATCTCTACATCCTTGCTAACACTTGCTGTTTATTGATTTATTGATGATAGCCATTCTGACAGGTGTCAGGTGATGTCTCATTGTGGTTTTAATTTGCTTTTCTCTGATGATTAATAACATTGAGCATCTTTTCATATATCTGCTGGCCATCTGTCTGTCTGTCCTCTTTGGAGAAATGTTCATTCAGGTGCTCTGCCCATTTTCAAATTGGATTTTTTTTGGTGTCAAGTTATATTAGTTTTTTATAAATTTTGCATATTAACACCTTATCAAATGTATCATCAGTGAATATCTTCTCCCAATTAATAGGCTGTCTTTTCATTTTGTTGATGGTTTCCTTTGCAGAATATTTTTAGTTCGATACAATCATATTTGTTTATTTTTCCCCCTTACCCAAAGAGATATATCAACAAAAACATTGCAAAGAGTAATGTCAGAGAGTTTACTGCCTATGTTTTCTTCTAGGATTTTTATGGTTTGAGGTCCTACATTTAAGTCTTTAATCTATTTTGAGTTTATTCTTGTATATGGTGTATGAAGGTGGTCTAGTTTTATTTTTTGCATGTTTCTGTCCAGTTTTCCCAACATCATTTATTGAATAGAATGTTTTTATCCCATTTTATATTATTTCCTACTATGTCATATATTACTGACCATATAAATATGGGTTCATTTCTGGGTTCTCTATTCTGTTCCATTGATGTAATGTCTGTTTTTATGCCAGTACTGTCTCATTTTGATTACTTTTGCCTTATTGTAAAGTTTGAGATCAGGTAGCATGATATCTCCAACTTTGTTATTCTTTTTTATTGTTGTGGCTATTTGGGGTCTTTTGTGATTCCATATAAATTTTAGGATTATTTGTTCTAGTTCCGTAAAAAGTGCCATTGATAGGTATGGCATTGAATCTATAGATTTCTTTGAGTAATATGTACATTTTAATGATGTTATTTCTTCCTGTCCATGAGCACAGTATAGGCTTCCATTTTATGTTATTTTACTTTATTTTATTTTATTTTAAATTTCTTTCTTCAATGTCTTGTAATGTTCAGAGTACAGGTCTTTTATCTCCTTAGTTAAATTTATTCCTAGGTAGTTTTGATGCAATTGTAAATGGGATTGTTAATTTCTTTTTCTGATAGTTCATTACTAGTGTATAAAAATGCAACTGATTTCTGCATATTAATTTTGTATCCTGATACTTTACTGAATTTTTTTACCAGTTTTAGTAGTTTTTTAGTGGAACCTTTAGGGTACTCTGTATAGTAGTATGTCATCTGCAAAAAATTATGGTTTTACTTCTTCCTTTTGAATGTGGATGCCTCTTATATTTTTTTCTTGTCTGATTGCTGTGGCTATGATTTTCAACACTTTTGAATAAAAGTGGTGAATGTGGACATCCTTATCTTATTCCTGATCTTAAGGAAAATGCTTTTACCTTTTCCTCAATGACTATGATGTTAACTTGGATTTGTCATTTATGGCCTTTATTCTGTTCAGGTATGTTCCCTTTATTCTCACTTTGCTGTGAGTTTTTATCATAAATGGGTGCTACGTTTTGTTAAATTATTTTTGCATCTTTTGATATGGCCATATGATTCTTATCTTTCATTTTGTTTATGTGGTGTATCATGTTAATTGATTTGCAGATATTGTACCAACTTTGCAACCCAGGAATAAATCCTACTTGGTGTATGATCTTTTTAATGTATTCCTGATTTTGGCTTGCTAATATTTTGTTACAGATTTTAGCATCTATGATCATAATGGATATTGGCCTATACTTTTTATTCTTTGTGGTATCTTAGTCAGGTTTTAGAATCAGGCTAGTACTGGCCTTGTAAAATGAACTTGGAAGCCTGTCCTCCTCTTAAATATTATGGAATAGTGTAAAAATGATAAGTATTAATTCTTCCTTGAATGTTTAGTAGAATTCACCCATGAAGCCATCTGTCCAGGACTTATGTTTGTTGGGAGTTTTGTAATTACCAATTTGATTTTGTTAGTAGTTATTGGTTTATTTAGATTTTCTGTTTCTTTTTTTATTCAGTCTTGGGAGATTGTATGTTTCTAGGAATTTATACATTTCTTCCAGATTGTCCAATTTGCTGGCAAATGATCGTTGGTAGTCTTTTCTTACAATCTTTTGTGTTTCTGTGGGGTCACTTATCACTTCTCTTTCATTTCTGATTTCACTTATTTGGGTCCTCTCTTTTACTTTTGATTAATTGGTTAAAGGTTTATCAATTTGGTTTGTATTTTCAGAGAAGCAGCTCTTGGTTTCATTGATCTTTTGCATTTTTTTTTCACTATTTTATTTATTTCTGCTCTGGTAATCTCAATTATTTCCTTGCTTCTACTCCTTATGGGCTTTGTTTAGTGTTTTGTTTTTTTGTTTTTTAGTTCCTGTAGGTGTATAGTTAGTTTATTTGAGAGTTTTTATTTGCTTGTTTATTTCTTAAGGTAGACCTGTATTGCTATGAATTTCCCATTTAGAACTGCTTTTGTTGTGTCCCATAGATTTGGAGTCATTTTTTATTTTATTTTTATTTGTCTCAAGATATCTTTGGGTTTATTCCTTGATCTTGTTGTCAACCTATTCATTGTATAGTAGCATGTTTTTAGCCTCCATGTGTTTGTGTGTTTTTCAGTTTCCTTCTTGTAAATGATTTCTAGTTTCATACAATTGTGGTTGGAGAAGATTCTTGTTATGATTTCAGTGTTAAATTTATGGAGATTTGTTTTGTGGCCTAACATGTGGCCAATCCTGGAAAGTGTCCTGTATTTGGCTACCTACTCTTTGACCTCCTCAAATTATTTTGTAATTTGTTTTAGAAACAGAGGAGGATAAGATGGCCTTTCCTCTAGCATAACTGATCAAACTTTTTCCTTCTGTTAGTGTTAGTTTAGAAAGGTTTCTTTCAGATTCACAACTTGTCATTAGAAATACTGTTTAGATTTTTAAAATTGTTGTCAAATTTGGAAAGCCTTCCTTCTTTATTTCTTTTAAATTGTATTTCATTGATTATGCTTTTACAGTTGTCTTGATTTTTCCCACTTTGCCTCCCTCCACCCAGCACCACCCAATCCCTCAGGCAACGTCCCTCCCCACCCCCCACTCATTATTCATGTCCATGGGTCATGGTATAAGTTTGTGGCTACTCCATTTCCTATACTGTACATTACATCCCTATGGCTATTCTGTAACTACCTATTTGTACTTCTTAATCCCACATCTCTTCACCCATTTCCCCATATCCCCCTCCCATCTGGCAACCATCAAAATACTGTCTGTATCCATGATTTTGTCTCTGTTCTTCTTGTTTACTTAGTTTGTTTTTTAGATTCAATTGTTGATAGACATGTATTTTTTGCCATTTTATTGTTTATAGTTTTTATCTTTTTCTTAAATAAGTCCCTTTAACATTTCATGTAATAATGGTTTGGTAATGATGAACTACTTTAGGTTTTTCTTATCTGGGAAGCTCTTTATCTGCCCTTAGATTCCAAATGATAGCTTTGCTGGGTAGAGCAATCTTGACTGTAGGTCCTTGCTTTTCATGACTTTGAATATTTCTTGCCAATCCCTTCTAGCCTGCAAAGTTTCTTTTGAGAAATCAGTGGCAGTCTTATGGGAACTCCCCTGTAGGTAAGTAACTTCTTTTCTCTTGCTGTTTTTAAGATTCTCTTTTTATCTTTATTTAACCTTTGCCATTTTAATTATGATGTGTCCTGGAGTGGGCCTCTATGTATCCATCTTGTTTGGGACTCTCTGTGCTTCCTGGACTTGCATGTCTATTTCCTTCATCAAATTAGGGAAGTTTTTTTTCATTGTTTTTCAAATAGATTTCCAATTTCTTGCTCTTTCTCTTCTCCTTCTGACACCACTATGATGCAAATATTGGAACACTTGAAGTTGTCCCAGAGGCTGCTTATATTATCCTCATATTTTGGATTTTTTTTTATTCTTATTGTTTTGATGTGTTGTTTTTTTCTTCCTTATGTTCCAAATTGTTAATTTGATTCTCGGCTTTATCCACTCTACTATTGTTGCCCTGTATATTGTTCTTTATTTCAATTAGTGTATACTTCACTTCTGACTGGATCTCTTTTGTGCTGTTGAGGTCCTCCCTAAATTCCTTGAGCATCCTTATAACCAGTGTTTTGAACTCTGCATCTGAATAGATTGCTTATCTCCATTTCATTTAGCTCTTTCTCTGGAGTTTTGATCTGTTCTTTCATTTGGGCCATGTTTCTTTGTCTCCTCATTTTGGCAGCTTCCTTGTGTTTGTTTCTATGTATTAGGTAGAGTTGCTTTGACTCTGTGTCTTGGTAGTGTGGCCTAACGTAGTAGGTGTCCTGTGGGGTCTAGTGGCACAGCCTCCCCTATTACCCAAGCTGGGTACTCAAGGTGTGCCCTTCATGTGGGCTGAGTACACTCTCCTCTTGTAGTTGAGCCTTGGTTGCTGTTGGCAGGTCAATGGGAGGGATTTATCCAGGCCAGTCAGCTGCAAGGACTGGCTGTGACTACTGAGCACCATTCTCTGCCCTATGTCGAGGATCAGCTATGCAGGGGCAGGGCAGTGTACTCTGATGTGGTCTATAGCTGTCCACTGGATGCGCTGACCCTGGGGTGTCCTGGGTGGTGCAGGCCAAGGCCAGCCCCCACCTGTGTCTTGCCCAGGGCACCCTGCCTGAGCTATAAAGCAATATGGGATGGCCACGATTTGTGCTGGGCTTGGAGATTCCCAGGCAAAGCCAAGCTGTGAATCTAGGCTGGTTGCTACTAATGCCAGGCCTGGAGCTCCTGAGACCAGCTGTTGCTTGTTTAAGAAGATTTAGGAAGTTGTGAAGCATGAGTCAAGACCAACTATTCATATGGAGAAGCAGCTTGGGTAAGGCTGTAAATTGGGTTGGGCAGAGCCTCTGAGGATCTCCAAGGTGGGTCAAACAGTGTTAGCCAGGTTGATGGAGTCTCAGATATGGCACAAGCTTGCTGGCTCTTTGAGGGGAGTGTTTAGAAAAGAGACAATGGCCTCTGCTTGCCTTGATGCCAGACACTTCAGTTTCTCCCTTTATGCCACTGGTGCCTTTTAAGCTGCTACCCACTGCTGGAGCTCAGAGGGAGAGAGTCTGAGTAGGTGAGTCTGTGTGTGGGTTCTTTAAGAGAAACTACTTGGAGCTTCAGCCGTTTCTTCCTCCAAACTCAACCCCCACTGGATTTTGCAGCCAAAAGTTGTGGGGACTTATGTTCCTGGCACTGGAACCCTGGGTCAGGGGGCCTGGTATGGGTTTGGGACTCCTCGTTCCCGAGATATCCCTCCTGAATTTTTACACACTGCACATGGGTGTGGGACCAGCCTGTTCCACTTCTGCGCCCCTCCTACCAATCTGAATGGATGTGGTTTCTTTAATTCCATGGTTGTCAGACTTCCATTCAACTTGATTTCTGATGGTTCTGAGTTATGGTTATTCTATCTGTTAGCTGTAATTTAGATGTGGTTGTGCAAAGAGGCAAGCCACGTCTGCCTACGCTGCCATCTTGACCAGAAGTCCAGAAAGCCTTCTTTCAAGTTTCTTTTATATACATAGTCTGTTATCAACCAAACTTGCTGTTTATAGTAAAAGTATAGGCATGTGCTCTCTAAACACCTAAATTTTTGAAAAATTCAATTGCATTTTATTTCCTTTAATAAAGAAAAACTTGTGTGATACTTTTGTAATGGTCTATGTTGTATATTACATATACCCCTGGCAGGGGACCAGCTTCTACTTCTGACTGGGGATTATGACAACTGGACTGTCTACTTGTAATTTTACTGTCTCATAATTAGAAGTTTTCTCCATTAGCTAGCTTCTGCCTCCTAGATTTTTAAACCTTCTCCTATGTGGAGGCTACATTCCTCTATAACCAGATGCTATGAGATGTAGTAATACCCAGTTAAAATCTGCCCCTGTACTTTCATGTATCGGTTTTGGGAGAGGAACATGGCTGGAAGCCATGCCTGCACCAGTACAACTCATTTTTATCTTTTCATAGATGGAAGTGACTGTGAACTTTTTAAGTACATCCCACTTAACACAAACTATATGCAGTCCAACTCAACTTTTGTTTAATTCCAAAAAATGCTCATGGTCATTCTGATGCTGCTTGATCAAGAGAGAAGGTTTAACAGAGGGGGAAGTTGTTGTGGAAAGAGACATTAGTCACAACTGAAGTGTAAATTTGGTTAGCTTCTTGATAAACCCACCTCTGTACCTTCCAACCCCAGCCCCCTATCACCCCTGGTTGTACACTACAAACTATAGGAAAAATAAATACTGAAATACTGCCATGCCATAAATGGCTTCTGGCCCCAGCAAATGTTGAACATATGTATGGTATATGTAAGCCTGTTTTAGATTATTATTTTTTAAGTTGGATGTCATTTCGTATTATTAATTTTTTGTTTTTGGTCTATTAGTAGAAAATGCGTCATTCATTAGAGTTGTCTACTTTGTTTCTGTTTTTTTATTTTATTGATTTTTTTTTTTTTTTTTTTTTTAGAGAGAGAGAGAGAGGCAGTATCCCTGGTCTTCCTGGTTTTAGGATGTAATGTCCTAGGGGACATTCCCACCTTCCTCCAAGAAGGGTGGTTTGTTACATGGTTTTAAAATCATCCATGGTTCACCCATCTCTGCTGCTTTTCAAAGAAAATAATGGACCAGTAGCTAGAGTGACCACCCAAGTGTCAGAATTTGGGGAGAGTCCTTTTTTAAATTTATATATACCTATTCTAACCCAATGCTGTAACAGTAACTCTTTGTGGCCCATAAAGCCAGGCCTGCAATGACCTGTATACCACATTTCCAACAAACACTGTAAGAAAAACAGGACAAGTGAACTAATGTATGAGATTGCCTTATCGTCCTGGGAGGTGGTTTGTCATCACAAATTGCACTTCTGTACTGAGAAGTTCTACAAACATAAACTGTTTTGAAAACGGAACGTTATCAGTTATATTCATGATTAATTATGATGATGTCACTAGTAAATTTTAATGACTAGCAATTCCTCTAAAATGAGATTGGGTTTTCAATAATTCATCTGTATCTTCTTAAACAACTAGTACAACCAGCCTGGAGCCGATGGATTATACCATGATTCAAATAAACGTTTCCACATGTGGAAAGTTAGGCTTTGATTCTCAATTTGCTATTTTTGCTGTTCCTCTTTCATCATTTCATTATGGCAATGTATGTTTTCAAAGGGCTGTGCCCTTTGTATTATTTAATGCCTACATATGATGTGGGGCTTGGCCTTTTCTCTGATGATCTATAACATGTGTTATGGTTAAAGGAGAAAAAATGGGTTTGCACCAAGAACAATTAGCAGATTTATTATGTTTGTTTGTAACTTTTGGTAAGTCTGTGATTTGTTTTAACCTTTTCTGATAGTCATTAGGGCTGTTGGTGCCTGTCAGTAAAGGATGATGTGTTTGCATTCCCACCAGCGTGCTCAAATGTCACACATTCTGTTTCCCAAAACAGTATTTTTTTATTAATTGATTTGAGAGAGAAAGAAACATGGATTTGTTGTTCTGCTAATTTATGCATTCATTGGCTGATTCTTATTCATGCCCTGACTGGGGTCCGATCTACAACGTTGGAGTATCAGGACGATGCTCTAACTGGCTTAGCTACCCAGCCAGGGCCCAGTATTTTCTTACATTGACACAGAATCGTGTCTTTATAATAGGCTTGGAAGCAAAACTCTCATTTTTGAATTTTCTGATTTCTCTTCTTTGATGTGGACAGTATTTGCAAACAACACCAGAGCTTTGTTTTCACTCTGTTCATAAAATGTTTTTGAATCTGACGTTTGGTGTGTTTTCCTCCTCCTTGAAAGCACTTTCCTGGTTGCAGTGAGAAAACAATCTTGGGAGGTTTAACTTTCTCTGTCAGTTATCCCAATCCTCTCTCACGTAGGGTCAATTCCTTCCAACATATGCTAATCTACTTTCAAAACATTGTGGAAATCATGTGTGTATTTTAGCTTTTGACTATATTTGAATAGTGTACTAAAATTCTACTTAGGAGGTGTCTGGAGATAGTAATCCCATTGGAAGGGTTGTAGCCAGTTTTTACTTAAATTGCATGTTTGTTTGAGGGGTGTCTCTTGGAGTGGGGCTGGTAGAGAATATGGCAAATCTAATATCTCCGTTGCTGCCTTGAAAAAATGGTACTTAACTAAACAGGAGTCTTAGCCTAACAACTTTGAAGAGTTTTATTCTTCACAAACTAGTGCCTTTTCAAAGTCCCATTAATTGAGAGACAATTTTTCACACATCCTAACTTTAAAAAATATGTACATGCATGTCTTTTTAGAGTTTACAGAGTACTTTCAAGACCCATTCTTTTATTTTTGATTCTCAATGCCACTGGGTTCAGAGAAGTTAATGGCTGGCCTCCTGTGGGGAAGGATCTCAGCAGCTACATTTGTTCTGGGGTAATGACCATCTAGGCAAGTGCTTGCAGATTTGGAGTAGTCTCTTTCAACAGTCATTTAGAAGAAGGTGGCTAGCAACAGATGCTGAAGTCAAGTATTCTAAATTATATTTCTAGTTTTTACGATGAATTAGGGTTTGGCATATTTCTGCCTCAGATTCCCCACAAATTAAGAGTCATTCATGTTTTGTTCATTCATCTAACATAATAAATGAATACTGGGTATGTGCCAGCTACTGTGCTAGGTTTTGGAGATGGGATGGTGAGCAAAACCAAACATAATTCCATATTCTTATAGAGGTTACATTCCAATGATAGAAAACTGACAATCATGCATTTACTCATCAGTGCTAATACAATAGTTACACAAACTCAGGTAAAATTAAAATCAGAGGCCAATGCTTTGAAGACAAGGTATGTGGTGGCCCAGGAGGATATAACAGAGGAACTTATCTGTTTTGAGATGTCAGGGAAGGCTTTCTGAGGAGGCAATACATGAGCAGAGGTCTTAAAGACAAGTGGGCGTTAACTAAGCAAAAGGGAGAAAGGGAGATGGCCAGGAATAATGCGGTGTACTAACCCAAAGTTGCTGCAGCAGACGAGAAGACAAGAATAATGAGTCGAATAGGCCCAACAATCACGTGTCCTTACTTAATAGATATAATGTACTTTATATCATTTACAATAATGGTGACCATACTGCTTGACCACTGGATGCTCTTCATTAAGAATTGTCCTAACCCCACATTGGACCTTGTGAAAACCAGCTGACCTGTTTTGAAAACTTCCCCACCCAGCCTAAGCTGGAAGTTTTCTTCATTCCCAAGGGTGTGAGCTCATTCACACTAGATAGGTTCCCAATAAATGATAATTGTGCAATCTGGTTATTTTCATGTCATGCTGACTCCCTTTGGAAATGGGGTATGGGTTCTCTATCATTTTTCTAAGTTAGAGGAGGATTTCCTTGTTATGGCCTCTGCAGACTGAGAGAAAACATGTAGTTCAGAACTAGGTACCAATCACTAACAATCACTATCTAATGTTGGAGAATTGATCCAGTTTTTTAACAGTGTACACCAACTGAAGTAAATTGGGCTTTCTCAGTGATGCCTTGGAAATCTCAGGGACTTAACATGACAGAAATGTATTCCTCACTCATAGTAAGTCCAACAATGTTCTGGTTGGTAGACAGCTTTCTGCAAAGTTATTCAGGGTCACCTTGGAACTCTATCCTCCTCTAAAGTCTCAGTGGCCTATTCATTGAGCAAAAGAAAACAGAAAAGGGGAGTACCCATGAGAGTTTTTATGGGTCTTTTCTTCTACTCACACCCCATTGGTCAGAATGCAATCACATGGTCACCCTCAACCACTAGAGATTCTGTGAAGAGCAGGTGGGTGGGCAGCTGGCTCACCTGTCACAAAGGGTCAGCTTGGCCTGAGATAAGGACGTGTGCTCTGCAGTCAGTGAATTAGATATAAGTCCCAATTCCTAGACCAGATCTTGTCATCTATAAAATGGAAATAACACCTCTACTTACCACATAATGTTATCGTTAGGACTGAATGAAGCATTGCATGTAAAATATTTAGGCCAAGCCTGATAAATAGTACATGTTCAATAAATGTTAAACCTTCATTAATCAATGTATTTATTTGCTACAAAATAAAAGCAAATGTAATCCTTTTGTATTATCTCATCTCAGAAATGAGTCGGGATGCAAAACAATATACCTTAGTTTCTCAAAGAAGAAAAAAGCCCTTGATTATCAAAAGGAAGTCTTTTGACAGACAGTTTTGTCAGGAAATAAGCAAGTTAAGACCCAAGATTCCTGTGGGCAATTTTTGTGTCTTAGGTGGCAGACCCTGCTGGGGGCTCCCAGCTGGAAGAAAGGTTAGTGGTTCCTAGAAATCTGAAGGGCCCTCTGTTCTCCTCGCCCTGTGAGAGCCTGGATCCAAGCGTGGGGGCTGCCGCTCCCACACCAGCAGCTCTGTTTGTGCTTCCCCAAGTGAGCATTTTGTTTATTATTTCCCTGTTTCAGGGCAGCCACTCCGGCTTTTCCATATCGTCTACTGGTCTGGGCCAAATAACCCACAGCTTGTTTTCTGTCTTGGCCAAGTCAAGAGCGCAGAGCACCCTCGAGCATTTTCTGAGCCAGTTGGTGCTGAAGCAAGTAGGTGCTTGTTGATAGCTCTGGGGGCAGCTTGCAGCTGATGCCTCCTTTAAGGGCTCTGACCCAGGCCAGGCAGCAGAAAGGTATAAGTGTAAGTTCCAGCTTTCACTGTGTGCTTAGGGGCTAGGCACTGAGGAAGAGGATGAGGTTGTTGTGGCCTCCTTTTAACAACTGATGTTATATTTAGTTCCCTCCCATGCCCATGAAGCCTCAGATAAACCCTTGGAAACAATTGGCTCAGCTGTGGACACAACCTGGCCTTCCTCTTAAAGGTCTCCACAGGCTATTTAGAGCATATCACCTGATGACATCAAATTTTAGCACCAAGAGCAACGACAGAATCACAGCATTTGTGTATGGATAGATGTTGTTTGATAACTGTTGCGTGGAGGGGGTTGCTGAGAAGAAGGGATTCTGAGAATTCCAGCCAATGTTATCTAATAAAATTCCCATATTTAAGCCACTCTATAGAATAAAATACTTAGAATGCTAGTAAATCTTGTTAAGTCAGTCTAAGGTAATCCCTTCTCTTCCGTCAGGTCTACATCTCAAACAAGGAAATTACTTGTTTAGACGGGTTAAAACTATAAAAACATAAATGAATTAAAGAATCTGCTGACTGCAAAGGTATCTTCATGGAATCCATAT
Source organism: Furipterus horrens (assembly GCF_987537825.1). Taxonomy (NCBI): domain Eukaryota; kingdom Metazoa; phylum Chordata; class Mammalia; order Chiroptera; family Furipteridae; genus Furipterus; species Furipterus horrens. Next base: position 140,661,144 of record NW_028327172.1, on the reverse strand, counting down.
ATCATCCCATTCTTCCTTCTGTTCTGATTGCCTGCCCACCATTTCTGTAGCTGTGTTAACCATTACCTCAGATGTCTCTCTCTTGTCTCATTGTTGTCTTAATCAATCATCAAGTATTTCTTGATTAGGACAGGATGACAAGGTACTTACAGAATCCTATAACTCTAAGGCCAAATCTCAGTCCCATCACCTACTAGTTGTGGGATACCTATCTTGTTACTGAACTTCAGTTTCCACCCCCAGAAAACAGGGATAAATAAGACCTCCGAATTTTGTTGTAATGAGTGAAATGTTGCATGTAAAAGTCTTAGCATTGTTCTGGTAGACAGTGTCAGGCTGGGGAAACTTTCCCCTTACTCCTTTAGGTCTTCTGATTGGTTGAATAATTTAAATGACATATAGCAGATTAACAGGAGAATAATCAAATGTTAATGCATCCACATGGGGAATTCACCTAAGCATGAAAATCCCAAAGACAGTGAGATATATATGTCATTTTGGACTAAGGATGGGGAGGCACACAATTTATAGGCAGATGAGAAAGAGCATACCTTTGGTAAACAAATTCTACCAGGACCAAATTCTAACAGGACCATCCAGAAGCAATTGGACACCAAGGGGAATGTAGCAAGCAGGTTTTGCTTGGATCTTTTCTGTCTGCCTCACAATTCATTTGTGTGAAGATGAATGTTAAGCTTCCTTTCCTGAAGCAGGTTTTTTGACCTCTTAGAAAAGATGGAGGTAAAGAAACTCTTCTTGAGTTTGATGGGCTTTAATTGTTTTCAGCTCAAAATGATGTGCATGCCAGGGTCGCACCTTCTGGGGAGACTCGCTAGTGACCCCCACAACAGCAAGCATTCAAGAAAAGGTGCTGCTATTAGCATTACTGCTTTATAGTCCCATCTGCACACATTTACTGAGTTCCATGCCATTCTCTCCATATTTCTCTCAGCATGCTAATACTGAGCGAAATACCAGAGGGGAAGGTAAGGTATTTGCTACAACTTTCAAAGCCACTAGAAAATCAGTCATGTAATTAATAAAAGGTAACTAGGATACAAGGCAGTAGCCGATAGAGGCCGAATGAGAAGTTCCGACAGCAAACAATCACTGTTGTATTTCAGAGGAAGAAGAGACCAGTGCTCAGCAGAATCCGGAGGAAGATGAAGAACAGACAGGATTTTTCTGGGCTATTGGAGAGGAGAGGGTTTCCAAAAAGGAAACACATTGCAAGCAAAAGAAAAGGTGCAAGAGAAAAAAACATGCAGTGTGTTCATAGCTACTACATATGATCAACTTTCTCAGTAGCTTGACAGTATAGAGGGAGAGAGAGAGAAAATTGGAGACCAAAGCGACACAAGGACAAAAATTGGAATGAATGGAATGGAGAACTGAAGGCAGAAAAAGCTCAACTCTATGAATTAATACATCAGGCAGAAATAGTGCCAAAGGTTCCCTAGTCCCACTAGATTCTCAAGATGAGACACCATGCTTTCCCCGGTGAAGGAGGGTTTACACTACCTCCTTTTTATTTGGTCTCTGCTTGTGATAAAGTATAAACCAAAAAGAAGTGGTGAGATTCATAAATAAACAGTTGGATAGTATAGCCTCTCAAAGGGATGTGGTTATATGTCTAATCTTTCAGCTTCAAGACAGACTCTCCTTCCCACACACGGCTGTACAAAGTCAGAGCCACCCATGCACTAGAGAGAGGGCTGATCCTATTAATAAACTGTTTGGCTTACCCTCTGGTTCAGAGCCTGTGACTCTTTTCACAACTTTCTAAGCCAGTTATTTAACAAGAATGTTCTGGACAAGCAGACACTCAGTTCTCAGGCTTGAGGAAGTGCCCCGGGTGGGGGCTGGAGGGAGGATCCGAACTGAATGTGGAGCTCATTGTGAACCTCAGTTTTCAAAAATGCTCACCACCTCCTGCTCTCGGCCCTTTCCAAACACTTGTTGAAGGCCAAGACTTGGGAGGAGCCCGTTTGGTTTGTTTTCTTTCCAGTCCTTATGCTGTTGCCCAAATTGTTAGTGCTGCTCAGAAATTCTAGTCAATTCATTTGATTCTGAAAACTTACCGCTAAACCAATTCACAGTTTTCTGTGCCATGGGAACAAATGTACATCTATATGTCCACAATTCTTTTCTTTTTGCTCAGCTAGTAATTTTACTTTTTTTCCCATTTTTATTGAAATATAATTGACATACATTACCTATAAGTTTAAGGTATACAATGTAATGACTTGACTTACATATGTTGTAAAATGGTTACCACAATAAATTTAGTTAACATCTGTCATCTCATAAATACCAAAAAAGAAAAAAAATGATTTATTTTTTCCTTGTGATGAGAACTCTTGAGATTTACACTCTTAACAACCTTACTATATGTCATACATTAGTGTTAACTATAGTCACCGTGTTGTATATTACATTCATAGCACTTACTGATCTTGTAACTGGAATTTGTACCTTTGACCCGCTCCCCCCACCTTCTGATCTCTGTTTCTATGAATTTGGTTTATTTTTAATATTTATTATATATTTTTAGATTTCACATATAAAAGAGATCATATGGCATTTGTCTTTCTCTGACTGGCTTATTTCCCTTGGCATGACGCTCTCAGGTTCCATCTATGTTGTCGAAAATGGAAGGATTTCTTTCTTTCTCATGGCTGAGTAGTATTCCATTGTGCGTATATATCACCTTTTCTTCATCCATCTTTGCATCGATGGATACTCAGGTTGTTACCGTGCCTTGGCTACTGTGACTAATGCTGCAGTGAACACAGGGGTGCAGCTAGCAAGTTTAGATTGCATCATGCAGTATGTGAGATGAGCAGAGACTTTGGTGTCAGACCGACACAGGTCCAACTACCTGTCTCCACCAAATACAGGTCCATCGTCTACCTGTTGCATGAACTGGGCAGGTTACTTTAGTTGTGATGAGCCTGTTTCCTCTTCTGTAAAATGGGGTGAAATCAACTTCTTACAAGATTGTTTTAAGGATAATATGTCCTACCAAAAGCACTCAGCATATTGTATAGCACATCCAAGGTGTTCAATAAATGGTAGTTTCGTTGTTAATCCTTTATTCATCATTTAAGCATTCCTGGAGATCTAGCTTTGCTAGGAAGGCTGTTGGCAGCAGCATTAGAGATGAATCTGAAAGGCCCTAAAATAAAAACCACCTTGATATTTTTTCATAAGCACAACCAATTTCAAACCAAGAGTGGGAAAGCCTGGAAAATTTAGAAATATTCTTCATACATACTGCGTTATGTTTAAGAACAATGTCCTTCTCCTCCCAGCATTGACTACTAATCAACTCCCAGCTCCCCTTAAACTGTGCTTTTCTGGAAGGCTGTCTGCACATATGGAGCACAGTTTCTCTGTAGGGCCTTTAATACTAGAAATTCCAAAACAAAGCAGACCCTGGCAGAGCACTGGCTCCACGTTGACAAATCAGCCTGCCATCAGGCGCCACCTCAGGTATTACAATGTGTTTTTAATTAAGGAGGGAACTGCAACCCAGACTTCAAAGGTTAGCTCCTGGCCCTATGCAATCATGGGCTGATAGTCCCGCTTACAGAAGGGAGGCACCCAGAGCCAGAGAGAGCCTCACCCCCAACCCCCACTGTACTGTCACCCTCACTGGCCCTGTACTTATTTGTGCATTGACAACTCAGTAACTTGGGTTAGGAGTACAGTGGATCACAATGGCATTTAAAAGCAAAATTATTAAAATCGGGTTAGATGACTACCTCGCTCAATTGAACATGATGTATGCTTTGTTAAGAGCCTGTGACATTTGAAAAATGGGGGCTGTCTTAGAAAGAAAATAGTATCTCTGGCTAAAAGAATTGAAGTCAATGTTCATTCTTAGAAGAAAGTTCAAGTTGCTTTTAAAGACAATTTGGTGATTATTTATAGCCTACCTGCCATCTAAACTATCACATATTAAAAGGGTAGCAACAGCCAGGTTTGCGTAGAGACCTGCATCTCACACGGGCGTTGGGGGAAGGTTGGGCGCAGGGTTTTGGACCCAGGCCTGGGGGTCTGTGATAGACTTTCTGCCTCGGAGCAACTTCACCAATGGCTCCAACAATCACACAGGCTGCCGCAGGAGAGGATGGGACTGTGGAACCCGTGTCTGGAGTGAACTGATGGCACTAAAGCCATGTTTCTCATTCGAGGGCATTTTCCCGTTGAACAGCCAGAGCCACTGAGCACTGTAGGAAACTAAGGTTAGAAAGAGGTCTCTCCTTTTAGCCTAATCGGGAAAGACTGGATGGAGAACTGAAAAGTATTCACATTTTGGTCTGTTTCTGCCCTGACATCCTAGTACAACATGGATCCTTCATTTTTGTTTGTGTTTTGTTTTCATAAAGAAGGGGTAAGGAACAGCTGCTAATCTGTGGTGACTTTGTAAAGTGAATCTCTTGCGTAATTATGGTAGGACCAGTTCTTAAATTTTACAAAGAGTAAAAAGAGTTGACAATACAAAGATAATGACAATAAGTAGTTCTAGTCCTTTTGTTTCTTGGGGGAATCCTGCCCTAGTTCACTTTAGAATAAAAAAGGAAATGTTGTAAATGTTACAGGAAAATGTTCACAATTGAATGGTATGTGGGAACAAAAACAGGATACACAACTGTTCATACAAAGCACTCCCCATTTCACAAGAGAAAGAGCCTCTATGGAAGAGTCAGGTGGAAAACGCCAGTGTCATAAAAGTGGAACAAGAGGACTTCCCATGTGTCAGGGATCAGGCTATCTGTTCTGTAGATGTTACCTAATTTAGTCCTCAAACAGCCCTGCTGGGCAGTTGACACAGTAAAAAGTGATATAGCCAATCCTGAACCATGGCAGATGCTTCTAGAATTCATACTCTTGGCTGCTATGCTCTAATCTAGCAGTTATTTCTGGGTAGTATAATTACAGACATATTTTAACTTCCTTTCACTTTTCTGTGTTTTTCGAGTGTTTTGTTTTGTTTTTTATAATGAACATATATTATCTGAAACATCAGAAAACAAAAAGCATTAAAAAGTGAGGGGAACATATACGTTGTGAAGAAAAATCACACTTGCTTCATCGAGGAGATGTTACATTAAACCAGATTTAATTAACTCTAAAAGAAGACACTTCTAATTTAAGATATAAATCTTAAAGAACATCCTAAGAGCTCCAAAACTGGGGAACAAAGAAAGCAGATATTCTCACCTATCTCTTCTCAGTAACATTTTAGATCATAATACCTGATTGTCCTTCATAATACCTGATCAACCTTAACGTTTTTCCTATTGACTCAGATGACATCCCCCACTCCCAGACATGGCCAGCTGAATTCCTTCATTTCTGCTGCTTTTTCCCTTATTCTCCCACCTCTCTCAGTAGCTTTCTCTATAAATTCTCCTTGGCTTCATTCATCTTCATTGTGTCCCCTCTATAGTTTCCTCTCGGTCTGCACTCAGACTTAGATTTTCCCATCTCTGTCCTAAAAAGCAAGTTCTCTCAAGCTGCTGTAATCCCACAATGGCAAAGTAACTCCGTCCGTTCTTCTATACTGACAGTCACAACTGAATCCTCGCCACCCACTCCTTAAGCCCTCGTAGTCTTGGCCTCTGCCCTTGCTGTCCCGCTTCCCACAAAGATCACTAGTGACCATTCACTTGTCACGTCCAATGCCTGTCGTGGTCAGTACTCTGTTGCTTTGATGACCTTTTTGTTTGGAGGCGGTCAGCACCCTTGGCTTCTGTCTCCTTGTACCATTCTCCTCTTCCTTTTTGGCTTCCATTGCTACCTTCTCTTGCTCCTTATTCCACCTAAATGGATTAACCTGAAGATCAGTTCTCAGTGTTGTTCTCTTCTTTCCATATACTCCCTTTGAATCTCAGTATTTCTTGTGTACTACATATTCATGGCATAGTTTATCCATGACTCCCAAATATATATGTGGAAAGGTTACATTCTATTGGGCAAGAGAAATGATAACTAAACAAATAAGCAGGAGAAGGTCATCAGAAAGGACTTCCTGACATAATGACATCTGAGCTAAGACATATATGATGAAAGAGAACTAGGCAGCAAACTTCTAGTGGAACAGAGGGCAGAGCAAGTGCAAAGGTCCAGAGGCAGAAACGACGGTGTCCTGTTCTAGAAAGAAGAGGAAGACAGCCTGGCTGGAACATAGTAAGCAAGGGGGAAAGAGGAAGAAAGGGCGAATAGAAATGTTGACTCCTCCATGAAATGTTAAATTCCTACATTATCATTCTGCCTTGTAATGGCATTGTCTGTATCTCCTGCTATAGGCATCTGGAGTGGGAAAAAAAAAATCAGATCTTACTTGTTTTTCTATTGCCTCCAGCACTAGGTCAACAAAATATTAAATTAGTTGAATTTCAGTGAAGGAGATAAGACAGAAATGAAATCTGTTAAGATTCAGACTTACCCTGAGTTAAAACCACCCTTTGAGTCACTCATCAACATGATGCCAGAAATAACATCACACTGAAACATCAGTAAAATTTAGCCAGATCATCTAAGCCAAGTGTCCCTTTCTTTTTTGCCTCTGCCTGGATGGGAATTAAGCATCCCATGAAGCTGCTCATCTGGGACAGGATTTCAGGGTGTGTGCATGTTTTCCATCCCCACAGGGCCAGCTGTGGGTGGTGGAGAATTCCTAACACAGAATAAGGTCGCACTGAATTAACCAAGGAGACTCTCTCCTGGGGAAATTGTCTACATGTTGCAAAGTTCAGTAATGCTGCTAATTAAAGAAACATTTTCTGAGATGCTGTGATCTGTCATAAGAAGTGTTGACTCTTGATGACATGGAAAATGACTAGCATCTTATTTCATGCATTCCAAACAGGAAAATACACAGATGTGAATGTCTGCTCTTCATATCCACTGCTTCTGAAACAAGGCACTGTGATATCTCAGTAGTTTAGGGTACAACTTGGAAACACTTTTATGTTTTTTCTCTTCTCTCAATACTTCTGCAACACTACTTCACTTCCAACATCGGATAAGTGAGCTTTCTACATCAAACAATTCTGTGACACCAGCCTTGTGTCATATAATTTAATTCAGTTCTGAAACTATCTCCCTGGAGATGATGTCTGAGCCCATAGGTTAAGGGTTCAGTCCCACAAGACTGCGCCTGCTTCCCACCTCCTTTTCAGATGCCAATCCCAAGTCCAGGTGTTCACCTCTGCTTCTGACCCACTAGAGATGCCAGGTTCCTACCACTCACTCCTTGGGTCCCATTAACTTGCTAAAGCGGATCACAGAACTCAGAGAAATGTTTTACTGTCACTATTTTATTATAAAAGGATATAATAAATATCCTTTTGTGATATCCTTAGGAATGTCCAGATGGAAAAGAATCATAGGGCAAGGTTTTGGGAAGGGGGCATAGAGCAGCCATGCTCTCTCCCAGAGCACCACTCTCCCCAAATTTCCATGAGTTCACAAACCTGGATGCTGTCCAAGCCCCATGCTTTTGGGTTTTTATGGAGGTTTCATTACATAGGTATCACTGATTAAATCATTAGCTGTTGGCCACTGATTTGACCTCCAGCACCTCTCCCCTATTCTGAAATCAAGGATTGGGGCTGAAAGTGCTGATCTCTAATCACACAGTTATTTCTCCTGCCAACCAGGCCCCACTCATCTTCAGGGGCTTTCCAAAAGTCATTGCATTAACATAAATACCTTTATCACTCTTTTCACTTAGGAAATTGAGAAGGTTTTAAAAGCTCTGTGCCAGGAACAGGGATGAGGGCCAAATATTATATTTCATATTACAAATCACAATATCACACATAGGTTCAGGTATCAGTGAAGTAGCATTTATTAACTGTCACATAACCACTCTAGGCCTCAGTGTCCTTATCTATAAAAAAAGAGATTTGTAAAAGCTGCCCAATAGAGTTGATATAAAGATCATAAGTTTGTAAAATTGGTTTGTCAGTCATACAAGTTCTTGCAAAATTTAAGTATGTTTGAAGTTTTTGGGAAATCTCGGCAGTATCAATTCTGGTCTTCATCTTATGCAGCTGCAAGAACAAGATATTCCCAGAGTTCCCTTTGATTAAGTCTGGCCCGGGACGTGCACTCCTAGACCCCATGCTGCATTTCCTGAATCAGGCTGATGAGTACAGAAAGAAAACTCACTTGAAGTTATGTGCTCATTCCCATGTGAACTAATTGCTATGGAAGTAAGCAAAGCCGTACCTAGACAATCAAGTTTTAGGGAGTGCAAGCAGAAGACCTCTCGCTGAGAACACGCCACTAGCTCCTCTCACAAATTCTGCCATACCAGGATCAACAACTTTTTTTTAACCTTGGGTGTCTATCAGGCCTGCCTTCACTGAGCTCACTGATCTTGAAAGTGAAAGGCCTTTAAAAGAAGTGGTTACATAGTAATGAAAGACTATTTGATTTTGTGTTTTGAACTATATATATTCAATGAAAGATTTAATTAGTAGCTATACTTCAGGGTATGCATCTAGTGCAGCAATTTCCAACCTTTTTCATCTCATGGCGCACAAAAACTAATTACTAAAATTCTGCAGCACACCAAAAGACATATTTTTTGCCAATTTGTCCAAAATATAGGTATAGTTTTGATTCATTCACACTGAATGGCTAGTGTTGTGTTGGCTATTGTCACATTCTTAATTTGACAGTCTAAGGGAGAAGAGGTCAGTGCCCCTGACTAAATAGATATTGCATGTTTTAAACATTCTTGCAGCACACTGGTTGAAAATCCCTGATCTTAGTGCAAATATCAAAAGTACTTGAAGAATCAAAAAAATTAATTGTATTTTAACTCTCAAAAATATTTTCCCTTTCCGTGGGCTTATCTATCCTGCTGGTGCCTTCTCCCTATCTCCGCCTTCTGTTCAGACCCTCTGCATACATCCTGGACCCTTGAGCTGCCCACTCGCTGCCTCTTAGTTCCTTCCCGTCTTTATCCTACTCTCTTCACCTTCAGTTCATTTCACCCATCTCTGGGCAAGTCACTTCTCTGCTGAAGTATCAATACCTTTCAGGACCAAACACTTTAACAGAAAAACACTTTTAAATGTGGAATCACATATTAAACTCCCAAGATATAAAATAGATTTGGAGAATGACATTTTAACAACATAAACAAGTAAAATTTGCTTATTACAAGGCCATTCAATGGGCACCATACTTGGCTGCACAATAACCAAAAAACCTTGGAACACTCTGATACATGTTTTTTACTTGAGTGGACATGTACAGGCCTGAATATTGGAAAAATCCAGGACAAAGTCACTCTTGTTGACTCCTGCTGACACAGAGAAAGCAACCCAGTCAGACATCTGCAAAAATTTCACAGACCCAAAGTGCCTAGACAGCAAAATTGACTGATTAAACACATCACATATTTGACACATACTCTACTTCATCAGTTCTTTTATATGCAATATTTTTTTAAAAACTATGTTTTAGAGCACTTTTAGGTTTACAAAAAAGTTGAAAGGAAAGCACAGAGATTTCCCATATGCACCCTGCCCTCACACATGCACAGCCTCTCCCATTATCAACATTGTTCGCCAGAGTGGTACATTTATTGCCAAGGATCAGCCCACATTGACACATCATAATCATCCAAAGTCTGTAGTTTGCTTTAGGGTTCACTCTTGGTGTTTAGAAACAAGTATAATGACATGGATCCATCATGGTAATATTGTAGCGAGTGTTTTTAATGCCCTAAAAGTCCTCTGTGCTCTGCCTACCTCCTCCTCCCCCACCCCCAGCAACCACTGATCTTTTTCTTGTCTCCCTAGCTTTGCTTGCCCATTCTTTTCATATAACTATTGTAGGCTGTCCCTGCTGACTTTTAATTGATTGGTCACTGTATTGCTTAGCCAGGAAAAGGACATTAAGAGAAAAGAAGTGGAATTTAGAGGGCATAAAACAAAAAAGGACAAGAAAACAGAAACACTGGATCCTGTTTCCATGGTAAAGTACCACTAAAAGTCAGTGACCATTAGAGTTTGTAGAGTGACCCAAGTGATGTGAACAGTGTTCAATGAATAAAAGACACATTTGTGTGTCTTGGGAAATTATATTAGGTAAAAAAAAAAAAAAAAAGTGACTATTACACAGGAGTACCTGAGATTTTTGTTGTGATAAGAAAAATTCTCTCCTGAGAAGCCTCCAGCATTGATTGACTTCTGATAAGATTGAGGAGGTGGGGCAGGGGGTTGTAGGTAACCAGCTCATCTCAGCCTCCTGGTTCCAGCCTCAGGTATTCAACCATCAGATGTATTCCTTGAGTTCAGGAAAGGGCCTGCCTAGATAGCCCAGCTGAGTTTATTCTTCTAGATCTGAGGTTCAGGAAGCATTTGCATGTGCCTCTGACTTCACAAGCTGTCGCAGCTCCCTCCATTCCCTTGGTGGCCAGGACAGGGTTATATGCAAACAGAGTTCAAAATAGATCAGATCCTTTCCTTTGCCTTTTCTGGATCCCAACTCAGTTGTCGGGCCCAAAATTACTCCTCACCAGGGCAATACTATATTTTTATCTCTCTGAACCCATTGATGTATCTCTCTGAGAGAAGGGAAGGCAAACCTTAAAAGGTTTATGGATTTGGTTTCAGCCAAATGAAGGTGAAACTGGGCATCTGACTGTGGCCTGGTCTGGCTTCTTCCTCAAAGCCTGGAGTAACTACTGATCAAGGAAATGAAGGATTTAGTTGCTGGTGATGACTGGATTAGGAGAAAGTAATTACAGCCAAATGCATAGCTCTCTCACGCTGTTTAAATGTGGAGGTGGCATGATTTTCAAGGGTGACTCTGGATATGTAATTGAGCAAACTTTATTAAATGACTTGTCGCATGGAGCATGTAAAGTCTCCCAGCCCAGTTTATATAACTTGCTGTACAAGAGACAGAACCCAGTCGAATTTGAACTTCCACAGAGCCCTGCCTGGCAGATTTGCAGACAGCGGAGCCCGTGAGACATCTCAAACTTTACAACTACATATTTAAGCATTTATGAGACATGTACTGTGTTCCATTAAAAAAAATTTTTTTTTAAAGGAGAGGGGGAGAGAGAGAGACGGGAGAAGGGCAAGGGGAAAAAATTCTGAGACTTCCAGCAGGGGTAATTAACCCCAAATGTTTCATAAAGGATTTGATAGCATTCTGGTTTTAAACTCCTTTCCCAGGTCTGTTTTAGAAGGGAAAGAGAAGAAAGAAACCCATTAAAAATCCACCATCATTGCATTTTTTAAAATATCATATGACCAAACTAAGCTGTTGGACCCATGCTTAGAAGGAGACTTACCACATCAACCTCATGCCAGAGTAACAGATTAAAATTTTACTTGAGAGAAAATATTTAAGACACCGACTGGCAGTTTTCACCAGACCCACTGAGAAATGCCTTTCTTTTATCCACTTGGTTACTTATGCTGTAAGCTTGGCATCAGCCTGGGCAGCTTGGTGTCTGCCTAGTCTCCCACCAGCCTCCCACCAGCTGGGGTGAATTTCCTGCTCCTTCCACTGTACCACTGCTGGTGGAAAGGCACAGAGGAGCCACTGTAATTGCAGAGTCAGTTGAGTAAAGCCAGTGCTAATCCCTGCCCATGTGATGTCACATGCACAAGGCCCCACCTGATAATGCTGACCTCCTACAATGAAGGCCACACCACAGGACTGTCTTTGTCAGGTCAGGTCTCACAAAGACCCAAACAGTCAACGTTCTTCATTGCAGGGAGGGGAGGTAGCCTTCTGCCTGTTGCTGTGTGCCCAGGTAGATAAGGCACATCATCACTATGTATATATTAAGCCATCCCATATTATGAAAGAAGCTTCCAGAACATGTCAGTCAGCAACTGAGGCAGCATTGGTCTCCAAAAATTAACTACGAACATATAAACAGGAGAGTTTATTGTCTAATGCCAGGGATAACGCCTTGGACATTGAACAGGCCAGGCAATGTCATGCTCTGCCACACCCTGCTAATGAATGTGTGGTCTTCATTTCATAAAACATCCCCAAGAAATAAACAGACAGCCTGATGGGTTCAATATTCACCTGCCTTAAGGGAGGTACTGGACAGATGGCCTCTTGTGGTTTCTCCAACTCTTTAATTCTGTTGTCTCCAGGTGGAAGAAGCATTTGAGTGTTCTTACTCATGGCTCACGTGATATATGGTCTTATCCCTTCCATTGCCATGTGGGGTGACTTTCTGGCCACCTTAGGAGGATGCCTGCTCCAGCCCACTCTGGCTTAGATTTTCAACAGCAATTTAATCCATAACTGCCAACCTACTTTCCATATCAGGTATTTTTAAAGACATGATAAATATTTGACTTTGTTATTATCTAAAGAAATGAGAATTATACATTACTTTTTGACTTAGGTCTACTTTTCATCAAATTATCTATTTTGATCAAAAGTTGTGACTGGCTTTTATGTCCTTGTTTTGGACATTTTTGTCATACAGAAATGCACAGTTCTTCACAAATATCAGATATTTGCAATATGAAATATAACCAACCCATAATTTTAGAATGACTTCACAGCATTTTATAATTCATGAAGTCCCCCCTCTTTGCATGATCAGACATTTTATGATGCAAACCATAACACATCTTGTTTCTCTCAAGGAAAATAAAAGCAGAACACAGTTTTTTTTAACTCTTTCTTTGCCATCAGGAAAGAAGGCTTTCTGTTTCTGCACACAATTCAGAGATCTTTGTGAACTTGGTATGAAAGAATTAATTCACGCCTTATTTAGCTAGGCATCTTGGTCAATAAAATTTCAAGCTATATGTTTTAGTTTGTTCAGGCTGTTGTAACAAAATACCATGAGCTGAATGTCTTGATTGCAACAGAAATTTATTTCTCACAGTTCTAGTGGTTGGGAAGCCCATGATCAAGGTGCCAGCAGATTCAGTGTCTGGTGAGGATTTTTTTTTTTTTTTTATCCTCATTGCTTTTAGAGAGGAAAGGAGAGAGAGAAACATCAATGCGAGAGAGAAGCATCAATCAATTGCTTCCCATATGCACCCAGACTCTGGATTGTACACATCCGGACCAGAGATTGAACCCACAACCCAGATTTGTGCCCTTGACCAGGAATTGAATCTGCAACCTTTCAGTTATAGGATGACACTCCAACCAACTGAGTGAGCCACACTGGCCAGGGCAGGACTTGCTTCTTGGTTCATAGATGGCATCTTCTCACTGTGTCCTCACATAGCATAGGGGCAAGGGAGCTCCTCCCCAAACCTCCAAACACCATCACACTGGAGATTAGATTTCAACATTTGAATGTGAGGGAGGGCGCAAGCATTCAGTTCACCGCACTGTATGTCCTTTACACTGTTCTAATAACAGAAATCCAGGCAGGCCCTGAGCCATCCTCACTCCTTCCCCGTGGATCCCTTGGTACCTGTAGCTCCATGATCTCTTTCAAATGCCTACACTATGGACTTGTATTGGAGTCTTGTTTTAGATTTTGTTCATCAAATTCAACCTCAGTCTGTCAGCCCTTCCTGCTCGCATGTGAGGAGCACAGGGCCCCAGCATTGCAGCCCCAGCATTGGAGAAATCAAGATAGCACCGAGGAGGAGAGGGAGCTCATTAGTGCCTTTAATGAGCCTTCCCCAGTTTCATTTGTGGCTGAATCAGAAACTTTCTGAGTCATTTACCCTGACACAGAGCTGTGTACAGAGCGGGTGAGCAACATTAGAAAGGCTAGGCTTCCTCCATCACAGAGAGACTGCAATGAAAATGTAATACCACTCAAAATGGAGGTAGCAGGACCAGCCCATGGAGTGGGGGCACCTGCCTTGGCCTCTGCGGGCTCCATTGGCAGCATCTTTCAGAGGTCACCCGAACAAGGAGTTCAGGGTGCTTCCTGGTCATGCTAGGCCCCTAACCTGACCCTTCTCATGACCTCTCCAGTCTCTATCTCTGATGCAGGGGCTACGAATGGGCCCAGAATGGTGTCTGGTGTTTGCAGGGGAACAAGCTAGAGCTACAGCTCCGGAAGACCTCATGCCTTTTCTGGTATTACCCTCTCTCTGCCTCTTAGCTCCCTTGGGTCTGCTTCCTTCCTTTGTAGTTAGTGGCACCGCAGAAAAAGGAGTAATCCCAACCTGGCCACTGACTGGTTGGGTAACCATCAACACACTTAACCACTGTGCCCCATTGTTTACTTGAGGATTGAACTGGACAGCCCTAAGGACATTTCTGAGCTATAACCTTCTGTGAGTCTGTGGATAAGCAAGAGAGTCAGGTTGCATGGAGAGGCAAACTGGATAAGCCCCTTTGTGAAGCTGTTCTTTCAAGGCAGTACCCAGACCCCTCCCCAGTGAGCACTCTGTTCCCCACCCTGCATGGGTCATGCTTCAGAATCCACTGGGAAAGACAGGTAATGTGGTGTGAAGAGCAGAGATAGAGCCATTCCTGCTCCAGACTCATAGCATCAAGATTGAGAAAGAGAAATGTTAGCAGGCCAGAAGATGCAGAAATCTAATTTTAGCCCGAGAATACCATGTTTTTAAAAATAGAGCAAGAAATGATGGCATCATATTAAATTTAAAGACTCCTGCCTTTTCACTATGAGGTCAACACTACATTGAAGGAGGTCCTTTTTGGGAACTGGACCAGGAGGAGCGATCCCACATTCTTGCCCCTTTCAGCCACAATAGTTCACCTATTCTTAAGCGGACAGCTGGAGAGGGCTCGGGAGGCTGGCTTTGGTCACAGGACTTGAAGAAGCTGACTGCCCGTGGGAGATGTCAACCGCTGACCTTGGTCTCAGTTGACCCTGCTCTGAGCGAAATAGTGTCAGACCCCAGGGAAGGAAGGATATTGCGCAAACTCCTTCAGGTTCACCAGGCAAAATGGGTGGTGGTAGTACTTCTCTCTTTCTAACTCACATGGCCAAATGGCTCATGGTGGACAGAACTTCAACAAATATCAGGTTGTTTTTCCATATTTCTTTCAATCTAAGAACTGCACTGTTGGCTTTGCCAAAACACTGGAAGTTAATGCCTTGACAAGTCTTACAAGAGTGTATCCCCCTGCAGTTTAGAAAGTACTTCAGCTCTCTATTATCAGGACATTGAGCCTTATTTTACAACCAAGGTGATGAGATGGAAAAACCTTCCTGCTGCCAGGATGGGAAATCTGATTTAACACAGACTCTCTATCAACTTCCTCTGTGGCCATCCTGCTGAAAGACATGTGGCACATTTAGAAGTTGTCAGGCAAGATGGTCACTGCAGTACCATAGAGATAATTCTTGTTGTTGTTGGCTCCACAGAGTCATTTAAGGGTTTGTTCCACTCTATATTTAGTCATGCTTGCTATGAAATTAGGAATACTTTTATATCGTTGACATTTGACACATAGACATTTTTCTGGAGGGAAAAAAATAACATTCAAGCTCTCACATTAATGTTGGGAAAGTACAATCTCCCCACCAGCACACACACAAAAATGTGGCAGTTTCTAAAGTTGGAGCCAGGGACTAACCAGCCAGAGTTTATATTACAAATAAATCCCACTCTTTATGCCAAGAAAGTATGTCAAGAGGCTGACAGTTAAGCTGGCCAAGCCAAAAACGTTTCCTGAAAAATTAGAATTCCCAAATAATAAATTACTTTTTACCTGATAATAAAATAGAGGCAAATTGAATTGGTAATCTTGTGGTAAAATAAGAAGTAGATCCAAAATGTAACGAAAATCATATGGTTAATAATTTTCAAAACCCCAAATGATCTCCAGGTTGGTTTCTCCCTCTAATCTCACTCTGTGTTGATTAGTCTCAGGAGACTCTCTGAACAACCAGAGTGAAATCCCTACAGTTGTTTCTGGGGTGTCCCCTTCCCATGTAGCCACCACTTCCTCCTCCCCCAGGGTTTCTCAACCCTAGTACTATTGACGTTTTGGTCAAATAATTCTTGTCATGGGCACTGTCTTGTGCATTTTAGGATTTTTAGCAGCATCTCTGGCCCCTACCCACCAGATGCAGTAGCACCTCTCAAGTTGTAGCAATTAAAAATGTCTCCAGATGTTGCCAAATGTCCCCTTTGGGGGGGGGGGGCAAAGTCACCCCTGTTGTGAACCATTTTGTTAACCCCTCTGTGTCCAGTACACAGCTTTGCCAAGAATTAACCTAAATTTGTGCCGTACGAGTATATGTTATGATCTATTGTGACTGTATAAGAACAGAGCAAACATCAGTTCATTGAAACCACAGAAGGAGTCATTTATGAGCACAAGAGAAACTTTTCTATTATTAAGGGTGGTTAATGATGATATATATTCAGTGCCACTCTTTTAAGATTTTTAATAATTAGATTAGAAAACTACCTGCAGTAGGTGCTTTAGGTAGAGGCACATAAATAGAATAGAATTTCCTTAAAGTCCTTTTTCAAACTTTTTGTTTGGTTTCTTTTATTTTTAACAAAAAATATGCACAGAAAGGCATGTAAGTATACAAGAATACCAAGAAAAATGAATTATTTCACAAGAGGTATTTTCCTTCTTTAGCTGAAGAGCTAGGCATACAGGGGATGGGGAAACAAGAATATGCTTATGTGAGAAACAGTGGAGAATGAAATGGAGAGATTAGTGGATCATTCATAGCCTAATATAATGGTTACAATTAAGAGATTTGCCTACTGATAAATGTGTCAGAGCATGCATGGTACTAACTGCTCTTCCATCCTTTTCCCTGGAAATGGATTTACAGATTAAAGAGCTTTTTAAATTTTAATTTTAAGTCCTTTTTTTATTTCAGTTTTATTAATCTTCATCATAAATATTAATTTATGAGCACCAAGGCCCAAAGGGCCTTGGTGTACTCTCTCACAAAGGATAATGAATACCACTACCACATTTAACCAAAAAGCAGCGTGAAGCGTGAGTGTAAGAGCTGAAAATTTGATACTCAGTTAAAGCAGATCTAAACCTAAAACACACCGTTCCTTATCCATGATCATGTTCAGAGGGGCAACACCCTAAATATAAGTAGGACATTGAAAGACTTAGCAGGGGAGAGGTTGTAGTTTGGGATTTCATCTACAGAGTGAACCAAAAGTGTTTTTTGTTGTTGTTTATCTGCTAACTGTCGTTCTGTTTTGTCCCCGTCTGCTCCCTTAAGTGCATTCTCTATGGGGTCAATTATTTCAGATCTTGCTGGAAGCACCGTGTAATCAGAGAGAAGGACCTTCTTTACAACCCACCCGATATTTGCTATTTTCTCCAAAGATGTGTACCTTCTGGGGATGACAAGTGTTTGAGGCTTTCCAGGGACAAAGAAGGTTACTCATCTAAAAGTTGGCAAGAATGTCACCTCTAGAGAGATCCTGGTCAACCTCTGCTTTGCTGTCAGGAGCGTTTCCACTTTGCTGAGAACTGAAGGCCCCTGTGGCCAGCCCAGCCAGAAATGCTGTTGGTGCCTTTCTAGTCATGGGCAGTATTTTTTAAATGAATCTGCTATAGCACAAAGAAGTGTCAAAACAGTGTATGGAAAGGAAAAAGCTCAGTTGACATGAGTTCACTGCATATGTGATGAAAGTACAGCAAAATGAGAAAGTTTTTTTTTTAAAACAAAGGGTAACATAGACCCTTCAATCCTTGGGATCCAAAGCAACCCAAGCATCCGTGGTTCACCCCTCATTTGCAGTGGAAAGCCGTTCTCATTCCACCCAATATACGTGGGTAACTGGGTCAAGGACCCAGCTGGGGGTTCAGATGCTAGATCTGGGTCGTTCTTGCCACTTCACCACCCCTTGGTGCCATTGGTGCGTGATGGTGGCTCTGCTGCCCAGCACAAGGAGTCCAGCTGAAGCTAATGACCCTCCTCTAAACTCATATACTGATGTCGCCATGAAGCTTTCCTGGACATGCATATCTGTCTTATAGTCCCAGTCACACACCACTTAATGCAAGGGATATGTTCTGAGAAATTGGACTTTAGGGTGGTTGTGCCATTGTGAGACGTCATGGAATCACTTACACACACCTGGATGGTAGAGCCTATGCACACCCGGGCTCTATGGCACAGCCTCTGGCTCCTAGGCTACAGGCCTGTTACTGTACAAAACAATGTGAGATTAAATCAAGCACAAGAGAAAATGATGTAATCAAGAAACATGGTAAATGTCAGATGCATCAGGCTGTTGCCAAGATAATATATCATACTGTTTTACAGCAAATTTTTCTAGAAAGAGTACACTGTGAAGCAGTGATAAAGCATATAGTGCAGTAAATACACTAAAAAGTAACAGTTGTTACAGTATATGTACTGTAGATCATTGTATATGCTATACTTTGTATACTTTGTATACTACTTGCAGCACAGTAGGCTTGTTTATACCAGCATGACCACAGACCTGCCCTATGATGTATGACAGCTATGACACTAGATGACAGGGACTTTTTTAGCTTCATTATAATCTTAGGGGACTACCATCTTATACACCGTCAGTCATTAACCGAAAAACCTGGAAAGCCTGTAAACTCTAGAAGTAGACAGACTTTGGTGCAAGTCATGTTTTTCCACTCAAATTCTTTAGGGAATTTGTGTACCTTCCTAAGCCTCCGTTTCTGCTCTGTCAGAAGGAGGCAGCAGTAGTCAAGCTGCCACGCAGGTCTGAGAATGCAAAGGGACGCTAAGTGGCAAGGGCATGATGTACTGCCTGGCATGTAGTGGGCACTCAGAGAAGGGAGGTTTTCTCTACTGACTGGTCTTTGCTTCACTTCACCATTGAAAAGTAAATATCAGAGATGATAAACTTGTTTTACCTATTCTCTGGGAAATATGCCACACCTTATATAAAAATATTTTTACTTAACACATTGCATGCAGATTATTGCGGGACTTTCTGGAGTACCATCCATCAATTGGTGTCACTTCTAGAATGAGGGCTGTTTTAGCCTTGAATTTACACTGCTCTCTACATAATCTGCTATCAGGTTTTTTTACAAGGTTGTTACATGGTCTAATTTTAGTTTATTTGGACAAAAACCTATTTAGCATTCTAATCTAATGCTATACATGTAAAAATGTTCTGCAAGTGATTGACAGCAAAGGGACTGACCATTTTATTTCAGCAAATGTGTTGTAAGAAGCTTATACTCTGAGGAAGCTTCTCTGTTTAGAAACAGAGATGTCAGTGGGATTACCTGGTCAAGTTTGTTTCCCTCTATCTTTTGGTTTAATGAATGTTAAAGGACAGTCAACTTCTCCAATTTTTACAAGCATTTGAAGTGGATGGCAAGGACACTTTTAGAACCTGTTTTTCCAGCTATAAAATTAGGCTGTCTATCTAGCAATTAAATGAATGAAGTAGATTCCTAGGTATTTACTGAGGGAAAGAATTCAGACTTTTCTCTAAGCTAACATCCACATGTGCTAAATAGTTCTCTCTGTGTGGTTGCCTAGCACAATTAGAAGCTAGGTTGTCCAGACCTCATTAGAATCTGTTCCTTGTTCTACCTGTCATTTGACTTAGCCATGATAAGAAGTAAGATAAATATGTCCCCAAACGCAGTGCCGTCTGTCCCTCTGCCAGGAGCCCATCCTCACCTCTCACTACCCTCAGTGCTGTCTCATCAGTGCTTTTAGGCATAGAGCTCATACAGTTCTTTCCCAAGTGTGGACATTTAATTAACCCTACCTACAGGTGTTTGCCAAGTCCTAGAGCACTTTTTTTTTTTTTTATCACGTCTTTTAGATCTTCATTCATAACGGTTTTAATGTTTCTTTACAACCTTGGATGATTCTGGCTGTTGCTACTGTCTGCATAGTAATTATGGAGCTGTCAAATATACTGTTTCCCAGCAGTTATACTGGTGATATTTCTGTATTTTTCTGTTACTCCCAGGGTTGGGCTTGCCTGATGGTAAAATGAGTTTCTTCTCCTTGTCTGTCGCCACCTGCCCACCACTCTTTGGCCAATTCATCTATTGTCCAACTCTCTGGGGATGACAGGCCCTTTCTCTGTGCCCAGAGTGTCCCCAGGGAAATAGATACAGAACAGAGGCAACATACACTGGCCACAATTAACCAAAATATAAACAGAAATCATGAAACTTCCCCATACATTTAAAAGCTGAGAGGGAAAATTTTAAATGTAGACAAATCTGAGTTTTAAAAATATCTAGTCCACTATTGTTATACTTTGTAGCGGTGCCTCCTTGTTAAATTTATTGTGACTCCAGTTGTGTATATAATTTAGAGACCATTTACTCTTCTTTTTTTAAATTTATTAATTTGAGAGAGAGAGGGAGGGAGGGAGGAACAAAGGGAGAGAGAGAGAGAGAGATTTGTTGTTCCACATATTTATGCATTCATTGGTTGATTCTTTAATGTGCTCTGACCGGGGACCAAACCTGCAATCTTCGTGTATCAGGACAACACTCTAACCAACTGAACTACTCGGCCAGGGCTTGCCTTATTGTTTCTTAACTCTAGATCTGTATGTTCGCATGTAACTCCCTTTTTTCTTTCATAAGAACAGGTATGTGTACCCAAGTGTGAGATGTTTGGTGAAGGAGGTGTACAATGGGGGTTTCAGAAGCACAGAGAAAATCATTCAGCCAGCGCTCAGTGGCCAGGAAAGGCCCTCACTGCTGATTGAGTGATGTGGGGGACTCCAAGCCCTGAGGCGTGAGGGGTCCAGTGGAGTTCATCAGTAAGCAGCATCACTGTGAAGGGTCCTCAGGACTGCAACAATGTAGGGAGGGAGCATGGACTTGGCTAGTGCTGGGCGAAGCTCCCAGTTGGCTGGAGCCATCCCGATCCTAAGGGGAAGGCGGAGCTTTATAAGCGGCTGCAAGTGGGAGGTCCAGTGACCTGGGTTCTAGTCCTGCTGTGGGGCCTTGAGTGACACACCAGTCTCTCTGGACTCAGCTCCCTTCCCGGCAGCATGTTGATGGACCGAACTATCTTGATCCTCTTCTCCCCTCTTACTTCTTTACATGGCTCCATCATGTCTGAAGTTAAAATTTTAGAATGTTTCCTGAGACCAGCATGATTTAGGGGAAGGACCACTGCTCTGGGAGTGATGTTCCTATGTAAATGTTCTTTCACTCAAACAACATTTTCCCCTAAAGCTGAAGCCCTTTATTTGTCTCTTCACTCCCCCCCCCCACCCCACCCTTTTGGGAATGGCTAGCAGTTACGCTCTTTGCTTGTGACTGGGTTTTACAGTAGATTAGAGAGCATCATCTACACCATGGAAACAAACTGTTCCTTGCTAAGAAAATAACCCCAGACCCACTTAACCACTTCCATGGACATCAAGTGGCCCATGAAGCTGATGGCTTCCTTTCTGATTCCTTGGAAAACTCATGCAGGGCAGGTAACCACTGCAGCTTATCTAGCAGAGACCAGCATTATCAAACACTTAATGGAGAAGTCAGAAAGTGACAGGGCCCTACAGTCTTGTCACTCATTACCTCTTGATTGTAGTTCTCAGCCAGAGCCACACAGGCCACCGAATCCAGGGCACTGTCTCTGATTAATGTAGCTGTAATGAGTGAGGGAGGTAGCATCAAATCCAGACCCGAGAACACCTGACTGAGCCTACTGGAATTTAGCTGGAAGCGCTCTACAAACACATCACTCTGTGCACTGGTAAAGCCATCTCTCTCTTCTTACTAATGCTGCGTTATTATTGTATGTTTCTTCTTTCTGGAAATTCAGTTTTTTGTTTTTTGTTTTTTGTTTTTGAGAAAAGGATTAATTCTTACTCTATGTCCTGACATGGAATAATAATAATTACAATAATTTTAGCTAAGCCCTGGCTGGTTTGGCTCAGTGGATTGAGCGTCGGCCTGCGAGCTAAGTGTCGCTGGTTCGATCTTCCAGTCAGGGCACATCAGAGAAGGAAAACTCTGACTCCAAAAAACCTCCGCTGCCTTGCGGCATACCTCTTCAGGGGAAAGGCTAAGGGAGTAAAACCCGACAGAAAATCCGGAGCCGGAGTCCCTAAGGCGGTTTGACGTTGTAGTCAACACCGGCAACTCCTGCGGCGCACCTGAAGCCAAGCTGTATTGACTCCGTCTTTCCCTTGGATCCTTCAGCTGCGAGGAGGGGGGGGGGTCTGCTGCATGGGCAACAGCAGACCCTCCATATCACCCTGCCCAGGCTCTGTAGCTTCAGCTTCACTGGAGAGGACACTCCAGCGACATCGCAAGATGTCGATTCAACACGGGAGGAGACGGATACCGTGTCACTCCCGAGTCGGACTGCACAGCCATTCTCGGCGGTGCAGATAGACTCTTAAGAAGCTACACCATCGTCTCTCGAGACGGACGGCTGCCGACGACGAATTTTAGCTAGTATTTATTACATGCCTATTATGGACCAGGCTCTCGCCTGTGTGATTTTCATGAAATATCTCATTGAATTCCTGCAACAACTTTATGAGGCAGATGTTGTCCTCTTTTAATAGATGAGCAAACTGAGATACAGAAGATTTAACTTAATTTTACCTCATCATAGAGCTAGTACATGACATGGCCAAGACTCCAACCCACAGAGGCTGACCCCAGATCCTGCCTCTTTACGACTATGTCTTACTGCCATTTGCCTGCTGAGCATTTAAAAACTGAGGATATAAAAAGTTTTCGTAAGTTCACACTTGGGAATTCCTCACAGCCCATGTCAGAAACTAGGCCCCCAGCTTTGGGGAACTCTGTTCCCCTCCCCTCTTTTTATCCGCCTGATAAAATTAGGCTAAATGCCAGCTGTTACTGTAGTTGTTCTGGCTTCTTCTTCCATTGGTGACTTGAATGCTCATCTTCATAAATTGGTATTCACCTTTAAGCAACAACACCTCTCTCCAAACTTTGCCACTGAAAGACATAAAGGTGCACCCTTCCTTAATGGTGACCCAAGACACGGGCACACGAGGCCAAGGGGGCTGCTTCTACACAGTCTCCTGCTTCTACACAGTCCCCAGCTTCTATGAAGGGTGCCCAGGAAGGACACCTGGAGCTGGAGCTCTGGAGAGTCTTCAGCAAGAGCTCATCCTAGAGAACACATGAGGAAGTCTTCCACACTATCTGTTAGTCATTCCATATGGGAAGGGAAAGGACTCAACAAGTTGTGAAAAATGGGACTGTCACAGTTACTATATGGTTACAGAAAATCTACATTTTGTATGTCAAGTGGTAACTTAATTTAAATATAAAAAAATTGCTGCTGGCTGCCATCCCACAGATACTTTGTAGTTTGCTGTGCAGCCAAATACATCTACAAATAATAAGGAAACAACACGTGAGAATAACAGGATGGCTTGGCACAGGAAGACAAGGATCCAAGCATGTTTGGGACTGATTTCTAATATGCCACCAAATGCTCAGTCATGTTTGGAACAAATTGTAAGTCCTACTAAATTAGACATTCCATGTAACTTTATTTTAAGTAGGTCTCCTGCTTCTCATTATTCTGTCACACATCTCTCAAAAGGCGGAAGGATAAGGAAGGGGAAATGGAAAAAGTCCTCTGTGACTTATACCCACTGCCTTCTGAGTGGCTGAGTGTCCAGTTGGCCCTGGAGGGAACTGAACAGGGATGGGTCATAATTCCTGCCCAGCAACACTTCCACACAGCCTCAGTGCTGTGTGAAATCACAAAACAGACTATTAAGGAGAACATATAATCTCCATTTATATGTCCACCACTGACTAAATGTAAAAAGAAATGAAATAAAACCATTAAAACAAAATACCACTGCTAGCCCTGACCAGGTAGCCCAGTTGGTTGAGTGTCATCCTGATGCACCAAGGTTGAGGGTTCAATCACCAGTTAGGACACATACGAGAATCAACCGATGAATGAATAAGTAGAACAATAAATCGATGTTTTTCCCTCTTTTCCCTTTATCTCTCTCTTTCTAAAATCAGTAATTCAAAACAAACTGGTAGTCTTCTAGAAAGAGTGTATTTTTTAATTCCACAGGTTTAAAAAAAAAAAGTGCATCTCGATCATTTGCCTCAGCCCAGGATATAAATGCCAATCCAAATGCTTGTGCAAATAGTTTGATTTTCATGACTAGAAGTCACAATTTAGGTTTTTTTTTAAGTAGAGAAGAAAACCTCAATTGTGAAATCAACTAAAGATATGTTAAGTATAACAATTCTTTTTTTATTCTGCCTGAGCTTCTACTTTTTAAAATAGATCATGGAGCTATAATTTTAAATCCTGAACACAATTCAGTTGAATTCTGAAAATGGACTCCAAAATTGATACTAGGGGAAAAAATCAATTTTATTTTTTATGATCACTGGCTTAACTTACATATTCCAAAAGAACTTGAATATCTTGAACATCCGACACTGCCAACTTCTTTAGAATTTAAAGATCTAATTGTGTTTGCTTTCCATATGTTTCTATGAAATTATAGTTTTCTCTTCTCTACTGACAGTCTTTCCACATGTATGGCATTTATAGGGTCTTTGCATTCATAATCATGCTAGCTCACTTTTAAAAGAAGACAGACTAATGGAAATAACTAGACTTTTTCCCTGATTCTTTCCTCCTGGAGAGGATATTTCTTGGCTACTTTAAAATTATCTTGCTGATCCTTGTAGAACTTGCATCCAGGTAAAAGGAAGAAACCACCTGAACCCAACTGAAGTTCAACATTTTTACTTCTTGAGTAGTGTGAGAAAAATAAGATACCAATATATGGTTCAGTTAACTGTAAAAATCAATCTTTGCACAGAAATTCATAGGCAGAAGTGAATTTAGGGTAAGTCTAGAGTTATGGTCTAAACGTTTATATCCTCACAAAATTCATGTCTTGAAACCTAATGCCCAGAATGAGGTGGGGCCTTTGGGAGTTGTGTAGGGCATGGGGGTGGAGCCCCTTATAAATGGGATTAGTGCCCTTATAGAAGAGGCCCCAGAAAGCTGCCTGGCTCCCATCATCACATGATGAAACAGGAACAAGTCAGCCCTTTGAAACCTGGAAAAGGGTCCTCACAAGAATCCAGCCATGCTGGAACTCTGATCTTAGACTTCAAGCCTTTAGAACTATGAGAGATAAATTTCTGTGGTGTATAAGCTGATCGGTCTCTGGTATTTTAGGATAGCAACCCAAACAGACTAAGACGTCTAGGTTCTAAGAAACATTTCCAATATCATAGAAGTCAGTCTTTCTAAATGGATGGTTTTGTGTGCTTGGGTAGAGAACAATGCTATTTGGGCTTCATTGAAAATAAATATTGTAAATAGAGATTTATGTTGAACTCTTTAGACTTGGAAGAACTTAACCATGTGTCTTCTTTGCAAAGGTGGAGGATATGATAAGTAAGAATAAAAGCAGACATTGCCTCCCAGAGTGATCCTGCAATGGCTGCTCTAAAAGCGTCTGGTGCTTGGTGCTACTGCTGGTTGTCTTTATTCCCTTCATTCTGTGTACTCTTGTACGTTGCTTTTATTTGGCTGTATAAGGAAGTGGCCTAAGTAGAAGAGGACAAATAAAGATAGACATGCACAGGGGTCTATGAGTAAGGCAGACATCCTCTCTTACTGCGACAGTCAAAACTGTTCCAATAGCAATTGGTGGGCCACAGAGGGAATAATGTGTTTTATGCTAGTATCCAGGGGAGATGGCATTAAGAAGAATCCAAATAACTATCAAGCTTTTAGTCGTTAGTTTTGACTTCTAAATTGCTGGCTGATTATTGGCACTATTGTTGTGTTGTTTTTTTTCTGTGGACTAGGATTGCTTTGGGTATTGCTTTGGCATTAATCAATACCCATTACAAAGGGGAATAGCCTATTACATCATCTTCACCCTCCCTTTCCCTGGGCCTCGAGGGGTTCAGACAGGATTATTCCCTACAGTAAAAATCTAAAGTGTCTGGACCAGTCTGGCTGCAAATGACCCCAACAAGAAGCTTTTCATTGACTCTCTGGAGATCTATGTTCATAATTTGCCAGGGCAGGTTGAAAAATGTTCCCCGGTATACAGCTTCACTCTGTTCTGTTTCTTCACATGACTCTCAGTTAATGTGCAAAAACAGACATGGATCAAAACTGAACATATTCTTTCACTGTGGTTTTCAAATCTTTGTAGCCAAGAATTTCTTCTTTGAACCAGACACCTAAAGGGAAGAAATGCAAAGTCGATTTCTGTGAGCAGCAATTTTTTACTATGCACTGTATTCAATCAACCAAATAAATTTACTGATTGGTAACATGAAATTACCTACATAAAGGGAAATTTTATCCTAAAAAAAACTCACTGCAATGGAACATTTCATATTGTTATGCTGAAAAGGGGTTTTAGTGAAGAGAGAGAAGCTAAAATTAAAGAGCTATGGTATTCTCCCTCTGGCACAAATTAACTTTCCTAGAAAAGTGGTCTGAATAAACAGGAGTGGAGAGAGGGAAAAATGATTAGATCTGTGAGGTTGGATATTTGCGCACAAAAATAAACATACCGTCAGTTTTGGTTGACTGTAAAAATTGTGATTAGAGGAAATTCTTCATATGATGTCTATTTTTCTCTACCTGCCTTGCCCAGTGGTCAGGAACAAGCCCCCTCACTGGTGCAGTGGTTGAATCTGAATCCTGACTGGTGAGGAGATCAGTCCCCACAGTCCCCATGATCTCTCGAAGTGCCTGCAGAGTCCTGCCAATTGTGTCTCCATGTCTACGCAGCCTATATTAAATATATACTCAAACTGCATTCTGTATTAAGTCATTCCTTCAACGAATGCCTGTTGAGAACCCATTATATGGCAGAGACTCCTTTAAACAGTGGGGATAAAACAGAGAACAAAGCATGCTCACTCTCATGGAAGTTCCATTTAGAGAGGACTCAGGGAGACAGCAAATAAACAAATCTGTACTATGTCAGATAATGGGCAATGCCATGAAGGAAATAAAGCAGTCAGGGGGACAGAGAATGATAGCAGGGAAAAGGATGCTGTTTAGATTGGGTGATCAGGGAAGGCTCCTCTTTGAGAGAAGTCCTGTGTGATTTGAGAGATTATATCTGAGAGACGATAGCTGAGGGAAGAGAGTTCCAGGCAGAGGTAACAGCAAGTACGATGCCTTGTGGTGGGAGCATGGCTTGTCCAGTGACTGAACTAAAAGGGGAGAGAAAGAAGGATATAAGAGGAGAGGACCTGAAGTGGGGAGAAGGTATTTCAAATAATGGCACTTTTGGTGGGGGCTGGTGTATGTAATTTGGACATTATTCCTAAGTAGATGGGAGTCTTGGAGGAATTTTAGCTGAGGCATAATGTGATCTTGCTCATGGTTTTAAAGGACTGCTCCGACAGCTGCCTAGACAAGTTACTCTCAGAGGCCAGGCCCTATAGCCGGAGCTAGTTTTCATCATCCCCTGATTGACCAATGCAGGAAGTGTGTTCATAAGATTTGCAAGTAATACAAAGTAGGGATAATAACAGAATCAAGATCTAAAGACATTTATTCTTGATATTTAAAACCTAACTAAATATCAGCCTCCACTGGGAAGCCTTTCCACCCTCCTGCCAGCTATACCGTACCGCCTCCCCCGGTTAGACACTCCCAGGTGATGCTCCCCTAATGCTGGCATACACTGCGGACATCGTATTGCTCTAGAACTGGTTGGTTTGGTCATCTCACTTCCCTTTAACACTGTGCCACA
Organism: Furipterus horrens; assembly: GCF_987537825.1. NCBI lineage: Eukaryota > Metazoa > Chordata > Mammalia > Chiroptera > Furipteridae > Furipterus > Furipterus horrens. The sequence goes on along the minus strand of NW_028327172.1, from coordinate 140,633,464 downwards.
CTTAAAAACATGAAGGTAGCTTATTCACCTCCACATTTCCCAAACTGGTAGGAATTGTACAGAATTTCTTTGAATCTGTGAATTCTTTAGCAGTCTGTTCGGACTAATTTGTACCAATAAGATGAAACATATTAAAAGATCAACTACTTGTGTATAAGATAGATAAGGCCCACCTTTCCAATAGTTTAAGTTTTTAAAAAATGTGGTCCCATGGTCTAAGCAAGTTGGGCCATTTGCTGATCAGACCAAAAGCACCATATGGAACACATAATGTTGTGCTAACATGCCTGGTGTGGATTTGCATGTGTGTGTGTGTATGTACATGCTCCTGTGAGCAGAAACAGCATGATCTTCTATGTCACCAGAAATAGATTTAGGAGAACCTAAATCAGGTTGCAATACCTGTACTTTGGAAGCAGAAAAGTCCATGCCCAAGGACACCTGTCTTGTGGCTGGCATATTGTGTTCCTTGACATATTAACTTGCTAACGTGTGAAGATATATCCTGTAGGATTCTCTGAGATGAAAGGGAAGACATGATTTAGTTAAATATCACCTTCAAGGAAATGTGTGGAAGCTTCTAAAATTCAAACATGTTTATTTTTGATAAAATTGCACCCTGGAAGGCCTCACTCACATAGACCTCCCAGTCTAAAGTCGTCCACCATGCTACTTATTTTGCGTCCAAGGTGTGCATGCCTTGTTATTTCTCTCATGAAAATACTTGACTACTCTAGGTTATCATTAGGGATGGAATGCATTTTTTTCATCCCATTTTCTCACTTTTTACAAGCATAACTCAACCAAAGAATGAACTACTCACAGTTGGTTATAATTCTGGGTAGCAAATCAGTCCTACTCTCTGAATGCAGCATACTTATTACTGACAATTACCAGAGTCTGAGGAAGTCATAAATAGCCCGACATGGCAAAAATAGTCAACATTTTTGTCACAAGCCTCATTGTAATGATTCAGTTCTACTGGCCATGTCCTAGAGAGAGGGGAAAAAAATACAATATATTGAACTTGTTTTTAAAATAACTTTTAACTGGGATCATCTGATTCTAATTTTATCTCTTATTTTGGCTTTTCTAGTCAAAAGCAGTATGATCTTGTCATTAGAATAATAAAAGAGGAATTTTACCTACTACTTTAAGTCAAGCTTTGAAGAGAATGAGAGCTTTTTATTTTTAGAGCTGAGTCCACTGACCTTATAGATAGAAATCAATCCTCTCTAATCCAATAAAATTAAAACAGCCATCTGTCCACTCCTTAGACTGACTTCTGTGTGGCATTGAGCAAGTCACTTACCCTCTCTGGGTTCCACTTTTTTCTATAAAATAAAGGAATTGGACCACATGTTCTCAAACAAATTTTCTGACTCTGTAAAATTCTTTAATCTTTATTATGATACACATATTGACATTAATCTTAAAGACCACTGACCACCTCCTTACTTTCTGAGCACCCTGGCTTTTAAGTCTTCACTGTGTGAGAAACACTCACAATAAAAAACTGGGACACAGGACTTGAGCAGTAAAGCGAGGCATTTATTCACGAGTCTGCAGAGCCCGGCACACACTCAGCCAGAAGAATGTGCGCACCAAGTAGACAAAGATGGCTGGTTTTATAGTCTGAGCTTCCCAACCGTAAAGCTTCCCCACCCTGAAATTGCCCTGAAAGTGATTAGTTTCCTGCCCTGAAGGTGATTAGCTACCCCGCCCTACCACAATTAGCTCCCCCACCCCCATCCCTCTCCTTCTTTCCCGTTTCTCCATTACTGGTTACTCCGGAGTTACAATCTCAGGAGATAATATGAATGCCCCTATTATGATTTGTGAATATGCTAATGCTGTCAGCTTCCTTCTCAGAGACATTTTAATTTCATTTGCCCTTTGTTATTACTGATTTTGTACTGGTTTGGGAGTCACTATTTCCTTGTTTCCTACAACTGCATATCACCAATATCAGGGATAGAGAGACAGGCAAATTGTCGATGTCTTAGTGAACTTGGACTGCTAGAAGAAAATATCAGACTGACTGGGTTAAACAACAGACATTTATTTCTCACAGTTCTGGAATTTGGGAAGTCTGAGAAAAATGTGCCAACAGGTTTGGTTCCTGGTGAGAGCCCTCTTCCTGGCTTGCAGATGGCCACCTTCTCTCTGTGTCCTTACATAGCATAGAGGAACCTCCTCTTACAAGGGCACTGATCCCATCATGGGGACCCCACCCTCATGACCTCATTTAACCTAATTACTGCCTAAATGCCCCACTCCTAATATGATCACATCAAGGGTTAGGGCTTCAACATAGGAATTTTGGAGGAACACAATTCAGTCTATAGCTGTGACTGTATATAGTTTCTAAATTCTTAACTTATAAGGAGGCTAAGGTTGCTATGAGAAACAATGTAGAATAATGAAAGGGCATTGAAGCCACAGTGTCTCAGTTTAAACTTCACTTCTGCCACTAATTAACCCTGTGAGTGTTCTTTGTCTGTAAAATGGGAATGTTACAGGGATTAATTGAATTAAGAGAGATAAAGTGCTTGGCTCTGTACTTGACACACAGTAAGAATTCATTAAATGTTAGTTACTACTTTGCTATTGAAGCACCTGTACATAACTGGTCCCATTCTAAGAGCTACAGGAGGGTTAAAATGATAAAAAGAAAGCAAAGTATTGCATAGAAAAGTTGGCTCCTGGGCCCAAACAAACCTGGTATGTGTACAAAATGTTTTAGAGTGATAATGAAGGGTGCCAGTCAGGAGAAACCAGTGTTTAATCTTTGACTTCCTAGTAATGTCAGGGAAATGCTCTTTAGATACTATGGTTTTCTAAAATACATCTACCATATTAGAATTTAGTTCCTGTGAATGAGCCCAACTTTGGATGCATACAAAGGACATATTGTATTAAGTGTTGTTATCTCCTAGGAAGAACTTATATAATCACCCTCAAAGCCTGCATTCTGGCTGAATGAGTTTAATATACTCTCTTTATAATGGGGTAGGAGTTGGAGGATAGGCAGGGTCTGAGGGAGATGTTGCAGGTGTCCTGTTAAAGGACCTCATCTTAGCCTTGAGGACAGTGTCACAATATTGTCCTAACCAGGCCAGAGCCTTTGGATGGAAACGATAGCATTGCGTCAATAGCTACACAGTTCGCTTTCATCTCCAAATGCCCAGATGTTAGAGGAATGCTGAAACATCTGGCATTTTCCCTCCATTCAGTTGGTTCCATCAAGATTCGGTGCAACTCAATGACTGCTTACACTTTAGGGCTTTCTTCGGTTGGTGCAAACTCTTGACTGCTTTAAAAATAACTGCTCTCCTGATGGAGAGGGGAGATTTGGGAATGTGAAGGGATAATTTATAGAGTTTGCTTTGGCTTCTTTGATGAACCCTCTTGTGTTGTGTAAACCAGGTCAGATGTTCATGCAGGAGCACAGTTTCAATCCAAAGTTTTAAAAAATTACTTACGATTTCAAAACAGGTATCCTTGCCCTTAATTGCTACTTTTAAATTTATTGGTGCTTTTTTGATATCTGTATTTCATTATGAAGCATTTTCTGTACTCTAAGTGAAAATGTATTCTTTGAAATATATGTGCCACAAGTGAATTTCTAAAGGTTCTGAGCTGTTTGTTTTCTTCCCTCTTGGATTCTTCCTTTCAAAATGTTCATGCTGTTACTGTCCACAAATAAAGTGGGCACATAATTGGGAAATATAGATGTCTAGTTACTTATTAACTCATTAGTACAGTGATGAATGAACAGCTTCCTGAGCAAAATGATACCCAACTGCAGTATAAACAAAATCAAGAGAAGCCATCACATAAGAACAAGGATTTTCTTTTCAACCTTTTCTGCCAGGGAACTTTTTCTCGCATCAACTGTTCTCATTAATGTTATCTTTTAAAGCCACATATCTACAGTAATTGCAACTATTTTAGAAGCAAGTGTGGAAGGAACCAGAGAATACAGGATCTTCCCCTCAGCATCCAACCAGAGGTCACCTTGGGAATTATAATAAACCTCTTAAATCTAAAAAGAAGCCACCAAAAGCAAAGATGCCTGTATATGGGCTGTAAAGACACCAAATAGAATGATCTCTGGGAATTAGGGAAACACTTGTCACTTATTTTTATTTTTTAGGATTTTATTTATTTATTTCTAGAGAGATGGAAAGGGAGGGAGAAAGAGAGGGAGAGAAACATCAGTGTGTGGTTGCCTCTTGCCCACCCCCAACTGGGGGCCTGGCCCACAACCCAGGCATGTGCCCTGACTGGGAGTCGAACCCATAAACCTTTGATTCACACTCTGGTGCTCAATCCACTGAGCCACACCGACCAGGGCAACACTTGTCATTTAAATATGTATTTGAAGTCTTTTTTTCCCACAAGCCCATTTTGCTTTGTTTTGTGGTACTTTTGATTAATATTCATGACCCACACTTAGCCTGGTTCATTCGTTGCCTAGCCCAGAGCTTTGCTCATAGATACTCAATATGTAAACAGCCATTAAGTGAATGAATGAATAGGTGAATAAACCTCAAATCCCACTTCCCAAACTCAAGTTCCTGAAACTATGATTCTGTGACTGCTTACTCATGATATTTGAGCTGGGTGTTAGGGTGGAGGTTATTTAGACTAGAAGTATCTTTTGGCATGCATTCATTCAACTAGAATTTATTGAGCCTAGTATGTGTTGTGTGCTATTCAAGACTCTGGGATGCAACAGAGAAAAAACAAAGCCTTCATGGATGAAAGCTGGCCTTCAAGGAAGACATTCAATATAGGGAAAGAGACAATTGACCAATAAATAAAACATGTATTAGGTTAGCAAATAAGTACAAAGGAGAAAAACAAATCCATGATAGGAGTGTGTTTGGGTGATTTTAGATAAGGGATCTCCTTTACAAAAGCAGGTCAATTGAATTCTCTGGGTTGGAAAGAGTTTATGGACTACAGTAATAGTGATCACTCTCTGAAGAGTGCTTCAGAGTTCACTGCGCCCTCACACGGCCCCTCATCTGCAGCCCTAAGATGTCTCCATAGTCCCCATTTTATTTATGATAAAGCTGAGGGTCAGAAACAGATTAAATAGCTTGGCCAACGTCATACAGCTACTGGGTGGTGGTGCCGGGGCTGGCGCAGATCTCCCATCCCATCTGCCTGGTAATGCGAAGGCTGTGTCTGTCTATGTCACTCTTGCCAACAGGAGATCAGGGAAACCTGTAATGGTGTGTTTGTGTGCTGTTCAGGATTGCTCTTTCATGGAGTTTGATATTTATAGGTCCTGGTTTCTCCCCAGGGAGAATAAAAGTACAATGTGTGTTTATTATTAAATAAAATCTGTGAAGAGTATTAACTAGAGAGAAAAATTGGGTAAAATTGGAGAATATCCTGACTCTCTGGGGCGTAACCCTCCTCATCCATCCCATGCCTAGAAATCTTGAATTCTGAGCCAGCTCAGAGCTGCACTCTTGACCACATTTGCTGCTGCACCTATCTGTCATCTGGGCCATCACCTGACTTGTTACTCATCAAACTAAAGCCACTTCTTGGTAATGAGCATCTTTATCCGGGAGTACAGCTCACCCCTGCTATACAATAGTGAAAAAAAATTTTAATTTCTTTCATAATTTAAGTTTTGAGAACCAAAACTTCAGTAGACCCACAAAGGTGATTTTTTTCCCTACTTAAAATTATCCAAGTATAAAACCTCAAAGCAAATTTTCAAACACAAAGCTTTTATTTTCAATGCACTCAACCACCCTTTATATGAAAGTCATAAGAGTATGGCCTGTTTTTTGGAAAATGAGTGGAATATTTTTCTTCATCTCCTAAAAATAAACTAACAAACAAAAAAGGAAATAATCAACAAATATTGACTGAAAATCTGGCATAGTTTTAGTAAGGTGCTGACTCAAAACCAGAGGAAAATGGAAATCTGAGAAACAGAGAGGTTTGAATTCTAGTTCTACTACTCATTGAGTGACCTTGGGCAAGTTACTTAGCCTCTGGGCCTCGGGTTCCCCTTCTGTGAAATGGGCACAACACTATGAAATAACATTGTAGGGATTAAATGAAATACAGACTATTAAGTGTCTGGCACATAGTCCGGAGTCAAAGAATGACACTATTATGGGGCTAGTGAGCACCAACTACATATCTCTTAGTCTTCCCTCCAGGGCAATAAAGGTCTTCACCTGGACTCCAATTCCCCAAGTCCGCAGGAGGTGGGAAGGGCTGAACCCCAAGAGTAGATATGGAGCAAAGGGAACAGGGAGGCCCAGGACTGGATGAAAGAATCCTCTGACAGGAGGAACAACCCAGAAGACCCCAGAGAGAAGGCAGAAAGCCAAACCAGAGCAAACGGTGTGTAGCAGAGGCGGGCGGATTGGAGTGGGCTATTCAGATGACCGAGCTGAGATGGGCTCCCTGAAACAGTCTACAGGACACGGAGGATGGGATGGAACATTCTGAAGGACTCCAAGCCGGATCAGGCAGCCCTAGAGGGTGCTGGCCTCAATAAGTAAAAAGAAGGCTTCTATCCTGGAGAGATCTGCATTTCTAATTTACCTGCAGTCAACGCCAGTCCAGATAATGCTGACTTCTCAAAGTCCGAGCCTTCAGTGGCAGTTAGATTTGGACACCGTTGTGTTTGCTCTCTGAATACAAATTACAAGTGCTAGGAACCCTCAGTGCCTGACCCACCCACCCAACTAGAGCTCTTTGTTGGCAGGGCTTGCTCCCTGCCTCCAAGAGACAGAGGGACTTCAGGGTCAGGAGCCCACACACCCACCAGGGCTGCGGTGCCCACAAACGCATGACAACAGGTGGGGCCCACCTCCACAGGGACACTTCTGGAGTTAGAACACCCACCCACTCCCTCACAAGGAAGCCACCCATCGATGAGCAGCTCTGAGGTACACAAAGACCTCAACACAAGTCGCTGTGAGGTCTGTGCTCCTGTGAGCACCCTCTCCCCCTGTAGTGGCCCTCACTCCCTGCCCCAGCACTTTCCACACCTAACCTCCCTGAGGAAATTCTCCAGGGGACTGGCTCTCGCCCCTCCTCCACTGGAGCTATTCTTCTGGGGACCATCACCATTCCCTTCAACCATTGAAGGTGGCCCTGAACGCTGCCTCATCTTAATTACTCTCACCTGGACACAGCTAACGATGGAAGCATTCATCTTACAATGTGGCCCCTGAAACTGAACACAGTAAGTCCTATATGTTCCATATATAGCGATTCTGGGAACACCCTTGTTGAGAACACTGTGATTTATTTTGTGTACTAATATTGCACTAGTTTTGGGGGCCATCACTTGACCCTTTAGACTCCTATTAAAAGCTTCCTGTGAATAAAATCCAGGATACTTTATTTTAAATACTGCTCCGCGCCAGCCCCCCCCCCCCCATCCTACATCTATATAGTTAATTTGGTAAAACCTACATATCTCATTGTTAAATCCATAATTGTCTATTTTCAGACCTTTTTGAATTCTAATTTTCAGCTCTCCTTTTAAGTTTTTGTCATTTTTAAAAAAGTTTATTGAATGTATTGGAGTGACATAGGTTAATATATTATTTAGGTTTCAGGTGTACAATTCTATAATTCATTCTTTAAATTTGGTAAAAGTTCTTCATAATTCAGGAAAGGCATTAATAAAAATAGTTATCATATGCCCTGGCTGGTGTGGCTCAGTGGATTGAGAACTGGCCTACAAACCAAAGGGTCAACAGTTTGATTCCATCAGGGCACATGCCTACGTTGCTCTCTGAATACAAATTACCAGTATTGGGAACCCTCAGTGCCTGAGCCACCCACCCAACTAGAGCTCTTTGTTAATGGTTGGGGTTGTGCAACAGGCAACCACACATTGATGTTTCTCTCCCTCACTTTCCCCCTCCCTTCCCCCTCTCTAAAAAGAAATAAAATAAAATTTTTAAAAAATTAATTATCTTACATAACCAAGTACAGAGGCTCATGAAGCTCTTATTAGACTCAAGCTGTTATTATTGTTAGTGGTACTGAATGACATTAATTATTGATATTATTAATATTAACTGATCATACTGTTGATAATGTTATTACTGTCAGTATTCATCACAGGCGTACTGGATATATTTACTCAATATCTACCATGTTATTTTACTAATTGACCATCTTTGTATATGGTGATTTTACTAGTTAAGAACTTACCCATGAGCCCTGGCTGCTGTGGCTCAGTGGATTGAGTGTTGGCCTGTGAGCCAAGTGTTGCTGGTTTGATTCCCAGCCAGGGCACATGACTAGGTTGCACATCAGGTCCCCAGTTGGGGGCACTAGTGAGAGGCAACCACATAGTGATGTTTCTCTCCCTCTCTTTCGCCTTTCCCCCTCTCTAAAAATAAGAAACAAACAAACAAATAAATAAATAAACACCAAGAAAGAAATCCCAAGTATTTAAAAAAAAAAAAAAGAACCTATCCATGGAAATGATAGGTACTCATTTGACTGTCTCTAGACCTTTTTTTACAATTATAGAATTCAAGTATAGATCAGATATGTTGTGAAACGTCTCACTGACCCTGAAGTACGCTGTGCCTGCTAGCCCTGGCAGAAGAGACATGAGACCAGTGCTCCCTGTAGCCCCAGCACCCCTTACAACAGGCGGTGTCCGCTGCTGCCGTCAGCTTTGTCAGCACAGCAGTGCCACAGCTGAGAGACTTGACAGTCCTTTCATCTTGACCATGGCTGTCTTCCTTTCAGGATGCAGAGGTACCCCAGGGAGGTGGAGAGGAGTGGGACTACAGGGGTCAAGTCTCATGTCACCTTTCAGTCCTCCTCACCCACTTATGACCCTTGTCTTCCAGAGGCTCTGCCCTCTCTCCCTGCAGTCTGGCTTCCTTAGCCTCTTCCTTCTGGCCACAGCCCATTTCCATTGTACACACTCCGCACTTACTTACTTACTTACTTCTCTACTGTCTACTCCCCACTAGAATGTTAGCCTCATGAGTGCAAGGGGCTTTTGGGGGGCTTATTCTGTCCACTAACTGTATCCTTAGTACCAAAAATAATGTCTGGACCATTGTAGGATCTCAATAAGTATTTATTAGATTAAGAAATGGGGGTTGTGTACTTGACCCCTATTTAAGTGTCTCCTGACTTTTTGTAATGATTATAGCATTCCTCCAGCACCAATCACCCTAATGGCAAAGAAGAGCAGAGATGTGCACCAGAGCCCTGGCTGGGTGGCTCAGTTTTGGGAGCATTGTCCCATACACCAAACGCTTATGGGTTCTGTCGCCAGTTAGGGCACATACGGGAGGCAACCACCTGATCAACGTCTCACATTGAGGTTTCTCTCTGCCTCTCTCTCTCTCTCTCTGTCTCTCTCTCTCTCTTTCTCTCTCAAATCAATTAGTATATCCTCTGGTGAGGAAAAAACAAACAAACAAGTAAACATGTACCAGAGGCTGGGGGATAGTGACCTAATGAAAGGAGGATGCTATGTTTCATATGCCATATAAGTCATCCATGGAAGTGTACAATTAAGTGATTTTTTTTAAAAGTATATTCAGAGTAATGCAACTGTTACCACAATCAATTTTAGAACATTTTCATCATCTCCAAGAAGAAACCCTGCAATTGCTCCAACTCTTCAAGCACTGGCCATCACTAATTTACTTTCTCTATAGACGTATTTGTCTATTTTGGACAATTCGTATAAACGGGATCATACAATATGTTTTTTTCTACAGACTTCTTTCATTTAGCCTAATGTTTTCAAGATTTATCCATGTTGTTGCATGTATTAGTACTTAATTCCTTTGATGGCTGAATAATACTCCATTGTATGGATATATTGCATTTTGTTTATCAATTCATCAGTTGATGGACATTTAAGCTGTTTCTATTTTTGTCTGTTATAACAAATGCTGCTACAAACTTCATGCACAAGTTTTTGTGCGATGAATGTTCTCATTTCTCTTATGTGTATGCCTAGGAGTGGATCATTTGGTCACTCTGTGTTTAACATTTTGAGGCTCTGCCACTGTTTTTCAAAGTAGTTGTATCATTTTACCTTCCCACCAGCAATATTTTGTATGAGGGTCCAATTTGTCCCCATTCTCACCAACACCTGTTCTTGGAAGATACTTCTTTTTAGTCTCATTGTTTATCTTACATTTCTTATAAATTATGCATTCTTTTAAGTTATATAAAAAATTGCCTGGGCCCATGTGGCTCAGTTGGTTGGAGCATCATCCCATAAACTGAAAGGTTGTGGGTTCTATCCCTTGTCAGGGCACATTCCTATGTTGTGGGTTCTGTCTCCAGTTGGGGCACATACAGAAGGCAACCAGTCAATGGTTGTCTCCCTGAATCAGTCTCTCTCTCTCTCTCTCTCTCTCTCTCTCTCTCTCTCTCTCTCTCTCTTTCTCCCCCCACCCCCACTTCCTCTCTCTTTAAAAGCAATGAAAAAATGTCTTCAGGTGAGAATAAAATAATAGTACGTTATATAAAATTTTTGTTTATTGAATTTAAATTAATCACCACTGGAAAAAATGAAAACCAAAAATGGGAAGCATTTTTATTGTGCCTATTCATTTTGAAAAACTGAGCTGCGTCCAAGAAAGCTAAAGCTGTCACTTTCAGGATCTTGAGAGTTTCTTTTCTCTGTTTTGGTGTCTCAGCATTTTAAGAGCCTGGGTGCCCATAAATATGTGGGTAGAAAGAGCAATGTTTCTCTCCCTGCTTTATATGCTGTGCCAGGGACTCCCTGAGATAGTACCACACTCTGGAGTATTTTTGGACTTCTGCAGATGGAAATGTCAAAAAAATGCATTTCCTGGTATATGGTGAACTCAGAGGATCTCTCTAGTTCACTAGTCAATCTCTCTTAAACTCTTGGGTATCTAACACTTGTTATACGAAGTAAGGTGACATGACTGAAGGTGTCTTTCTTTGCTTTTCCCCACCAGTATGACGGTTTTCATAACATGAAATGAACTTAGAGTTACAAAGGACTTACTGTTCCCCATCAACTATCTGCATTCATTTGTTTAAATTTCTTTTTATAGACATGATCTTCCCACATGCAGGAAAAAACATTCATAGCTTTGCTTAGTACTGGTTAACTGTGAAAGGTTAGCCTTGAAGAAACTTAGGAATCACCCTACCTCATTATTAAATTTGTTTATTTAGATCTTTAAATGCTATACTCTGGGTTTTTGTTTGTTTTTATTTGCTTTCCATGAATAAAACTAACAATTTATTTCTGAGTTTTAAAATTCTAGCCAACAACTTCTCTTGGCTGAGGGAAAAGGATATGCTCAGGATGCTTTTTTTTTTTTTTAAGTTAAATTTTAGAGGCTTTGTCATTTTCTTACCAATTTCCTTCAAAAGACAAATTTTCAAATCACTGAATTTTTGTCAGGAAACTCCCAGAAGCTTAAAAAGTAACATGTTCTTGGTGAATGCTGGAGTGGCCACTAGTATGTGCTTGGGGTGAAGGGGTGTAATGCCTCTGTGTGTCTGTCGCAGATGGCTGCCCAGCTGGGTACATGATTATTTTTTGGTTCCAATTGGTGTTGTGCTCAATAAAGCATTCACAGATTTTGTTTAAAAAATTATCAGCCCTTTGCAAATCAAAATATATTCACCAATTTTATCAGCACAAAGAGAGCAAATGAGAAGAAACTGAAGAAACTCACAGCTCTGTTTTTTGTAGAGCGAAGACCAAAGTTAGCCTGTGTATCAGTTAACCATTGCTGTGTAACAAATAATCACAAAATTCAGTGACTTAGAACCACCAGTATTTATTTAGGTCACAATTTGTGTTTGTCAGCAATTTTGGCTGGGCTCAGCAGAGCAGTTCTTCTCGTCTCCCTCATGCATATGTGGTCAGCTGGAAGCCAAGCAGGAAATTTTGCTGACTTTTCTGGGCTCCATCACCTCTTTGGGGCCTCACCTGGGACAATACACTGACTCAGCTTTGCTCTATTTCATCTTGTGTCTTCCAGCAGGCTAGCCAAGACTTTCTTATTTGACAGCTATGTAGATAAAGTACAAGTATGAGAGAACTTTTAGGGATAAATTTTATTTAATTTATTAATGTATTAATTTATTTACTGGGGTGACACTGATTCACAAAACCATTGAAGTTCAAGTGTACAACTGAACAAAACATCATCTACACACTGCATCATGCACCCATCTCCCATAGCAAACTTTTTTCCATCACTGTTTATTCCTTTTGCCCAAATTTTAAATATTGGCACCTTTTCTGCATTTTATTGACCAAGGCAAGTTACAAGCCTGGTCCAGATTCAAGAGGAAGGATAATAGACTTCACCTCTAGATATCACTTCACACTCACATGACCAAGATCCTGGATACAGGGAGCAGTAAAGCATAGTAGCCATTTTTGTAAGCCACAACCTATTTTATGACTTTTCAAGAATGTATTAAGAACATATTTAAATGTGTCAATTTATTGCATCCTTTGATCACACAGCTTTTTTTGATATATAGCTTGAGTTCAGTTATTGGACCTTAAACATACTGACCATTTCCATTATCAAAGGATTTTATTAAATTTTCTCTTTTAATATGAGTTCCATATTTCTGACAATTCTGAATCTTATCTTAAACAGTAAGCTATGCAGTCTTATGTGTGTTTTCATTTTATGGCCTTGAGCCACGACTTCCTCTTTTTTAGTTGAAAAATAGTAATAATAAGGTGGTTTTTCTTCAAAATTTGAATAATGGCCTTTACTATGTCACTACAATAGGATGGGTTTATGCACTTTTTGTTTGTTTTCTTTCACAAGAGAAACCATGGCTTAAGATGATTTGCACATGCATAATAATTAACCCATCTTTTAAATAAGCACCCAAGAATATCTGACACCCTTTGGATAAACAATTACTCTTTATTATGAGTTCACTAGTTGTAACTCACTAGTGGGTATCTTATGTTTTCATGCTGGTTTCAACTGTTGTTACAAAATTAAAATTACTCTATGTTCAAAGGTAAAGAAAGAAATCAGTTTAATCACTTTGAACAGCAAATTTGCAACACGTAGTATATACACACATCTACAAAAAACTCCATTTCCAAGTTCCTAGAACACTGAGAAATTCTCATACATGTACTAAGGGGACATATACTAAGATAATCTTTGCATGCTTTCATGCATGTATTCATTCATTCATCACACTTACTGAGCACATATTATGTCTCAAATACTCTTTCAAGTATTACTATGTAGCAAGGGACAAAACAAACAAAAATCCTACCTTGTGGGAGCTTCCTTTCTAGAGGAAAAGGACAGAAAATAAACAAGATAAATAAGGAAAATATATGGCAGGTAAATTGGTAATTAGGGCCACAAAGAAAAATAAAACATAGAGACTAAGAAGTGTTGGGGAGAGGATTCAACACGTTAGTAGGATGGACAAGGGACAGCCTCATTGAGAAAGTGACAATTAGCATTGCTAGATTTAACAAATAAAAATACAAGGCACCCACTTTAATTCTTATTTATATTTTGCTGCTCATTGTTTATCCGAAATTCAAATTTAACCGGACATCCTATATTTTATCTGGAAGTCCCAGTGACAATTGAGTAAAACCCTGAAGGAATAAAGGAGCCAATTAAGTGGGCATTATGAGAATATTGTTGAATGAATAACTGGGAGGCGAGTGTGCCAGGCAGAGGAAACCACAGATCAAAGGCCTTGGCTGATTGTAATTGTCTTTCACTGGGAGAATAGCTAAATTAGACCAGTCAAACAGACTAAGACAAACACTGTATGGTATCACTTATATATGGAATCTAAAAAAGCCAACTTCATAAAAACAGACTAGAATGGTGTGGGGTGGGAGAACTGGGGAGATGTTGTTAAAGGGCACAAACTTGCAACTAGTAGGTGTATAAGGCCTGAAGATCTAGTGCACAAAATGGTGATTAAAGTCAGCTATCTGGTATTATAACCTTTAAAGTTGCTTGGAGACTAGATCTTCGTTGCTCTCACCACAAAAAAGAAATAATTATGTGACTTGATAGAGGTGTTAGGGTGATAATCGTGTTACAGAATATTAATGTATCCAGTCAACACATTATACACCTTAAACTTACACATAACTGACTTATATGTCAATTACGTCTCAAAAATATAAGAAAGGCAGTCTAAAGCAAATAAGGCCAAATGTGCAATCTTAATGGTAGTTGTTCAGTAATCTATTTTCTGTACTTTTCTGAATGCTTATCATGTTCCATTATTTAAAATACTGTCAAAAGAAGGACATCAAAATTTTAAAAGAAATTATATATGCATTAGGAGGAACTCACTACCTACAACTTAGAAGTATATTGATATTTGATCTAGCGACAACTAGATACTGGTGCAGATACTGTAGGTGAGCTGTGCTCATGGCTGAGTGTGAAAAGCTGTCTGTTCTAATTCTGAATGCCCACAGAATTCATTGGGAGGCCAGGAACCCCTCATCTCTTCAGAGGAGGTGCTCACACAAGCCTTCACCCCTCAGAGCGCCATCTGGATGGTGAATAAGACCACAGCCATGCAGGACTGCCCATATCTTAATATGTTTCATCCTCATTGGTTTTGTCTAATCTGGAGCCCATCTTGGATCTCCCACTGAACTAGAGATTGAACAATTTATAAAACTTATAAAAGTCGGGCTAATTTTCCATTTCCTTCTACAGATTTTTTCTTATAGAAAAATGGAAGTTAATTTAGACTCCTAATAAATGGATTGTAACTTCGGGGCTCTGAGTCACCTTTGTTGGTGCTGTTACTGACCTGCTGAGTGATCTAGGGCTACAAGCATCTGAGAAGAAGCTTACATGTGGGTGGTGGACATGCTGTGCCACACACGTGATGATGAGATGGAGTGACCCTTTCTAGGTACATGCCATGACTGGCTGTCATTCCTATGGGGCATCCTTTTAAAGCAAACACCCCCGCCCAATGGCTGCTTAAATGGATTTGAACCACTCTAAAGTTAATCACAGATGAGCAGGGTGAACACTCTACAGGAGAGGGGGAACTCAGAGGAGAGGGCTGCAATTCAGGACACAGTTACTCAGGACAAGGATATTTCTTATGATTCATTTACAGTACTTAACTCATCTGGGTCTCATTAAAACTCACAACACTTAGGTATAAGATTTAAACCAAGAATCGACTTCTGATGTAGTGGTATTGCATATAGACCAAAGCTGCCAGATGTTATGTCATTCGTTGATGCAGGTAATGCAAATAAGGATATCAGTAGCATATGTTTTATTAAACACACACTCTGTGCCCAAAACTCTTTATCTGTTATGCATTGCAATCCTCATGGCAACCTTATGAGTAGGAAAGTGGGACTGAGAGAAGATCGTTAGCCTATGGCTATACAGGACAGCTAATAAGTTGCTGCCTTGTAGTTCAAACCAGGCATAAACTCCTAACCATTAAAATTGTTTTCTTGGTGTCTTTGGGCAGGAAAGTGAATCATAACACCAGTTTCAGCCTGCTATAGATGGATGAGGAGGGTCCTGCCCAAAGACTCAGGGATGAGGAGGAGAATCAGAGATGTGACTGTGCTAACCACGAGGATTATGGTGAAAATAGAGAAAATCCTCAAATAACTGTGGCAGAAATACAGCCAAGGATTGTGCCAGGCTGGTAAACTTAGCGTTGAACTATCATTGGGCTTGGCCTTGCTAGAGAACACTTCAGTGTGTCTGCAAAACTCAGCTTGGGGCAGGAATGATTTTGATGACCAGGGCGGCTGGGAGCAGCAATCAGCAAAAAAGTCACCTACCTGAATATTACTGTTGGGGCACCTTTGAGCTCCCCCTCCACTAGAAATCAGTCCAGAGATTCTTCTTGCTGTGAGCCTTTGATTGACCAGTTTCTGCTTTCACTCAAGATTAAGTCTCAGTGGAAAGAACATACTTTGGGGGCCTTGGGCACAGACTTGGATTCAGATCTATCTCTTTCTGGTATGGGCTTTTGGCAAGTTACTTAATGTCTCTGGGTCTCAATTTCTGGATCTATACAATGGAGATTAATACAGTCATGCTCAGCTTAATGAGAGAGATACATTCTAATAATGCATCTTCAGGTGATTTTATTATTATGCAAGCATAATTGAACGCACTTACAGAAACCTAGATGGTACAGCCTACTACAAACTTGGGCTATGATATACCATGGTTGCTGAGCAAAATGTTGTTATGCAGCACATGACTATAGTACCTACTGTGCAATGTTGCTGCAAGGGTTATAGATAGTGTACGTGATATGCCTGGCACCACTCAATAAGTAATAATTGCGATTATTAGTATTATTAATCATCATCTGATAGCACTTTAGGTTAGGGCATTTTGCCCATTTCTAAGGGCAAATTTCCTTTGTAAAGAGTACAGGAGGCTTTCCTTGAAGATTCTAAAGATACATTCCATTCTCTCCACAGTATATCCCCTCTTCTACTGAAACCACAGGACTAAAATGGTACTGAGGTATTCAGACCCCTACTTAGGCTCAACTTCAGACCAGTGTTGATTTGCCTTGTTTAGAATTTTTGAGTGAAAAAGGGGATGAGACAGGAAAAAACACTTGTGAAGATCTTCTCAAGACCACATGAGAGAAATTTAGAAAATATAAACAAAGGAAGCACCATCGATTTCTGAAGTCAAACATAATTTAGAGATTTCTAAGTAGGGACTAAGAGGAGAGATGGAAAGGGCATTTATGTCAAGATAGAAGTTACACCTGCTGGATTATTGAGTGCTTCTGCTAGATCTCAATGAGTACTTTTAGGGATCCCTAGAACATACTGTAGTGATTCCCCAAACTGGGCTTTGATGTTTGCATTGCAGTGTTGCAGCTGACTCCAGTTCATTTAGGAGAGGCAGAGCCCATTTACAGTTTCAGACTGATTATAATTTAGGCTGCCTTTATTAAGACAATTATATGAAATTGCATATAAACACGGGTCAGATGCTCTTTTCCTACATCACAGATGCTTCTCCTGTTTTTTTATTAGCTGGATGGGTTTAATTATAAAAATCTATTGGGTAATTATCATAATGTTTGCCCCCCCCCAAAAAAAAAGTGTTAAAGCAAAATTAAATACACCGTGTACAGATTAACAAATTTTGAAGACATTGGAATAAAATAAAATTCTTCAAATAAAAATAAGCAAAGAATTGCCCTGATTTCTGCCCATATGAAACCCCCAATGGAGTAAGGAATACAGACATGTGCAGAAATGGTTATAATAAAGTGTTATGTGTACAGATATGCATGGACTATTTTAAAGCACTGTAGAGGAGACCTCTGGGAAGTTGGCCAGGAGGATGAGTATGGAGAGTGAGGGAAGCTGGTCAGGTGAAGGGGAGGGAAGGGAGGCCGTCTGCCCAGAGGTAGAGTATGAACAGAAGCAAGAAGCAGCAGGGACTTGCATGAGTTTCTCATTGGCTGGGGGCAGCGGGTGACATGCCAGCAGGGAGAGTGAGCGGTGAGGCTGGACAGGCAGGAGGACCTGTGTATAACCAGGTAGTGAGCAGAAGGCGGCCAGGGACCATTCAGAGTCTGTCAAATCCCTGCCTTACCCAGTGCCTACTAATGAATACCTGCCAAGGACCTCTGACTTTACCCCAGGTGGAAGAGATTTTTTTCAGAATGGTGCAACATGGTTATATTTCATTTTTGATACAAAGGTCACCAGTTAGGAAGGGTTTCCATCAGAATTAAATTCTTAATACCATAATTCTACCTGTGGGGATGTTCGTTCATTCATTTTATTTATTCTTTTAATGAATATTTATTGAATGCTCACTATGTGCCAGGGGATGATCTAGATTCAGGAGAGTCAGCAGTAAACAAAACAGATAAAAATCCCTGCTCTCTCAGGAGGGACAAATAATAAACACATAAGTAAAATACAGTTACACAGTCTTTTAGAAGATGATAAGGGCAATAGAGAAAAATAAAACAGGGATGGGATTAAGGAGAAGGCAGCAGCAGAAGGGCAAGCAGAAGAAGTTGCTCCTTTTTAAAAAGAATGTTCATAGGTCATGGTAATTGGGGGAATTTTAAAAATTGAGTGATTGCTCTGGGGAAAAAACAAAAACTTAACTCCATTCCTCTCTGCTGAATAAGTAAAAGAACAAAAGATAGATGGTCAGAAAAGATCTCATTAGTAGCGTAAGATTTGATCAGATACCTGGAAAAGGGCAGGCTGGATTCCTGCTGACATCTGGGAAGGGCAAAGGCCCTGAGGCTGGAGCAAGCCTGAGAGCTGGGAGGATAGCAGGGAGGCCAGGGTGCCTGTAGCAAAGTGAAGGCCTAAGTGGTGGGAACAGTGGTGCTAATCAACCACCAGCAGCAACATCACCTGAACTTGTTAGAAATGAAAATTCTTACACTCCTAACCCAAAGTTATGGATGAATCAGAAACTGTGATGGTACCGGTGGCGGGCAGGGGTGCGGGATGAGAGGCTGAGACCCAGAATCTGTTCTGATAGCCTGCCAGGTGATCCTGATACTGACATATCTGAGAACCGCTGTTTTAAATCTGGGTCCCAAAACCTCCTTCTTCTGAGAGTATCTCTTCCAGACATTCTCATCACTTTCTACAGGTTCATATGTCCTGTGTGTAGTGTTGGGGAAGAAGTTTTCCTCTACCCTTCTAGGTTCTTCTGGTGGGTCTAAGAGTTAAATGACCATGAGACAGAGTAATAGGAGAAAATCAAATTTAACTACATACATATGTAAGGAGGTCTCATAGAAATGGAGACCTAGAGAAAATGGCCAAAGCAAGCAACCTTCATACTTTTTAGGCAAAGAAGCAATAAATCTGTGAGTATTTGACAAGACAAAGAAACCTAGGTTTGGGTGCCTAATTAGTAAGGAATTAAGTAGAACTTGGGCTTGGGGATAGCAAATTAGTAAAAGGTAATAAGGTTTGTTACACAGGGTTCTCTGTCCTGAATTCTCTATCTCTGGTGACAAGGATGTGCCTCTTCCCTCCTGGTGCAGGCAGGGTGCCTTTCACATGAAAGGTTAATTTCCTGTTCTCAAAGGGACAGAGGAGAGTCAGGGTGCCTTCCTTAAAAAGCTGCTTTTTAAGGAACTTTAATTCAAAATAATCAATAGGACACTTTGGTGTATTTGGGAGCAGACTGCCACTGGATGTACCCCAAATTTATATATTTCCACGCAGGTATCTCTTTGTGAGTCCTAATCTTGTGTATCTAATACCGGTCTCAACACCTAGCCTAGCCAGCTTCCTATTTGGTGAGGTCAGAACCCTAGAAACGTGCTACACTGTACACACCTTGTTTATAATGTGGATTATAACAAATTCTTTGCCATTATAATTTAGGGGTAGGAGAAATCATCACATCACAAGGCGTCACTCTTTGACAGCTTCCAGCCCATCTCACTTCCAAGAGACTGACTTGCCTTTTCTCCCTTTGGTGCTGGGACCTGTGTTTGTTAAATGCTGGGGCCAGTCCTCCCATGATGACTCATCATCTTAACACATTCTTGTTGCTTCCCGGAGAGATTGATTGATTGAGTGATGTCACCTGCACATGAAACTCCACACTCTTAGAAGTTAAACTGGAAAAGGAATATTTGCTGAGATATTTTTTCATTCAATTTCACAAATATTTCTATCATAGCTCCTTTTTGTAATGAGGCGATGAGCCAACGATAAATAAGTATTGAGTTCCAGCTGATAGACACCGTGCTGGGCACCCTAAGGGATGTGATGCCTCCAAATACTGGACAATTGGAAGGTAAGATGACTGAGGATTAACAATGCAAACTCTGAAGTCAGACTGCCCGAATTTGATAATTGGCCTTTGCTTACTTACCATCTGTAGAATCTTAGGTGGGTTATAACAACTCTCCCTGTGCTTCCTCCCCACTAAATGGAGTTAATAATAGTACCAGCCACCTAGGGCTGTTGAGAAGATTAACTAAGTTATTGTATGTAAAGCACATAATCAGTGTATAGCATTAGGTAAGTGCCAACTAAGTGTGAACTAGTTCTTAATACATATTTCTGAGTGAATAAACAGAAAAGGTTTGGTGATAGAGCTAACCTATGAGCTTGAGTGTACCTGTAACATACACCAATTTAATACTATGGTACTTGCTGTGATAAAGCTGCTCCCAGGGGCTCCAAATTACATTAATTAGCTGGTGATGCTTTGATTGATCCTTCTCTGTGTTTTAGAAAGACTTGCCCTGGGTTTTTGTTGCCACAAGTTGAGGCAGTCTAAACCATGATTCTCAACCAGGAAAGAATAGTAAGTAATAATCTAATATAATGAGAACATAACAAGATTATAAAACATAGCTATTAAAAATGACATTGCTATTATTACAAATAACGAAATAAAACACAGCTATTGAATGAGTTCTTCATATACCCCAGGGAACATGGTTTTAGTACTTACTCAGGCCGTGAGAGGAGCTGGAATTCTTTCTTTTTGATTGACGTGGTTCATCATTGGCCTTTAATTGACCTGGGAGTAAGGAGAAAAAGGATTGGGTATAAAAACAGCATAGGATTCACTTAAAACCAGTCAAGCAATGTAACCTGCCCCAAAGGGGTCCTTATCCTTAAAACTGGTTGCAATATGGAAGGAAAAGGTGCCAGTGTTATTCTCTAGAAAGACAGAAAAGAGGATGTAAATCTTTATCCATGTAGCACAGGTTAGAAAAACTAATTTAAGAGTATAGCTTACTGTCACTTCCCAGGTGCCATCCAACTCTTAACTGCGTTTCATTCAAACTATAATTAATAGCTGTGTATCAAGTAAATTTGTGGCCATTCTCACTCTGATTGCCTGCATATTTCAGTAATTCAAGCATGCAAGGTAATGCTCAGGGTCTCAAAAGAATGACTTGGGTTTATATTGAGTAACAGAGTTGTCTCAGCACGATGCTTAGTTTTTCTAAATCCCAGGTTTCTCATCTGTAAAAAGGGATAAACATGGTCTCCACCTCAGGGCATCTGGTGCTGGTCCTATTCATTAATGTTTGGAAAGTCCTTAGTATATGCCTGGTACAGAGCATATACTCAAATAATGCTCGCTATCAGGTGTTATCAGTTGTATGGTTTGGGAAATAATCTGTGTTGTATCTATAGTCTTCATAAGGTTGAAGAGAGATATTGTTATCCGGCCCATTTTAAAGGTGAGGAAATGGGCACCAAAAAGTCAAGACTCAAGGTAACATGGGGCCTTCAGAACAGGCACCCAGGGCTGTCCAATGTTCCTGGCTTTGGAGAAGGGATTATGCAGCCGGACTCAGATCCACCCCCACGCTGGCACAGCTGTCCTCAGCAAGGCGGATAAGCAAAGGCACAAGTGAGAGGTTTTTGTTTTTGTTTTCATCTGTCTTTTGTGTCTCCCACAAAAGTGTCACTCTGGCGAAGATTCTAGCTGAGGAATCTCCCCCTAATTGCCCTGCATCCTGCCCAGAGCTTGTCAGGAAAGCTGTGACTTAAGATCTCAGAGTTAAGAACCTGGTATTTTTTATTTAGTATAGAGGGCATAATGTTTGCTATGCAACTTTGAACATAAAAAACATTGCATTAATTTACTTCTCTAAACCCAGTTAAAGCTAATTACATCCTCACTCACCAAGAGGCAAGAATTCACTCACTCTTTCCTCTCCTTCAGTTCTCATTGCATCTCAAGACCAGAAAAGGGTCTCTTATCATCAATCCACACTAGTTGCCACTGAGATGCTCAGTATCCAAGAACTTGAGGTCCATTTCAAATCCTAAGACCTCATTCCTACTGGCCCTACCCCAAGATCCTTTGCGTAAGACACACCTCTTAGAATTTAGTACCCCCACCCAGTGTCCACAGGTGCCCTCTTGAGGTGACTTCTTCTGGGGGTGCCATGGCCCTTCTCTACCCCCTTTCCCACCCCTGATCCCCAAGCATCAGAGCACCTCTCCTCTCTATGAGAGTTCCAACACTTTTCAAAACAAAGCTCCCTAACTCTGTGTGAGAGAGGCAAGGGAGTCCCTGGTATTCAGATCTCAAATTCTACTTGCCCTCTGCAAGGGCAAAAGAAAAGTATTTCACTTTCTTTCTGAAACTTCTGTAGCAGTGAAAACAAAACACAAAGGCAAATGTCCAGAAACCAGCCTGCCCATGTTTCTTCTTTCAGTTACACTCTTTAAAAAGTATCAAACTGGAGCTGAAAATGGAAACACTATCTTCTTTCATCACAACCACATGTTAGGGTGGGCAGATGAACCAACACTTTGCAAAGGCCCTTTGAATCTTTAGGCCTTTGCGAGTAACTTTCTGCATTCTCCACCGTGGCACTGGCTTCTCTGTGGAAAGCAGACCGTTACAACATTCTGACTAGCAAAGCTTGTCACTCATCAGCTCCAAGGATCACACTGGCGAAAGAGAAAATATATTTTCCCTTTATTTCCATTAACTTACAGATAAATTTTGAATTTTATCTCATTCATCAAGTTTTACCATAGCCTATTTCTCTTAGTACTTACATTTTACAAATAACGTTTGTCTTCCATAAATTTTTTTTTTTATCCTCAAGGTCATTTTTTTTCATTGTTTTTAGAGAAAGAGGAAAGGAGAGAAAGAAACATTGAATAGTTGCCTCTTGCATGTGCCTTGATCGGGAATCAAACGCACAACCTGGGTACATGCCCTGACTGGGAATCAAACCTGCAGCCTTTTAGTTTATGGGACAATGCCCCAACCAACTGAGCCACAAGGGCCAGGGCTGTCTTTCCTAAATTTTCATTCATTCTCTGTCTGGGCCCCAAACACAGAAGGCTTAGGGGGTAAAAAGATTCCGTGCCATGTACTAGCCCAGGTCTTACAGGGGAACTGAGAATAAAACACGTAAAGGCCCTCACAGTGCTTATGTGTATACTGCCAGGCCCTATTCTAAGTGCTTTACATATATTGATTCATTTAATTCCCATAACAACCCTATGAGGTACGACGTGTTCTTATCCCCATTTCATGGATGAGAAAAGTGAGGCACAGAGAAACTTGCCCAAGGTTGCACAGCTAGCAGGTGGCTAAGACAATATTCATGCCCAGGCAGCCTGAAATCTGTCTGTGCCATTATCATGGGGCTGTGAATAACTGTTGTGAATAAATGTTTAGAAAGAACTAAATAGGATAATGATACAAAGAGCACCTGGGATAGGCCTCTTCCCATGCATTGATTTGGGAGGGTTATGTAGGAGGCAGCCTTTGAGCTAAAATCTGAAGGATGACAAGGAGCCAGCTATAGAGAGAGTGGGATTGTGAGGGTGGAAAAGCACTCAGGCCAGGAAGAACAAGAAATACAAAAGCGAAGAGAAGAAAACAGTTGCTTAAAGGCAGAAAAGTGGCCTATATGGCAAGCATAGTGTGACGAAGATAGAGAGGATGCTTCAAGAGCCATGAGATGCCGTCGGCAGTGGTCAAGTTATGCGGTCACATGCTCTGAGTTGTTTCTAAACTCACTGGCTGCGGGCTAACAAGGAGATGAGTGAGAACCTGGAATACAGGGACCTGGAAGAAGGTTATGAAGCTGGGGACCCTGGTGGGGTCACGTCGCCAAAGATAAGGCTGGATGGATAAGGAGGGCTTGGCACTCAGACCATTCTAGCCACCTGAAGAAATGTGGATTTTATTTCTAAGAGCCAGGGAAGCCCTGAACAGGTTTAAGCAAAGAAGTTCAATGATTAGATCTGAGTTTTAGGAGAGTTACTCCAGCTGGCATGGAGAATATGTTTCAGAGACAAGGCTGGATGGACCCCAGTCCGGGGGCTACTAGAGACACCCTGATCCAAGGTGATGTGCACAGAACAAGGCTGGGGCAGGGTTACCTGTCTACAGAGATTAACCAGAACCAGGCACTGTTGGAGCAAGTCAGACAAGGGGCTGCTCTTAAGGAACTTTTCAGAGCCTTTTAATAGGAATGCTTGATGATGACTCGAATGTGAGGAATGAGTGAATGGAAGGCAATAAAAGAGCCCTTTATCCCTGTTTCTGGCTTGTTGGGGTTGGACAGGTGCTGTGTGGTGAGATAGGGAACCTGGACTTCTGGTGGGACAGGTTCAGTTTAGGACATACTGAAAATTCCAGTGGCCAAGGCGGGAAAGCAGAATCCTAAGAATGGGGACTAATTATCTGCAGAGAAATGATAGGCTTGAACGTTTCCTCAATCATCCCTACTAAGTGTTGCAGTTAGGACAAATCAGCGCTGGAAACAGTCTGCATCCAAAGAAATAATTCTCCCCTGAGGGTTCCAGGACAGGAGAAGGACTTCAACTGCATTTTGAAAGCATTGAGCTTTGCATTAGAACAATCCTAAAGGGCTCCAAAAGTAGACACATCCTGTTCAGGAACAGCTTCCTCTGACTCAGTTCTAAGTCATGACAAGTCCCCAGTCACCAGCATGTGATCAAGACAGATTGAAGTAAGATAGGTAGGTAGTCCCAGTGCAAAGGTTCACCTTTTCCTCCAATGCTAAATGACAACCTTAGTTCCCATGCCATCCCTCTCCCCTCCGCCTGCCTGCAGCTGCCTGGGAGTTTCCCATGATAGTGAGGTACATCAACCTGAGCTCCGTTTGGCCTTGATCAAGCCTAGACTCACAGCTGCGAGATAACGACTGAATTCAATAGTTTTTTTTTTTTTTCTTTCTTCCCCCTATAAAACAGCCCCTCCTTCCCTAGGACCCCAGAGTCGGGCCATTTGCTGCACGGCTTCCTCCCCGCTTGCTAAATTCCCTCAATAAAGTTCTTTTCTCTGGTCGCTGCCTCATGGTTCTCTGAGCGACACTAACTGTATACAGTTTCCCTTTATCGGCTGTGAGACATCTTGAACTTTCAAAGTTTTTCTTCAGATATTTAGAGAAGAATATAATGGTGTGTTCTGGAAAGATCAGTTGGAAGATAGGATTGCGAGATTTCTTTCTTTTACAAAGTTTTTAAGTTTTCATTCCTGCCAGTGCCGTGGAAATAATGGAGCTAGGTCTACCAGGGTCTCCTTCAACTATGGTGAGAGGAGGACCACTCTCTCCCTCGAATAGTGGATGGATGATGAGTGGATGGATGTTGGAAAATTCAGCGATGAGTGAATTCTAGAGACTGCACCCCTGAGATAAGCTAGCTTTTCTACGCTAGCTAAGCAGTACCCCTGTCTGCTTCGCTCTTTATCAACTGTGTTTTGACAATTCATGGGGGGAAAAATGTGTCTAGGGCAAATTGAGCTCCTGAAGCAATAAATATTGAGACATGCCCTGTGAATTGAGTTACTGTTCTTGGTAGGGATATTCTCCGAATTTGTTTCTCTTTTTTGGAAGGAGCACTTGTCCGGTTTCCTCCCCCGGATCTCTGGAGATAGAAGTCTCCCTTCCCCAGTAATTGTTGCGAATCCCTGGCGACAGCCCCGTGGCTGGGTTATCTCGGAGGAACTTCCACTCCGAAAGAGTTGAGGGGAGATTAAAATTCAAATTCAAGAAAACTGGGCTAGCTGGAGGGAGCTACACCTTCAGCAGAGGCCAAGCCGCCTCTTTCTCCCGCTCACAGGGTAGGTTTTTGTGTGTGTGTTTTCGGGGGAAGGGGAGGGCATCCGTTTTAGATCCCCATTCTCTTCCTCCCGCACAGCCTCTCCAAGTCCGCAGACTCCTTCAGGATCTAACTTTGTCCCGACTGCGTTTGCGTGGCCAGCTCGGTGCTACCGGGGCTCCTGGCGTTACCGGGCCGCGGCAGGCGGGGCGCGGGCGGGGGCGCTCATTGTGTCCGGTGCTCAAGGCCGGGGCTAGGGACCCACGGAGCCCGCCTGGTCGGGGACTGGACGCGTCGGTCCCCCGCGGGCCGCGCCCGGGGAGCGCGCTCTGTGCGCAGGGGGCGTGGCGCGGGCCGAGGGGCGGAGGGTGCCCGCACCATGCGGCTGGCCGGGCGCGGCGGGCGAGGGGCGGGCCGGCGGCGGGGTGTCCTGGCGCGAGGCCAGGCTCGGCAGGAGAGACGCGAGCAGGCGATGGGCTGACGGAGGGCTGACGGCGGGGCGGGGGCAGCGGGACCAGCGGGCGGCTGCGGGTGCCGCGGAGAAGGAGGAGGAGGAGGCAGAGGCGCCGGGCGTGGATGCCGTGGAGTAGGCCAGGGGCCTGCGCTCCCAGGGCGGATGGGACGCCGGTTTCCGTGGATCCGCCGCTGCAAACCCGAAGTTCCTTGGCTCCCTGAGAAGCGCAACAAATAAAAGGTAATGAATGTGTCTTTGTTTTCCAGCCGCTATCGCAGGGCGGCGATTGACTATGCAGCACTTCTGGGTCCTGTTTTATATGCTGGGCCGGTGAGAGGGACATGACACCCCTTAACGGAGGACGTAGCGTATATACTGTCGGGGTGGTGACATTTTTCAATGCAAACCCCACGTGCGGCCCACACTATTCCCACCTCTTTCCCACAGACACTTTCCTTTGGCACCGAACTCTCTGAATTTACCCAGGGAGAAAGAAAGGACATTGCGGTGTGCAGACCATGTGGGATTATTTTTTAAAAACCGTTTTTATGGAAATGTCAGGGGAGTTCTGCCCTTTGGGTGCAAAAGGGAGCGATTCAGACAGGGGTGGCCAGAGGCAGGCAGCGATCGCCGGCTGCTGCCAAAATGGACTGCTCTTTACATTCCAAATGGCTGCAGCAAGTTTGATGCAGAAAGGAAGGGGAGGAGGAGAAGAGGGAACCCCCTTTAGGACGCGGTCATTTAAAAATGACCCCACGCAATGCTTCTGTGTTGCAGCGGCCCAAATGTTGGTACACATTATATTTAGAAAAGATTAACCAGCCCTGCACTTGGAAAGCTGTGCGGGCTGCCGGTGTGTCATCAGGACCTCCGGTGTCTTTCTCCCATGTCTTGTTAGAGCAACTGCTCTGTAGATTCAAGCAAATTCTGGGGAATTTCCAAGGGATGGCTGTGCTAATAATAGCTCTGGCTGTAGCTACTTAGTAGACATTAGACATACTCATTCTGAAAGATGCAGCCATGCCAGGGCCCCGGAAGCTCAGCTCACTGAGAAAGGCCACCCAGTGCAGGAGAGGACTCCCTGACTGCACCATGAATGGATGAAGCTCTCTCTCCCCTATGAATGGAACATCCCAACAGAGGCTGCCGCTGCTGCTGTTCTCGCTTCTTTCAGTATGAATCCTCGTTGCTTTTGATTGAAGGCATTCTCAGAACACCTGGGACAGGCACACTTCTCAATCCCAGCCGTTCAGGTTGAACAGCCTCGTCAGTTTTGGAGTGGCCTTAGCTGTGTTTAGACACCTGGCCTGGCTGATTTGATCTGCATTTAACTGATCGAGTTTTGAACAACTGCTCGTATCCCCTTCCACCTCAGCATCCGTAAGTCTCCTTTCCAAAAGCACGACTGTGACTTGTAGGAAAGCACCAGAGAGCCAGGAGCCAACTTCTGACTTTACCCAGGGAAGCCACCCCTGGCCCTGGGGGAAGTTCCTCAGGAGTTGGATGCAAAAATCTATCCCTTACACTCAGAGAAGTGGATGCCATCTTAAAAATGTGCAATAAAGTGGGGATTGTGGAAGGGCATGGGAGACCACATTTCATTGTTTTGTTTGCTTGTTTCTAGTCTTCAAATTGCTTCAAGTTCTTTCATAAAATTTTGCTCCATTTCATTGGAGTCTGATTTGGGCAAGGCAGATCAGCAGAAATCTGATTTTGATCCTCAAAGTGTGACTTGTCTCTTGCAGTTTGGAGTGTCAGGGGATGAGCCATTTCTGTTGGCTGAGGGATCCATTCTGGTGCAAATGAAATTTGGGTTTACTTAACACACAACAAGAATGGGGGTCCTGATGGAATAGATTAGAATCTATTTGGTCCTGAGAGGTTAAATAGCACAATTAATTTAATTGGGAGCAATATTTGAATAAGCTTTGAAATCAACACTATTGTCTGGTCAGTGAATAGAATGTTGCATCCAGGTAACTTGAAATAAAGTAACACCTGATGTATTAAGTTGTAAGGGTAGAAGTAACCTTTTAGAAAAATAAAACAAGGATAAAAAAACTCTTCTTGTATTGAAGGGGAACTCTGTTAGTAGAAATGAGGATCAGAAAATCTCCCTACCCTCTTTTGTTCTGGTCAAGTATGATTTGCCTCTGCTATAATTTTTTGGCTCTCATCTCGAACTAATTTTATTAATAAGACTTGTTATTTATGGCACAGGGCCTCTGTGTAATTTGTAGGCATTGTTGCCAAGTCCCTTGATAGCCTGGCAGGTGGCTCCTACCATTAGCATGATCTTGTTGTTGGGGAAACTGAGACCCCTTGAGGTTCAGTGAGTTGCTGATTTCATAATCCATGAGAACTACATCCCAGATGTGTACAGTGTTCCATTTTATCATAACAGCAAAGTTACAGTCTGAGGTCAAAGGCAAAGCCAAGTATGAGTCCTTGCTTGGGTTCTAGAACTTGGAAAAAACTGTGGAGTGGTGTATACATACACCAGAGGTGTGAAGGAAGGGCTCTTGAGTCAACCCTGATAAGTTGATTTTTTTTTTTTTAAAGTGTGGATGGTTTGTGATGGGAAAGGCAGTGATGAGATGGAAAATCCAGGAACTTTGGTATTGAGTGGACCTTTCAGGGTACTCTTGTTTTTTAATAAGTGTAGGGTCAAGTGAGACCTCCTCCAAGGAAGATCTTTACTGACTTTATTGCATAAATATATCACTTGTGGTCACATTATTAATGCCTCTGTGTATGTGTGTGTGTATGTGTAAAAGTAAAATATAGTTCTATTCACATGCCACATACTTATCTGTTATGAGTTGCATTTAACCTGACTAACTGTATGAAAAGATGATGGGGTACTTTCAAATTTAAAGCTTTGTTCTTAGATATCTTGCATATGTAAATACTTTTTTTTTAAAGGAACAGTATAGTTTATGGAGAATTTTTATTTAGATATTTCAAAATGAGAAGTAGTCATGCTAACAGATAAATAGCTGGTGGAGTTATTTTAAACCACTCTGCATAGTATCAAGAGTGTATAAGTTTGGATTCATCGATGACCTCAATTGATAACTTTTATATTTTGGATAGCATCTGATATGTCAATAAAATATAAGGTAGAAATTCTCTGTTTCGGTCTATTGTGGAAAATTCCAGCATCTCTGCCCTGGCCAGGTGGCTCAGTTGGTTGTAGCTGCGTCCCATACAACAAAGGTTGCAGGTTTGATCCCCAGTCGGGATGCATATGAGAAGCAGCTGAGTGACACTTCTCTTTCACATCGTTGTTTCTCTCCCCTAACCTCTTTCTCTCTAAATCAATAAACATGTCCTCAGGTGAGACTTAAAAAAAAAAAAAAAGATAAAAAAAGAAAGAAAATTCCAGCATCTCAATTAAAAATGATTTCTGAGTTCTGAGACGTCATAAGGAGAGAAACTATGGGATAAAAATCTTCTAGTGATTATTTGACCAAAATCCTAAAAACTGTACTATTCCTCCTAAGCTAAAGGAAGAGGAAAAGAGGAACTACCTTACCTGGGCAGGATCAGTAGGTGCCTCAGGCCCATGTACCCTTGTGACCTAGGACACTGGTTATCCTTTCACTCTGCCTTGTCCCTTTCTGATTCTTTGCTGTTCATTACTCTCTGAAAAATGGCATTAATGGAACAGAAGAAGACATTTGATGTTTCCTAAAAGACAGGAGTTGAAGTGAGAAAAGGAAGAGAAGGGATCATTCCATCGGTTTTGTAGGCTACATAGATACCTGAACTTTTCCTACCATAAGCAAACTCAAAGACTGAAGGAATCTGGGGAAGAGGCTACTGAGAATCGAACCTGTTGGGGAAGGGTGCGATTTGAGTATTTTACATTGTGGTATTCATTCCAGCTGTCATCAGACTGAAGTCCCTTGGTAGTGTTTTCCATTTTTATGCTTGTTTTTCCTAGGCCATTTAATCTCCAGAGCTGGTCCAACAACTCCTGGACTTCAGGGCCTCGGGGTTACCATAGCTCACTAAGGCCTGCTGGTTTCACTACTCTTCTGTAAGAAGTTTTCTGAATCAGCATAACTCTGGCTTATCACAAATTCTCTCCACAGCAGTTTCCTTTTGGTTCCCTAAATCTGTCAGCTGCCACCCTTCCACTGTCCGATGGGATCAGCATGTCTTTCTCTTATAAAGAATAATCTAGGCACACCCTTACATTTGAGGCAGCCTGTTCTACCACTAAGAGCATTATTCTAAAAATATCTACCATTATGCCTTTCTCAGAAGATGATCAGAGCTGTTTCTACTGTTTAGTGACTTGCATTCATGCTTATTTTGGGTGCTAATGTGTGTGTGTGTCCAATTCTTAATTGTATCAATCAAAATTAGGTATTTTCTCCCAAAAGAGAAAGTTTTCTCTTTGACAATAGAAATTACCACTAAGAATAAATGTCATGATTGTTGGAAGGAATTTGAGGGCTTGGCTTTAGTTCAATGGGCTTCTTACTACCAAATAATCAAGAAGCAACGAGCTAGTAGCCTCTGTGTGAACTGAATGAGTAAACCCCTCTGCAAATGTTCAATCAGAGCTAACTCTAATTCAGAAATGTGGTGTGTAGGATCTAGCTTGTTAGGAAGCCAGATCTCTTATCTGTGGTGGTTGTGGGTTTTTGGTTTTAAAATTAGAGCTACAATTACTCCGTGATGCATCACAGGAAGAAACTAGTTGTTCATGGTCAAGAACATTTGTGCTTGTACACCTTTCTCCCCAAACTCTGACCGCATCCACATGTGTCTTATTGCTCCTACCTTATTGGCAGTTATTTGCCAATTTGTGTTCATTGTATACTTTCTGTTCATTTAATATTGAACCCTCTGCTCATGATGGGCACAAATAGACTCTGTTGGAGTAAGTAAAACACCAAGGGAAACTTCCACACCACATTCCAATATCAATATATTTAGATGTCTTTAGAAATTTGGAAATCCAAGTGGTCTAAAGTGAAATGTCACCTATTAGGTCCTCCTGTGTCTGACCTTTTCCTAGTTCATACTGTGGTATGGCTCCATTATCACAGTTAGCAATCCCTTGCCAACCTTGGGGCCAGAAGTCTTGGTACTATTGCAAAAGGTTGTACTAAACCTTTTAACAATGACGTTCACTTCAGGTGAGCCCAAAGCTATCCCCCCAGCTTGAGGCTATAACTCCCCAATGTCCATTGAAATCAGCCTGTTGTTCTGATGTTGTAGTCTTATTCACAGGGCTTTTGCCTTTCTTTGTCCTTGCTGGGTGAGGAATGCATGAAAAAAAATGGTGTGTAATGGGGAATTAGATTGATAATGCATGACAGCGAATGGAAATAATAATTGGAGAGTTGCCAGGCTGTGCCATTCATAACCATAAAATGCACAATTATGCTTTCACCACATGCCTGTGAACAAGTATTAGAGATGTGATGAACACAAACTAGGAAACCAAATAGTGTGGAGCCATCTGGACTCCGGCGATACACCTACACACTGAGCCGGCAAGTAGTGCAGGCTTACCCATTTCTCTGCTCCCACTAGCTACTCCCAGTGAATACTGGAGATTTCTTTCTCTGTTGCTCAGAGAGAGAGAGAGAGAGAGAGAGAGCAGAAAAGAGGGAGGGTGGTGAGGATAAGAACCAGATTGGAGCTGAACACAATGGAGGGCAGTGTTCTGCCTTCTCAATCCCCTTTTATTAGGACGGTTGAGTGTTTCGTAACAGAGTAACTACAGAGTGACCAGTAGCACAGATGTAGCCTGCAGGTCTTGGCAGGAGAGCAGAGACATGGAGTACAGCAGAGTAGCAGGAGCTGAAGTCATGCCAGATGTGCAGTGCAGTCTACAAACCATGCACAGTGAGATTTGAGGTTTATCAGTCAAGTCAAACACTTCAGATGGATGCAGTTCTAGCAATTCAAGGTAGAGATGTAGATCATTTTTACAAATAAGCTGCTTACAGATGTCTGGAGACCTCACCAGGGTCTTAGCTGCAGTGCCAGGATCTGAGTCCTTACCACCTGGTAAGGATTTGTGTGCTGCAGCCTGGTGTGGCGGACTGAGTGGGGCTGTGGTGTCCTTGAGCCCAGGTTTGATTTCTGACTCTGCCCCTTAGTAGCTATGAAGCCTTGGGTGAATTACTGAATCTCTCTGAGCCCCAGTTTTTTAATTTAAATAAAAGTTACATTCAGAGGAGCCAGTGAGATAATATCTGTGAAGCACCTATCATAAAAAAAATATGGGAGACTCTTAAAATAATAAATTTTGTCTTTGTGTTCTGCCCTTCACATTTGGCTTGCTTATGTCACGTGACCAACAGTGCTAACTTCTGGGGGTTTGCAACACGTTGGGGTGTAAGAAAGCCAGTTGCCATGGAAACAGAGGTACAACCCCTACCTCTGATATTTCATAAATGTCACCTGGCCTTCCAGAAAGGATTTTGCAGGTAAAGGCACCGCCTTAGTGATCTTTACCTTATTGAGATAGAGAAGGCTTACTAAGCAGGGGAGACACATCCTGCTGCATCTGTGAGTCTCCAGTGAATCTTGGAACATTAATGTGGAGAGGGTTGGTTGGGGGATGGGAAAAAAGAGAAGAAAAAGGATTTTGCCTTTGCACTCATGGATTCTATCACCCTTTCTGAAATTCTCCAGTTTTCAAAAATGATCCGGAAATTCTTAGGGCTTTTGTCTTAAGAAAAATTTGAGAATAGAAACAAGAATTAATTAGCACGGTTTGTTAATCAGTGGTAGTACCTTTTTTTTTTCTCCTTAATAACCAAAGCAGAAATCCAAATACTGTATACAGTTCTTTGGTTACTTTCCATTCATTGCCATTAAGTAGGAAGATTTTCAATTCCTACTTATTTATATTTTACCTAAGTAATTAGTGCAGCAGATTAATGGCAGAAATAAACCTATGACCTGGAAGTGACTTGGATGCCTGTGGGGTTTTTCTTTCCGTTGAACCCACCACCTGAACACTCTGAAAATATTGGGAGAGTTTCCTTGTGGCATGAGACATCAACATGCCAATTTACGTGTTAGTCATTAACAGTTACTTATATACTTAAATAAATCAACATGATAGATGGTCCATCTTCTGGAGATGGATTAAACTGGCACACACAGGCAGTAGAATCAGAGCATTAAACAAATATAAAAACAGGGAAAGTATTTATAGAACATTATAACTACATCCAGGACAAGGGTGTATTTTAGGTGAAGCCTCAGAGACAGCTTGTGGGCATCGGTTGCCTCGATAGGGTGGAGTGTGTCTGTCATCTTAGGGAGAAATTATAAGCTGGTATTTGTTTGTGGTTCCTTCTCTCTGTATTGGGGAAAATAGGGTTTCTGTTGTCCACCGCAGTTTGGTTCGCCTGCCATCCTGTTTCTAAGGTTGTAAATTAGTCAGTAGAGATTTCCTGCTGTTTAGATGCAGAGGTCTATGTCATATAACTTTCTACTTGGAAAGATATCCAAATACTTGGAGAATAAAATCCAAAGCCACAGTCCTTTGTTTTTTATATAGCTAGAGCCTTCTTTTCTTCTTGTGGATGGAATTGATCACACCTCTAGAGAACTGAAGAAAACTGGTGGAAATGGATCTTCTTGTAAGTTTGATACTGTGGCTTTTGGTTTCATAGTGCAGCAGGAAAAAGTCAGTATGTGAGCATATTCGCTTGTTTGTAGATAGGAGAGGTGAGAGCAAGGATGATCAGTTACACAGCCTTCCTTGCTGACCGGAAGAAGAGGATGGACCCACTACACAGCATTATCACCACTTCTCCAGACCTCGTTGTGGGAGCTTGCCTGTCAGATGGGCTTTAAAATGCCTGATTCTTTGGGTATTTTATCAACTTTCCCTAAATATTCCCTAAATATGATTCCCCAAAGAAATACTCCCTCAGAGCATTCCAGGGCGAGCAAGTGCCCTCCTGAGTCCCCTTTGTTATTACTAGCTCCACCCATGGGGTGTTGGTTACTCCTGTTTCTCTTCCTCCTCAGGCTTGAAAATCACTGTCCTATGATAAATGACTCAACATGTTGGCTTTGCTCTTCCTCTTTGCTACATTTAGGCTATTTAACTCTTCTGGGCTTTTACAATACATTTCTGTAAAACCTGGTTCATGTGGTCCCTTCCCAGATTCTTTTGGGGTGAGGTGTCTACTGCCATCATCATAGTTCAAGGCCTCTTTCTTTCCTGGATTATTACAAAATTGTCACAAATTGTCCCTTTTCACACACACACACACACCCACCCTTGCCTTTCCCTGAGCACATTTGACCTTTTCTCAACATAATCCTCTTGCAAATGCTCAACCTTCAGACGGAGAGGCCCCTCCCATTCCTTCTTTGCAGGACACCCATGCTCATTCCTTAATTCTAACCTCCAATGTTACCTCCTCCTCTCCCTCCTAGCAGAACACGTCTTCCTCCTGTATTCTCCCAGAGCATCATCATCAGTTATCTGTTACAATGACCTTTGTACATATGTCTCCCCATACCTTCCTAAGGGAAGGACCATGTTTTATTTCCTTTGAGTCATGCACCTAATAGTATGCCTCTCATTTGGTAGGTGCTCAAAATAT
The DNA here is from genome assembly GCF_987537825.1 of Furipterus horrens. Classification (NCBI taxonomy): domain Eukaryota; kingdom Metazoa; phylum Chordata; class Mammalia; order Chiroptera; family Furipteridae; genus Furipterus; species Furipterus horrens. The sequence continues at coordinate 140,598,813 of NW_028327172.1, read as the reverse complement.
AAATTGAGTAATAATTTGACATATATTGTGTTTCTCATTTCTTTACTTGTTTGCACATAACTAGAATGATTTTTTCCCTGCCTAGGCCTAGTGTTCTTACGTGCCCTTCTCTTTCTGCTTTTCAGCTCAGACTACTCTGTACACATTATTTTTTGTCAAAGAGAAGAGAACAAGGATGGTGCAACACAGCTATCCTTTATGTGGATATGGCCTTGCAAACCCTAGCTGGCAAAATGACAGGAAGTATCTAAACACCACAACTCATTCATTCATTTTCATTCAGTCAACACACACTTGTAGGTATTCCTTTGTGTGCCAGGAATGTGTCCGTGTGTAAAACTGACAAAACTTCTTGCCATCAGGGAGCTTGCATTCTAAGGGGAAGAAGCAGCAATAGACATATTAATTAAGTAAATTTTATAGAGTGCTAGAAGGTGATAATTGCTGTGAAGAAAAATAGAGCAAAGGATGGGACATATGGCAAGGTTGCTGTTTTATATACAAGAGTTGGATAAGACATTATGAAAAGGTGATCTCTGAGCAACGCTTTTAAAGGGTGTGAAGAGAGGTGAGTGAGCTGTGTGTGTCTGGGGGAGAGCATTACAGGCAGAGGAAAGAGCTCATCAAATACCCTGAGGCCAAAGAATAGGGAACAGCAAGGAGAGGAGTGTGGAAAAGCAGGCCAGGTGAGGGGGACACAGAGGCTGTGCACTGGGGCAATGGGACTGTTGCAGAGCAGGGGTCTGGGGAGCACTCTGACTGCACTCGGGCTGCACAGGGATGGTTAGGATGCTCTGTGGGGATCAGACTACAAGGCAGGTGGAGGTAACAGCAAGGGTGGCCATTGTAAGAATCCAGAAGGTGATGAAGTGTTCAGGGTCTGGATATTTCAAGAGAACCCACAAGATTTTCTGGTGGGTTGATATACAGTATGAGATGAAGAGAGAACGTGAGAGGCCTGAAGAATGGAACATGAGGATAGAAAGTTGGCATTTTGTGAGAGGGCAAAGCTGTGGTGGAGGTAGTTTGGGGAGAAGATAAGTTCTGAATTCTGTTTGGGACATAGAGTTTGGGATGTTTAACAGATACCCAGATGGAGATGCTGAGTGGGCAGTTTGTATGCAGTCATACACAAGCCTGGGAAAGGAGACAGTCTGAGCAGAGATTAAAAGTGGGCCTCAGCCACGTAGAGGTGATCTTTAAAGTCTCCATGGCTCAGTCCCAAATATGACAATGTCTGAGAAAAACCGTAATTACCACTCTTCAAATAAAAAGAACATAAAATATTTTTTAAAAATAAGTAATTCCTGGAAATGTAAAGAACCCCATTGAGATGTGCTGTTGCGCAAATTGAACTGTCCTTGTTATTCTGGTGGTCTGTCTCTTTTGATATATGAAAGGAACGTCTCTGACTCTTGTACTTTAAATGAATTTATTGATGTATCATTGGCATATAATAAGCAGCACATACTGATACTGTATATACAGTTAGACAAGTTTTGACATATGTTTATACCCGTGAAACCATCTCCGCCATCAAGAATTATAACTCCCATATTTACCGAGACTCTTGGATTTAAAGCTCCATGCTAGACACTATGAAGGATTATCAGTTGTAATTACTACCCCTGCCTCATGTATTTGTTCTCATTTAAAGTTTTGTCTTTCTCTATCTAGTGATCTAGTCACAAACTTATTTCCTGAAACACATGCTGAAAATACACTCAAGTTTGGTTACCAGAGGGTTTGAAAAGACACGTGCAAACCCTTGGACACCAGGAAAGAGGAAAGATTAGGAACCCTGCCATCTGTTAATCAGTTCAGATTCAGGCAAAAACATAACCCTCGTTCCCTTTGTGGAGAGAGTCCAAACAGTGGGCTCAGTGTCATCCTTTTTCACTCTGTGCAGTCAACACAGTAATTACCTCCTGCCGAAAGCTTGGAGAAATTGTTCTGTGTCCAATTAGAATTTTGATTTGACTAACAGATACTACATAACGTCCTTATTGCCATCACTGCTTACTAATGATTTGCACCCTGGATGTCCTTAGAACTCCCATTTGCAGTGCCACTGCATTAGACGGCACTGCTTGATTTCCTGTGACAGCATGTACATCTGAGGAGGAGAATCGCCTGAAAGGAGGGAAACCAACCTTTGGTTTCAGAATCTTCTCCCTCACCGCTCCACCCCTTTCCATTTTCCTCTCTCTCCCAGGCTCATGCCCCATCTTCTAAATGTTTTAGGGGGACAAATACATCAGTTCTGGAAACTTGTCCTGAGAGCATGGAGGTGGGGCAGCAGAAGCAGGTCTCCGGGAGGCGCCTGGGGTGGTTCACGGGCAGCCGGCCAGTGTTGAAACCTCAGACAAGATGAATGGAGGGAAGGAACTGCCAGAGTGGCTCATGCGGGAGGGAGAAGTCCCTGCCAGCGAGGCTCCAGCAGAGTCCTTCCCAGAGAACATACTTATGTAAACATGCAGGCTCCAGCCCAGATGGACTGTCCCATACAGACATCAAAGATATCTGTAAAAATGTCCCTAATCTATGCACTGCAGGCTTCTAAGCTCTCCCTGCACCTTTTATTGGGGTGTTGGGTTGGGGAGGGATAAGGGCTTGCTGCTGCCTTCTGGAGCTGGGACCACCCTGCAGGACTGGTGGCTTTCCAGACTGGGAATACCCCTGTTCCTCGGATCTTCTCTGCTGTGATGCCCCTGAAACTTTGGTTTGATTTAATCATGAGTCTCACGAGGGTGAGCAATTGGGCCGGAGTGCTTCCCCGCAAACCTGGAGGACTCGGCATCTGGGCACTGGGCCCCCGGACTCAGGCACATGAGCGGCTGCTTCGCGTCCCATGCAGGTTCTGTGAAAGCAGGTGGCCCGGAGGGCTGTCCCACTTTTGTAGGTGGCTGTTCTCCCACTATGCATTAGAAGTCACCGAAGACCTACGGATGGAATTCCAATAGCTTTCAGATGGTCTAGAATACCGGCTTCTGTCCTTCCCTCGCCCCAAGAGCATGTACCTCCCCAGGGTTAATGGAGAATTTGACTATAGTGATACACTGAGGGGGCTGTCTATGGAAGGAAAACCCATTTCCAAATTCTCATCTCTGAGGCAAGACCTCCAGCTCCCACTATTGGGAGATGGATGTCAGTTCTGCTCATTCCACGTGTGGTCATGTAGATAATATAAACTACAGAGAACGCGCGTGTCCCTTAGCCTGTTGGGGTATATCTCACTGAATGCAAATAAAGTTATATAGTACCTATAGTTTGGAATTGCCCTTGAAATGATGTGTAAGGATATATGTTTTTTGAATGCATATTTATTCATGTAAAAATATTTATAGAGTGCCTGTTATCACAGTCATGTCATTCTGTTTCAATCACACATGTATATCATTTTAATGGCGACAAAATATTTACAGTAAAATGTGGTTACCTCTTGCTTCGTAAGAGACATATAGTTGTAAATAGTGTTGTCTCATCTGCTGATCACAACCTAAACAAACATTTTTAAAAATTAACTTAAAATAACACATTGAATTAGATACTGGAGCCAAATAGGCAATTCATGTTACCAAGAAAATGTCTTTGAGGTTCTTGGTTATTATCCAATAATGAATACTAAACCAACAGCAGAGACACATAACCATTTCACACACACACAACATTGCATTTTAAATAGAGGACATTTGATCGCACACTTATACGAAGAAAACTGGTAGGAAGAAAAGGTGGAAAAATGTTTGTACCTGCTGGTCTGGAGTGTGATTTTTAAAAAAGTCTTATGAAGCAGTAAATGGATGATATGAATATTTGTTTTATCAAATTACATGTAATATTTTAACAAGAAGCATTATAAGTAAATACATGAGTTATTAGAATGAACGTATTTTCTTGGAATTCTTGTCTATATGTGTGCACATTTGTCTAAGGCTTAGAGTGTGTCTGTCCCACCTTCCCCCAGAGTTCAGTAATCCTTTTTACAGTAGTCCTGGCTGACAGTCTCTGGCCCTGTCCCCATCACTTGCAGTGATAATGAGACAACACATTCCATTTTGAACACGGATGATTGTTTGACAGTTCTCCCTTCTGTTGAATCCAGATGTGTCTTTTGGAACTTCCACTCATTGATTCCATTTCTGCCTCCCAAAGCAATGTTCTTCTCCCTTATCATTAACTTATCAAATTTAATCATCAAATTAGCATTAAGTCATCAAATTGGCAAGTCTTCACACCCAGGCGTGACCAGGACAGTCCAGTTTTTACCTGTTATTTTCATAGAATCAGTAGTAGCTCCCTTTTCCCCCATGAAAGTGAGTTGACATTGACAACAGATTATAGGGCACCCTGCCCTGGAGTAGCAAGCCATTTTCCCATTGTCCTCAGAAGACATGGCTTCCACAGCTTTCCCCAGTCTGGTTCCTCTTCTTTGGCCTTGCTCTAGTTTCTTTCGTTGCCTACATGAAATCTGGTATCCAGAATTAAACACAGATTTCCAGAAATGATTCAACCATAGTAGAGTGGAGACCTCTTAATTCCATTACTCAGAATGCTATGCTTCTAGTGTGTGAACGAAGGGTAGGACACAAAACTATAAGCAAAAAATTGGGACAACTGTAACAGAACAAAAATAAAAAAGGAAAAAAAACTATAAACAGTATGATCCCAATTTAATAAAATTGAAGCTACCATCTATATGTCTTTGTCAGCTGTAAATTTGATCAGCACACTGTGTCTGGTTACAAATCATTGAGGGGGGAGTAATATACATATGAGAAAGACAGCTTATACTTTAGTATCTCTTTACAGTTTCCCAAGAGCTTGTATATCTTCTTAGGCTCTGAGCCCTCTTTCCAGATTCCCCTTTCTGCATCAGTTAGGATTAAATCCATTTGAAAACAATGTTCAGTGACTACTTCCTATCTCATCGGTGATTTAGCCATCCTCAGACCACTGGATATATGATCGCTTCTCGTTCTTGTCAGTGAAAATAGGGTTGTCTAGCTGTATTCCTTACTGCTCTTCACCCACCCACCACTCTGCTCTAGCTCATGTTTCCAGAATGTGCCATGTTCTCTCCCATTCCAGGCCTTCTTACATCAAGTTGCCTCTGCCAGCCGTCCTGCTCTGCAGATAACCACTTCTTCACCTGAGTATGACCAAGTACCCAGGGTCCCCCTCCCTCCCTCCCCATAGCATCTTATACCCACCCTGTTGTCCCATGAACTACACTGCAATCACCTGTTAATTTGGGTAGTTTCTCTGCTGGACATAGAAGCCCCTTAAGTATGGGAACAAAATCATATCCATCATCGTTTGTCTAGTAAGATGTCTGGCACATAATAAATATATCACAAACACTTGCTGAATAAACACATACTGTCATGGCCATTATTACTTAAAATCATTAACCCTAGTTTTCTTAGTACATTAGGATAGATTACTAGATTACTCTGCTGATTGCTAGAGATAGATCTCTCCTCTAGAAGAAAAATTACTGAGTCAAAGAATATAAAAGTAATTTGAATTTTAGTTTTATTTCCTGTAGGGTTTTCCAATTAATCTGTAATTATCTACTAATTAAATACTTTTAGTTTTTAAATATTAACTCCCCCTATAGTTGTCATCCTCCCCACAAATTTACATTTTTTTTTCTTTTTGCTTATGGTGCTTGGTGGAGTAGAAGTTTAAAAAGATTATTTTTAATATAGTTACATCTTTATATTTTTCTGTTTGGCTCATCCATTGCTTTTATGTTTAGAAAGGTCTGGTAAATAATTGCCTCTGTATTTTTAATATATAACTTTATGAACCACCTGGAATTTATTTGGGGGGAAGAGGTGCAATTGGTTTATATTCTTGAGTAGTTAGTCCTACCATTTCCTGTCTTCATTGAGAAGAATGAAACAAAGCAGGAACTGATCAGTGGTTCATCTTTTAACAAAAGTCCATTGGCTCCAAACAGTGAAAACATTCCTTGATCTTTTTTGCTTTCAACATATCTTTAAAGGCTCTTTTATTATCCTTAGACTTCCCTTGCTTTACATTTCAGCTTTGGTTTTCTACCCCTGACCCTCTGAGTTAATGACACTCCTCGTCTATGGACATAATACGGATACTGTGCTCTGCCCTTGATGCGTCACATGTTACGCTAATTTCTAGTCTCCTTTGGGAGTTCTCCATGCAGATACTTGGTGTTCATTCTGAGTCTCAATCTTCACTTTCTCATTCAATTTTATTTTTACTGTGTTATCAAATTTTTACTTTTAAAGTCTTCATCTCATGCAAATGAAATTCTTTTAGATCCATAGAGTCAACTTTGTCCTTTTCCTGGAATTTTAAAAAACTGTTTTCCTTGAGTGTATGGTCCCACCTGAACTGCTCATCAGCTCTCCTTCTCCACTATAAAAATTCCATGTTCAGTCACCAAAACCCAAACAAGGGTAGACAGTCGCCTTTTCCTTTGGAAAAAATTGTGTTCTTTCCATCCAAAACAGTCTGTCACTAAGATACTGAAGCCGCAACTCCACATGACAGAGACCAGGTGTTTGCTCATCTTCCCTCACTCCAAGAAGAACCGTGGGTGTCAGAAGGCAGTATAGGTTCTTACAGGTTCTTGTTGCTCGTTTGCATGTTTTGTTTCTTCAGGCTTTATCCTCACTCAGCCACCTTTCGAGGGTGTCTGCATGAATGCCTGTGCTGTGAACAGTGTGTGTGTAAGAAGAATACCCTGAACCTGCCAAGGGACACAGGGGAGGCCTCCATGTTAGCAAGAGGTCTTTCTTCTCCATTGTGAACTTTGCAGTCTGTGGCTGGCAGTTCTCATTGCCCTCGCTGGTATGTCCCACACGTCATGACTGACCTTCTGAAGCCTCCAGTCTTAGGCCAGCTCCAGCATGCCTTATATTACCCCTCTCCATCATTGCCGACCAGCCCAGAGTGACTCAGGAGAAGGACGGGGCCTCCGGGGCCGTTTTGCCTGAAGTGCCCTCTCTAGCTATGACTAGGGCCCCACGGAGCTCTGTTCTGTGCAAGCCTGGTTCTTGCCCAGCCCTAGGGACAGCCCCCCCAGAGGAAGCCTGTCCTGACCAGCCTCCTCACCCGCCCTGCCCCCGTAGCAGAAAATCTGGTGTGAGTGGACAGGAAGCTGTAACCTCACCCAGCCATCCTGATAGAGTGTGTGTGGTGGAGGGGAGTGGGGAGCCCAGGGGTCCACAGCCTGTCTGGGATGAGTATACTTTCTGACACTTGTGCTCAGAGGCTCCTCGCAGTCCCTGACTAGAGACCTCTAAAGATAGTACTGATCGGGAGCCCGCTGCATGCCCAGCAGAGTTGCACACTCTACGCACATAAGTTTAGGTATTCCCCACAGCCGCCCCTCAAGGTTGGTGCTAGGGTGGTCTGCATTTCCTAGGCTAGGAATTGAGGTACAAGTGGGTGTGGTGACTTGTGGAGGGTCTCACACTGCTCCCCCCTGGTGACTCCAGGATAAGACCAGCACTCAGGCCTAAAGCCTGCCCCATCTCTGTGGTACTGGGATTTCTTGGGTCACAGCGGTGTCTCCAACACTTGGCTCTGCACTCGGCCTAGAGGAGACATGCAGGGGTGGTCCTTTGAGAACATCAGTGAAGAAAATGCATGGCCAGGCCCTGAGGCATGAGAGAGGGTGGTTCTTGGAGGACAGAATTTGGAGGTCCAGGATGACTAGCCCTTGGAACTGAGGGCACAGGGAAGGAGAGCATTTGAAGAAGAAAAAAAAAAGGAGATAAGGTTAGGTGAGGCCAGACCTGAGAGGACTTGTTATCCCGCATTGAGATATCCATCTTTCACGAATGGTTGTACAGTGACTAATGAGGGAGAGATGTTTTACAAGTCAGTAATCTCCTCCTCGGGCCTTGGATCCCTGAGGCCTTCCCTTCAGACCTGCTCAGGATTCCATTCTCTACACATTCCCACCTCTGTTACCTCTCAACCTCCATCCAGATTGCATAGGACTTCCTCTCGATGGAAATTCCCAACTCCCTTTTCCTTGGAAGGAGTAGGCACTCTTCCCTTCTCTGACCTCCCTCCAAAGAAGAATACATTCCATGTTGAGTGGGATTAAGTCTTTGTATCTTCAGAGACTCCAGAGCTCTAGGATTCTAAGCCAAGGTAGAAAACAAAAGCCTGCAGATGTGTGTGCATATGTGTTAATAAGAGGATTTAATAATATACTTGAAATGGAGGTAAAGAATGTCCTTTCTTCAGAAGATACTATAGCAGCGACAAAATGCAAGGGGGGCAATTTGGACAATGTTCTTTTGGTGTCCAGGTGGCTAGAGTGTAATGCAGAAAGGGCTGGTCCCTTTTTGGAGCCTTAACAGTACTTTAGTTAACTCAACCGAAGTGAGCTTCCTGCTCTGTGCTCCCCAGGGTAGTGGCCCTGGTGCATAACCTAACTCCAGAGCCTGTGCGTTCGCATCTCCCAGTGTCCATTTTCTGACCGTTTCATCAGAGGGCTGCCTGTCAGACAGTGGAGGGTGATTGTCTATAACTCTGAACTTGGGGTGAAATGAACCAGCTAGACTTTGGCCTTCCACATCTGAGACCCACTTGTCCAACCTTCACGTCACCAGCCTGTCCTCACATACTGTGCAGTGTCCTGTGGAAGGTGGAGCGTGCTCTTGCTTCCCACATCCTGCAGCTTAGCTTTGGCTTGGAGTTCCTCTCCCCTGGGGTCACGGAAGACCGTTGATGGAGCGCCTGGATGTTCTCATCTCTTACCTGTCTGGGTCCATTCCTCACCTTCTAAACTACAGGCTAAGAGACTGATGATTAGTGTTTTCTTACCCTGCGGAGAGGATTGAAATGGATTGTCCTATAGCGTCTGTGGCTCCATCACACACAGCAGTGGTCTTCAGGGCAGCAGAGTCGGAGACTAAAACTGTCCACCCCAGACCCAGCAGCAGCCCTCCCCCGCCCCCGGGTCCTTAGGGCACCCAGCATCACGACTTCTCTGGCATTACCAGAGAAAACCCAATTCCCTCTTGCTGAAGGGAGGAAGGGAGGAAGGGTACGGGTAGGGAGAGGGGAGAGAGATATCTGAGCCGCGACGGCAGCACTAAAATATGCTTTACAAAAATCTTCCAGTAGGATACTGGCCTCACTTATGACTTCATCAAATGCAAACTGGCAGAGGGATGGGCTTAAAAGAATGCGAGGCTATTTCAATTTTTATATTACTGTACACTGGCATATGAATTTGTTTCTAACAGAGCTACCCAATCACTCTCGTCTGGGTTTTACAAGCTACAACTGTATTGAGAAGCAAAGAGCCTCAAGGACAGGCTTGGGTGTGTCCTTTTTGAAAATCCAGGACACTCCTGGGAAGGACGAAAGCGGGATAATTTGCCAGAGGTCATAGACCAAAGTAGGGAAAAGGTCATTTTCTCTGAATCAGATTTCTAGTGTCTAGCACCTTGTGTCTTCTTTCCTTCCATTATTATTTTAATATGATGTCACTTAAAGACAAAAATAAAAATAAAAAGGTAAGCTTGAGATAAATAGGAGAGGAACAATTAAAATAAAAATGGACACTATACCTTCAAAGGTTATGAGCACAGACCCCCTCATATTCTATTTTTATATTACAATATGATATTACCTATAATAACTATTATTATATCTGGTATTTCCATGGTTCAGGTTAAGTGTGGGCAGTAAATGGATGATGATTTTTAACAAATTTCAATTTGTTTGAAGTCCTTTCTATATATATACTTTCTGTGGGGTTGAGTTTCTTGAGGCCTCTGAGAATGTATGACATTCATTCATCTCCTGGATGTGACAGCTTTAGGACTACTGAGATTTTGTGATCTTGTGACTTTTTGGTACCTAGATGGGTCGTTGGGCTCTCATTTGTCTCAGGAGACAACTGAAGTGGCGTGGGGGAAGGGCCGTGTTGAGGTGACCCTGAGAGCAGAAGCTCCCGCAATGAGTTGCACTGGGAAGTTGTAGTCATGTCTCTGGAATTTCCTTCAGTGTCTCAGAATGGCCTGGGTCAAGGGGCGATCGTGAGGTGCTGCTGTAAGACATCCGGATTCTTCCGACGTTCCCTGCCTCAGGGCCGTGCTGAGGGAGGGCATGCTGGAAGACCTACATCTCTGTGTGTGGTCCTTGCCTAGCATGCTTTGGAAGTGTGAATTTTATATTTGATGATACAATTTTAAAAGATAGGATTTCAGTTCTAACTGGTACAGCTCAGTTGGTTGGGAGTCATCCTGCAGAATGAAGGGTCAGTGGTTCGACCAGTCAGGACACAGGCCTGGGTTGTGAGTTAGGTCCCCAGTGCGAAAGGCAGCTGATCAATGTCTCTCTGGCACTGATGTTTCTCTTCCTTTCTTTCTCCCTCCCTTCCCCTCTCTCTAAAAATAAATATTTTTAAAAATAGGATTTCAGATTGTTTAGGGGAACATGGATAATTTTCCTAAATGAAGCATGTTTGGGAAATGTTAATTCTTCCTTTTTTATAACTTTACTTTGTCGTTAATATTTGTATGTTATTGTCTCATAAAGATATTGTCTCTAAAATGAATATGAACCCCAGCTTGGTAACTTACTATGCCCAGGGACATAAACAAGCTGGCATGTGGTAACTGGGTGAAAAAGTGCTTTGGCAGGGCTGGGAACATTCCTCTCAGCATCTCTGCGCCCCTGCCCACCCCGTTCTCCCCCCACCCCCCTGTGTCTCAGTGATAACAATTTCAATACAAATTAACACTAGGAAATACAGTGATAACATGGGCTAATTGAATATTTTAGCTTTTGCCCTTATAAACCACATATTTTTTCAGGATCTGTTACCTGATCATTTACACAACTGCATTAGATTTCTATGAAAATGTTAAACAGTGGAACTAGAGTTATTTCTTCAGAGCACTTCCTCTACGTGTGTATACCATAGTGTATAAATTATTTGGCAGAGGGAAAGAAAAGAGAGAGAGAAGACATCCAGGAAGTGGCAGAAAGAAAGAGAGAGGTGATATATACAGAAAAAAAGTGATAATAAGAAGCATATACTTAATTTCAAATTTGAAAATATTCTTAAAGCGTATTTTCGCTTGCTGAGCTTTCCGTGTAAAGCAACCTGTAATCGCCGTTTGGGGGGTTGTCATTGCCAGTTAGTTGCTGTTTGTTCTTTAGCAGTGCCCTGAGTGGGTGGACTCTTCTGCCGCGGTTGGACAGTGATGCTGTCCACCATCAGGAGTAAACCCAGCTACTGTAGACGGATGCCCTCAGACGGACGTAGTTATCATTCCCCCTTTGAGAGCCTGTGTGAATGAACCTCTCTGATCACAACTGGCTTCCTATTAATTCTGCCTGCAGGGGTACAATGTGTCAGACTTTCAGTCTTCAGATTTCTGACTTATGTGACAATTGTAATTCTCATTTGTAACTTAATTAATTTGATTTAATATGTTAAAAACAACAGGCCATCTAAAATGAATTTGCTGAGAAAGAAGCTTCTCAGGCACCATTTCCTATGGCTGAGCTCAAACACTCTCATTCATTTTTCTAGATAGCTTCTTTATTACATTATTCTAACTGAACCCACACCCCCCCCAACAACATTTTGTGTAATATTTGAGTGAGGTGGGGAGAACCACCCTAGCACATCAACTATTTTATTTGTGCCTCCCAATTGCTGTTCATTTGCATGACAATTTTATTGGCTGACTTAGGGTTCACATATCATTTCACATTCTGCTATGCTCACTTCAGCTAGTATCATAAATTTATGTTTTGCATAGTCTGCGTGATTCACTGTATATCTTAACAGAAAAGTTGAATAAATGGGGTAGACACCTTACTTTCAAAACAGCACTTTTCTATACATTCTTTAGAATCACAGTGCACCTGGGAGGCCTCTGCTTGGTATAGAATTGTATTGTAGCAAGATGATTTACAGTTGGGGTGGTAGCCAGCTAGCTGACAGGAATGAGAAGCCTTGCTCTCTGAAAGGCTTTCCTGTGAGGGTGATGCAGTGCTCCAGTTGTGCCCGAGCAGCTGAAAAGGAAGACAAGGAAAGCAATATCACTTTCCAGCTGTTAGTATTCCAAAGGCAATTTCAGAATGCCTGGAAGCCAGACAAAGCTACAGATGTCCAGGCTTTCTCCGCACACACCCAGAATGGTAAATCTTTTCTGAACTGATAACAGGATACTCCCATTTTCCTCAGTATGACAAAATGAACGGGTCCTCCTTTTGAGGAAAAACTACAGCAGCGCTGTAAAAGAAAGTCATACTTTCAAACACACGATGATTCAAAGTTGAGTTTCTGTTTAGATTCATGCTTCTGGGCTGACTCTTTTCAGAAGCATTTTGCTTTCCAAAAGGGAGGCAGCGTATAAACTCCCAGTTCAAATAGGGAGCATGCTTATAAATTCCCCAGGACTTAGCTTTGAGGCTTTGTTGAAGAGAAGAGAGAACTTGTAACACTTCGGGTAGATATTAAAATCTCAATGTATGTTACTTCCTTAAAGTGCTGAGGAGAAGAGGAGATAATGTAATGAAAATTTTATATTTCAGATAACCTCAGAGGAAGCTTCTAGACACAGGTGTGAACTCAGTGTCACGTCACACTTGGCATGTTTTGAAATATTTTGAGAAAGTGATACACTACCTCTTATTACTGTGATTAAAACTTTATTTGATACAATAATATTTTTCAGATACCAATATTCCTTTGTTTTTATAGAATGTAGTAGAATGTGAATAAGGAACTCAAGAACATGTTTATATCGTTAACCTTTTACACTACATTGAAGCTCAAAACTTTGAGTTTTAAGGATGCAAAGGACAAGCAGAATTTCTCTCTTAAAATTCTCCCCTGTCCCCACCCATCAGTGAATTTTCTCCGATCTGAAATAAATGTTCTTAAAGGAATTTTAAAATAAAATGCTGGACAGTTGTAGTACTTCTCTTCCTAGAATGTTCACTTGATTAGAATTAGGTTCTTTCTATAATAAGAACTGAATTGCTATCTAAAATTTATTCAAGGTATCTGTGCCGTTGCTGTCAACTGCCCTGCTGAAATGTGAACATTTTGGGTGTAGATTTTTGATGAAAGAAGTGTTTATACATTCTGGTATGATGTACATATTTCAGTCTAATTTAAAATTTTATTATCTTTCATTGAATTTGGATTAGCGGAATGATTAAAATGAAGCTGATGGATTTTATTTCCCTGGTGAAGTTATTTATTTACTTTGAAAGTTTTTTCTTTATTTAAATTGAGATATAATTGACATAACATTGTATTTGTTTCATGTGTACAATATAATGATTTGATATTTGTATAGCTTGTGAATTGATAACCACGATCAGTCTAGTTAACATCCATCACCACATATAGTTACAAATTGTTTTTCTTATTACGAAATCTCTTGAGATCTAATCTCTTAGCAGCTTTCAAATATGCAATAGAGTATTATTAACTATAGTCACCATTCTGTACATTTCATTCCCAGGACTTATTTACTTTATAACTGGAAGTCTCTACCTGTTGACAACCTTTACCCATTTCCCCTACCTCTCCAACCTCACTTTTGGGCACCTACCAATCTATTCTCTGTATGTGAATGTTTTTTTCAGACTTCACATATAGCTGAGATCATATGGCATTTGTCTATCACTGTCTGACTTACTCCCCTGAGCATAATGCCCTCAGGGTCCATCCATGTTGTCCCAAATGCAGGACTTTTTTTTCATGGCTGAATAATATTCCATTTTCTATGTGCACCACATTTTCTTTATCCATTCATCCATCCATTGCTTACATATCTTGACTATTGTAAATAATGCTACAATGAATATAGGTGTGCATAGATCTTTTTGAATTAGTGTTTTTATCTTCTTCAGACAAATACCCACATATGGAATTGTTGGATCATATGGTAGTTTTTTGTTTGTTTTTTAATTTTTTGAGGAACTTCCATACTGTTTTCTACAGGGGCTGCACCAATTTACAATCCCACCATCAGGGAACAAGGGTTCCCTTTTCTCTATACCTTACCAGCACTGGTTATTTCTTGTCTTTTTTGATAACAGCCATTCTGAAAGTGTGAGGTAGTATCTCATTGGGGTTTTCATTTGTATTTCCCTGATGGTTAGTGATGTTGAGCATCTTTCCATGTAGCTGTGGGCCATCTGTATGTCCTCACTGGAAAAATGTCTCTTCAAAGTCTCTGCCTATTTTTTAATTGGATTGGTTCTTTTCTTTTTTCTCTGCTATTGAATTGTATGGTTTTTTCCCCTATATTTTGGATATTAACATTTTATCAGGTGTGTGATTTGCAAATATTTTGTCTCATCTGGTGGATTTCCTTTTCATTTTGCTGATGGTTTCCTTTGCTGGGCAGAAGTTTTTAGTTTGATGTAGTCCCACTTGTTTATTTTTTGAAGCTAATGAATTTTTAGATTAAGTCATTCGGCTCTGGAGACTACTATTTGCAACGTTGATGGATTCTAGTGGAATTTGAGCCTGTTTGGTGGCTAAGACAATCAACACTTGAAGTTAAGACTTCAGAGAGTGAATCAAGACTGCATAGACCCATCTCAAGTCCACAGCTGCCTGCCTTGGCTTAGATGTGCAACATAGAAGCCTTTGGACTGAAGCTTTCCCTCAATTTTTACTCTATTTCAACCTCTGTTAGAGTGCTTATGAGTATGTGAAACTTTCCTTGATGACTTTTCTCAGAGCTGCGGACTGCTGAGTCATGATAACTCAGATTCAAGAGACTGTTTGCTCTGGCCCTGTCCGAGCATCCCCTCACTAGGGAAATCTGACTTGATGGAAGGATGATGGGTTGGCTTGTTTTGAGGAAGGACTCTGAGAATCTTCTCATGGGAGTGCGTCACAGCTTTGGACATGCTGAGGGTTTGAATAGGAAGAGAAGAGGCCATGTTTTTTGTGATTCATGGAGAAAGTGCTGGGGAGAAAGCACCCGACCTTGATGGCCATGCAAATTGGTGAGGCCAGGATCTGCCCCATCTGTCCTTCCTTTTGATCTTCATGAAGCGGAGGGTAGCTGGGGAGAAAGAAAGTGGCTTCAGTGCAGGCTACAGAATCACATAAAAATTCAAGGGCTAGAAGGAACCTTATGTGGCTTCTGATCCAGAGAATGGGTTTGGAGCCAGCTAATATTAGTTGTCATTATTACATTTTCAGGAATTTTGCATGCCAATTGTAAAATACAGCCAATATTAAAATTATGTAAACATAGCATTAAGTAAGTTATATTAAAAACAAAGGTAATAAATACTCAAAATCAGTCACTTCCTAATTATTTTTCTGTGCTTTACTATCATCTGCAGTCTTGAGGTTACTTGATTCTGTTGCATCTATTGGAAATGCTGTCCATGTTGTCATGACAGTAGCTTGAAATGAGACATGATGGAGATATTTGGAGCACAGCAAGACAATGATTGGTCAGAGTGGTGGCCACCTGACATCTCTGAGAAGCCTTGTTCTTCAGGGGGTTTCCAGTAGGGTGATACCAGGACTCCAGCAAATGCTACAAATTGAGGCTTTTCTTTCTTTCTTTCTTTCTTTTTTTCATTCAGAAATAGCTACTAACTATTCACCAGTACACACTGGGCCCAGCCCACTTATTTTTGTATGTGAGCCTGGGGCATGGAGATGAACAGAGGCTTGTCCAATGTGCTGCAGCCAGTAACTTGTGGGAGCAAGACTGACTTGGGTCTCCTGGTGCCTGTCTGGGGGCTCTTTCTCTTACATTGCACAGAGGTGCTAGTTGTGAAAGGCACAGGGTTAGGGGGTCAGGCTTAGCTGTGAGTGCTTATCTCCAGGGTTCCTCTGTCATACAGGTGAAAGCACTATGGGACTAGGGTCATAAACAAGGAGTGGGAGGAGTAGCTCAGAAATCAAATGCAGTGGCCAGAGGGCGGTCATCTGCTCCCTGGTGATCAGTAAAGAGGGAAAAGTTCAGAGATGGCAGAGGCCAGATACTGAACTCTGTCCCTAATGCGTGGTGATAGTTATTGAATGGAAGAATGACTCAAGAATGAATAACTTTTATTACCACCTGATACTGTGTTATGCTTGTATTTGGTGTATTTGCTCTTTTATGTTACATCTCCCCCATAAGAATATAAGCTCCACGAGGGCAGGGACCTTGTATCCTGTGCTGCTGTACACCCATCTCCCAGGACAGTGCATGGCACACAGCAAGTGCTCATAAATGTTTTTGGAGGAATGAGCCCATCCTGCTGCTTATTGACATTGTACAGCACCCAATCCCATAGGAAGTTTCTCCCACAGGCACATTACTGGCGGAGTCCAGCACCAGGGACCCTGTAACATTTGTCAGGCTGCTAGACCCTCAGTGACCCTCATTTCTCTTTATTCTCAGATGACGGAGGGCCGTCGATGTCAAGTACATCTTCTCGATGACAGGAAGCTGGAACTCCTAGTACAGGTAAATGACTTTGGGCCAACTTTCTAAGTTTCTTCTGTGACTGATGTGATTCACACTTTGATTCAGCTGAGGGGTAGGCAAGAATGTAAACAGTTTCCCAGTCTAAATTTGTTAAAATCAATGGGAGAAGAGTAGGACACACCCTGGTATTTTTGTGTGTGATTGCTATTTTTGTTCATTTTGTTCCTTTGCACACCACGCCTAAGGCATTCAAAGTCAGATGTACATCTAACCTATTGTTGCACTTCCCTAGAAAAGGAAATTCCACAGCTGCCATTAGCTGTTCTTTATGCTTGGAAGAAGTTAATCATACTATCACCTAAATAACTCTTGCTGCAGCTAAAACTGGGTTAGTTGTCTAGAAAACAGTTCATTATTTTCAAGGTATGCTTTCATAGATGTGAAGAAAGAGAAGCAATCTCTTGGCTCTGTCTCCCCTCTTAAGAGCTGTTAACCCCTCACCCCATCTCTGTTGAACATCTGGAGAAACGGACACAGAGGAAATCGATTAATTTATCTCCAAATTAAGAACACATCCGTGTCAGAGAAGTCCACGAAGTAATTAGAATCATAGACCCTGGTCTTGTTCAGCCTACTCTTGAAAATAAACAAACAAACATTGTTTTATCCAGAGCTAAAAGAGTGATGAAGTTTCCAAACTTGATTTAAAGAACTTAATTCCAAATCTGTTGCTCAACTCCAATGTTTTTAACTATATTTACGTGATATTCTCAAATGTCTATGAAATTCTTAGGGCAGTGCTCCTTATCCGTTACATTTTGCCATGAAGTAGCAATAGTTGGTCAGTTGGTTACAATGACACCCACACGCTCATTCACTTGGGGGAACCCTGCTGTTCAGTGAGGAGGGTCACAGGTAAATACCCACATCTTGTATTCCCTTGTACATGGCGCTTGGATTTCAGAACGTTACAATTGCTCATTTAAAAAGTAAATACTTTTAATAGAATTTAAATTATAAAGGTATTATAAATGCAATATGGGACACAGAGAAAATAGGAACTAGCTCATAATCACAGTGTACTAATTCAACTAATTCAACTACTATTCTCATTTCAGCATGTCTCATATTTATATTTATATTCTTCATATTTATATTTCTTATAGGGTTGTGATCATAATGTATGTACAATGCTATATATTTTATTTTTCCACTTACCATCTACTTTTACTAGCATTTTCCAAGTTATTATAAATTATCATCTTTGTTAATGGCTACATAAATTCCAGAAATGGGTATACCATTATTAGCTAATCAATCATTCATCCATTTGGGTACATTTAAAGTTTTTGTTGTTGTTTTATAATTTTTTCACTATGACAAAGATGCTGTGATTGATTTATCCATCCATGTGTTGCGTTCTCACACATTTTTGGATTATGTCCTTATTAGGCTAGATTGCAAGGTCTATAGTCTTATGAAGAGTCAGACTTGTAGTCTGGATTGGGGTGTGAGGTACTAGAGGGGAACTGTAAAGTGAGCAAGATCTCTTCAATTAGCAGGATCAGAAACTAACACAGCATTTGGAGCTTTAAGTTGTTCGATCAGTGTGAGCCGTCCACAGGTGAGTGGTCTGCTGTGTCTTAAGTGCTTTTGTTATATCAAGGCTTGGAGGCTTAGACAGCAGCCACCCTCTGAAACGGGAAATGAGGCCTCAAGTGACAGTGAAGTTACTATCTCTTGGCCAGCCTGCCCTGGGAGAGAGAGTATGATTGGAGGCATCTGAAATGGACTCGAGTCACAGAAGAGATGTTTTATTCTGAATGGTGCACAGTTTTGGAAAGGTCATCCTCAGTCTTTCACAATCAAGGAAATGCTGAATTAGGCCAACCAAGAGTTCATATTCTTCCCATTCCTTTTTAGAACATGTTTCATTTTGTTATATTCCCTCTTCCTAGAACGCTCTTCTCCACCCCCCACCCCCTCATCCCTCTACCTGGCTGGTTTCTGTTAAGCTTTCAGGACACTGCTTAGAAGACCCATTTCCCCCCATGGCTTTCCTTGGCTCTGCCCTCTGCCCCTCCTTAGCTGGGTCTTAGCTGTGCCCCCATTCCCATGGATTCCCTCTTACAGCACTGTCACAACTCATTGTCACACTCACTGTCATTGCCTGTTTACTTGCATTTCCCAGAGCCACCAACAAACTGAGGGCTGGGTCTGTCTCTTGATCTCTGTATCTCAAGTCCCGACCCAATGCCTGGCACATACGTCACTAAAGAAATGCTTGTTGAGTGAAAGAATGATTAAATCCCAAGGTTTCTGGTGTTACTTCCCCAAAGAACTTCTTGCCATAAAACCATTGCTTGGCGGGGGATTTACTCAGTTTCGAGCAAGTAAATAAATAAATAAGGAACAATTCCAAACTCCTCTCTGCAAAACTTTGGGAAATAAAGTTAAAACTATTTGACAAAAGTCAACTTAAATATATGACCTTTCTTCCTACTCTACAAAGTTTTGTTGTCCAGGAATATGTGGGGTTTTTTTTTGACAATAATTTCTAAAGGCAATCCCTATTCTCCGGCTGTCAGACCCATCTCAGGGTTTTTAATAGTGTAAAACATTTTGACTTCATACCCTTCTTTTTGGTATTTTAAATTCACAAAGTGATAAGGTTCGATATTGCTAAGGGTTTTTGTTGTTGTTAAACAATTTTAGAATATTGGTAACAAGCCTTAGATGAAGCAGTGGCTCTCAGTGTTTCCCGGTTTACCTGACAAGTGTATAAGACGGAGAGGCGGGTTTGGGGTTCCAGGTTTCCAGGAATGTTTATTTCCCACAGAGAAGCACGTGGGTTTACACAAGGCACTGACTGACAAAGGGTTCCTAAGTAGCAGCAGAGGTAGGAGACCTAGTTTTTCCATCACTAACTATGAGCGTCGTCGTCGGCAGCCGTCCGTCTCGAGAGACGATGGTGTAGCTTCTTAAGAGTCTATTTGCACCGCCGAGAATGGCTGTGCAGTCCAACTCGGGAGTGACACGGTATCTGTCTCCTCCCGTGTTGAACTATGAGGGTAAGAGATACACAAAGGCTATACCTCAGAGTTTCAGAAGCAGGGAAAGACTGAGCTAACAGAATTAACAACGAACAAGTGCTTCCCACCAGGAGAATGCCGGTAGCCAGTCAACCCCAGAGATAATTTTCTGTGGTGGCGCAGACCTGGCCACAGTGATGGCACACTTCCTTTCTCTAGGTTACAGAGCAAAACGGCCATAATCCCCTATTGTAATGCTTTTTCTAAAGACCTTTGAGATTTGTGAGTGGAATTTGTGCTTCCAAATCCCTGATTACCCTGTGGAAATCCTACATTATCCATAAGGGGAAAAGGGTGAAGGTCAAGAGTGCACAGAGTAGAATTTCATATCGAAAAGCTCATCTATAAATCCACAGGCAGGTCCCTGACACCCAGGACATTACCATGTGGCTCTTTAAATCCTTCAGTTCCACTTAACAACAGCTGGAGTGATGATGTGAGCATTCAGTAACAAATCAGTCTAGGTCATTGATCCAAACCTCAGATAATGTCTTTTGCTTTGTCATACAGAATTGTTTCATACAATTAGAGATGTACTCGAAAAGCCTGTGTCAAAATGAGAGCGGCCACGTCATGTCTGTCTCTCCGTCAGCATCTTCCTGAGGCTTCCATGACCAGACCAGAGGGTGCCATGAATGTTTTATACTGAGCTTTTCAAGTCTTATTTTCATATGCTGACTCATTTAAAAAGACTCTTTTTCTTTTTCTGATCTGAACGCTTATTTAGGGGAGTATTTTGAAAGCAAAGAAAAGGAAATGTGCTTTAATTTGAGTAAAAGTTGTTAAATAAGACCAAGAAGAATTTCCTGACAGTGAAGGTCAAACGATAGGAGCCATTAATAGGGAAGGTTCCAGGTTCTTTTTTTTTTTTTTTTGGTTTTCTTAAAAGTCAAATGGATTTCCCCTAGTTTGGAATGGCTGAAGTGTGGCTCTCCCTTATTAGGTTCTTATGAGGCTGTGGTACCATATGATCTCCTGTCCCACAGGAAGACAGGCCAGGGCCAGGAAAATAGATATGGCCTTCTGCGCCCAGGGACACTTTGTCAGATTTTATGTCTTCAGAGTCCTCTCTATCCCCTAACTCTGCCACAATGAACTACACTTTTTAATTAAATTTAGTTTTTAATTACAGTTGACATACACTATTATATTAGTTTCAAGTGTACAACATAGTGATTAGACATTTATATACCTGATAAAGTGATCATCCTGCTAAGTCTAGTGCCTATGTGACACAATACATAGTTTTTACAGTATTATTGACTCTAGTCACGATGCTGGGCTTTACATCCCTGTATCTATTTTTAAAACTGGCAATTTGTACTTCTTAATCTCTTTCACCTTTTTTTTGTTTGTTTGTTTATCTCCCAGACCCCTCTAATCTGGTGACCATCAGTTTCTGTTGTCTCTATCTACAAGCTTGTTTGTTTATTTTGTTTTTAGATTCCACATATAAATGAAATCATACAGTAGTTGTCCTTCTCTGTTGCATTTACTTTGCTCAGCACAATATCCTCTAGGTCCATCTGTGTTGTCACAAATGACAAGATTTCATTCTTTTTTATGGCCGAGTAATAAGTCCACTGGATATATGTAGCACATCTTCTTTATCCATTTGTCTTATCAATGGACACTTAAATTGCTTCATGTCTCGGCTATTGTACACAAAAGAGTGCATGTGCCTTTTTGAATTAGTTGAACCCCACTTCTTGTTTTGTTTAGGAAGCTGCCCAGGGAAATGCAGCAATATTCTAGGATTATAGAGTCTCACTCCTCTGACCCCCTCTCTCAATGGCCATGGGCAGCACAATTATAACCATCTGCTTCTGCTAAAATAGGGGAACCAAGAGTCCTGTGATCCTGATAAACTTCAGCTAGTCTGTGTTTTTCAAGAAAATTAAAGATAGCAATGGGATTTTTGTTGTACATGACAAGGTGTCCCTAATCTTGAGAAAGCCAGTGAGACAGAAACATCAGGAAAGATTTAAAGCTGCTGTGTGGTGTGGCTGGAGCACTTGACCTGTGGCCAGTCCAAGCTGGATGTGCTGTCAGTGTGAAATATGCACCAGAGTGTGAAGACTGCGTATGAAAAAAAAAGTTATTTCTTTTACTGATTTTTATGTTGAAATGGTACTTTGAGTATATTAGGTTAAAATATATATAATTAAAATTAATCTCAACTATTTCTTTTCCTTTGTTTAATATGGGTACTAAAAATTTTTTAATTTCATAGTGGGCTCAGATTTGTGGCTCCTGTTATTTTTCTGTTGGGAAGCTACGTCTAGAATAGAGAGATCATTTCAACGAGAGAAACAGTTATCAACATAACAATTGCTTATGGTCACCCAGATGTAATACTGGGTGTCTTCCACAGTAAGGACTACATTTTTCAGTTCTTTATAAAGTTTCTAGGAAGCTGATCTTATTTAATCATCACATTATCTGTATAAATAGCAGGTGCTATCTCAGATAAGGAAACCAATGGTAGAGGATACATTACTTGCTCAAGGCCACATAGTAGGGCACACAGCTTAAACAACAGGTCTTGTATGGTTGTATCCTAGTCTCCTTCCGCTGCACCATAGAAAAGTATCTACAGTAAGAACCCAAGATATGATGTGGTTCACTTGTAATGTGGCTGCTGTGTTGGCGCCTGACAGCAGCATTGTAAGTGACTGGAGTTAAAGACTTCGAACGTTACCTCACTTAAGAACTGAAGATGGGCTCACCCAGGTCATTCTCTTTCTTTACAGTCAGTTTCCAATCATGTGACACGTGATTATGAAGGACTTTCACATCATGTCTATAAGCCTGAGGGTATCAGGTGTGGAAGAAGATTAAATAAGTAGATTAAATCAGTGTTGCCTCCGCAGACAATGATGCTAGTAAGTTAATGTGCGCTCTGAGTAAAGCAGCGTTAAAGGCAAAGTAAATATCCTGGCCTAGAATAGGCTACAGAAAACACTGCATATGACTTTTTTTAAAAATCTGGAACCCTAATCATGCTACAGAGCATTAATGAACAGACCCAGGATCTTTCTTTGTGTGCACACACCCACTCTCACACCCCATCCTCAGCTATTTGCAGGGTTTATAATGTTCTTCTGTAAAAATACAGGGGATTTATTGGATATCAATCCAAGTAAAGCAGGAATTCCCCCCAAAGCACATGTTGCCAAGACAAAAAAATACAGGGTGGATTCTCTATCTTCTTACTGAGAAGGGCAGCTCAGTTTGCTTGCTGGCCCATCCGCCGACGCATGAGCCAGGTCTGCCATCTGCTCCTGTCTGGTCTGAATTCACCAGGAGGTCCAGTGTCAGCCAGGGCTGGGAAACCGTGTGCAGCAGCTGGGCACAGACCAAGGACCTCGGTGCTGCAAACCTTCTGTCCGGGACCTCCCAGGCCACCAGCCACCCCATAAAATAGGAGCCAAACGCTGTGAGGCCACACTGCTTTGGGCTGACCTCAGACTTCACCATGATTGCCATCATCATTTATTAGACTTCTTGCTGCAAAGCTGGGCACTGCACCAATGAGCCAAACAGATGTCTTTCAAGTCCCTGGAGATGGCAGACCATATTTACATTTTAAAGGTATATGGTGAAGCAAATGGGTGTTAAGGTATAGATTAGGGACAGATAACACAATGGCAGTCCTACAGGTAATCAAAAGTTTGTTCAGTGCTTTGGAGGAATCAGAAATAGTCCATGAAGTATACCCTTGGGTGAAGTAAGCAGCTAAGGAGTTTTGCCCCTTGGCGAGCTGGGAGGGACCTGCACATGTCCTTTCTCCAGCGAGGGCCTTGATGGAAAAGATGGTGCGCTCTGTGCTAGGTGGGAACAAAAGAGAATCCCAGCCTCCCTGTGGAGCTGTGATGGAGAAAAGAGTATGAGGATACAGCAGATTGACGCAGTCATCCAGGGAACCCCCAACACACACACACACACACACACACAAAAAAAAAAAAAAAATGCAGCTCTGGACCAGACAGCTCAGCCTGGCAGAGGCTCAGAAGAGGAGACCATCTCTCTGGACTGTCTGGTCCAATCTCTGGTTGCTTAGCAACAACCCCATCTTTGCTCCCCTCCCCCACCTTACCCTCCTTTCTCTCCCCCACTCCACTGCCATGTCTGTGCCCCATTCTCCCTGCTGCTAATTTTAACCAGTTTTAAAATGTGTTCCTTGGAACCATTTAAAATGGCCAATATTTAGCCGACCTTTTCCTACTGAAAGAACAGTTTCCTTTGATTCCAATTGAATATGAAGGGAGAGAAAGGAAAGGGAAGGGAAGATAGCACATCTTCTTCCTTTCCAGGAATGACCCTCCAGAAAAGTGGATTTTATGTTTTTGCTTTTGGTTTTGTTGCTGCTTAGATATATTTTTCTTTGATCCCTTTACAAAATCATTTCCACATATTCTCTTAAAGCAGCCCAATGGGAGTGTTTGCAGATAAGGAACCTCAGGTGACGCCTGTAAACTGTGGGCTCCTAATTTTTGTCTCCTGCTCAAGAGGGATAAGAGGGGGGATTAAAATGAATTTTAACATACAATGCAGTTCATCAAAATGTGAATAATTATGCTTACAGGGGAAGTGCACATGTGCGCACAGGCCCACGCCCCTAAGGAGAGGGTGGAGACGAGGAGAAAGCTGCGCATCTGGAAGGGATGGTGTCCCAGGAATCTGGGAGTTAATCTGGGGGTTTCTGTTTTTTATCCATAACTCAGAGATTGATTTTTGTCACATTGCTCAATTCAAGCACTTGCTCATTTGGTAAATCTCTATTGTTTGTCTGCCACTGTGCTCTGCAGATCTAAGTGTAGCACCCTTGGGGACAAGAGGTCATGTTGAGAAGTGAGAAATGATTATTCACGCTTCTTTGTACGACTTTTACAGATCAGGGGTGGGTGGGGTTTTTTTTTGTTTGTTTGTTTGTTTGTTTGTTTTTGTTCCTCCAATGATCTCCTGTGGCTGAGACCCCCCCCTTCTCCATGCAGCTGAACCAACTGCACCCTGTCCTTCCTTGTAAGGAGGGGGTGTGGGAGGGATTGAGGGGTGGGGATCTGTTGATCTGGCAACTTTAGCTGCTGCTTGTCCCACTTCTGGGAAAAAAGGAAAAGAGCGAGGGAGGGAGGCAGGGAGGCCCTCCCAGAAAAGGAAGGAGTACCAGATGTGGAGGAGAAAGGAATCAAAAGGTCTGAGGAGATCTTAGCTGCTCTACATTTTTCCCTGATTCTTTCGCCCCTGTCGCCTTCCCCATAGCCCTCACGTGCCCAGCACCAAACTAACAATTTAGCTGTTACAGCAACTGAGAAGATTTCCAGATTTGGCCAACCCCGAGTCCCACATCTCGACTGCCCTGTTGGGTGACTACCAAGGTGGTAGCTCATGTAACACATACCCAGCCGAAACCTGTTAGTCCCCACTCCTCCTCAGATCTAGGGCATCTTTTTCTTGTACGTGCTCTGAAGGTGAGTCCACCATTCTCCTAGGCGACCCAGCTTAAGAACCTAGACTCCTATTTTGGTTTATTTCTCAAGTCTATCTCTGCCTTGACGTCTTGCCAGTTTTTTCCTCTTAAGGAAAAGACCTTCTCGACTCCCGCCATTGCCTTGTGTAGACGTTTACCACCCAGGCTTCATGTTATCAGCACGCTTATTGTCTCTGCTCTGTTTGCTTGGAGGTACTGTAACTGCCTCCTCACTGACCTCAATAATGCCGCACTCTGGACATCCCAGTCTGTCCTGCACAACACAAGTGGTTTCTCTTCCTTAACTACTGCTTTATGGCATGTCTCTGTGCAGAGTCTTTAGTAGTTTCATACTGTTTGAATTCCTCTGTTGGACTACCACATCCCTCCATAATGTGACCCTGTCCTTCTTATAAGAGCAGAATATTAAAGAGGTGAAGAAGGTAGTTTTGCTCCTAACTGCCTTCTCTGTGGATGTGCCCCATGGGGTCATAGCTGGGGCCTGAACTTTATTATAATTATAATAGTAATGGCAGAAGCAGCCCTGTGACCCTCCTCTTGTCTTTTAGACCTCTGGTTCTCAGACTTCTTTTACTTGCAGAATCCTTTGTCCAGGATCACATAAAGGAGGAGGCTGAAGCCCACTAGCTTGTCCCACACCACTAACAGGGGTTCACCTGAGAGGCCCCAGCAGACCTCCCAGGGTGCGGAAATTGCTATTCTAGGTAGAAACCAGATGATAGATAAGGACATATCCATATCCTTTACTTTATGCAAACAAACACATTCCTGAACAGTTAAATGTAAATCGAGTTTTAATTATATAAGCCATGTTTTAAATGCTTTGGGAAATTTTATAGCTTGGTGATTAATTATCACATTAGTGAATGGAGCACTTCTTTCTGTACCAGACTGTTCTAAGGGCCTCCTATGTGCTAAATCATCAGCTGGTAGTCAACTCCACAACTCTGTGAGGTCAGTGACTGTTATTGTCCCCATTTTTCAAATGAGGAAATTTAGACACAGAGGAGTAAGTAACTTATTCAGAGTTGTACAGCTGGTAAATTGTGGAGACTTGATTGAAAATCCAGCTGTCTGGCTCCAGAGTAAGAGCAGCTTGTAACCAGTGTGCTAAGAGCACCAGCTCTGGGGCCAGACAGCCTGGCTTCAGAACCTGGCTGAAATGCAAAACTAGCCAAGGTCGCCAAGCTCCCTGCTCCAGCACTTAGTAGCTCCGTGACCTTGGCCAATTACACCACCTTTTCAAGCTTCAGTTTCTTTATCTGTAACCTTGGAGTGATAACTGCCTCCAGCCTTTCTGGTGTAATTTTATCTGTAAATTGATACAGGTACCTGCTTTATAGAGTTGTGATTAGGATTCAATGAATTAAGACATGTGAAGTGCTCAGAAGACTTCCTGGCACCTGATGGGTACTCGAGTACCTGGAATCAGATACCCAGGGTGGATCACTTAGTAGCTACGGTAACCTGGGCAAGCCATGCGCCTTTGCTACAGATCTATAAAATGGAAATGACTACCTCGGCCTTCTGGGGAAATGCTACACAATTTGTTGTCATATTCCTAGTAATTTGTTTTTATTATGACTGTGCAAGGCTTTATGGAGTAGTTTTCGAGTTCAGTGTAAGTTCACTTGACAAGTGATGGTTGACTGTCCATCAAAAATTTCTTAGCTGTCAAATCTTCCAGGCCTCCCAATACATCATCCCCTCATCTTTTCATGGACTGCTAATCCTTCCAGAGTCATATACAATTCATATGACAAGGTCATACAAAGACAGGCAGGATATAATGCAGAGTACTAATAACCATCCAGATAAGTGAACTTGGTTTTGACCTCCAGTTATGTCAAAACATGCTAATCACTTGTCATTCTTGGGGATGAAATAGAAAAAAAAGTGTTGGTTTTAGCTCAGAATTTTATAAGTAATCCTGTTTGTGATGCTTTACATTAAAATGATCATGAAGCACAAATGGATCATGTTGGCTGTGACAAAGGGGAGGGTAAAATCTGAGGATAAACACTATCCCTTATAAATAAGTCAGTGATTGGTTCCCCAGCCCATTAGTCACAAACGCAAGTACTCATAGGTTCACATGTTAGCTTGTTTCCCATTCAGGTCTGTCGCATTTACAGAGGTTGTGGAGTGCTAGCCAAGTCTTGTAGCACAGAGTGGGATGGACATTCTGGGGCATCCAGGTGTGTTTTGTATGACTCTGCAAGGCTCAGAAGAACACCTGCCTAACCAGGACTGCTGAATCTCAGCAGTCTGGTGATTCCTGGGAGCACCTCATGGCTCTGAAAATGCCTAGCTGCCAGTTCAAAACTGGTCAACTTTTTTTTTTCTTTAAAGGGAAAAAGACTTTAAAATCTCATGCAGAGCCCTCTGAGGGTGGCAATAGGTCAGTACAGTGATGCTTACATTTTAAATTGTTGATAGATCTTAAGAGACATTTATTAGATTCAAGTGAGTCATCTCTCAGTGTTATAAAAATCCTTTTTTTTTTTTTTTGCCTTTCTTACCCTTGTAATAGTGTCAGTGACTTATAAAATAACAAAGCTTAAGTAGACTCATATAAAGGTATGTTTGAATTGTAATAATCCTTCAAATTACCTTAGTTCTCCATTTCATTTTATCACATATCTGTAACAGAGCCAGGTGCATGAATGCCTTCTCATCCACCTTTCAGAGATTAAGAAAATGATATTGTAAATTTGGTTTCAGGCCATTGCAATAGAATGAATATTGAAGTAAAGCAAGTCCCATGCATTGTTTCATTCCCCAGTGCATATATAAATTATGTTTACACTATACTGTCATCTATTAAGTATACAGTAGTGTTATGTCTAAAAGAAACAATGTACATACCTTAATTAAAAAATACTTTTTTGGTGCCAGTAGACTGGGTTGTATCAAACCTTCCATCTGTAAAAATGCAATTAAGCAAAGTGCAATAAAACGAGGTATGCCTGTATAAACTAATGATACTGTGATAGCAAAATGCCTTCCATATTAGTAGTTGATTCAGTAAGACACACGCACACACACACACACACTGCATAAATCTTAGGGGGTAGCACTGCCATGTAACCCTTAGTTCAACAACAGTGTTCTCACCAAAGTGTGTTTATAAGCCTGAAAAAAATAATACACTTTCCATTCATCGTCACTTTGAACACAGCAACATTAAATGCAGTTAGTTCTAGGGAAGGTCTGTGGGCTCCTGGATCACGTCCTTAGCACCTGCACAGTAGACTGGTTACCTGCTGGCTGCAGGGGACCCCCAGCAGCTCATCTTTCGACAACAACATTCAAAAAGAGGAAAGGCAGTTTCTCCTCGTTAATCCTATTATCATGGAGAAAGAATCTTCCCATCCCTCACTTCCCTGCTCCACGCCAGACCAGACTTGGTTCATATTCCCCTATCTGAACCAGGCACTTACAATAACTGCCTTACAGGATTGTGATGAGAATTAGAGATAATGATAATATGGAAAATACTCTTGTTACTGAGGAACTTCCAAGGATTTAGAGTCTTCTTCCCAGAAACCAGGAACAAAAGCCAACCGAAGTCTTTATTATGCAATAATAGCTAATAATGCAGGGATTCAAAATCTTAAGGCTCGGCCTGAGATTGTCAAAACAAGACCAGAGTTAATATATGAAGTCATTACTGCCTCCAGCCATGAGCTTTGACATCAGACTACTTTTTAACTGCGTGACTCTGTCAGCTCTGGCTGTCATAATGAAATACCAGTGATTGGGAGGTTTTTTAAAGAACAGAAATTTACTTTCTCGCAGATCTAGGATCTAGAAGGCCAAAATCAAGATATAAGCAGGTTTTGTTTCTTGTGGTGTCTTCCTCCATGGTCCGCAGATGGCCACCTTCTCACCGTGTCCTCGCATGGCCTTTTCCTGTGCATGGACATCCCTGGTGTCTCTCCCTCTCCTTGTAAGCCCCCACCCTGTGATCTTAGTCACCCTCCATTACCTCTCCATTGGTCTTCAGCTTATGAATTTAGTGCAGGGGAGCACACAGTTCAGTCTACAACAATAATCTTGAGCAAATGACTGCTTTAAGCCTTAGAATCGAAATCTTTTTTTAAAAAAAGGTAGGTAAGTAGAAGAAAATAGAAGTAGATGAGGATCCTTTCCTTGAAGGGGAGTGCTGAGGCCAAACTGCAGGGTGTGTGTAGCGCTCCCACTGTTGAAGTCCTGAGGGCACACAGCGGCCTCCCAGCGGCCTCACACCATTCTTTTCACAGGGACAAGTGCTGCGTGGATGAAACTCAGGCTTCTCACCTGGGGAGTGGGGGTTTCCTGGGGCTGGTCTCAGATTGGGGTTTCACAGAGGGGTCAGAGCGGGGTCAGCAATGCCAACTCAGACCTAAATCATCGTTGTGGTGGGAGGGATGACTACTCCCTAGTCTCCACCATTATAAAACATGGGGACGGCCTGTAGGAGCCCCTGCCCTCTGGAGCCAGGAGACTGTATGCAGCGAGCTGTGATGGAGGCCCAGGCTTGGCGAGCATTGAACCACCGTGTTTGACGGGACTGTGCGGCAATCAGGAAAAGCACATGAGTCTGAATCTTAAGCTCTTGGTGTTCAATAAGGATAAAAGAGAAAGAAAAGAATGCTAGTCATGCCCAAAGTCAAATTAACTGGGACCTCAACAAAGAAAACCTTAGACTTTACATTTACAGACTTCCTGTTGGCTGAGTACCACCGTGGGGCGTCATTTTAAAAGTATTTTCTGCCCTGGCTGGTGTGGCTCAGTGGATTGAGCCTTGCCTGCAAACCAAAAGGTTGCCTGTTCGATTCCCAGTCAGGGCACATGCCTGGGTTGCAGGCCAGGTCCCCAGTTGGGGGTATGTGAGAGGCAACTACACACTGATGTTTCTCTCCCTCTCTTTCTCCCTTCCTTCCCCTCTTTCTAAAATTAAATAAATAAAATCTTTAAAAGTATTTTCTCGTAAGTTTCTTAGTCTTCTGTCCAGATGGATAACTAAACACATAGTGACCACCTCAGAATGTCTTTAGATATGGTGATTCTTCAAACCAAGCCCTCAAGTTATGTTAATCATTGTGTTTATCTTGATCATCATCACATACCTTTTATTCAATGTCATCATCATGGTTGGTATTTAGACTACAATGCCCCAGGAATTTACCATCTAAAGAATATAATGCCAATACAGTAAAAATGCAGGAAAAAAAATCCAGACAGGAAATAAGGCAACTAACCAAAGTGTAGTTGTGAGAGATGAGTCGATGAAGGTAGACTGTAAATGGTGTGATGGAAGCAGATTCTTCCCCATGGTGTTTGGAACAGGGAGAAGAAAAGTTATGCCCTGTATTTCATGGAAAGGGTGACTTCTGGTGGAGGTAAGCCCTTTTCCCCCCTCCATCTTCTTTAACGATGTTCACTGGGTGGGGTACCTTGGAGGCCTTAGACAGAAATGTGATGGCTCTGGTGTGGTCAGAACATGAAGCAGAAGGAAGAGTGTGAGGAAGTGAGCAGAAGATGCCCGGGAGTTCTGTGTAACTGCAGTCAGTGTATGGATCCATGGGACACCTTGCAGAACACGAGTAGAAGAGGGATTTGACAGGAAGAAAGCAGGGAATCACGCTGCCACCGCACTCACACATTGCTTATCAGTGAGTGCAGGGTTAGACTCCCAGACTCAGAGCACTGTGTGAACACACATACGATGCCAGCGTAGAGGTGAGAATGACTTTGAGGAATAATGTTGCCAAGAGGATAAAAAAATCAGAAGCTGCAGCCCATTCTGATCGACTATTGGAAAAAGCCCGATGGCTGAAAACGTGACCCTTGATCCTTTGTAACAGTCATATGTTCCTTAATGCTGACTTTCTGATTCATGGAAAGCTCTAAACAGTTTCATTAAACAGGTCAGGAATCTTGGCTGGAATTCTTGGCTTCTTCTTGCTGCAGTGATTCAGAACCCATTTGGGACCATGGAACCTGAGTATCAGGGCCCTTGACCTTTGCCAGGCCCAGCCCAGTGTGCTCA
This sequence comes from Furipterus horrens, assembly GCF_987537825.1. Classification (NCBI taxonomy): domain Eukaryota; kingdom Metazoa; phylum Chordata; class Mammalia; order Chiroptera; family Furipteridae; genus Furipterus; species Furipterus horrens. Next base: position 140,567,751 of record NW_028327172.1, on the reverse strand, counting down.
GTGACCATATTAAGGGAGAGAGAAGGGAGGCAGTTTGGTTGGTTTAACCTTGTATTTCTAATTTTGGATCATCCTCTCCAAGGGCCACCTTCTGAGGAAACCATTCCCTGAAATGTGCTCCATGGAATTTGAGACCCAGAAGGTTCTCCATGAGGGAAGGGTTCTGTGTTAAGTGAGTTTGTGAAATGTCTCACAGTACGTTCCCGTGAGATACGGGAACATTTGCAAGAAAGGCACCTGGTTAGTCTGTCTTCCCAGCCCTCCCTACCAAGAAAATCCTTCTCTCTGAGACCACAGACTCCTTTTGGGTGGTTCAGCTTATTAAGGTTCTGTGGGACCAGGGCTGCCTGTCATAACACTCTGGAAAATGCTACATCTGACTCCATGTCAAGACACATTTCCTGTGTGAGCGCCACCAGGAGCTAATGGGGTAGCTCTGAGCAAGCCACTTGGTCTTTCTGTGCCTCAATTTTCCCAACAAAAGATATTTATTTCTATAGAGGTGGTTCTTTTTCCTTCCCAAGAAAGCTACTAACATCAAGGAAATAATAAGAAATGTTTTGAGCTCTTTAGGAAGATGGTACCTCCAAAATGTTAGATGAATGTCATAGGAGTTCCTTCTAAGAAGGAACTAATTCTGTGCTAAGCTGCATAGTGCCAGGCCCATCAAGGGAACCTCAAGATATTTATCAAATGAATGAATAAAAATAATAATATACAAAGAGTATATAAATGTATATAAAAAGTATATAACAATATATAAAAATTATTAATATTAATTGTCAGGTACACTGCTGAATACACCAGTATGTTTTCTTTTTTTAATTGCAATAACATTTATTTTAAGGTTTAAATACTTTTTTACTTTTTTTTCTCTTTTATTTCCATTCCCATACCCTCCCTACCCCCCTTTGGCAACTATCAGCGTATTCTCTATATCTATGCGTCTGTTTCTTTTTTGTTTACCCATTTGTTTTTGTTTTTTTGTTTTTTGAGATTCCACATATTAAGTAAAATCATACAGTACTTGTCTTTCTCTGTCTGACTTTTTTTGACTTAGTGTAATACCCTCAAGGTTCATTTTATGTTTTCATTGGTTTTTCATTACAACTCTGGGAGAAACTGTTATCTCCATTCTACTATTGATGAATCTGAGTCACAGAGGGTTAAGTAAATTGCTAAAGGTTACACAGGTCCAGGAGTTAAGGAACTGGGCTTATACCCAAGTTTGCCTGATACCAGAGCTCTTAACCATCATGTTTGTTGCTATGCTGAATGAATGCATTTTTTAATACTCACCTGAGGAATGTTTATTAATTTTAGAGAGGAAAGGGGAGAGAGAAAGAGAGAAATATCAGTGTGAGAGAGAAATATCAATCGGTTGTCTCCCATATGTACACTGACTGGGGATTAAACCCACAACCTAGGTATGTGCCCTGACCAGGGATCAAACCTGTGACCTTTTGGTGTATGGGACAATGTTCCAACAAACTGAACCACCCAGCCACGGCTGAATGAATGCATTTTGAAAAGGAAAAGAAGTATATTTCTTTGTAGTCCATTCTAATGACTGCTATCTCAGGCCCTCCCTTGGCCACCTGACTCTTTGGTCTTAGAGAGATGATGCTGTCCTATTAGGCGCTCTGTGCACGTGTCCGTCACGGGGAATTATCTGATTGTCTGAGAGTCCTTTTACCGTAGTGGGACTAAGGGAAAAAGGCTGAAGAGAGAAGAACTTCAGAGGCAAGAGTGAGGTCTGTGGAGTCAAGAGAAGAAATGTTACCCTGTTGGCTAAAAAGCTCTATCTCAAATTCATTTAAATCACTCCCTCTTAACAGCCTTCCTGGAAGTATGTGGTATGTTAACATGGGCCTGCCTCTGTTCCCTGTTCACCTCCTACAGGCCCTGTTCCTTTTTCTATTGATGTTCTTTGTAACCCTACAGACTGTTCTCTGGACCAAAAATTTCAGCCACATCAATTTAGTCTTCTCTGTGCCCTGGGGGATGAAGTCAGTCTCTTCAAAAGTTTTCTTTCTAACGTCAGGCTTTCAAATTCTGGTAGCCTTTGATTATTCAAAAATTAATACTTGGGGAGCTAAAAGGAGCCTTGGGGGTATGGGGCTGATTCCTCCCTATTTGTCTTCCTCCTGGAAAACAGAACAGGGGATTGAGCTCGTGTCTTCAGGCAGAGTTGTATTTTAGGAAAGACTAAACCAATTTGTGTCCAGAGACTGGTTTCTTAAGAGAAGCAGCTGCCTCTGCTCCCTCAGGACTTGGTATTTTTCACACTGGCTTACACATCCTCAGGGAAGAGAACCTCTTCCTAATGTGTGTCTACTTCAGGCTTGACTTGTAAGTCTGCAAGCAGCTTCTGTGTGAGACTGGGGCTTCTGTCCGAAAAGTCGCATAGAACTGAGGGCCCGGGGCTCGGGGTAGATTTTTGTACTTCTCATTGTGGATACCTTTTACTGTCTGTATCATATGCTATCTTTTTTTTTTTTTTAACTATCTTTAACAGCTTTTGGGGGCATAATTGACATATATCTAACTGCACATATTTGAAGTGTACAATGAATCATTTTGACGTATGTATACAGCTGTGAAACCATCAAAAAGTCTAGCTAGTTCTGCAACCACAGCCAAGAAGTGTATCCCCCCTGAGCCCGTCTGAGGTCCCAGCCATTCAGTCTTCCTTTCTGATGAAGCTGTGTGGTCCCTGGATGGCTGGGGTGCTCATGGGCTCTCTGGAAACCACATTAGGAATTTTTAGGGGCTCTGTGAAGGAAAGGCAAGCGATTTTTACTTCACAGCTCTCCCCCCAGAATCTGGGGCCCAGGACTACATCCTAGCCTGGAAAAGCTGGTGGGGATGGGAGGGTGAGATGTGAGGGCCTCTGTGGGCTGGGTCCAGGGCAGAGTCAGCATGGGTGGAGGGTTTCACTTCCTTGTCGGCACCAAGACAGGAAGACTGGGCAGGAAGGGTCCTAGGAACAGGGCATTTCAACAGGAACCAAACCTAAAATAAATGCTGAAGGAGGAGGGCACAGGCGGTGAGGGGTGGGAGCAGATGTCAGTGCAGGAATTGCCCTGCTGGGTTGATCAGGCTGTCCCATGGACACCCACCCCCCAACCTTTCTTCTCTTTCTCTTGGTTTGGAAACTGCTTCAGCATTAGGCTTTAAACTCTTGAGCAAGCTCCCTGTTGTCATCCTGGGTGTATACTCAAGAAACCAAGAGAGGTGAAGATTGCCAGCATTCTGCTACTTTTAAAGTCTTGAATCATGAAAGTTTTGTTTCAAACATACCCATCTTATTTATGCCTCTGATTCACAGACAGAGGCAGTTATTTGAAATCCAAGTACAAAGGTTGTGCCCTGCGCTGAGCACAGTCCCGTTCTTTGTGGTCTATGTGCAGTACACGAACTGTCCTACAGCTTTGTTTACATTCTGTGGCTTTGGAAACAGACTTGACCCAAATCCTGTGTCTCACCTGTTTGAATTACTTTCTGTACTGTGTCGTAGCAGGTACTCACTCCATGGAGATTCTGAGTCTGACTGTTCCTGTGGCTTGCTGTTCAGTGTCAGGGCTGTGATTTATTTAGGAAGAAATGGGTAAGGATGAATTGACAGACTTTGGCACAGTCTTGTGTCAATAAAATTGAAAAACAAGTAATGTCTGGTATGCATAAAAAACAGGGCACGCTGCTTCAAGTGACACATGGATGACTTTTACTCCCCCACCCCCTTTCAGACCAGGAGGAAATGTGGTTTAGTGTCTCAATTCACTAAGATGTTCCTTTCAGGATGCTCTTTTAAAAAAGAACTTTTAAAATTCGTAGTTTTCAGATTTAGTTTAAACAGCATAAAAGGTGTGACTCTTGTTCTTAAAGTGTTGGTGGGCTGCAAATGAAGAAGATAATATTAGGGTCAGATTCTTGAGGAATTAGTGTGTATTCTGCACAACTGGACTTTCATATTTATTGAGAATCTTTATTTCTTACATTTTAATATGCTATACTCATGAAACATTGGCGGGAAATGAAAAATCAGGCAATAGAGGTGGAAATGATGGAATTCTGAATTAATGGTATTGAAAAAGACTATAAGTTTGTATACTTTATCTCCTTCCCTCCTTTAAGCCCTAGCCTCTCAATTTTGAAAATATCACTGATTTAACTTTTCTTCAAAGTATAGCTGATACCTTGTTTAATGAGTGTAGAGTTTCAGTTTTGTAAAATGAAAGAGTTCTGGAGATTGGTTGCATGACAGTATGACTATTCCATGCTACTGAAACGTCACTTAAAAATGGTTAAGATGGTGAATTCTGTGTCATGAATATTTTAGCACAGTTTTCAACAGTGTCCTTGATACCTTACAGTCTTAGAAAGCATTTTTGTAATCAAAACCTTCTTGGAAAATCCTTAATGTCTATGTTAAGTCTCTCCTCATAGAATTTTACAGCATAGCCTCTTCAGGGGAAAGAAACAAAGAGGCGCTTAATGCCACCTCTAAAATGCGCTCTCATAGGCACAGAAAGGCTTAAGGAGTAACCCTGCTGAATGCTCACAAAGAGAAGAGATGGTGATGGTTCCTCAGAGGTTCTGAGACCACGCAATTAAGAGTTCAGACCGTCTTTCCTCTACACCCAGCCCCTGCAAGAGGCCAGGGTTAACCCGCTACCCCAAGGGTGCTCTGGAGAATGATGGGAAATCCAGACAAAAAGGGTGCTGCTCCTGCTGCTGAGCCAACGCCTGGGGAAGGAGAGTGGCCGGGAGGAGCTTCCAGAAAGGGGGAGGCTCCGAAGCCATGGTCAGAGGTGCTTCCTCCTCTGCCTTCTCTGCCCAAACTCACTCTTCCTTCTGAAAAGCACAGAGATTCCCTGGCAAGTCCTGCTAAGGGTTGTGCCTTCTGGCTTTCTGGAGTGTTGTACTCCTGACTAAAAGTATAGACCTTGGGATACCACCCAACCTATGGGTCACCCTGACAAAGTGCTAGGACATTTAGGGTACCCTAAAGGCCATGAAGTTATAGCTTCTCTTTGGAATGGAAGCAGAGATGTCTTAAGCGTTTCCACGGACAGGACATGGTATCACATGTGCTTGAGAGGACTCAGCAGTCTCTGACAAGGCTTGAATTTGGAATCTACCCCTTGCTAGCTCTGTGATCTGGGGTGGCTGATCTGTCTAGTCTTGGTGTCTCCGTCTCTCCAGACATAAAATGGGGCTTATTTATATTTTTCTTGAGTTTCTGATCATTGTAATGGTCACATCTGGTCAGGTCAGCCCCCAAACCTATAGAATCAGATCCCAACTTTGTGACAGGGCTCAGAGGTCAGTTACCTTCCTTTATAGGTCCACACCCATGTTACCATTTATCAGACTGAGTTTCATTGTCATGCAGGCCCTGCTTACAGGACTGTCCTCACTCATTGTGTTGAATTTAGTGGGCTGTTCGTTGGTTTTTAATTCTTGCTTCCCCTAGAAGCAGCCCCAGAAGCAGGAGTTGTGACTTCCTCGTGGTTAAATGCACAGGAGCTGGAGTCAGGCTGCTCGGTTTGAAGCCCAGCTCTCTCACATAACCTTTCCTGTAGGAATAATAGCAACAATGCTACTGGCCTCGCACTGTTGTTGAGATGACAATAATGTATGTAGTACTGAGCACTTCTAACCTCCTTATGAGATGTCAGACACTCTTCCAAGGCTTTACCTTTTGTAAACCTTTTAGTTCTCACGACACAGGATAAGATACTGTGATTGTATTGAGAGGTTCATTTAACTTGCCTGAAGCCACACGCTAGTGATTGGTTCCTAAATGGGGGCTCTTAGCCACATGGTACTGGGTGCCCCCTAAGTATCTGTAGTTGTGGCTGCTTTACTGTGAGCTCCTTGAAGTCCAGGACAGTGGCTTCCTGTCATGTCCCCCGGCACCTAGCCCATGTCCCAGCACATGGTGGGTGCTCCATAAAGGCTGCCCCGCATCCAGGGGGACCATGTTTGTGAAGTTGTGTAAGCTGAAAGATGTCGGAACTCTGATAACATCATAAATAAACATCTTTGGAACAGAATCTCAGTGCAGCCACATGTTAGAATCCCCTGATCCCTGGGCCCCTCACAAACCAATTAAGTCAGGCTTCTTTCTAGGGTGGGGCTCAGGTGGTCTTGGCTTTTTAAACTTCCTGGGTGATCCTTCTGTGCAGTCAAGACTGATAATCACCAATTTAGAGAAAATCCCAGGTGACATTTCTGCCCAGACCTCCTCTTGCCTCCTGTTCTAGAACCTCTGGCTCTGCACAAAGCACCAGGGTACATTTGGAGGAACAAATTTTTAGAGTACAGTGCAGGGTCCTTGACTCTGTTACTGTTGTTGGTTAACGAGGGGGGCACTTTAAACAAGGAGCTGAAAAGGACAGCCTAGGATGTGTCTTTGAAGAGATGCCGAGAGAGGTAGTCATAGAGCATCAGGAAACACTGTGTCTAGGTTGACTTTCCAGGGTCCTGAGAGGGGAGAACTGCTTTTCCTCATTGAATTTATCACCAAAGCCCACCTCACATGCATTAGAAAACAAGTCAGCACAGGGTTTTGGTTTTGGTTTTGCTGTTTAGTTTTCCCTCCACTCTCTGACTAAGAAAGTGAAAGTCTTGAAGATGATGTGCCAATGGGATGTTTTTCTGGTTTAGCTAAAAAGGTCCTGAGGTTCTGAGTTTGATGAATTCTGATAGAGATACGACTCCACCCACGCTTGAGGACCACGCACAGTATCTCAGCCTCTCCCCAGTAAATGCCTGGGTATTCCCCAGTGATGACAACTTGGGGGGACGTGAAACAAGGATGTGAGGTTGGGGTGTAGATGGGGAAGTGAAGGGAGAAAGTGTAGGTGGAATTAACAAGCATTCAGTAACAGTCTCTTGTTGAGGACTGAATTCCACTTTGCACACACTGTCTTATTTCACCCTCACAACATTTGTAAGGTTGGTAGCATTATGTGCATTTCACAAAAAAGAAGCTGAAGCTCTGAGAACTTAAACTGGTTGGCTCTCACCCCATAGCAGTTCATGAGCCGTGATTCAAATCCAGGCCTCTGACTCCAAAGCTCTCCTGTTTCCTAACAGTGATCCTGGCTCTTAAGGTAATGCTTCGATGCCCGGGGCTCCAGGTGGCAGCTCATGAGATCAGTGTTACTCAGGGGAGCTCCACTCAGGGATCAGAGGAGTTGTATTTGGTCTAAAAACCCAGTAGGGACTGTGGAAGTGAGGGTCCCCCCTTTCTCTGTACCGCCTTGTCCAGCCAAGAAGTGTCCTGTAGAAAGAAATATGTCCGGAGCAATTTTAAAAAGCAAGTTACAATACTGTGTGTGCACATGTGTGTATGCATTTGTGTACACAGGTGGGCCCACATATACTCTGTATGACCCTGAACATGAAATTACAGAGTCAAACTTGCCTTTTAGCCTCTTAAAAAGTGTTGGACGTCAGTGCTGGGCTCACATGCATGCTGGTTCTGCAGGGGTGGGAGCAGGCGAAATGGGGCAATTGGAAGTTGATTGCATATCCCAGCCTCTCTGCTCCTGGAGCCAATGAACTCTGTGGCCAGGACAGTCAGGACGAGCAGCTGGATGTCTGATCTCAGCCCAGGGTTCTCTCTCCTGCACCACGACCTTGGAAGAGCTCTGGGAGGAAGAGATGTCTTATTTTCATTATTTCTTCACTGTCTCATTCTGATGCTGGTGCCGCCCCAAGTCCTTGACTTCTTTGATAGGAGCCTTTCAGAGAGGCTTTGAAAGGCAGCAGTACAGACAACAGAATCTCTTATGCTTGTGACCTGGGCTGTGGGCTGACCCTTCTTCATAGAAGTGAAGGAAAGAGGGGCCAGGAGTGACAGCTTCCTGCCCAGAGGACACCTTGCCTAGCAACCAGTGACACTTGCTGCCAAGGGTCACAGCCTGTAATGATTTCTGTCTCTGCAGATTGACACTATTTATGAATGTAAAGTGTATTAATGCTGTGCTGGAAAGGAAAATGTAAGGCCTTAAAGAGAGAGGAAGCGAGGGCAGGATGGAGAAGTACACGGTCTGATCCCCAGATGGACCATCACTAGGCACAAACATCGGTGACAAGAGGGGTCAGTGGGTCTTGCATGTGGCATGCGAATCATCTCACTGAAAGTCTTCCAGTTAAATGTTGCAAGTGGCCCTGCCAGGCCCCAGATTTATTTTGATGAAATTATTTTGACACAGAGAGGCAGGCAGGTGACAAGAGTAAGGACTGGGATATGCACCTTTATCCTGGCTCTTCTTTGTTCCCACTGACAGATGCCCTCCTCCCACCCCTGCCCCCGCCCCCCCCACCTGCCACCACACAGACACCCACTTCCTCAGCTCCACTTATTAAGGGTGGTTGGAACTGAAAGGAGAACCCACTTAGAGAAGGGCTGGCCCCAAGCCTGACCTTCTCCAGGAGTCCTAATGAACAAGTGGAGACCCCAGCAGTTGAAGACGCCTCTCTGATGCTTATGAAAAAGAAGTCTCTGCTGGCTTTGGGAGGCAGCTGAATTTGGTGGGAGTTAGAACCAGGAGAAGAGGAGCTCTCCCGAGGCCCGTGTGAAGATTGAGAAGGGCCTTGACCTGTGAATGTAACTCCGAGAACACTGGTTTTTATCAGTGTGAAGGCTTCTGTTGTTCAGATTTCATCTCCACCTCACTTTTTATTTACTCATTCACTCATCCATCCATCCACCCACTCACCTGAACCCTGGGGACAGGGTTTGTGGAAACAAGAATTCATAGGTCACCATTTCTGCTCCCAGGATGATATTCTTGAAAAGACATAGACTATGTATGAATAAGGTGAAACTGCCCTGCGACAAGCGCATCAGGAAAGGCTGATAGATCCTCTCTGCGTGTGGAGCTCAGCCGTCCAGCCACTGGGGCGGCCAGGGTGGGGGTCAGAGAGAAGGATGTGCGATCAAGGCGGCTCACTCTGCAGAGCGGGTCCCTCGCAGGGCCTTGGATGAGAGGTATAATAGTTTGGGCAGTAGAGACAGAGGGGGGCCATGGAGGCCACAGGAGTAGATATGCCATGGTGGAGCCCCCAGTAAAAAGCAGGGCTCCTCAGAAGCAGGTGGCAGCAGAGGGACCGCCTTCTCCCTCCTGCTTCTGCCCCACCCCAGCGGTGTGCTTGCAGACTTGCCCGAGAGAAAATGCTGTCCGGGCCATCCCCTGCCCGCTGGATGACTGTACAGTACCTCTGCTCCGTCCTACTCAGATCTAAGAGTACTTGGCTCAGCTCACCTGCTTTCTTTCGCTTTTATGAATGTGATTCTTTAGATGTGATTCCTTCCTCTCGCCTTATCAGGCCGCAGAGGGCTGTTTTGTTTTGCCTGAATTGGGACTGACTTCATATTTCTTACGTGGCTTGGCTTCAGAATCAAGAGAAGAGCATCAATGCCAAGCTGCCTGATGGCTGTCTTTAGCATGTGTTAAAAACCTAATAAAATATTGCCTCCAAAATTCCTGGCCAAATTCACTTATATAAATATCTGACATAAGGTCTCTCCCAGAGCCTCCCATCAGGTATCAGGAGACCGCTTTAGAGTCTGCCCCAGGTGGGGAGTGTGGCGCACAGAGGGCTTGTGTGCTGGGCGTCACTGGGGTGGACTCGGAGGCAGTTCTGTGGGCTGCATTTCTGTCGTTCCGGGGACTAGGCTGAAGACCGGCTCTCTGCTGTCCCTGACGTGTGGAGCCACACCACAGAATTCCTTCTCGGGTGTGCTTCCAGGAGAAAGCTTGCCTGTGTGTGTGAGCTCAGCCTGTGTCTTCAGCCTTTCTGTGGACTCCAGTAAACTGTGTGCCAGCGGCAGGCACCAGGTTACCTCATAGCCAGGCCGTCTTCAGTGGACTCTCTTATTTATGTTCTTAATCACCCTCTTTTATGCCATTTAAAATTGTGTAAGCCTCCTTCAAACCTTCTGGAAGTGGGGTGTGGGAGCTGCAGGTAAATAGTAAAGTGAATTTTTGATTCAAGAATGAGCGTATTAGAAGCTCACAGTTTCTCTTTGGCCCCCCTGTGGCACAGCAGCTGTTCTGTGCGCTTAATTAGCACGGCGCAAGGGCAAGGGAGGAGCTGCATGCTTTCTGCATTGTTGCTAGTCTGACTTTAATGAAACTGCTCTTCAGGAATAAACTTTTTTCAGCCATAAGTTAATCTTCCCTCCTGGGAAACCAGCACCTGTGCACTTTTTCATCCCTCTCACACCCCAGTGAGGGTGCCTTTTCATTATACTGAGGATAGCATCACTGGCAGAGTGTGGTGTATCTCCCTAGCACGGTACCTGCCAGCAGTTTGCAAAAGCAAGAGCAATGGGGTGGGGACCCACAGGGGCTTGGGGACCTTCCAAGTTCAAGGGCTGACAAGCATGGTAAAACCAGTGCCCTGTCTCCGGGCCATATCACTGAACCAGAGACTTCTTTCTCTGATTTAGCCAGTGAATGCCATTTTTACCCTAAAGAAGCAAGAGGCAGGGACAGGTGTGAGAAGGTAGATTAGTCCCCAGTGCTTGGGGGTGGGTGTTGCTGAGCAGACACTGGGCATGGAGAAGGTGTACTATTTAGGGTGAGTCTGCCCAAGTAAGTTTAGTTCCAAGGGAAGTCGTCTGCTTTCTGTTCTCCTTACTGTGTAGTGATGATTTATTCATGATTCCTGAGTTAAAGAATGTAACAGTTTACTCAAAAGAGGACTTAGATTCTGATCAGAGTAGGTCCTTGTCACAGAGATGAGGGGATAAGTCATTTCTATGGGGATTCAGTTACCAATTGAAGGAGAAAAGGGGACCCTGCTTTTACTGAGAACCTTTTATATACTAGGTATTTTATAAATGACCATTTATGGAATCCTTGCAACAACCTTGTGAGGGAGATATTATCCTCCCAGTGTTTCAAAGTGAAAGAAAATGCTGATCCCTTTACACATCGAATAGAATTGGGATTTCAAGCCCTGTGGTCTCACCACAAATCCACTGCCCACGTTGCATGAAAAGGGCACTAGGTTTTAAGATCAGTCATGGCAGTATGTATATATATATGTACACACATGCACACACATATATTGGGTGTGCATATGTAAGTATATATATATATTTTATTTTACCCCATTGCAACTTTCCACTCTCACTACCATCAAACTAGAAGGCAAGCCACATTGTTTGAACACCAGCCAAGCTATACTTTAGGCAAAGGATGGCAGGTGTCATGTGAGCCACACCTGTTATATACATTGGAAAGGTAGCAGCAACCAACTTACCTGTCCCTAAAAATGACCCCTCCTTACTCTTCCTTCTGGCCTGTTGTCATGCATGCCTTTACTAATTCAACCCCTGAGAGTTCCTAGCTCCTCCTGACTATAAAACTGTTGATTCGAATGATAGAAACCTTCATGGTCTCCATATGTTCCACACAGAGACCCTATTTCTGAACTCTGATTTCCTGTGCAGTGTCACAGATACCTCGAGTTTGAATTGGTCCTGTGCTCTTTGGCCCACTGGAAAAGTAACCCATCTGCCAGTTTGACCCTGGAGAACTCACTTCACCTAGTACATATATGGACAGTTTATATCCCAAACAGTAATTTGTTACTCACAGTAGGACAAGGTAGAGTCGTACCAGAGTATGCAGACCAGGCTTCTCTTGAAAGGAGAAAAATAAAAGGAAGTGGTCAACATGACCATGAAAGATGAAGCTTGAATCCCAAGAACCTTTACATCCCCATATTTGCTAGAAATATCTCCAAATTGGGGCTGCAGACCTGACAGCCCTCCCTGGGAGAGACACGTGGAGTACTGCATGTCTTTTTGTGTTTTCGCCTCACTGGAACAGTTACCATTTCATTAACGCAGAGAGGCTGCCTAGGAGAGCCGCCCTGGATGAACCGTCCTTATGACATTGCCCTGAGCAGGCTGGAGTCTGGGGGTTTCTATGTTAATCAGCAGGCGCTCCCTAATGAACACCTGCCGGCAGCCCCGAGTCCCTAGGGGGGCAGGTCCTGAATCAGGCGGGGCTCCCCAGCGGGCTGGCAGAGGTACTTTGCATTTCTGGAGGAGCAATAATTATGTATGCCTGTCAGAGCCTTCCCGTTGGGCATCATTCAAATGCATGGGGGAGACTGGCTTCCCAGACTGATAGCAACCCCAACTTTTCCGAACCTGAGACAGGGTGTATCTTCGCAAAATGAGGAAGGAACAATGTGGAAATAAGTGAACGAGACTAGGAAATAAACTGGAATATATAGGAAGAGTATAAAAGTGGGGTGGGTAGGGGGTGAGGGGAGACAAGTGGGAAACCCCCCAACTGCTGGTTAAATGGCAGCGTTAAATGGAAGGGTAGCAAATGGGGGAGGAGGTGGAAAGACATGATTAGAGGAACCGTTTGGGACCAGTTGGTGGCAGGGAGACATTGGGGTAGGAGGAAGAGGTGCACTGAGGGAGGGTTGGGATACCGGCCACTGCACCTCCTTCCCAGCGTTTACAAGTAATGTTTCATAAGTATGCATTGCCACCTCCTTCCGGGGCACCTGGAAGCACGTGGTCGGACTGAGGCCTGGCCGCTCTCACCTCTGAGCATATGGCATCTGGTACCACCCAGCTCCCTGCAGCACCTACACCACCCGCTCTGCCTGGCAGTTCTGCGCTTCAGAGTAGCCTGGAGAGAGTGCGCAGGCCCACACTCCCCTGCGGTCTGCTTCCCTGCTGGGCCTGTGTAACAATCAAACAGTGACCCCTTCAGTTTGTCCCACTGCGACAACATGCAGCCCTTATGAGGTGCCTACAGTATGTCAGGCACTGTGTTAGGGTGCGGGGCTCCAGTATTGCTAGAACCCGATGCCTGCCTGCCCGAAACGTCCTGTATGAAAAAGCAGCTTCCAGCCCCTCCTGAATGGGCTATTTTTCCTTGCTGGATCTGTACCCCAGTGTGTGAAACCAAAGCTTTGGAGGCAGCTCCCAGACTCAAGCCCCTCCTGTGCCCTTGGGGGATTGTGACCTTGGGCACACTAACATTTCTAAGCCCCAATTGTCCCCATCAGTAAATGTTGCAAGGTTGCTTTGAAAATTAAATGAGGTGGTATGAGTGAAGCTTGCAGCCCAGAACCCACCCAGCAAGAGGCAGCCTGCACAGGATGACTGTGCTGGGGGGAGGGGGGGGGCTGTAGCAGCAAGGGAGGCCAGGAAACCTGGACCTTCACCTAGTGTGTGCCAGAGACTGCTTTTGCCTGCGAGGACCCGCTCATCGTTGATGCACTTTGTTATATTCCTTCCTGCTTCAGAGCTTTGCAGCCTTTCCTGGTATGACCTGCTCAGTCCCCACTTTACTAGAGTAGCAGAAAGGCTGGTCAGGCACCTGAGTCCTGTTCCCACCTATGCTGGCAGCTAACCTGTCCTTCCTTGTCCTTGGACAGGCTTCTCGACCCCTTGAGGCGTAGTTAGTTCCCTTCCTTGGAAGTGAAGTGGGTTGGGTAGCCGGTCTGCCTGTGTTTTCTGTGATCCAGGATTCGGAGGTGACCTACACCCACCGTACTGTATATAGGTTAAGGGTCGGCCAGTTAGCTGCGTGCATTTCGCAAGTTACTTTTCTCAGTGCCCTGCTTCTGTCAAGTGGGGCTAATCCTGGCATCCACTTCTTGGATGAGGATTGACTCCATCGGTTCCTGTAAAGCAGGGGTCCCCAAGCCCCGGTACCACGGTACCGGTCCATGGCCTGTTAGGAGCCAGGCCACAAACAAAGCTTGCCTGAGCTCCATCTCCACTCCCCCCACCGCCACTGGCATCCACAAAACCGGTCCATGTTGCCAAGAAGTTTGGGAACCACTGCTGTAAAGCACCCAGGACAGCGCTGGAACATGGCTGCACCCAATAAATGGCAACTTAGTACTGACCCTGTCTTCGGCCAGCTCTGCTGAGATACTCTGCTGCTGGTCACTCCTAAGCTGGATGGAGATAAAGCATCCGTCTCCTGTCCACTAATGAGTTGGGGTTCAGGCTGAATGGAGACCTCCAAGATAGAGAGATGCTCCCTCTGGCAGGGCCCACGTGGCTTTAGGACCCACCTCCCCAGAAGAGCCCAGGCCCATTGTCCTTCACATCGGCCTGTAGAAAGGAAGTAGCAGCCTCCCTGAACCCAGGAGCTGCTCCGAGGGCAGGAAGGAAGCAGCCTATCAGCTCATGCCTGAGCATCAGGAGGGTGCCCTGGAGGGGGAGCAGCCAGACCCTTTTCTGTGTGCAGAATGACCTCATGCTTTCTCTCCATCACCAGCGCCCCCTCCCCAGGGATACTGAGCAGCCAATGAGCATTGTGCCTGCTTATTACCACGCCCCCAGGGGCAGGGGGAGGGGGAAGGGGAGGCAGGAGGCAGGCTCCCAGCTGCTCCAGGAAACACAATAACAGGCAGGGCCTCAAAGAGGCATCCATGCTCCCACATCATTTATTCAGAGCCTCCCTTCCTCACTCCCCTCTCTCCCTTTAGGTTTTCAGAAAAGTTGGGAAGGAAGGGCAGGCTGACCATGCTTCTACTGCCTGTCCTCAGGCACCAGACCCTTCCTGCCGCTCATAGCTGCAGCCACTTCTGCAGGACAGGGAATCACCTTTCGTGGGTCCTGGGGCCCAGCAGTGTCACCAGGGTAGGTGTCTGGGGCCCAGCCCTTGAGCTGTTACCCTGGGATCCCAGAGGTCACTCTGTGCAAAGCGAATTGTCCAGAACAGCACTGGGGAGGAGGGAGAGGTGACAGGGTCAGTCTTCAGACCCTGGTATCTCCAAAAGCACAGATGGGAGCCACTTGATGTTTTAAATTTTTTAAAGCAGTTACTTCAGAAGTGGCAATTCCATTGATTTATAATCTGAGAGATGCTCAAGGGAATGGTGGGTGACAGGGGCTTGGGGGGAGAATTCACTGAGGTGAAGCCCACTATGCCATTGACCGACCCAAAGGCTTGTCCATCTGCATGCGACTGTCTACATCACTGGTGCTATAAAGGCACCCTGCAAACACTAATGAAGGCTTTCAACTGAGAACCCGATTTACGCACATCTCAAGCAACCAACAAATACTGAACTTCCTGTGATTATGAAGTGTATGCCAGGCGCTGCGGGGGTAAGAAGGAGATCTTTGGGGTCTCAGTCAGAAGGTGCGTATTAGTTTTCTGTGGCTGCTGTAATAGATCGCCACCAGCTTGGGATTCTTGCACGGCTCTGGAAGGCAGAAGTCGAAATCAATCTTCCAGCATAGCCCTGCTTTCTCTGGAGGCTTGAGGGCAAAATCCGTTTCTTGCCTCTTCTAGCTTCTGCTGGCTGCCAGCCTTGCTTGCCATGTGGCTCCGTCACTCCAAACCCTGCCTCTTTCTTCACATGGCAGCCTCCTGTGTGTCTCCCTGTCAAAACTGTCTCTCTCCATGTGATTGCGTTCAGGGCCCACCTGCCTCTGCTCTCAACACACGACCGTGTTTAAGGTCCACCTACCTCTGCTCTCTCCATGTGATTGCGTTCAAGGCCCATCTGGATAATCCAGGATAAAATCCTCCTCTCAATCTTAATCCCATCTTTTGTAGTTAGGTAGTATTCACAGGTTCCAGGGATTAGGATGTGGGTATACCATTTCAGAGGCCACCATTGGGCCAATGGGATATAACAAATCGTGCCACACAAAATCCACTCGCTGTGTTCATAGCAGCATTAATCACAGTAGCCAAAAACAGGGAAGCAACCTTAATATCCAGTGACAGATGACTAGATAAACAAAATGTGCTGTAGCCATACGATGGGATATTAGTCACCCTTTAAAAGCAAGGAAATTCAGACCCATGCTACAACATGAATGAACCTTGAGGACTATACTAAGTGAAATAAGACATTCACAAAAGGACAAATACTTGATGATTCCACATACTTGACATATCTAAAGTAATCAAATTCATAGAGACAGAAAGTAGAATGGCAGGTGCCAGGGGCTGGTGGGAGGTGGCAGTGGGAAGTTGTTCAATGGGGACAGAGCTTCTGTTTTGTAAAATAAAAACTTCTACAGACGAGTTGCACAGCAATGCAAATATACTCAACAGTATTGAACTATACACTTAAAAAGGGTTAAGATTGTAAATTGTATGCTCTGTGTATCTTGCCACAATTAAAAATATTTTTAAATTAAAATAAATTTATCTCAACACAAGAGCATGTGTGCATGGGTGAATGAGGTACATACATGTGGTGAATGCCAGAGGAAATAAAGAGGAGAAAGACATTTGGATGGTCAAGGAAGGCTTCCTGGAAGAAGTGCCCTTGAGCAGGATAAAATTTAAATAGTAAGGGGGCGGAGAGAAGGTGGAGTGAGCAAAGGTATGGAAATAAAAATGAGATTGGTGTTTTTTTCTTAAGTCCAATACAAATAGATTGAA
The DNA here is from genome assembly GCF_987537825.1 of Furipterus horrens. Lineage (NCBI taxonomy): Eukaryota > Metazoa > Chordata > Mammalia > Chiroptera > Furipteridae > Furipterus > Furipterus horrens. Next base: position 140,551,327 of record NW_028327172.1, on the reverse strand, counting down.
CAGAAACAAATTATTTTGTAGGTAATTGGGCAGAAGTGAGGTTGACTAAGTAAACTGGACCTATATTCAAAGAGTGGCCTTAAATATCAGGCTGGCATTTGATACCATCTAGAAGTTTATTATCATAATTCATAACTGAAGTAATGAAGGTCTGAAATAACTTATGGAACACTCCCTTTAGTGCCGGACACTCTCCTAAGCACCTTATGCAGATCAATGCTAACTCATTTAATCCTCGTAACAGCCCTACGATGTGGGTATAGTCATCATCCCCTCTTTTCAGCTGAGGAAGCTGAGGCACAGATTGGTTAAATGACTTGTCTGAGATGATATAAGGAAGGCAGGATATGTTAACTGACTAGATTTAAGAGATAGGTAGGATCCAGAATGGGTGTACAGTTTTTTCAAATTGGTAGACCTGTGAGAAGACTGGGCAGTTTTTAGGGAAGAAAGAAGCTACATTTATTTTTCGCTTTTTTAAAAGATTTGATTTACTTTTAGAGAGAGGGGAAGGGAGGGAGAAAGAGAGTGAGAGAAACATCGATGTGTGAGAGAGACATCAATCAATTGATTGCCTCTCGCACGCCCACAACTTGGGACTTGACCTGCAACCCAGGCGTGTGCCCTGACCAGGAATCGAACCAGTGATCGTTCGGTTTGTGGGAGGACGCCCAGCCCACTGAGCCACACCAGTCAGGGTGAACGAAGCTACATTTAATAATAATATTAACAGTAATCTTTTCAGGCAGGAGTCTATTTTATCAACCTAGTTCATCGTTTCACAGAGAGAGATCACTGAGGCTGAGAGGGGTGATACAGTTTGTCTAAGAGCCTCTGTCTGGGACGTGACCATGTGACATTTAAGGTCGTGGTATGTATAATGGCTGAGTGATGGTAAAAACATTCTGTGGAGGGTTGGAGCAGTGCCAGGGTGCCACCTTGTCATCAGAGTCCTCTCCCCAGACTCTGCCTGAACGGCTCACAGAGGTCACCTTAAAGGATCTTTGTCAAGGTCATGTGCCTCGAGCACTGCCTGGTCCTGCAGCTGTGGGAAATGTTCTTTCGATCATTACAGTCTGATTGTGTCCCACCTCAGAAGTAGACGGAGAAGCAGGCAGGCCTGTTCAGAGCCCTGTGTGTGCTGCTCTGTGCACAGTTTCCCACTGGAAAAGTCCAGAGCCCTCAGGAACTCAGATCTGGGTGGTAGAGTTGGACTAATGATGATGAGAAGTTATTCTGCCCTTTTTCTAGAAGCTATTGAGTGAACAAGATTCATTATAGACTAAAAAAAAAGTCAGTCTTAAATGTACAGGGTGGGGCAAAAGTAGGTCTACAGTTTTTCTTAAGGAAAATAATATAATAAATAATACAAAAATTATCTCTTTCACACACTCACAACTGTAAACCTACTTTTGCCCCATTCTACTTCTGCCTCATAGGGCCAGGGAATCACCAGTGACCCTGAACAAGCTGCCTCTAACCCAAGGTGCACAGTGTCGTCTTGCTTGGGTTCACACTGAGGCCCTGCCCAGTTTGTCCGGTGGAACTTGACTGGGCTACAGCCTTTCTTGGCCTCGCTCCCAGCCCAAGCTCTGCAAACTCCACAGATGTTTATAGCACAAGTAATTGTCAAATTATAAGGAGCAGGATTCTGTAAACATCCCTTCAAAGTCCATAAGAGCATAAAGCTTTCTGCTTACCCAGCAACTTTCTTTAGATTAGTTTTTAAAAAGTTCAGAACAATGTAGTACATTAATCACTATTTTGTCAAGGCAGGATATTGTCTTAGTTTGCAAGATCAGGAAATCACAGGGCTGATACCTTAAATGCTCTTAGACAACCATACAGAGAAACAGGGGTTCGGTGCTTGATGAGTCAGGATAAGCTAGGTTATGCCGTTGATGGCAGACGACCCCAGACGTCTCAGTGACTTCACAGTGAGGTTTATTTTTCACACTACACGTCCATCTGGCTGGTGGGAGTGTTGTCACTGGTGGAGTGGTCACAGGGAAAGATAGAATGTGGCTTCTTAAGTTATTATTATTGAGATTTAATTCACATGTAACATATTAGTTTCAGGTGTACAACATGATTCAATAATTGTATAGGGTATGGCTTTCAAAGGGACTTAAAATTTGGGAGTTGTAACTTTCATATTTTCTGAGATATGCTCAGACCCCTACAGCCCAGATTTGGTGCCGTTTGACTTCTGGCTTTTCCCAAAACTAAAATCACCTTTGAAAGGGAAGACATTTCAGATCTTCGATGAGGTTCAAGAAAATACGAAGGAGCAGCTGATGGTGACTGGGAGAGCTGTGTGAGGTCCCAAGGTGCCTACTTTGCAGGGGACTGAGCTGTCATTGTTCTATGTACAATGTTTCTTTTATCTTCTTCAGTAAGTGTCTATTTATCATAGTACATGGCTGGATACTCTCTGGACAGACCCTGTACCTGTACATACACATTTTCTCTTCTGGAATCTATTTTTGCTCTGAGCTTGGAGTCATCCAGCGAGTGTGCTTGGAATGGAGTAGTTGTCATGGTATGAAGGCAGAGTATTTGCATACACCTGCCTGGGAGCTAATTTACGGATGACTCTTCCCTGTTAGCCCTGTGACTCCATCAGATGGCCTTTCCCTGGCTCCCCCACCTCAGAACCTGACAGTCTGTGGTCATCTCAACAGTGATGGACCCGAATAAATGACGTTTTAACAGTACAGACATCTACAGTGACTTCATGCCTACAGCTCTGGTACACTCCTTTACATTGGCAGAGATGCTTAGGAAAGAGTTTATGATAAAAATGTCCTTAGGTGAAGGCTGATCTTTTTTGGAAAGGCAGATGGAAGGTATATTTTTAGTTTATTATTAAGTACTATTCACAAGGCCCTTTGGCCATAACTTTAACATTTCTTGCAGGAGGGTACTTATATTGTTTGGATTTTTAATTATGGGAGCATATAGTGTGTTCAAGGGCAGAGTGTTCAGAGCCAGGATTCAAATCCTAGTCCCAACACTTAAACAGAGATGTTTAGTCTTCCAGGTGCCTGTTTCCTCCCCGTACAATGGGATTAATGATTGGACCATCTCATAGGGCTGCGATGAGGATTAAAGAGGCTGGAATTTGTAACATGCTTAGAACAGGGCCTGGCATATAGCAAATACTATATAAGTATATGTTAAATACATATATATAAAATAGATATTATATAACATTTAATCGATTAATTAGAATATTAATATAATTATGATATTGTAACATTAAAATATTAATATATTTTAAATAAATATGTTAAATATCTTTTTATATGTAAATTATATGTGTAACATTAAATATATTTATAGAATGTGGAATGTATTCATTATAATAGTAACATAATTAAATATATGTTAACATGTTATAAAATATATAAGCATATATTTTATAACATATAACATGTGTACTTATATATGTATATACTTTTTAAATAAGGCGTCTTCCTGTCAGTTCAGCATGCAATGTTCTCCCGATTCGGAAGGAGAGACACTGGGTCTGACAGTCCTGCCAGTGAGCGAGTACCATTTGCTGGCAGAACAAACTACTACTAGGAAACAAGGCAGACAGTCTCCACCTGTACTTGGCTATTTGCTCAGTGGCGTCGTTATTGTCTACTTCCTTGGGTTTTATAAAAACTATTTGCATTGATGTGCTAGAGCTTTGATACATTGCATTTAAAAAATTATGTAAATTGGAAATTGCTTGTTTTAGGAAATGAAAGCTCTCATCACTTACCCTTTTCCCATTTTGTTCTCCCTCTAGCCCAAGCTTTTGGCCAAGGAGTTGCTTGACCTCGTGGCATCTCACTTCAATCTGAAGGAGAAGGAATACTTTGGAATAGCCTTCACAGATGAGACGTAAGTGCCCCAGGAGCCCTCTGAACCTGAAGGGAAGTTGGAAATTATGCTGTCCCAACTGTCAGCAGTGAAATCAGCTGCAGGCCACTTGGGTCCTGTGGTATGGGGTCAGCCCAAGTTCATCATTTGAATTTCAAAGGCCTTGTGATCATGCCTGGAACAGCCAAAGGATATAATTAGGGTGATACTCAGATTATGAAATTATTAGGTAAACTACTTATAATCAAGCATGTTCGTGTTCAGAACCTTTTTTTTTTTTTTTAAGTTTTGCATGGGTTTGTTTTCTATTAAAATTAAATGAAAACTTCTGGAAATTAAACTTTTCTCTCCAGTGTTGTAATAACAATAACAGGAAGTGAATTTGATGATAAATTCAAAATGAAAAGTATCTGTGTGGTTTTACTATCTAAGCTAGAATAGAGAGAATATAAAAATCAGAAATTTAGCTCTGACCGGGTAGCTCAGTTGGTTAGAGAGTCATCCCTGTACACCAAGGTTGAGGGTTTGATCCCTAATCAAGGCAAAAGAATCAACCAATGACTGCATAAATAAGTGAAATGACAAATTTATGTCTCTTTCTTAAATCAATAAATAAAAATTGTTTAAGAAAAATCAAATTTTGATTACTCATCTGATGAAAAGTACATTTGCTGTCAATAGTCTTTCAGTTTAGCTCTATAAAGCGGTATTTTGCAACACAAGTAAGAGATATTATTACTAAAATTTCAATTTCCCTCTTGATATGCTATTAGCAAGAATACAGTATAAACCGGCATGGATTGCTAGATAAGAATGTGTTCTAAGCACATGTTTAGTAATTATCTTTCCTGTGTGTACATACACGCACTCCTACAAATCTTTAGAATTACTGAGATGATTTTCTAAAATACTAAGAGATCAGGGTTGAGTTAGTGGCTGGATGGGACAGTACAGGGAAGGCCATGTGCCATCAACCAGGTGGTGCTATCAAGGCAGGATGGGCTAGAAGTAAGAGGCAGCCACATCCATGAGTAAGAGAGATGATCAGATATGTCTGCACCTGCATACACTGAGCCTGGGAAACTGCAAATTGAGACCCTAGGAGTAAAAGGCAGTATAAACTGGGACTGTCTTGGGCAAACTGGAACATATGATCACCCTCTGAATTAGTGACAATTCAGATGGTGGGGTGATCAGGGAACAGGCAGTGGGAGCAGTCCCCTCTTCCTTGAGAAAGCCAGGAAGAACCAGGTCAGCCCCTGCCCTGAGCCTGTCGGGAACTGCGCCAGAAGGCAGGCAGGAGAGGTGGCCTCTGGTCTGGAGGGTCTGCTGTGCCTGTGGGTAGAGCCAAGTAAGCATGGCTGGGAATGAAGGGCTGTGGAGGGAAGGAGCCAGCGCTTTAAGAAGAATATACACGGAGACAGTGCAAGTGTTTCTACCCTTTCGCCTGAGAATCACTGTAGACCCCTGAAATTGCTATTTATATATTAGTCACTAATTAGAAGAAAACCAGATGTTTCAGTTAATCATATTCCATTGTTCACATTTCCCAAACACTGTTACTCCTCTCAAAAATCCCATGACCTCTGCATGAGTCCCAATTAGACTTCCCTTTTGAATACATAAGAACCAAAGAGTGGGTGTGTTGTCCTGGGCCAACGAGGAAGGAATACACCTGCTGCATGAGTCAAATCACTGCCCTGATAGCACCAGCCAGGTGTTGATTGCCAGGTAGAAAGTCACTCTCCTCCTGGATTGGAGGAGAGCAGGAACCACATCACAGAAAGGAAAGTGGGGCCATGCGGCACAGGCCTCTTATCCTGTCGAGTGGTGCCGTATTTTCTGGTCTGAGCTGTCCTGGTTCCCTGAGGTGGCCAAGAAAGCGTCTGTGTGTGTGAGGCCAGGCTGGAGGAATGCGTCCCACACCCTGGAGAGGCATTGGCGGAGTACAGGGCTCTGTGGGGGGCGGTGATGAAGAGGATGTGAGCCATCTCCTGGCATGATTTAGTTGCACTTTCCTCTTCATCTGAGTCTGGGTGGGAGAGTTTCTTCAGCAACTGCAGGAGTGGCCGGAGGCCAGCAGATCCGTGGAAAAGAGCAGCAGCTGGCAGACAGTTCCTGAGAAAGAATTGGCAGGTGAACCTGACTCATGGGGGAAATGGGGAGTGTCAGGGGCCCCCAGGAAATTAAGGACAGGGGACAGAAACAAAGGGGACAGCCATGACTCAGGGCAAAGTCATGGCCTAATAACATCTGGGGCCAAAGGATGTTGGCTGGTGGCCTCCTTGATAATCTGACCTTTTCTTCTTTTCTTGGGAAGAAAAGAGGAGGAAGAAAGTTGTGCCTGCGGGTGTGACTTAGTCTAGGCTGGTGATCATATGAGGTCAGTAAGCACTAGCCTTGTAATGTGTGCCCCTAGACACTAACATAAGATCTTTTAATAACTGTGTTTTCAAATTATGCATTATACCGTGACATGAAGTGTGTATGTGTGTGTGTGTGATTTCTGTAGGTGCCACACTGTATTTTATAATCAAATGCAGTTGAAGTTTCATCCTTTATTCCAGCCCATGGAGTATCCTATGTATCGTCTATTTCCTCATGCAAACCAAACAAGACTAACACTTGGAAAGTGTTAAAGACTGTAAAATGCTGTAGAAGTGTAAGACATTACAAAAAGTGGTATGACTCATAGTAGAATACAGGACTTTTGGTCATACATTGCCCATTAGTCTTTCAGTTTTCACTGCTGTTGATGATATTTTGTAGCATCTGGATGGGCCTGGGGAAAATCTATATAGAGTAGAAGGCAGACAAAAAATTGCAAATATCTCTAAGCTTCTCTTGCCCCATAAGTTGTATTTTTGAATAAAGTGTCTGATTCCATAACGCAAGACTTTATGCCCACGGATATTTAGTGTTGCTAGCAAATCCTAATGTAGCAGTGTTATTAACTTCACCTTCTCTTTTTGAAATTTAATTTTTAAACTTTATATTTTGAAATCGACTTACAGAAGAATTGCAATGATAGTACAAAAAGTTCCCATGTACCCTTCATCCAGCTTCCCCCAATGTTGATATTTTACAAACTATGTTAACATTACTATAATACAGGTACTAAATTATAGACTTCATTCCAATGTCACCAGTTTTCCCATGAATGCCTTGTCTGTTCCAGGATTCAATAGCGTGCAGCCCCTTTTATTTTGAATAAGTCTGCCATAATAAAAAGAGATACAGATGGTTATCTGTACATGATCTGAATTATGGTGATACAAGCAAATGATGACATTTTAGCTGCCTTTAAAACATTCTGAAGCAAAGGAAGAGCCTTGTATTAATTTGATCCTAAACTAATTATTTATGTTTTGCTAGAGTTGTGGTTTTCAACCATGGCTGCACATTGGAGTCATGTAAGACATTTTATAAAGTGTCGGTGCCTGGGACCTGCCCCCAGAATTGTGATTTAATTGGTCTGGGGGTGGTCTGAGCAGCAAGATTTTTTCAATATGCATTCAAGTATGAAAACCCCAGTTCTAGAGAGAGGGGAACACTGGAGTAAATTTCCTCTGTTCCCTTCCTCTAGATCCAAAGAAGCTGATTTCACTCAAATTTAGAATATTTGGGGCCAGTTGTGACACATGTAGGGACCTGCAAGGTTATTGACTCTCCATTCCAGACTCTGGAAACCTAACAGTGGGAGAGCCGACCCAGAGCAGCTCAGCACCAGTGTTTACCCATCAGTGTGAATAGTGTGGCTGAGATGTTCACTTAGCAAGCACTGCCATTCGTCCCTAAAGTACGCTAGTTCTACATTTTATTTTTGAAATATTGCCATTGCTATTTTAACACCCACATTGTAGGGTGTTTTTTTTGTTTTGTTTTGTTTTCCAGAGATCATGGTTCTGATTGTATAGTTTAAATCAGTAAAGCCCTTTATTTAATTCTCTGATCTATTCTCAATCATAATTTTTGTCTTATCTATTTGGGTTTCTTTCTTTTTTTTTTTTCAAGAAGAAAACAGCGTTATTGAGGTATAATTGATATAAAAAGAATGTGTACAGTTTGGAGAGTTTAGACATTTGTAAATACCCAAGTTTTTAATTTTTAAAATTAGAAGAAAATTGCTGACAGAGAATCTCATCATCAAAAGCTATAACTAAACAACTTTTGGACTATTTAGCAGAAATACTCAAACACACCCCAAGTTGAAGTGATGATTATAATAATATATTTAAGTTTTAATTTGAATCTCCTGTCATAAATTTTGAGAATTGTGTGTCAGATGCTGTAAATGAGTATCTATGTAATAAAAACCTTTAAGAAGTACTTGGAAAATTGAGGGAGAAAGATAAGAAACCTGGTCAGCAATCACTGCACATTATAAAAGCCAGGTACAGTTAGAACGTATTTTCACATACCAATTAAAAAGTTTCACCTACCAATTAAGGAAGTTCTTAGCGTCTTATTTAATCACAGACCCCTTTTAAATTTGTTTAAAAAGTACATTCCCTTGCCTCCAACAAAGTTTACACATAAAATAATTCATGCTAAAATTTTAGGGGGTTTACAGACACTCTGAATCCAGAATCCAAGTTTAAGAACCAATTAAGGATTTTTTAAAAATCAACATGCAATGCTTTAATTAATTGAATTATTGATTAATACTGTTGGGAGAGTCTGATTTGTTCACATAATTAAGGCCCAGTGTGTCCTTAATTAATTGGGTCTGTAGACCCAATGCCGGGACAAGGGGCACATCCTTGCTCGGCAGCGTCCTTGAGTCCTTGATCCCCCTTCACCAGAACCATGACTGGCACTGACTGAGCCATCTAAACAGGGTCCAGGTGATGAGCACTCCCAGTCTCGAGCTTATCTACAGTTAAAAATAAAAAAAGTACATAAAACAAGTTTCTCTTGATTTCAAAAGATTGAAATCTTACAGAGTATATTCTCTAATCACAATAGAATTAAATTTGGAAATCAATAACAATAAGACAACTAGAAAAATATAAATTATTTGAAAACTTAAAAACACATTTCTAAATAACACATGGGACAAGGAAGAAACCATAAGAAAAAGAGGGGAATACTTTTAACTGAAAGGTAATAAAGACACAATTGTCAAAATATGCAGGTTGTAGCTAAAACAATGCTTGCATGGAAATTTATAACTGCAATTGCACAAGAAAAGAAAATCTAAAACCAAGTATTTAATTTTCTGCCTTAAGAAGCTAGAAATAGAAGAGCAAATTAAAATCAAAGTAAATTAACGGAGGAAATTAATAGAGACTTGGAAACTTCCATATATTGCTGGCAAGAATGTAAAACAGTGCAGCCACTTTGAAAAACTATGCCAATTTCTTACAGATTTACTGATATACTTATCCTAAAACCCAGCAATTCCACCACTCGCTCTTTATCCAAGAGAAATGCAAACATATACCCACAAAGAGACTTTTATGTGGAAATGTTCATGATGAATTTATTTGTAATAGTCAAAATAAATAAATAAACAAATAAAGTAGAAAAGCAGTTTTCCAATCATGGAAGAAACAACAACATGATGTCGCTCTGGGAAAGCAATTTAATATTTAGAAATAGGTTTGGAATTTCCATTCATTAAATGCCCTGAACCGTGAGACTGAGGAGAAGTCAGGCTACAACCTCTGGGCCTGGTTTGTAAGAGCTGCTTCTGGGAACATGGCACTCCATGTTCATTGCCACCTTGGAGGCTGGCAGATGTATAGCAAACAGCTATACCTTGTATTTAGTGACCACAGAAGGGCTTTCACAGAACTCCTTCTAGGTGTAGGTAAGATAAATAAAAAAAAGAATGGGGTGATCTGAGGAGACCTTAGGGGTCCAGGCTATTCCCAATGAAAGGGATACGGTGGAGCTTGGATCCTGGAGGAGGGGGAGCAGAGTGAATTCTCACTGAATATGGAGACTCCCTGTCCTTTCTTTTACATAGGGTGGGAGTGGTGTCTATACATGGATGACCGCCCCGTTCTGACAATACTGTTGATCTGTGGGCATATCTGAAGCTGACATGTTGGTTCCTTAGCCAATGTTTAACATCCACTGTTCAGCACCAGAAATAACTAGACTTCTTGACCCTTTGTATGACTTGTATTTTCAATTTAGCAGGTAAATAAGATACAGTATCAGAGGTGCTATAAAAGAAGATGTGGAACAGACAAAGCCTCCATAATTAAAAAATTAAAGCCATAACCCTGGCTGGGTGGCTCAGTTAGTTGGATCATTATCCCATATACCAAAAGGCTGAGGGCTCGATTCCCAGTCAGGGCACATACATAGGTTGCAAATTCGATCCCCAGTCAGGGTGCATACGGGAGGCAGCTGATGTTTCTGCCATCTCTCTCTCTCTCTTTCTCTCTCTCCACACCTCCCCTCCTTCCTTCCCTCTCCCTTCCCCTCTTTCTCCTAACTTTTCCCTTCTCTCTAAAATTAATAAACATATCCCCTGGTGAGGATTAAAAAAATTTGAGGCCATAAAATCAGGGGGACAAAATAAGCCCGTGTTTTAGTGATCTGGTCTTCCCAATACACTCCTTATCATTATCATTAATCTTTTTTGTGGTTGTCTGTCTCTGGTGCAGGTGCAGTCTCTCTCTCTCTCTCTCTCTCTCTCTCTCTCTCTCTCTCTCTCTCTCTCTCTCTCTCTCACACACACACACACACACACACACACACACACACACACTCACACTCAAACACTGCAAGATCACTGAGGGTTTCTAGCTAAATCCGTACCCTTTAGCTGTCCTTGATGAGCACATGTATTTCTGAGTCAGGACACTAAATACTAAATATTGTTTCACCGACCCCCTTCATCTAGGGACATCTGTAAGAATTTCATACTCTTCCTTTGGCTTTCCATAGACACTCATTCCATAGGAAGTCAGCCATCTACAATGAAAACCTCTAAAAGTCATAGAGTATCATTCTTCCCTGGGGTCCAGGAATGATCAGTTCAGATAGTCTTATTATACACCTCCACCCTCCAGTAACTCTATAAACAAAGCTCTCCTTAAGGCCATCTCTATTGAAGGTGCCAACACTTGAGCCAGAAATCTATTTGTATTATATGTAGAAGCTAAAAGCAATCCATTAAATAAATGCATCCAATTTCTGTTGCCCGGAAGCAATTGCGTATTTATTACTGACCCAACAGTTTGACCTATTGCTACCATAAACCAAATGAGTGTTATCTTGTGCAGTTTTAAAGATAGTTATCAGTCAAGCAATAAAAAAATACTGAATGTCTGCTGGGGCACTTTTTATTTTTGTGTTTTGTTATTAGCTAATGCACTGATGTGCATTCTCAAATGAAAAATCAATGAGAATAATGAAAATCAACCTATCAGGCATCTCTTACTTAGTTACACTGTATTGAGAAAATGCTTCTATGATTCTTTTACCTCCTTGCTCGCTGGTCCACCCTGATTTAAACTTAAAAAAATTTTTTTTTCGAGGCAGTAGCTTGATGTCGGGACTGTGAGGTGTCACATAGGAAAGCAAAAGTCCTGGAAAGTGAGGAATTCTTGATACCGCTGGATGTAAGAAATACAATGAACAGAAAATATTTTAACAAGTCCTATTGCAGCCAGAGGGGATGGTTTCAGAGCCAGGGTTTCCAGTTTGCTTTTAACCCATCTCTTGGCTTTTGCCCAAATATTGAGCAGTTATCATAAGGGATCTTGGATGAGTCACGTGTCCCTTCAGTGAAAAGATTTTTGTCTGAGGGTCCCAGCACCCCAAATGTAGGGAGCCCACCTCTCCATGGACATCAGAACCCGGCACGTATTCACATCATGCCAACCCCTTACCAAACTGGGGTTGAGGAGTTCCAACAGGGGAGCGGAGAAAGGAAATTTATTTTTCCTTAAAGACTGTAAGGGTGATTCCAGCCTCCCTGTTCACTCTGCTTCCTGACCTTTTTCTCACTTTCTAGTCAGTTCATTGCTTGACAAATGCTAAATTAATATATGGCTGGGGACAAAGGAATTTCCAGTTAAATAAGTTCATTGCTAAAATATCATCCTTTCAAAAATTTAATGTGGGGAGTGAAGTCATCCAGAGAGTGAGTCCCCCCTTTTTTGTCCTCTGTTAATACAGAGGAAGAATGGGTTGTGAACACACCCAGCAGAGTGTGACCAAGTGGCACCTATCTCCGGGTCTCTTCATGCGAAATGTCCCCACTTTGAAATTCGTCCGCAAATGAACTATGTCCATCAGAGACCAAGTAGAAATCCCATCAGTCTGCAGGGTCAGTAATGTGCCACTGGGATGGGGTGAGGATTATCTCTCAAGGATTATGCAGAGGTCATTTCCGCCACACTGTTTATCAAGAATTATTGTAAGGCAAACGAATAAATTTAAATACACATGGTCATTGGATGGATTGCTTCCCTGAGTTTTCTTAGCCTGTATTTATTCGACATCCATTAATGACGGAGGCAAACTAACAGCTACAGCTGTTTACATCTCCTGCTGTCCAGGGCCCATTCTCTGCACCACGCCCTTTATCTAAAGCTCACGCACCACGCCAAGCAGATCCCCGTCCTAAGGGCCCAGCACCAGACAGCTGGGGACAGCCCTCACACGCCTAAGCTGTTTCCCCTGCCCTGCCTTGTCTTTCCCCTGGAAACCCCAGTAAAAACCCATGCCTCCTTATCCCTTTTCTGCCTCCTGACTGGCACTGGTGCTTCCCCTGTGGCCCTGCGGGGCATGGTGTGCCTCTCATTTCTAGAGGAACTATGAATAACATTCAGTTTTAATTTCCATAACATTGATCTCTCCATGTGGTCACTCAGTTACCTTTATAAACTAAAATCTGGGCACAGATCAGTTGCTTTTGGAAGTTGTCATCCAATGAACAAAGGTTTTTGAGCCCCTAGTATTTGCCAGGTCTTGTGCTTGGTTCTGGGATGAGGTTTTTTTTGTGTGATGTTGAAAACTTACAACTTTGTCAGAGAGACAGGTCATATTTTTTTTAAATAACTAAATGTACACGACTGCACTATAAATGCCTTGCAGATGACACAAACCAGAAGCTCTGGAGGAGTCTGAAAGAAAGCCCAGACTTAGACAATCAAGGGAGACTTCACTAAAAGACTGCCCTGAACTCAACCTCAAACAATGGCTAGCGTTCAGATAAAGAGTATGGAGAGCCTGTTCCAATTAGGAGCAGCAGCATGATCAAAGTCGTCACGCAGAGCATGCATATGGCATGTGTGCAAGGAGGCTGAGCATACGAAGAAGATCCTGGGAGATTTGGGACGTTTTCAGAGGCAGGAAAGGAGTGGCTGGAGCTTCTTACCACCAATAATTAGGTCTCACATTTGTCTTAACACCTTCTAGTTGATCAAAAACACACACTTTTATTTTACGAGGTAGATCTCGCTGTGTTTTTCAGCTGTAACAAGTCTGTAGGGGAATAAAAGGCATCGCAGAGGAAGTTCTGTGGACTGCGGGAAGTGCAGCAGCAGCAGCAGCAGCAGCAGCAGCAGCGGTGTGCCCAGGTTGGGTGCTGAGAGTCCACCCCCAGGCTGGGTGTGTTGTGGGGAAGGTGCATCAGGGAAGGCTTTCTTGAGGAGGCATACAAGAGCTGGCTCTTGAAGTATGGGTTGTTGAAGGAGAGGAAGAGCATTCTAGGCAGAGGGAACAACATGAGCTAAGGCAGAGAGGTCAGCATTTTCTAAATGACCAGAAACGAAGTTGGCACCGCAAGCCTTTTCTTTCCAGGTCTGTGTTCTACTTGGCTGGGAATCTATCCCACATTTCTGGAGAAAGTTGGTCCAGTCATTTTACATTAAAAAACCCTGTTTTTCCTGTTATTTTTCACCCTTACTATGTCCAGAGAAGAGTAACGAAAAATGAAAATAAAGTTTATAGAAAAAATTTACTTCCAGATGGAAATTCACAAAAGAAGGAAAAAGAAGTAGAATCAAACATCAGCCCTAGGCCGCAGATGTGTGCTTAAGAGAGAGAGGGTGTGTGTGTGTGTGTGTGTATGTGTGTGTTTGTGTACACGCGCATGTGCAAAAGGTACTACTTAAAGTACCCTTTATCAGAGACAGTGGTCAGTTGACATTTATGAAATTGAAGAAGAGGTGAAGGAGGGGAGGAAGAAAGGAATGCACAAGTTGCTCCATTTGTATATCAAGTGTCTCTGTGGTCCACTGTTTCAAATAGCTTTAATGAGGTATAACTGACATACAATAAATGACACACATGAAAGTGCACAAGTTGGTAACTTTTGACACATGTAAGCACAAATAAACTATCCCCATCATGAAGATATAATGAACATAATCCATCACTCTTCCAAAATTTTCTTTACTCTCCTACCCCCTGTAATCTTTCCCTGTAACCTCCCTGCATCGCAGGCAACCACCAGTCTGCTTTCTGTCACTGTAGATTAATTTGCACTTTCTAGAGTTTCATCTAAATGGAATCATACAATTTGTACTCTTTCTTTTTTGTCTGGCTGCTTTTACTCAGCATAATTATCTTGAGATTCATTGATGTTACTCTGTATATTAATAGTGCGTTGCCTTTGTTGCTGCATAATATTCCATTATATACTTATATCATAATTTGTATGAAAAATAATGTATTTCTGAACATCTGTGTGTGAAAGTCTTTTCATGGCCTGGGTGTGTGCTTTCCTTTCTCTTGGGTAAACACGTAGGAGAAGCATGGCTAGGTCATATGGTAGATGTAAGTTTAATTCTTTAAGAAACTGACTGTTACTGGCTTTTCAACCTGTCTGCTTCCAGCAAAATGTTGTGAAGGTTGATATCATGTTTCTGAAGAGTGTTTTGAGTCCTTCAGGAAGAAAGGCAGCCCATGCCTTGGTGGGAAGGGAATTCGGGACGAGAGAGCATGGTCACACGTTCATTTTAGTGCCGTTTAGGAAGCGGACAGCAGGTCTCTAACCCCTGGCTCTGAGCATCACCCTCCTGCCTCGCATCACACGGTATCTCCTGCTCATGCTCTGTTCCCTACATACTTCTCTGGGTTCTTCAAGTACTGGAAACATAAGAGTGAGGCAAAGGTCCACATTTAACTGCGATCCAGCCCATTCTGCTGCACATAGACCTTTGTCACAAGAAACTTCTGCAAAATCTAAAGCCCTAATCAATTTGTCTCTATTTTCCTCAGGGGACACTTAAACTGGCTTCAGCTAGATCGAAGAGTATTGGAACATGACTTTCCCAAAAAGTCAGGACCAGTGGTTTTATACTTCTGTGTCAGGTATGTGCACCTGGTATCCACCCTTTTGCTTCTTTTCTTTTTTTTTTTTTCTTTTCTTTTTCTTTGTCAGAAAAGTCTGGGTGGGTATAATGATCAAAAGAAAGGAAAATTAGGTTTGTCTTGGTTCATTACCATGAATAGAGGTCATGGCAGAGCTACATTTCCTGTAGATATAAACATAGAATGTAAGTGTGTAAGGCATGTCCGTATGTGTGCACAGACACATGTGTTGGTGCTCTTGTATAGGGTGCTTATGTGGAATAAAGAAACAAGTCCTTTTTTAAAACTTTTGGGGCGCATATATCTCAAACTAAACTGAGTCTCTTACAATAACACAAATTCTTAGTTTCTGTTTTGGTGGCCTTTTGAAACTACATAACAGAAGCTTGTATACTCTTTTTTTCTATCACAAGTGCCACTTGGCTTCTTGGAACTTGCCACTTTATCCCAAAAAGGAGTAGTTGAACCCCAGCAGTAAAACACAGATCAATGCATTCTCTGGTAACAGAGGATATGATATGATATGATATGATATGATATGATATGATATGATATGATACGATATGACGTCAGAAATAGTGGACATTTTATTTTGTGACTGCAGAAAATTGGATTTGCTTCTTGTAGTTAATATTTGCAATAATCTTAGGAAGCCAACCAGACTTACCACATTGGTTTGCAGAGGGCTGTGTGTTCTGGGGAAAAGTACAAATTGTAGTCAAACTAGAATCTGAGCCCCAGTCGGTGGAGCCAGAACCCTCCAGCTTTATAAGGTTTCTGTTCAGAACCTTCATTGAAACACAGTTGCAGAGACATTTAGCTTGAGTGCCTTGGTCTCCCAGAGGACACTGGCCCTTCCACGCAATACATGGACCCAACTCTTTTAAAATATGTGACAGAAGTTTGAGAGGAGGGCATTGATTTTCAATTCAGTTCTTAAAGAGCATGGCCAGGAGTGCAGTTTGGGACGTAGCCATCCTGATACCACCAGAGGCATCATTAGAAGGGCCTAAAACCAGAGTTAAGGGCCTCATATAACAGTCAGGAGTGTGTATCTTTACACAGCTGGTGGAGTAAACTCAAACTTGCATTTAATGACTTTATTTTTTTTTTTAAATTCTTACTGGAGGATATGTTTATTGATCTTAAGAAAGGAAGGGGGCAGAAGGAAGAGAGAGAGGAACATTGATGTGAGAGAGAAACATCGATTGGCTGCCTCCCATATGCGCCGTGACCAGGAATTGAACCTGCAACCTAGGTACGTGCCCTGGCCAGGAATCTTAACCCACAACCTTTTGGTGTATGGGATGATGCCCCAGCCAACTGAGCCACCCAGCCAGGGCAAATGCTGTGGATAGAAACGGCAGGCCTGGGAATATATCAAAGCCAATCTTAGCCATGTTTATTACTGTTGAGCATGATTTCAATGTGTTCTCTTGAATGGTGTCTGCATTTTCTCAGATAAATGGGAAAGTGATGTTATAAAGCAAAGAGTAACCTGTAATGGAAGGTGGCTGAGCACACTTGCCATGCGTACATTAGGCTGTTTCCTCCTTCCTGGGGCTTTTCAACATCATTCACCAAGAAAAGAAAATACTGGGCTGCTTGTATGTCAGGTCTTTTTTTCAGGTGTCTGATGAGCCAAGTTACTTGTGGGTTGGGGGAGTGAGCCTTAGAGGAGAGCATGGGGCACCATGAGGTTGCCAGTTGAGGTCTTTGTCCCTGAGAATATGCAGGTGGTTCCCAGTTGCTCCACGCTGACTTCTCTCTGTGAAAGCAGACACACCGAGGAAGCTGCAGGGGCAGAACCAGCGTTGACAACAGAGAGAATCGGGATTGGGTGAATGAAGACCCACCGGTGCTTCTGCCATGGCCTCTCGCTTTCCTGGTTGGCCACAGCAGGCAACACTCCTTAGGAAAAACTCTCCAAATACATATTTAGGGGCAGACTTTGAACAGTGTGACCACAGGCAGAGCTCCCTCTCCAGCTCTTCACAAAAGCAGATCTTTCCGGAGAGCCTTATATTCCTATTTCCAGTTACCTCTTGGCCACCTGAGAACTTCAAACTCAGTAGGTCCAAAGCCAAATTCATTGTCTTCCCACCCACTCCCACCTCCCCAAATCTTCTGTGGTCCCTTCAAATCTGTGACATCATTATCAACTCAGCCATCTAGGCTCTCGGTCTTGATGTCTTTCTTCTTCCTCAAATCCTTATGTGCATTAGTTCTCAGCCGCCACTGCCAAAATCTCTGTCTGCTCTGCCCTCCCCTCTCCTTATCTTCTGTCACTTAATCTACTGCAACTGCCTTCCAGGGTGGGTGCCACCTGGGTACTGGCCCCAGAGGACCCTGGCTTCCAGAAACCCCACAACCCAGGGTCCACACTTTCCAGTTGGCTGAGCAGTGTAGGAAGGAAATGCCAGTAGTTTGTTTTCTCCAAGAGAGGAGGCAGATTCTCCCATGGAGGTGAACTCTGCATTTTGACTTTGGTGTTCAGCCTGGGCAGAATCCCCAACTTACAACTTGCTGCCTTTCTAGGGATGCCCAAGGCCCTTTTCTCCAGAGGAGTGGTAGGATATATTGTTTTCCTAAAAGACCCAGACCTGGAATATGCTTGAGTCCAAACAAGGTTTTCCGTCCAGCTGAGCACTGTCGCTAAGCAGGGACACTGACCTTTCTAACAGGAGCATCTGTCACACACGTGCACCTGGAAGCAGCGCGACTCTCTAGTCCCTGATAGCCTTTCTGCCTTTGTTTAAACATCTATGTATTACATTTGTCTAACATGTGTACAGTTAGCCTTTGTGGAAAAGAAAAGTGGAATAAAACCACCTGGGAAAACAGACCGTAGGCAGTATCGACCACCCTAAAGCCAGGTTTTAGGAATTCATCGAGTGGCAATATTAACCCTGTGTCACTGAGGATCTAAGTTTGGGCTGCCGTCCCAGCATGATTTGTTATTTGCCATTTTATATATTCTTCCTCTGTAAAGCATACTCAGAAACAAAACATCTGCAAGAGTAAGGGCAGAATTACTGCCTCCATTCAACCAAATAGGAAAAATAGGACCCAGGTATATTAAATCACGTGGATTTAAACTCAAGAGAAGTCTGCTTCAGCCTCCGAGTGAGAGTACATCTTTTTAATGAGCCTTTCTTCCCCGGAGGGCCTCAAGCCATGGGACACTACAGGACATACTGAAAACGGCAGGACAGAGGCCTAAGAACCCACCTTCATGGACCCAAAATCCCAAAATATAGCCCAAAAGGGACCCGCTCCCTGCAACTCATCAGTCAAATCACCAGGAATGATTGCAATGGCTTCTGGGTCTTACTAATTACCTAAAAAGGAAAAAGGTCAGAGAGAAGGGAACTGTCTGTTTTTCAGGATGATTGTTAATCTTCACAACAGCCCCTTGAAGCAGGAATTATTTATTATTCCTAATGAAAGATAGGAGATGGGTGCCCAGGAGTGTCAGTTCAATTCTTCCTGCAGCAGGCCTAGTAAGTTATGGCATCTCTTCAGTTAGAGCTGACTCCACAACTCAGGCCCTGCCCCATTCACCATGCTGCCTGCCTCATAAGTGAAAAGCGACACTACAGATGTTTATCAGAGATGCCACGGTTGCTCCCTTTGCAGGGAGGGCCAGAGGCACATGAGTCAAGATCCATGACCTTGGCTCATCTCACACCCCCCACTTGGCCATGTCAGCCCTGGGTGAGTGGCGCTCCCAGGCCTGTAGTTCCTGTCCAGCACTGCCGACTCAGACACCGTTGGCAGAGCAGCCCTGAAGGGCAGACCTGCAGTCACAGAGCTTGGCAGCCTGTCAGAAATGCCACATCGAGTAAAGGGGGCGTGTATCTGCATTTCCCCTGGCTTCTAAGGTCCTAGCAGCAGTAACTCTTTGCCAATTCTGCCCAAGCCCTGCTGTGCACCCTTGCAACCACTCTGCCACCCTGGACCTTACCTTCTCTTGCTGCTTGGCACATTACATACATGTCTGTACACATGTGTAAATGCATGTGTACACACACACACACATTGCGGTAGGGTTGGATCAATCCATCACACACTTCCTTTATGTCTGCCCCTGAGCTGCTGCATGTGGTGGCGGGGCGGGGAGTGAAGTCACTGCATGTCAGTGCGAGGCTGACTGTGACCGGTCCCACAAAGGTCATCCGTTGTGCACCGGCTCGGCCTGTGCTTGCCCACAGGGGCTCTCCTTCCCTCTGGCTGTGGACCCCCCAACTGGTGCTCACCTCCTTTGCTCTGAGAAGGTAACATTGCTTGTGGTCTTGCAAAGGAAACGAAAGGCAACGCCAGTGAGCTCCATCAGCCTTCCATGTCCTTACCCACAAGGTTAATTGTGTCCACCTCATCTTTGTGGCCTCCTTACCCACCCACTGCGCGCGCACACAGAGAGGAGTGGCCGTTGTCCCTTCATCCCAGGCGGGCAGGTCCACGGGACCTCCAGTTCCAGCCTCTTGCCCCCTCCGTCTCCTCTCCTTTCCTCTGTCTGAAGCAGCTGCTTCTCCATGGATCCCTTCCCCACATGACCACCTCGCTCCCACCCTAACAGAAAAAAACACCTTCCCACTCGCATCCTCCTCCAGCTTCCCCTTCAGGTCACAGCAAAGGTACAGAAGATGGGTCTACACTTGCTGCCTCCCTTCGCTCATCCCACAGAATCCACACTTTGTGACGGACTAGCTTTTGGTCCCACCACCCCATGGTCAGTGGAGGTCTCTAGACCCCAGATTCCACAGGCGCTTCTTTGCCCTCTTCTGCCTGAATCAAATGATGTCAGCTTTCTGCCCCCAAACGTACCCTTCTTTCTGTGGTCCCTCTTCGCCTGTTATTGGCACCACCACTCATCCAGCCCCCCAAACCAGTATCTTGGGCGTCAACCTTGATGTCACCTGCTACCTTCTCTACCCTCGGTCACTACTTCCTGTGATGTCTGCGTCCTAACTAGCTGTTAGATCCATACCTTACTCTCCACGCACACCCCCTGGCTGTAAGTAGGACCTTCACAAATCTCTCCTGGTTCAGAAATCTCTGTGCTCATCTCTGCTTCTGGTCTTTACCCCTTGCATTCTCTCCTAGATGTTGCCATGAAGCATCTTTTCAGAAATTTCACCTGTTCCCTACTCATAATTTTCCTGGACTCCCATTGTCACACTGAGGATATCCTCGGCACACTGCCACTGCGCTGGGACTTCGGCATGCCTGTCCACCCTCATCTTCCCCACCCCCTTACCTATCACACACATACCTTACAAGCAGTGCAGTGATCACTGTAGGACTGAGGTCCCATTCAGTGAAAGACCTTTGTCAGTGCTGTGTGGCAAGCTCCTCAAACTGGAGAACAATGACCCTCTGAGAGTGTTCACCAGGCAGGCTTGAGAAGTAGGTCAGGGAAAAAAGCTCAAGGAACATTTACCAACCCACCTAAGGAAGTCTCTCTCTCTTTGTATAGACACAAGTCTGTGCTCAGAATGCTTCCTCTGTGGCTGAGCTGTTCCTTTAATTCTCCCCCAAGTGTCCCTGGAGCTCTGGTCATCTGCACTGTTTGTAAGAAAACAAACAGAGATGAGAACTGTCTTCTCAAACGTAGACTTTCACAAACAACAAACTGAAGTGGGCAACAGAGAACAGGCAGGGGGAAGCTTGGATTCAGGGGAAGGGGATATATGGCCAACTCAAGATCTGCCTGGGGAGACCCCAGTTGCTATTTCCTGCCCCTCACAGGGACAGCGATGGCATCGGTCTAAAGTGCGGTGTCTGCTAAGCAGAGCATGCTAGATCTCCACTGGGTGTCCCAGTTAAGATTTTAGTTCTAATCATCAGAGATTTGGCCGCAGAAGCTCACAGCAGTCTCAATTATCCTTCTCATTAGGATCACTCCTTTTTGTTACCAAAAGTCAGCATTCCAAATGTGATATTTCTGTTTATTACAAAATGAAATCGCTGGTCCATTTAATTAACACTTGCTGTAAATAGTCAGTGATTCCCAAGTGCCAAGGGGTGGGTATGAGAGGGAAGAGGAGCAAGGAGGGGCCAGAGGAGGGAGCCTGGCTGATGTCATTTGGCTGGAGGGTGTTCAGTCTGCTGCCGTCTGAGACTTCCACCAGTTAAAGGCTTCGGGGCCTCTTGAGTATTCAATGTATGCAAACACATAATGACATAGCACATGCTTATTCCTACTTCAGACAGTGTGATAAAATATGTTCTTGGCCAGGTGTGCCCTTGGCCTGCAACACCATTCAGTTTGCCTTAAAAAAGAGGCCATAGCCCTGGCTGGTGTGGCTCAGTGGATTGAGCGCCGACCTGCAAACCAAAGGGTCGCTGGTTCGACTTCCAGTTGGCACATGCCTGGGTTGTGAGCCAGGTCCCCAATTGGGGGCACACAAGAGCCAGTCACACATTCATATTTCTCTCCCTCTCTTTCTCTCTTCCCTTTTCTCTAAAAATAAATAAATAATTTTTTTTTAAAAAAGAAGAAGCTGTAAGATTCAGTCCTGGTACATCTGCTGCAGAACCTGTTAAAGGGTAGGTTTTGTTTTGATTCAGGTACAGTGAGGCCAGCAGATCAGGAGACAGCTGTAGGTCTCAAGAGGAGGGGGTACACCAGGTCAGGTGGGGCTGTGGCCGTGGGAGGCGAGGGGAAGTGCACCAGGCTCTGTCAGGAGGCAGAGGGACAGGAAGGACAGGGAACCGTGGGCAAGAGCCTGTATTCTTTCTGTGGAAGGAATGGGTGAGGGTTGGCTGCCTTGAATAATTTCTGAAGACTTAGGGACAGAGGCACTGTCCCAGGTTTTTCCGCCCTGGCTCTGGGGCGATCAGGGTAGGTGGGTAGTGGCCCTGGGTGTGAGGGCCCCCGCAGAGCAGTGAAGGGTGTGTGGGCTCTGGATTGGAGGAGGGTCTGCATAGGAAAGTCATGCTCACAGGTGAGTCCTTGACTACTGCTGGGAATTGGCTAATGCTGGGAGGCCCCAGGTGTCTTACCGACCATGGTTAATGCAAAACCAGGCTTGGAATAGTCCATTCTGACACACTGCATCTGCAAATCACTCCTGTTGGGTTTACCCAGGGACCTAGAATTTTCTTTGTGAACTGGGTGTTTGAAGAAGCCACACACAGGTAGTTAAAGAGATGCAACATCGCCACCTACTGTCGAAAAGAAGGACCTTTGACAAGGCTCTCAGGAAAATTAAAAAAGAAAAAAGGAGGGAAAAAAAAAAAGGATGGTTATAAAAAAAGAAGGAAATTGAAAATCTTGACTTTGAACCGAAACCACCAGTATTTCCCATTTCCCCGGGAGCTGCTCCTCCCGGGGCGCAGGGCCTTGGCGTGTGGACCAAGGTGACCGAGGCTGCATTCCTCTAGGCAGTTGTGACTCACCAGTTCCCTAGCACAGGTGGAAACCTCAGGACGACTTACATGTCCAAGGGTACAGGATACTAATGTCACAGGCCTCGAACACACAGCGTTTTCCAGGCTGTTTCTTGGTGATAAAGGTTAACAGGAAAGTGCTTTACAGTTTCTGTCAAGAGGAGATGATTTTTTTCTTCTTCTTCTGAGAATATGCTTGTTATTTCCTGTACCTTCCTGCCTCTTGGACAGCCAGACAACACAGACCTCCATGGAAATGAAAGCTGTTGCCCACCTCCCAGAAAGTAGAATTTGCCATCTCGTTTCAGTTTTCCATTATTAGACAGTTGAAAAGGGGAATAGTTATGTTTCCTTAATATGGTATTGAGAAAAGAGGGGCTGGAGGGATGGCATGTCTTCACTCATTCCTGAGAATTACAAAACATGCGATGAAGACATAAGGCGTTGCTTTGAAAATGAAGTTACTTTAGACCCAACAGGTTTAGAGTCCAGATTATTGTTGCTCAAGGAGCCTCTGCGGTTGTTCTGGTGTTAGGTGTCAAGGCGAGCAGCCGCTGTGCTTGAACCACTTTCCGTGTTAGCAGTGAGGGTAGGGGCAGGGGGCCAGGGCTGGAGGTGGAATGTAAAGCTCCCTAAGCTAGAACTCCGGGACACCTGGGACCTCATGTGTTTCTCCTTCCTCCTGCATTGCCTTCGTTGCCCATTTCACTGTCCCGTAAGAACTTCCACCAACGGTGAGTGGAGAGAACAGTAGAGCACCCATTTCCTTCACAGAGATGTGGTAAGCTCAGGTTCATGCCAGCCGCTGTGGTCGTGCTGGAGGGACATTACGTATTACAAGGAGGTAGCGGCAGCAGCCTAGTGAGGCGTCCCAGGGAACAGGAAGTTACAGGACTGTGAGGCAGCACAGCAGGCAGAGCACGGCACGGTGGCCAGGAGGAGCTCTTCTGTGGGCGAGTCACTGGAATCAGATCAAATGTGGGCTGATCCTGAGCAAGAGCTGAAGGGAGCAGGAGTGAGTTGGGGTGTGGAGGGTTGTTTTAGGGGGGTGGGTGAGAGGAATGGCTTGAACAAAGGCACAAAACAAGTTTCATCTGTAATAGGCCACCCCTGAAAGTCGCCCAGCTGAACTGGCATTCTGCACCACCTAGAGTGCGATCCAAGGGTCTGGCACCCTCCCCTCCCCTCTCCTCTCATCCCTCCCCCTCCTCCTTTCTTCCTTTCCCTTTAATTTCCTGAGTTTCCTCCTCCCTCCCTCCCACCCTGCCTCCCTTCTTTCCTCCTTTTCTTCCTTCTTTCCTTGTCTATTTTGCTATTCTGACTACCCCTCTCCAGAAGCCCTGTACACTGGATGTAGATTTTAATTACATTAAATTTACCTTACCTTGCTTTGAGATGTAGAACTTGCTAGTGCATTGCAAGTCGCCACTGTTAGAGAACTGAGTTACCTACAGCTTCGCAGTCCCTCTGAGACCACTGCAGACTCTGTGGAGGCATACGTGTCCTGGGTCCTGAAGTGCTTGCTCCAGGAGGCAGATGCTTTATTTATTTATTTGTGGTTTTTTCGTTTTGTTTTGTTTTTTGACGGGGGGTGGGGGGGCTGTAATAGAGATCAGCCAACCTTCTCATTTCCAGGCTTTGCGAGAATGAGTGCCGTAATGTAATTTCCAAAAATTCTGTAGACTCTCACATGGTAATTGCACTGGTTATCTGTTGATTGAAATGATCTGCTAATACCTGAAGCTACTTTGGATTCACACATTTGAATGAATTTGTATTGTGTTAATCACAACAGCCTCTGCACACATTTGAAAAATGACAGGACACATTACTTACTTAGTCTGTGGACAAAAGGTTGCTTACTGGTGTGCCGTGGACTTGACCTAGCATATGGACATGTTGTGTTTGCCTCACACAATGTTGGTTTATTATTTTTGCTGTTGTCATTGTTGTTTTAACCTGAATCAGTTTCCAGTACTTGAAAGCAGTCCACTTCTTAGCTGTAGAGCCACTGACTGAGTCCTGCTGTCTTCTCTTACAATCTGGGAAACAAGCCCAGAGAAATTATGTGACTTACCCTACATGTCACAGAGCTGGGACCAGATCACTGGCCTCTTGCCTTCCTCCCCAGGATTCTTTCCATCACCTTGTTCTAGAACATTATACCACATGTTTCTTTTTTCATGTTCAGCCCCTCTTGCTGTCCCGAGTTTCTATGAGGGAGGCAGGTGTCCAGTGCCCTCCAAGAGCTGTCCCGCCCACTCAGAGCCCTGTCCCCTCCAAGGCTCAGTGTCGCAATCATCTCTTCCTTCTCTCATCCCAATTCCTATTCCCTAGTAGTGCAGCGGATCCTCAGACAAGTACAAGAACTTTAACTGATTCAGAATTTTATAAACTCCACAGAAGATGTGTAAAGGCACATTTATTGTGGACTTAAATAACTTCATCCTGTTTCATCTTGAAAAATCTGTATGCTCCATCTGCATAAAAGTTAAACTCTCCTTTGGCTTAATATGCATTAGTATTTCAGTGTTACACTTTCACAACCCCCTGGATGTGCAGAAATCAAACCACCTTCGGGAAGATAGGTCATAACTGTTTCTGAGAGAAATATGGCCCCCTGATTTGATTTAGCAGAAGAAACTATCTTAAAAATCCAGCTCAACAATGATTAGGATAAAAAGTAATATATTAAAAACAATATTTTTAAAAAGAAAAGCAGGTGAAAGCAGAGAATAAACGGTCAAGTTTAGGTCCACTCTAAGGAGTGGATGGCAGGTCCCATTCTTTGCCACGATAAGGGCTATCAAGCATGACGCTCTTAACCCACTCTAAATGGACTTGAAAAACACTGTTTTCTCTCAAAAAGGAATCATGTGAAAATAATAGAAGATGCCTTTTTCTTTTGTTCATTTAGGATAGGGAGTGCAAGTCCTCACGTCAAATCCTATAGGGTAGATTATCCGCTTGATCAGCACTTCTGTGATTCATCCGCAGTTTCTGTCTTCCAGGTTCTACATAGAAAGCATTTCATACCTAAAGGATAATGCTACCATCGAGCTCTTCTTTCTGAACGCTAAGTCCTGTATCTACAAGGTAAGAACTTTTTCTTCCTGTTCAGAGTTTCCCATTGAAATCTGGAAATATCATTTGATGCTGGAAATCCCAAGTTGCTGCTTCTAATGCGATTTTGTTGATTAGTAGGAGTAACTTATAAATTAATTACTGTAAATAAATGAGAACTCCATGAAACTGGAGCTACCAATTTAATAACATGACTCCTTCTGATCCCGTCACTGTGTTTTGGGCTCCTTGAGGTGTTCCTTATCCTGATCTTAGGGGTCTCCTTAACCTGGCAACCGAGACAAGAGGAAACCTAGGCAAGTATGACAAATGGGCTAGTCAGCTTAGGTCTCACCAGTATGAGTGAACTTTTTGTAACCAAATGCATCTATATCTCAGCATTTTTAGACATTCTAGCAGTATCTCTCAAAGAGATGCTGTTAGACTTTGGGTGGGACAAATTTTTTAAATTGTGCTAAGATGCACATAAAATTTATTTTCATAACCACTGATAAATATACAGTTCTGTGGTGCTAAGTACATTTACCTCATTACCACCTATTCTTTTTTCTCATAAAACTGAAACTCTGTACCTATTGAACACTACTTTATTCCTCCTCCCTCCAGACCCTGGCAACAATCATTCTGCCTTCTGTCTCTATGGATTTGTCTACTGTAGGTACCTCATACAAGTGGAATCAAACAGTCCAGGGTGGGGCAAAGGTAGATTTACAGTTGTTCATATGGAAAATAGTAAAATAATAAAAAAATACTCTGTTTTACATATTCACAACTGTAAACCTACTTTGGCCCTCCCTGTATTTGTTCTTTTGTGACTGGCTTGTTTCACTTAGTATAATGTACTCAAGGTTAATCCATGTTTTAGCATGTGTCAAGATGGGAATTTACTTTTTTAAGGCTGAATAATATTTAATTACATGGGTATGCCACATCCTGTTTATCCATTCATTCATCAGTGGACACTTGGTTGCTTCCACCTTTTGGCTATTGTGAATAATGTTGCTATGAGCATGAGTTTATAAATATCTGTACAAGCCCCTACTGTCAATTGTTTTGGTGTACACCGGAACTGGTGTTGCTGGATTATGTGGTAATTCTTTATTTAATTTGAAGAGCTGCCATTCTGCTTTCCATAGCAACTGCACCTATTTATATTCCCATCAACAGTGCATAAAGGTTCCAGTTTCTCTACATCCTTACCAACACTTGTTATCTTCTGGTTTTTGTGGGGTTTTTTGGTTGTTGTTTTTGTTTTTGTTTTGTAATAGCCATCCTAATGGTGTGAGGTGGTATCTCATTGTGATTTTGATTTGCATTTCCCTAATGATAAGTGATGCTGAACATCTTTTCATATGCTCATTGGTCATTTGTACATGTTCTTTAGAAAAATGTCTATTCAAGGGACAGCTCTTAATTGAGTGGGACAGTCCCTTACACAACATTCAATTCCCCCACATGCTTGTAGTTTTTCCTTTCATTGGGTAACCCAAATGCCCTCAGCATCTCCAGCACACACACCCTCCCAGGACCAAGGGCTTACAGAACACCATCTGGGTTGAGAACCATGATTGGGAGAACATATTTAAATTAAACACCCGCTCTGCTGGCCCCAACATGCATCCTGTGCCTCATGAATGTAGCCTTTAGCACACCATGTCATGATACCTACTCAGGTCTTACTGTGGCAGGCTGGGTGTTGTGTGGCTGAATCTTCACCATGCCTTTGAGAGGAATTCTACTGTACTTTCTATCCCTGTTTTCCCTCAGGGGAAGATGAGACACAGAGAGGTTATGCAATTCGCCTGAGGTCACATACCTTGTGAATGGCAGCGCCAGTTGGGGTTGAGCGGGGTTGAGCTCGGTCACCCTGTACCCTGGAGGGCATGCTCTCCTTAGAGTGGAAAGTGTCCCTGCAGCCAGAGAACTTCAAAGCCAAGTACATATGTTATAAAATGGTCAATGGCTGTATTGGAAGAAGTCCGAGGAGATCCCACGACCTACATTTTCATATTTAACTAAACCCAGTTTTGGGCGATTTCAACATCCTGTAACCATCAACACACACACATGCACACTAACGTTGAAATGTTTTATTAGCCATCACTTTTCCTTCTGGAAGTACTTTAGCACATTCATTACACAGAACAATTCCACCAAATGCAAATATTCAAAATACTGAGGGCCTCGTAGTGATCAAATTCAGTTCTGTGAAAGGACCTCACTTGGTGAGAGTTGCTGAACCAGGACTTAAACTGGGCTCAAACCTAGAGCACTCAAAAATAGTACTTTGTTTTTTTGCTGAATGGAGGGAAAAGTTGCTAAATGTAATTCCAGGAACTTGAACATTCTTTCCTCTGTCCAAGCCATTTTTTCTCAATAAAATGTGGAAATAATAATACCAATCTTACATACCTTACAGATTTTAAGAGTAACTGTTGGTTTTTGTTCAGTGAATATGAGGGAACTTTGAAAACATCCAGGAATAAAGAGTGAGCTCTGTCCACAAGGGGGCAGGCGTGGGAAGTAAATGTCTGGAAAGTCACCGAACTCAGGAAATTACACCCAACGCTGGGCAAGTACAAGCTGCCCCAAATCATGCTCCTGCAGAAGGAGAGACAGTTTCTCTTTCTCAGGGTTGCTCAATTCAGTCTAGTTACAAGTGCTGAGCTGGAGCTGAAGGCTACAGCACTTCTGAGGACTCTGGGATTAATGGGAAATAAAAAAAGGATACATCCTTAGAACCAAGTAACGGTGGTGATGCATTCATTTACGGTCACGTGCCCACGGCATCAGCCCACCTGATGACAGGGGTGGTGCGTCAGCTGGACACCCAGCCGCCTTGTCTCAGGGCCTGTGCTAGAGCTTGGTCGTGCCAGTGACCCAGGGATGACCATCCTAAAGTTCATAGAGGACACCAAATAGCGTTATGCACCACCTGTTTCCCTTCCTGTCGTCAAATATAACATTTTAATTTGCATAAATCGACACTTAGAATTTAACTTTTTAGAAGTTCACATATCTTATTTGAGCCACAGGAGTGCGGCTGAGCAGGACACATTAACTTTCTAGAGGGAGGAAACTGACGTCAGAGGGGTTAAGGGACTTACTCAAGGACAAAGAACCTGGAGTGACCCCGTTGTGCACAGTGGTAAACACTGGAAGACATTGGAGTTCCAGTGGCCAAGTGACTGGGGTTCTGGATTTAGATTTGTTGCCCCACAGACTTGTGCTCCCTTCTCAGCTCTGCCTCTCAGTAAATGCAGTAAATGTGGGCACCTACGATGACTCCCGCTTAATTTTTCTCTTTGGTTTTCAGAAACATTAAAAAATCCTACCCACAACCTTCTTGAGAAAATCTGTCGAGCTAAAATGAGAACATCGCGCCAGGCGCACTGTTAGCTCCTGTTGAGGTGGAGCAGCTCCCTTGGGTTCAGGCCCCAGGTGTTTATCTTGGCTGTGATGATCTTTGTGTCATCCACTCCGGCCTGGGGCCAGAGGGCGGGGCCAGACATGTAACCTGTAGATGATGCTGATACCAGAGGCTTCTGCTGATACAGCACAGATTTAATATCAGCTCCCTTCCTGTTTCTTGGGGCGGTATTTCTGCAGTATACTGGGATCCAAGTTGTTCAGATAAAATAGGGTGTGTCAGATAAAATAAGCTGTTCATTCCTGCTTCTTCTCAATCTCTTATCTCATTTACTTTTGAAAGCATAAGTATTTATTGTTTATTAAAGTAATACATAATAGACACTAATGCTGGGAAAAATAGAAGGCGGCAGGAAGAGAGGAAGACCAAATATGAGATAGATTGGCTTCATAAAAGCAGCTGTAGGCCTGAGCGACAGGGGCTGAGCAGGGCTGTTGAGAACAGAACACTGCACATCACTCATTCACAGTCTCCGGGAGTTGGAGCTGGCTCAACGGCACATAACACACACAATATATGATGACGTTTAAAAGCCAGATGGTTCTGCCCTGGCCGGGTTACTCTGTTGGTTAGCACGTCCCACCAGTACACCACGGTTGTGGGTTCAGTGTCTGGTCAGGGCGCATATATGAAGCAACCAATGAATGCATAAGTAAATGGAACAACAAATTGATGATTCTCGCTCTCTCCTCTCCCCCTCTTCTCTCTAAAATCAATAAATATACACATACATGTGTGTGTATAAAAGCCGAATGGTTCTAAGAGCCTAATTATGAAAAAGAACCCACCCCTAATTCCACCACTTTCAAAAATTTGAGCTGTTTCTTTTGCTATTTGCTTCTCTGTTTCTAAATAATTGGTCTAGTGTGTTAGCCCTTGATTTATCCATTTTAGATTTATTGAGTTCCTGTTAAAATACGTGAGGATTAAGGTCTCCTGTACAACCATCCACACTTTGCCTTTCCCATTTTCCTGGTGCTGGGTGAAAGCCCCAGCCATTAGCATTACATTAATATAACTAATCCAAGTAGCATCCTATGGTTGTGATTTTTTTTTTAGGTAACCAGATGTTTTACTTAGAGGTAATCATTGTCTTGCTGTTACTTATTTAGTTTCTATGTATCCATTATTTTTTCCTCAAAGCTTCCACAGATTCCTAAATGCATACCGATGTTAATTTCCAAATGCATCAGGTAATTCATCATCTCTCTTTGGTTTGCTTTTTGTTGTTGCAGCCTTTTGTTGTTTTTCTTGGGACCTCCCTTCTGGAGCCCTCCGTCCTCTTGCTCTAGTTGGGGAGTGGCATCATTCACAGCCCTCATTATGCCACACCCCCTCCTCATCCTGTCTTTCTTGCTCCCAGCTCTGCAGTGGGTTTTCTGTTTACAGGATCTTGAGCCTTCCTCTGTTTTCTTTTACACCATCGTTTTACAGGAGAACATCCTACAGTAAATCCAGAGAAAGTGCGTATAGGAAGTAAACTGTTTGGGTGCTTGCATATCTGAGAAAGTTTTCTACCTTGATCTCTAATAGCTTGATTGGATATGGAAATACAGAATGCAGATACCTCCCAGGGGATCACAGGAGTTGCTTCAGAGTCACCTGCTTTGGTACCTCATCTCTCCTATTTGTCATCTCTGTCTTTTTATTCTGTCTTCTAGATTTCATCAGTATTATCTTTAATCTCCTCTATTGACTTTTTAACTTTTGCTGTCATTTATTTAATCCTCAAGACTTCCTTCATATTATCTGGTTTTTCTTTTTATACATATATTATTCTGTTACTGTCTTTGAACCTAATGTCCTCTTACTGCTCTGATAGTGTCAGTTATCATGCATGTTCAGTTTCTTTTCTGTTTCTGTGTAGTTTTTTTTTGTTTTGTTTTGTTTTTTTAATGGTTATTTATTGTGGTCTGTCTTTCATGTAGGAGGCTTGCCTTACCTGTTGGCCCTGGTCTGTTCATCTACATTTGAGAGTGAGGTACTTAAAACTTAACTGATGCTCCCAAGGCTCCTGTGGGGATGCTCCCCTGGTGGGTGTCCCTGTGGAGTGGTCTGTGGCAAGCTGGTTCTTTCAGTGGCTACCCCAGATGTCAGTATTTGGGTGCCCTTTCTCTGTGGTTCCTCCCTTCCTGTCTGAGGCAGGCAATAGCCATCATTCGGGGTATAGATTCTGTTTTTATCCCTGGGCTTTCAGTCCACGTCACCCCAGCTGCCTGCTCATCTTCTCTAGGAAACAAACCTTGGGTTTCAACAGCAGAAAAGTGAGGAAACGGGTTTTGTTTTATTATGTTTCCCAAACTACAAATACCACCTTCCTACTTCCCACTCTTCCTTCACTGGGAAACAGAACCCATGACCAAAGTGGATTTCTTTTTCTCCTTCCCTTGCTTTATAGCCCACCCCCACCACCCCCTGCCATTTTCTACCAAGAGAGCAGGGAAACACAGTCCTAATCTATTCAAGTTGCAGGAAAATAGACCGCGGTCACAAGAGAACAGGCTGTAATTGTCTAGTCTTAAGTGGAGCAGGACAGCGTATGCAGAATGGGGCCACTGATGCCCTACATGCTCCAACAGCACTTCTGATGTGTTTTACTCAACTAAGGTGACATGTGAGTGATGTTAAGAAAATTTAGGACCAGGGGATGGGTAGGTTCATTTAGAAATTAGTCTGGTCCCATGGCAAATATCCATGGGAATTGTGCCTGGGGTGGTTATGTGTTCCCTGGGAAGCAGGAGGAGAAAGCAGAGCTCTCCTGCCAAGCTTTCCATCTGCTTCTCTCCCTCTTTGGCTGTGGCCTCCTACGTCAGCTGGGGAGGCCCATCCATCAGCCTCCCGGGAGACCGCGGACTTGTCCCTCTGCACGAGAGCGGTTGGCTGGCCGTGGATTCTCATTTATGCTCTGTCCCCACCTTTAGGCTGCAGGATCGACTCCTGCCTGCTTCGAGTTCTCCACTGACAAAAATGAAATTAATGTCAAAAGTTAGTCACCATAATAATTTGCAATTCCTTGCACACTCAATTGCCAGGTCATAAAATGTCAGAATCTGTTTAACTTTTTAGAAGATAGACCTTAAAGTTATAAGGAAAATAAAGAGAGGTCCAGCACCCAATATACTTCACAGAGAGATAAGAAAATTGGCTCCCACACTGAAAGACCTATCTCCATTCAGTTCCTTGTAGGGGTAGTTTGATACTTATATGATTTAACTTTGGTGAAATGAGGGACTAGCCAAATTAGTGTGCAATTATGAATCTCACATTTGAGCTGTGTAACCCTGTCCAGACTGGAACGGATTGACTGTTCACTCTTTATTTGTCAAACTTAAATTATGCTTGATCTCAACACTTATCTTGTCCAACAATGATAACCAAAGAAACGGGACTCATAGTCACTATCTTAGGATGGATTGAAATATGCCTCTCTGGGTTGGAGGAAAAGTTGAAATGAGAGTTTTTCTGAGAGAATTTTTATGACCACTCTCCATGACTGGTCACTGAACTAGTCACATAGTCAATGTTCAGTAGGTTTTTTAAAATTGATGACTTTTCAACCCAAGGAGCAAAGATTCACATTATTTTCCTGATAAATGACCAATTTTGGTGCCTACATGTGCCCACTGAGAGAAAGCAGATAATGTTAGAAAAGAAAAAGCTTAAAATTCACGTGTTAGGTGTTCTGGGAGGTCTTGTCCAGGCTTCTTTTCTAAGATTTCCACACTGGTCTGGGAGCTTCACATTATAATGGAGCTTAAATAAATAGCTTTGGGCCATGTTTGCCACTTAGATCTAAATACCATCACTCTTGACAAAATTGAAATAAATGGTCTTTATCCAAGATCTTCAAAGAGCTTTCCTAATGAGCAGATGATATCATCTCCTCTGAAGATGAGAGAAACAAAGCCCAGAATCAAGTCCCACAGGACAAAGGAACCAACAGGAATATTAGTCTCAGACGTAGGAAATTCTAATCTTTATTTCTTAGTGCGATTATCGCAGGTGTTTTGTGTGTGTGCTCACATGACAGAAAGTGGAAGTTAAGGACAGAGGAGGCCTTTTGTTTTCAACTCGAGAAACAAACTCGTGTGGACTCATTACCTTGGCTGTACCCATGACCTTAAAAAGATTCCTCAGGATGATTAAACGGGCATGAGCCATCCCTGTGCCACAAAGTGAGAGAGTAGGGGCCCAGCATGAATGGTGTGTATCCCACTGGATCATTAGGCAAATATGAAGTGACTTGACTGATGAAAAACTGGCAAAGGGCTAGAAAAAGGAATTATGCAAGATCACATCAGTCTTATCATGCCATCGCAGCTCCTGCTGGCCTGGGGATGAGGTTGTGTAGTCATTACGGGTTGTGCAATAAGGCGAGGCAGCTACACAGCCACAGGGGAGGCGAAGACCCACTTGGATGATGCACACACATGTAATAGACACACACACACAATGCTGCCCACCTCTTCAAAAAAAAAAATATATATATATATGTATATATATATCTTACTACAGATTTCTGTATATGCCAAACATGCTGAAGAATAGAGGCAAGACTGTGGAGTTCAGATTGTCTGTAAACACCAGTCAGCGAAAATAAGTAATACAGACATGATATTTGTAGTGGAACTAGAGCCTGGATCCTTCAGGGGAGTGGAGAAATGATCTTAAGGAGGATGGCAAGAGACTAGGATCTTTGGATATTTTGTGGGTAAGAAGAAAGGTGGTCACAGTGAGTAGGATCCATCTGGAAAAAAATTGGTCCAGTCCTGTGAGTCCTCACTGGAGTCTTCTCTACCTACCATATGGTCGTTAGTCATATTTTGTTATTATTATCTCATTAATCTCACGTGAAAGTTGGAATTTCTGTCATTCCTGACCATGGAAGAATGCTTTTCATTAAGATCCCTGGCTGAGTAGAAAGACCACCACCATGTTCCTCAGCATCAGGGGACCGTGACGAGGTCCTACAGCTCTCAGGACTTTGGAGAACCTCCGTAACACCTGCCACTTGGGTTTCCATGGGGCTATTTGTTTGGAACACTGGAGACCCTAAGGGGGAAATCTTTCCGAGAATGTTGTTAGGCATTATGCTTCTGATGAATGACCTTAGGCCTCTTCCTTCAGCTACTTAATCACCAGGGATGAAATGTGCTGACTGGGAGGAAGTGGGGCTATCCTCCCAGCCCTGCTCTGAACACAGATGCACACACCTGCAGGGAGTCACGTTTTGTCTTCCCCTTCCATTTTTCAAAAGATCAAAGAAAGCGGCACACATTATTCAGTAGTACATGAAACAGACTCCCCAAAATACACACCAAATGGCCGCAATAACTACCAGGCATCACATTCCCTTTCTCCAACATCTCCCTCTTACCAGTGAGTCTCGAGATAAAATTATTACATGCCCACCAGAGCATCCTAGATTCCCGGGCAGACCTTGCAAACACCCACCCTCATATGGTCTGAGACCATTGGGGGCGCAGAGAAATGTCATGCCACCCGTGCCTGAGTGGTGCCACGTAAAAAATGCCTCTAGATCTGCCCTGGGAGGTCTTCTCCTGTTCCCCCTCCTTCTTTCACATTTTGTTCTCAGTCAAGGGAAAGCCCAGCACCCAGGGAGAAAGTATGGGGGGGTTTGCACACGTTCTTTCTGGTCTCATTCAGTTTATTTTCTCTGCTTGTGCAGAAGCATATGAAAGGAGCCCCAGAGAACTCATATGAGAAAAAGGTAGTGTCGTCTCTTTCATGTTATACAGCAGCACGTGTCTGAGAGGAAGATTCCTGGATGCGTTAACTCCTTGACCCGCAGAACTCCGCTTTCAGGTTTTGAAGTACAATGGGAAATGTGTGGCATGGGCAGAAAGTTTATAGTTCTGTGCCATCACAGTGGGGTTTTAAAGATAAGATCAACTGGGAGGGCCGGATGTAAAAGGGGAAAAAGTATGTTGAACAACAGACATCAGGAAATTGGGCAGAGACTCCAAGGTAGGGAAGTATTTTCTTCACAAATAGGAATGTGTCTTCCTGCTGTTCCTCGATCGGTTCGTACACACGCTGTGTAGACTCTGTACTGACTTCCCAGAGGAGAAATGAGATGATTCTTGAGCACAAAGATTAGGTAGGAATGGTAAGAAGTCATAATGAAACTCTCTTTCCCATCAGATTTTGCAAATGTGTATGATGTCTGGGCCACTTTCTCCTCTACCACATTTTGACTCTTGCTATTTCTAATATCTTCACTGGGAAATGGTCAAGGTCAAAGAAGGTGAAAACTCACGGCACTTAGAGGTGCTAGTTCCCACTTACCCTGAGGACAAATACAGTGAATCAGGGTAAATCAGGTCAGACACTTAATTGTGCATTTTCAGTAGCTTCACTCTGAATAGGTACATTACAGGCAACGCTCACCCCAGATTAGTGTCCAGCAGTCTCTCCAGGGACTGCAGAGTAGGCTGCGTAAAATCAAATCAACTTACAAAGGCCTCCCTTCGCCTCCGCCCCGCTACTTCTCCCCACAGTGCAGACATTCCTTATTTAGCAGATGAACCAAATGATGAACTCACAGCTGTGTTCACACTTAAAAGGGTTGTTTCCTGATGGTTGGTTTTGAGTTAACACATTAGATAAGCCTCTCCTCAGATGTTAAATATTAGCCCACCATTGACCATTGGCTACAGCGTAGGTGTAAATGTTTGACAGAAGAGCACACATCCCGATACACTAACAAGTACACCTGACTGACTTCAGGAAGCCGATTGGTGGGAATGGAAATGAGCATGGAATATAAATGATCCGCAGTGGAAACCCTGGACTGTGTTTCTGTTAAATCATTTGTACACTGTTAAATGATTTACATTCTGGGACCTGGTAATCCCAGAAATGCAATTCCAGGCATTCCTCTGCATCCCAGCACTGACAGTCTATATCAATTACAGCAGCCATAAAGCTCCTTCCGCCAGTTAAGCATAAAGAATTATTGTCCTCCATTCTTCCATATGCTCTCGTTAGTTCTCTTAGCCTGTACTTGTAAGGTGATTCAGTAGCAAACGTTATTATCCATCTTTGAAATTCCTAAGCCAGAAAGAGCCTGAACCATAGCCTTCCCTCAAAAGATACAAGTTTGCTTTAGTGTATTATTTTGAATTACAGGGGCCAAATCTGAACCACAAAAAAATAAAAATAACTAGAAAATCCATGAATCAGAGTTTAGTGTATAATTCAAATGAAAAGTAATTGTTGTTTCAGCTACTTTTGAGGATAGATGTGGTTCTGAAAATATGTTGGCCATGACCGAGCTCTTATTGATTTGGGGGAGTGCACACCCTCAGGAAGGTCACATGCTGGGCAAGAAGTTCGGGGGTGTTTCCAGCCCTATCATTGCCACTAAGCCTTGTGACTTTGGGCAAGTCCCTTACAGTTTTGGATCATCTGTTCTCAGTAAAAGCAGGTGGCTGTGCTAACTGTGTCTAAGTCTGTCCCAGCTCTAACTTTCTGTGCTCCTGTCACTCACCATAGGGTCTAGTGATGTTAGAGATCAGCAGTTTGACAACAGAAGTATAACATCAATTAATTCTGTTATTATCCTTACATGCTGATGGACTCCAGGTTTCTCTTCGACTTTTAAGATTGGAACTATATATAATAATACAGTGTTGTGTACTTAAAATTTGTTAAGAAGGTAGATCTCATGTTGTGTTTTTACTACATGCACAAAAAGAAAAACACACACAAGCAAAGGGACGCAAGGACACTTAGAAAGTGTTGGATATGCTCGTTACTTTAAATGTGGTGATGGTACACACATGTATAAATTTGTGAAAATTCATCAAATTGAATATATTCAACATGTGCAGTTTTTGTGTGTGTATCAATTATACCTCAATAAAACTCTTTAGAAAAGAGATATGAACTATATACATATTGAAAAAGTATATATTAAGTGAAAGAAAAAAATATATATTAGATTTTCTTCAAAAAGGTTTATGTCCTTTTAGTCTCATGTCCATAGATCATGATTAAATATTTGGGGGAAGGACCAGTAGGACAGAAGCATTTTTAAACTTGAACTCTGTAACAGTGCTGACCAACAGAACGTTCTGCAATGAAAGAAGTGCTCTATATGTGCTCTGGCGGCCAACAGCTACACTGAACTACTGAGTCCATGAGCAAAATGTGGCAACTGAGGGATCGTATTTTTAATTTTATTTGATTTCAATTTAAAGAGTAACAATCTCATAATAAAGTTCCCTTCAATAAAGTCTTACTACTGGTTCTGAAGTAGAGTTTACAAAGAAAACCAATTCATTATCAAGTAACCTTAACTCCATTGACTGATCAGATTAACAGATTTGCAACAAGTTGGAGACTGGCCCAGTGCTTAATTTCTCATGAAAATTTAAAGATGAAACCTAAGAGGCGACTGTGTAAGCCTAGCACCACTGGTTCCATTCTGGCCAAGGGTTGTAAAGGGATGTCAGGGAGCATTGGGGGCCAAATAGTTCAGAGAAGTTGCCTTGGTTACCAGAGATATTCTACGAGTGTTTGAGGTTTTGGGGAGCTCCTTGGAAAAGGAAGACCAAACCTCTTTTTAGGGAGACATCATAATGAAGTTGTTGTTAAAGTACCAAACTTACCTTGGTTTTTCTTTGCAGGAGCTGATTGATGTAGATAGTGAAGTGGTGTTTGAATTAGCCTCCTATATTTTACAGGTATGTTGCTCTCCTCTCCCCTACTGACCACACCCAGAAGAATGAGGAATAAGACTTAGCGTGCATGGTCAGCTGCCAAATCCTCAGCTTGGTGTCTGTTATTTTAGCCACAGCAGGGAAAAAAAGATTAGGGATGCTACATCAAGGCAATAGGAGCTTCTGGTATTCCAAAAGTTTAAGACAGCATCTGGCTGCAAAGGAAAATTTGGCATGTTAACCTGAGCCTGGGGGAAACTGAGATCATTCTGTGACCCCATTTTCTTCAGGTTTGGCACTCTCCCCGGTTCTGGAGAAAGCCAAGTAAATAGCAAGAATTAATCGCCAAGACGGCCACCTCACGCTCTCTGGAAAGACAAGGAAAAGACCTTTAGCTTTATGCAAAAAAGAGATTTACTGAGTATTAGCAACATCGGTGGTGTTCGCAACACTGGCAGGATGAATTGAAATTATGTCATTAATTTATCCCTTTAACAAAGATCTATTGAATAACTACTTTGTTCAAGGCATTATGCTAGATTCACTGAAGATTCCATGATCCCTGGCTCCAAAAGTCTTTAGTATATTCGGGACATAGCCCACCATATAAGACAAAACAACAAGGAGCACAAGACAAAGACAGTTCTACCCAGACACACGTTCCCATCAAAATCTTTAAACTAGAAAAAGTTAGAGCAGGGCCTAGAGGTGGAAACTTGGACTTCGTTATTATGAATCACTTTCTTTGTATGTAACTTTCTAAAGCTCAATTTAGTGTCTCATATTTAAGTGGCAAATGCATGCATTCCTTCTTAATTATATTTCTATAGAAGATAGGACCATAGCAGTGGTAAGCTGGACATAGTAGAGGAGCTGTCATGACTATAGAATGTATTTTACAATCTTTAACACTGAACTGGAGTGTATCACTGATGTTGACTTTTATCTTCCACAGGAGGCAAAGGGAGATTTTTCTAGGTAAGTTTACAAAAAATTTTTGTTTTTTGCTTAAAAATGTGTTCTGTTGCATGTCTTAAAGTATTCTACTTTTTGTAGGAGGTTGATTTATTAATCAGCTCTCAACTTGTCTATTAAAACAGATACATCAGGCATAGAAATATAATAATAGCAAGAAGGGTATTCTGTACTAAGTAAAAAGCCTAGAAGTTAATAAAAAGCTGAGATGAGATCCCAGGGTCACGCATGACCATGGTACTGAGGTTTGTCAGGTTGACTGAGCGTCTTGAATCACCACTGTGGTGTGAATAAGGCTGCAGGTAACCCTGGCAACCTTAATACGGAAGTTGACATCTTTATTTTCTTCTTTCTCAGTTTTAGTCCCTGACCCTCAAGGGATAAAATGCTCTCCCACAGGGTGACAGTGGTTGTGGGAGCATTACAACATAACATCCCACTTCTACTTTTCTTCCTTGTCCAGGTATATATCATGTTAAAGAGAACAGAGGCAGACTTAACCACTGCAGAACCTGTGCACTGCAAACTTCAGTCTTGCCATTCATTTCTGTAGGCACTGCCCATTGACCAGCATGGCTGAAGTGCCTGTCTTTCTCTCAGGGTCATTACTGGAGCCTTCACAGACTAGGTGGCTGTAGTCATCCACAAACAGGACGGTCTGTTCAGAGACAGACCTTATTCCTGGGATTCTGTTGAATCAATCTCCCATGAGGGAAGCCAAGGTCTAGAGGCAGAAAGGCCAAACTACATGTACAAGAAAACAGAGCATCGGGGCGTGGGATTCTGGCTTATTGATAGGAATTAAACAAGAAACACTAGTTATAACCTCTCCTCCAAGAAGGAACTTGTTTGTATGCTTTCTTATGCTTTGGGGGTTTGATCTGTAAATGCAACATTGACTACTTCACTTGGTGGCCCACCTGCATTTGTCAAGCTCTCTCAAGTTCATGCTGACTGTTCTTCCTGTCTTAGCTGCTTTCTCTTTTCTCTTCTGTGCATTTCTAAATCTTGACAGCAAAACCGGAAGTAAATGTATCTCAGCAAAAGCAAAAATGTGTTTGACAATCTAAAACAGGGATCCGCAGACAATTTCTATAAAAGCGTGACAGTTAATATCTTGGGTTTTGCAGGCCATACAGTCCTGTTGCAGTCACTCCACGCTCCCTTTCTGAGTGCAAAAGCAGCCAAAGACAGCAGTGTTCCAATAAAACTTTATTTATAGACTTGAAAATCTGAATTGCTCATACATTTTCATGTATTATGAAATATTCTTTTTCTTTTGATCCCCAACCCCAACCATGTAAATATATAAAAACCATCCTTAGCTCACAGGCCGTACAGAAGAAGCAGAGGGATGGGTCTGGCCAGCGCAGTGCGGTGTGCTGACCTCTGTTTCTAAAAGGTAGTCCCTTCAGCTCAATTTGAATATTTGCATAAGGAGACCTCCAGGCTCCTTTTATTTAGGTTTCCCAGGTTCTTGCTATAAAGCAGAGGTAGTCCTTTTCATTTTTTTTCAACCGAGGCTTTTTTACAGCCTTATTAGGAGACCTTGAGCACTATAGGCAGCCCATCACCATTCACTGAATTTCTTGAATGAAACATTTTCAGGATATAGAAGCTACACTTTGTTGTGTTCTTTTTCTTCGTTACCTTTTCATGCCTTTTCATTGGGATTGGAGTTTGGAAGTTTTGATAAGTGCAAGTTCATATCTCCTGATGAAGATTGATTTCAGAGCCCCATGAAAAATGGTTTAACAGTCACAGATAGAGTGGTTTCTGTTGTCTGGTCTCCTTACTCTGGAGATGTTTCCCCCCCTCTCCTTTGGCCAGCTCTGACCTCTGCTGTAACTATTACTCATTTTTGAGAGCACCCTGACAGAATGGAATGCGAACTGCGGACAGCATTATCTGGCCCTGCAGAGCATGGGAACGTGGGACCACAGGGATCGCCAGGAGGGGGAAGTGCAGGCCTGGCCTGGCCTGGCAGTAATTCACGGCCCCCTAATGAGCTTGTGGAATGCCAGCTTGGTGGCTTCAGAGAAACAGGATCCTGGTTCGGCTTCATTTGTCAAAGGGCAGCCTTTCAGTTTGTTTGGAACAGCAGCTGTCAGGGGGAGGGGTCAGACACCTTATCCAGAAGGTCAGTTTATCTCCCACATAAAATGCCCATCACCTCTCAAGGTGGAGGTGATCTGTTGCTGGGACTGACCCCTCACAAACACCCATTGTCTGTGAGCCCCGTGGTTAGTGGGCACGAGTGGCCTGGAGCTGGGGAATAAGATAAGTCGTTCTAAATTCCTTCTTGATGCCTCTTCCCATCTGCATCGGGAAAAATCCCAAACATGGAAGGCGATGACTACATTTGGTGTGGCGGCTGAACTAATTAGGCATTTTAGATGTTATAAGCTCATAATTTAGGTTTATAGCAAGTTATTTTTGCTCTATTAATAATTCATGCAGGACTGTACAATCTTAGTTGTGTTTAACTGAATGACTTTGACTTGCATACATACCCTGTAAATATATTATGTTTTCCTGAGCAACATTAATAAAATGAGATGTCAGCTTAGAACACACAGAACACTAGAGAAGGCTTTTTTATAATACATGTTCCAGGGCTTAATTC
Source organism: Furipterus horrens (assembly GCF_987537825.1). NCBI lineage: Eukaryota > Metazoa > Chordata > Mammalia > Chiroptera > Furipteridae > Furipterus > Furipterus horrens. Next base: position 140,509,971 of record NW_028327172.1, on the reverse strand, counting down.
TAAGATATTCTAGATATTCTAAGATATTCTAGAACCTGGAGAATCAAATATCCTTTTGGGCCACACCCAAAAGGCAAAGTAACTTTCATAGCCTGAGGGTCCTGAATCTATAACTTCCTAAAAGGCTACTTTGCTGAGGATGCTACTATTCTATATATTTTCATTTTTACATATATTGTATATATGAATATATACAAATTACATTTAGGTAGTATGAGTATTAAAAACCTACAAGTTATGGGAGCAATTTTCTTGAAGTACAAGAAGAGGAAGAGGGTTATTTTTACAAAAGGGAGAAGTCGAAAGTGCTGAGATACTTTCATAGGAAGAGAACTATAGGACAGCACAGAATCAAAACTGCTCTTTCTCCTGAAATCCGTAGGCTGTTCTGTCTTCTTCTTTTGCACTCTGTTCACTCAGCAAACCCCTGAAATCTTATTTTTAGATGACACTCCCTTTTCTTTCCAGTAAGGGATATACTCACTTCCTTGTGTTACTGAACTTTACAATGAACTCTTGGGTTCATTGTTGCTGAAAGAAAATGACTCAAGTGTAGATAGATAAGAACTGCCCATGATAGGAAGAAATATATATCATACATGTTCATATTCTAACATATGGTGGACACATTTGTAAGATATTAAAATTTAGGAAATAATCTTATCTAAAAACAATATTTTCGGTCTTGTATTAGTTTCCTTAGCACAACATGTAATCATCATGTTTTATTTTCTGGTGTGTATATCTGTGTAAAAAAAATGACTGTCCATTAGCCATCAGGAAATCAGTAGAGTTGACATTTCTGTTTAAAAACAGTTGCATAGCCTAAGAACTATTAACTATGGCAGCTTTATTGGCAAATATTAGGTTGAGAAGAGTTAACACAGTTTAAAAACAAAACGTTCTCATTTGATATTCACTGCTGACATTAGTCAACTATGTTTTATGACTTATTCATACTTTATCACAAACTCTGCAGTAGTTTGAGTGCTGAACACTGCCCTTTCCTATTAAAATTTTTTTTCTAACCTTGGGTTATTATAGAAAAATAATAGTCTCTTCTTTTAAAAGGTAAATGCAGGAATTACCTCATTTAATCAACTGAACAGGACATTCAAATTGTATAGTTACAGTCTAATTTAATTTAATAGGAGGCATTGCTACACTGTAGTAAGTGAAGTGTTATAAGAACTTGAGGTTTTGTTTCTTTCCCTAAGGGAACCTTAACTAAAAACCCTGGTGGCCAGTCTCCATACTCTGATTCTGAGAATTGCCTCATTTCTTACTTTCTGTCAGCCTGTCTGAAAGTGTGCCACTGAAAAAGAAGGAAAAAATCATTTAAAACATTTTGCCAAATCAGTGAATTGATTTAAAAATACTTTATGCTGAACAACTCTAATAAATGCCCAAATCACACTACCTTTGATATAAAAAAAAAAAAAAAAATCACCCATACATTAATGAAGACTAGTAAAAAAACATCTGTTATGTAGAAATTTTTTGCTAACAAAATTTATCGAAACCAGACCACTACAACTCTGTTAATCTGGGCCATCTGCTGGGACGTGGAAATATCTTTGTTACAGAGGGGGCCGGATGTACTGATGCTAATCATCAAAACAGGATTCTACCAGCTTGAGATTTATTAGGACCTGTAAGCAAGCAGCACCTGAAAAAGGCTGATACTCAGGAAATTCCATGTAAAGATTCATGAGCCACATTTTGCTTACCTGTTCAGCAGGGCCTGTCTTGTACATGAGAGCCAGTCGAGGGGGCCCTACATCTGTAGACTCTCTCTTCCAAATAAACACAGCGACTAGAGAAAAAGAAGCAAACTTGTGATTGAGTACTTAAGGGTCCATGTATATGACACCTATACAAAGTTACATGCTTGTCCACATGAGAGAATGTCCACTATCAGAGTTTACTGGGCAGTAACAAGCTGATCTATCAACCTGCAAGTTTCTAATGTGATTTCTTTTTTAAAAATGCTTTTAGAAATAGAGCAGTGCACTACTTAGTCAATAGAAGTGAATAGCAGTCTTTCGTTAACAAAGGAAATTGATTTTCACCTCCATTTCAGAAGAGGGGTTGGAATATTTATTTGTGCTAAAATATTCCCTTCCTCTTTCACAGCCTGCATGTTCTTAGTGCTCTGGGAGAACAGTTAGAAGCAAAAAAAAAAAAAAAAAGCCACAAACCTTTTAATATTTTATGTTCTATAAACCATCAGGCCATGTGTTCACTAGTCGAGAAAGATAAATGAAATTTCTGTAACCAAAAAGAAACAAAGAAACACCTCTTATTTTTTTCTTTTTTCTTTTCTGTTTGAAATCTGTTCTGCCTTTATCAAGAGCATTTGTGAATTAATGTGAACGAAACTTGGCTTATTGGTATCTGAAAATTCCAGGTCTGTAGGCCTTTTATGTTAAACTATACAATGTCGTTTAGGCAGCCATAAGTTAAAGGAAGAATTTTAGAATGTCAACAGGAAACACAGACCAAGGACTAGTTTTCTTCTAAAAGACTTTTTAGTAGCATAAACGTTTGTATAGATTGCTGTCTTTGAAAAGACGAGGACGGACGTTATTTTCTTGCCCAGCTGACAGCATTGAAAGCAAGTTGCCTAATCTAAAGCAGCAGTCTCTAAATCACAAATCTGAGTCTACTAATATCATCACTTTGCACTTACAGAAGTGGTTTTACTAGTACAAGTCAAAACGAGCTCAGTTTTAAATCCTTATTAGAGCATTTGATCATTTGGGGTATATTTTCCCTACTGTTTTTTTATTAGCCTCTTGAAAGAAAACAGCTGGCACTAGTCATTTGGTAAGAGAGATAGATTTGCTGAGACTTTTGGGTAACTAGTAAAAAAAATACTCAGCTGTGTTTTCAACAGTCCACATTTGGAATACAACTTACATAACCTAGTAATATCTTGAAATACCCAAGCCTCCAAATTTCCCTGTTGGAAGTTTCCTAGAAAAAAAAAAGTTATCCATTAAGTTTGAAACACATGTGTCAGCCCAAGGAACAGTTTTTGTGGGAAGAATTTAAATTAATGTAATTCTCATATAGTATTTTACCAAAAGCAGAAGAAGTTGGTATGTGATGTTTTTCCATGATTTAAAGACTTTGAGGGAGAAGCCCCCGTAACTTTTCAAGCGAGCAAGACCTTTTGAAAGGAACAGAATCTATGAAAATTTGAAACAAAATGTTCAAGTGGAAAAGTTACACATTGTTATAAAATGTTTTGCTTTGTGCACAAGTCCATTTTAGTGAGATTTTTAAGTGTGTAATTCACATTTTCCAAAAACAGAATAGTATTCAGATAGGGTATTTTGCAAGATAATATTCTTCACATACGTTGGGAATTTAAACATAAAGCAAGGACAAAATTTTGTATTATGATAGCTTATCTGTGCTGCTAAGCATTTATTTATTTATTTATTTATTTATTTATTTATTTATTTATTTATTTATTTTTAGAGAGAGGGGAAGGGAAAGAGAAAGAGAAGGAAATAAACATCAGTGTGTGGTTGTCTCTGGCATGCCCTCAACTGGGGATCTGGCCTGTAACCCAGGCATGTGCCCTGACTGGGAATCAAACTGGCTACCCTTTGGTTCACAGGCTGGCACTCAATCCAGTGAGCCACACCAGCCAGGGCTCAGTATCGTATTTTGAGTTGACCTTGTGAATAATTAAAAGGTTCATATCTATGTATGACACTGTCAGTTTCTCAGGTTAAGATTCCTAATATAAAGGGGGAAGTTGTAGAAAATTAATCAGTTGCTTCTTGTCTATTTGAGTAAAATTCTCTTAAATTGTAGACATAAATTTATCTGTTTGAATTTTGTAAGTTTGAAACTAGAAATTCACAAAATTTTCACAAAATTCTGGGAAACCAAACTCACTGATCAAGGGAGAAATTTTTCCTTAAATAAGTTAGCAACTCACATCAGAAATAAAGGCACATAATTCATGAATATGTTTGTAATTTTGTCTCTCTATGATTGGTAAATTAGTGTGGCATATTTATCCATGACACATGCCCAAAATCTAGAATCCTATGTTGGGAAAAAATCTCAGAGGGTCCCAGGTGCTTTTTTTTGTCTGCAAATGGTCACACAGTGGCAGGAGAAGCTTCCCAGGCAATATCCCTAAGCCACCAGTTTTGGAAGCCCTTGCTACATACCTGAAAGAAAATCTGTCATAGGAGAGAGACAAGTGTTCTCATTTTCTTTGCTAAAACCTGAACTTTTTCTAGTTTCACGAAAGAAGAAAGAGGAAGGAAGGGGAGGGAAAGGAAAGCGGAAGAAAAGGCTTCCTGCATGGCTTTTCAAGATCAAAGAAGCAAAAATGTTCTTATTAACCTTATGATTCTGTTTCAGTAGTTTTCTAGATCCATTGCCCCATCGAATACGTAATACATACAGATCCACAGTGCATCTCTGCAACTGTAGGGTCCCAGTGTTTTCGAATTCAGAAATCTGTAGGGTTTAGAGAGATAATTCAGTGTATTCCTTAACAGCCGTGGCAGGGGTTGGGCAACAGCCCAGGTGAGCACGCCACGGGGGAGAGGGAACGGTTGCGTATTAACGTGTGGAAAAATGTTAGGTTTGCAAACAGACGGGTTAGAAAGGTTTGCTTCTTTGAGTTGTGTGGATTTTTGAACTGTGGCTAATGAGGACCCATAACACTCTTCTTTATTTGTGAATACTTCTCCCTGGAGAACCTGACCCTCATGGGATGCTCTGAAAATATGGAGGTGTTAGTACAGCACTAGCATACTGAGTTTCTGGGTTTCAGGCTAGTTCTTTATGTTACACTAGGGCGCCTGTCTGGGTTTCATGCCCTGTTGATCGTTTCGGTTCTGGCGCACACACCCAAACCCCCCGTCTCAGGAAGAATCGCCCAACACTGTGCCTGTTCTGTGTGCTCCAGGTTTCTCCTGCCAAGTATGGCACCTCGTTTAATCTGAAGGGAATCTTCTGGAGAAGCATTTCCTTGTCTTTATAGGAAAACAGACGCAGTGTGGATTCTGCAATGCTCCTATCCAATTTAATTTTTTATTTCTTCACTTTATGATATCTTGGTTAAATTTGTTGCTGCTCTTGTGGCAAATTCTTAATTGATGTATCGCTAGAAATCTTAGTTTTTTTCATTCAAACGTCCCATGCTTCATGAGCAGCGTGAGCAGTGGGAGAGGCCATCATCTCAGAACTCCCCTCCGTCAAAGACAAGCACAGCATTGAGAGACCACTTTTTTGCTGGTAACACTAATAATCACCTAGAAGTTTGGAATAAAATCTGGTTAATATTAAAAACAAGAAGACTTCGGTTTTATTCTCAGAGCTTTTTTTTTTTCTTTTCTTCTCTCTCTTTTTTTTTTTTAATTGATTTGAAAGCAAGAGAGAGGAAGGGAGCAAGAGAAGGAAACATCCATTTGCTGTTCCACTTACTTATGGATTCATTGGTTGATTCTCGTATGTGCCCTGATGGGATCAAACCCACAACCTTGGAGAATCAGGACAACACTCCAGCCAACTGAGCTACCAGGCTAGGGCCTCTCTTTTCTTTTTGTTTTTTAAATGCAGCATGACCAGTGTTGGAACCTGAACCATTTCGGGGTGTTTTATAAGTTGGCATTTATCAGGTGCACTGAACTGTGGGGGAGATGGCTGGGTGGAAGACCCTCAGAGAGGAACTTATAACGTATTTGTTAGGTTTTAGCTCCACATGTCTCTGGAGATTGAGTGACTGGTCTTCCACTCGGGCAGCTTTCTGTGTTGCAGCCACAGAGCTTGGCCAGCTCAACGGACAGTGCTGGCCACCTCTGAGTTACTCCAGATGTTTACAGACAGCAGAAAGGCAAATAGAACATTTCTACATCGATGTCCTTGGGGAAGGTTTCAGAGCAATGGATCCCTTCCAGAACGTAATGGATTTGGACAGGCTTCATGCCTTACTGATTTCTTGTTATATTTGTCTGTGTAACCCCGCCCTGGGGTAAAGCTTGAGAACCCACTGCAAGCTCCAGCTAGGAAGTCAAACCTGGGACTGTCATCAGGGAAACTTGTTTGCCAACAAACCAGTATTTGGTGGTAAGACAATCCCTTCATCCTTCAGCTCCTTCCTTCCCCAAATAAACTTTAGATGTGATGAGTGTGAGTGAACCCACGCTCAAACTTCAGCTTCATTGCTTTTCTCACAGTTTCATCCAATAGAGGTTCATCCCAGGGAAGTGCCCTTGACAGACATTTCGGGCGCGACGCAAGGCACAGATGAATCAGTGGCTCCAGTCCCTGTTCTCAGGGGCCTTATTATCGTGAAACAGGGGAGAAAAGATCCAGAAATTCATGCTTGTGAGCTCTCAAGTGTTTGGTGAACTGAATATTTGTTTATGCCTTAACAGCGTGCAAGTAAAGATTCCAAACCCTGCTTGGGAATGGAATTTTTCTGACCGCCCAGAGCTTACCTGTTTGAAAATCTCCCGTGGCTGACCATTGTCTGCTGGATCAATTTGAACTCTATCAGCCTGGTAGTGAAGGTTTTCAAATTTTGTGCCTAATCTGTCTTTTATTTAGCTCCATTACCCCTTGTATACCATCCATTCCAATTGCTCTCTTTGGTTCAAATGACATGACCTCCATGCTGTGCTGTACCCCACTGAGAAGAGCCATGGCGTGCTTCTCCTCTCTCTGTGCAGGCCCTCCCGAAGCCTTCTCTTACACCAGAGCCCGTGGGGGCCCCGTCGTTCCTCTAAACTTCTAAATTTGTTTGAATCAGCATGGTCAAACACTGCTCACGTGGTCAGTTATCTTTTCACTCGTACCTCTCGCATCCCGCACTAAACTGTAAGCACCTGTTGGCTGAGGACTTTGGCTCATTGTTGTTTTTAATTTTTTAATTTTAATTTTTGTATCTCCTAACGTACCATCCACATAGCAGGAGCTTGTTGACTATTAATTGATAAATCCTTGCTTTCCCACTTAAATGATAACAGTTCCAGGACTTGGATTTATTGGTTCAATAACAAGTTGAACATTTCCTTCTGGGTGGTTGTTCAAAGCCAGAGTTTGCGAACACCCACCTCCGTGGTTTCATAGTCCACTTGAAAATGCCCTTTCTGGGAACAGCTATGATACCACCATCTACCGTCATGTATTCCTTTGACACCACACCCATGAACTGAAAGTATTGGAATGGTTTTGCCCAGTGCCAGGTAGCGTCAGAAGGGTAGCTGCTGATTCCATTGCTATGGACAGTGTTTCCAGCTGCGTGGGGACTCATGGGAGAGCACATCCTCCAAGTAGATGTGTGGGTGCTGGGGTGTTTGTTGTCCAAATGCCTCAGGAGGTCCCCGTCTAGCACTATGTGTGCTCTCCTTCCTTCATATTTACTTAGTGAGCTGCTATCTCATCACCTTTCAGATGTTACTGCCCAAGGCCCTAGCAGCCAGCGTTTGCCTCTGTTGGTGTAAGCGGCATGGAATCTGCTAGCTCGGCCCAAGTTAGAACCGTATGAGCCTCTGTGACCCCCGCAGGGCTCCGAGGAGCTTTGGTGGTCCCTTTAAACACCAAAACCACTCCGAAGTGAATGCCACTCATTGCCTCTGGAGGTAAATAGAGAGTGCGCACAAACACCCAGGGGTCTTCTGAGCATCCAGAGGGGAGTCAAGCATTTGAAGAGCACTGGTTAAACCAGGAGAGGTGGAAGTAGCTTCCAAACCTAAGAACTTGTGAGCCTGTGGGAAAAATAATTTCTGGTATCCCAACCCCTCCTTGTACCAGATAGTCCACTTCATACTTTCAGAGTCATTTCCATGCCTTACCAACAGCAACAGTTATTTATTTGTCATCTTCCAGAAAATAGGTTCCAATGTGCGGTCAATCCCAGCAAAGAAAATTGGCATGTGTGTTAGTGAGGAAATAACTCAGGAAAAGGCAGCCTGGGGGCCCATCCTCAGAGCCCCGCGAACCCATGGCAGGGCCCCCAGATGCTCCTCTGTCTGACCCAACACGGACACTGGTGACCCTTCTCCCAGCTTCATGCTGCCCAGGGCCGCATGGTCGGGGCGCTACTCTGTGCAGGGTTTCAGAAGGAACCGCTTCATCTGTGAGCGCTAGCTCTGCACGTGGTGTTTGCTTTGCCCTCTCTGTTAAACAAACAAACAAACGAATGAAAAGCACCCCTTCCTCCCACCACTTTGCATTAACAGGGAACAGATGTGGGGTCCCCTGGACAAGGCATGGTGCAGCGGTTGCCTTGGAGGGTGAGTGACTTTCTTGGCATTCTCTCCGTCTCCCCTGTCTTTCAGCAATGAAGCGGTAAGGAGTGACTTAAAGAAGCTGCCAGCGCTCCCCACCCAAGCCCTGAAGGAGCACCCTTCCCTGGCCTACTGGTAAGCTGCTTCTCCCCAGCGCCCAGGTAGCCTCTTCAGGAGTGAGCACGTCCAAGGGGTGTAGGCGCCGGGTGACTGAGTCCACGCATCCGGCTCCTGCAGGGTCAGCCTGGACTCCAATTGTATGAAGTGGCTTGGGTCGTCACAAAACTATTTTCTGCATTTAAACAATGTGGTATGTGTGACATCTCTCCTTCTTCCATTTTTAAGAAAGAAGGCCTTCTAAAGTTTCACTTTGAAAGCTTTACCTCCCTGGAGATCCTTTCATGTGCTGCTCGAGTTCCCTTGTGGAGTCCTTGCCACTTGATGACAGGCTGGTGGGGGCCAAAGATGGGGGAGAGCTGCATGGTCCTTGTTTTTTGTTTTTTTTTCCTTCTCAGAAGAGAAGTTGATTCTTTCATTTTCCCACAACATTTCCTATATCCTGATTTAGCGGCCATGTAACATTATGCTGTAGTTCATCTGTCGGGCCTGAAGTGACTGATTCTGAATGAATCAGGCATTTGAAAGGTGCCCAGATGGTGGTTTGGGTCACAGCTGAGTGGGGCATGCATTGCTGGGTGGTGCATTGAAATTCTGCGGGGCTCACCAGCCCCGGCCACTGTCCTTAGAAAAGCGCGATGCAGCTTCCTCGTTTTCCTTCTGACTCCCTACCAGAAAGCATTGGGACTGCCTTTAGAAAAAAATAACATAAAATTTAAAAATCACAGAACATTTTGATCCCGATCAACTATAACATGACTCTTATAAGCACACCTATGATGTACTTTATGAATTTACAGATTCCTAATCATTTGTCTTCTCTGGACACTTTTTCAGTCGTTTGTGTGGCTTTAGGAGATTCCTTTAGCTGGGGAGGGCATGTGTTGAGGCAGAGGGCCTTAGCAGGAGCGAACTCCAGTATGGAATCATTTCTCCCCAAGAGGCCAAGGGATGGGGCAGCTGGGCTGGAAATGAGGGCGCTAAGTGGGCTGGCATCCTGGATTTCATCCCTCTGAATGGTTTTGTTGCCATTCTTTTTTCAGTAACATAGATGCCAATATAGTGGCTTTATAGCATTATAATCTGCCCCCAAAGGACAAAATCTATTTAACCTGTGGGGACTTTGCATGTGTTAGCCTCCAGACTTCCAGCGTGGAAGTCTGTATACATGAACCCCCAGGAGAAGCATTCCTGTTGCCTTGTTCATGGAACGCTGTGGCCCTCTCCCCAGTTCCCCATGCCCCCGACCCTTATCTTCTCTCTTCCCCCAGGCTGTTTCTTTTCAGGAAACCACTGGGGAAGGAACTAGAGACACAAGGATATAACTCTAGAGACCAGTAGTTCCTACACAAAGAAGAACTGTTTGCCAGCAGGGCCTGTAATGTTGGTGGGTTGTTTGGGAGTCACAGTTGCTTGTAGACTCATCTGTCCCTCAGTTATCTCCTGATTTATTTGTTTGCAAGCATTGTTTGCATCTTATGCTCATTTCAGGGTTATGAGCTCCTCTCTCCCCCCCAGTACCCCTCTGTCTCTCTGTCTTCCCGTGTGTCTCTCTGTTTGTCTTTATCTCCTCCACAGCCCTATCTCACACGTTAGCATTGATTCAGAAACTCCTTCATGTCCTCTTTTGTCAGCATGGACGTCTTCCTCTCCATCCACATCTGTAGCTGTCTTGCGAGAACATCCCTGCATCTCTGTGATCAGGCCAGCACTTTCCCAGGCCCCATGTGCACCCACTGGCACCCATGCACTGTCTCAGTGCTCGGAGAGGATGGCAGGATAGGGCGAGGTGGTGGGAGGGGCTGCTTTTTGAAGTAGGTGCCCTCAGGCTCCACAGCCCGGTTTCTAAATAAGTAAGCCATTAAGTAGCATGGGCTTAAGTAGCATGGGCCATCCTGATGATGCATTGCTTAACAAAACCAAAGCAAATAGATCTTTTCACCTTATTTCATTATCGTTGGCTGATTGTGGTTGGCTTTAACATTTCCACCTACTTAATTGGATTTTTGAAATGCAGTGATGTCAGGCAAGGGATAAATGCTGTTCATGCTTCTAATAGAGACTGGAGACAGAGCCAGCCTCCCAAGCTTTTTTGAAGTTCTTCCTCCCTGTCTCCGGTCATCCCTCATCTGCAGGATTAACCGTGACCCTTTATTGCTGGAGAGGACCTTCACTCAGTCCTCACATCATGTTCAATGAAGTTGCCCATAGTCTTGAATTGCCTGATCATTCCTGAATGAGGGATGCATAGTTGCCATTCTTCAGGACCCTTCTGCTCTCACTAGCCTCCGTAGATGCGATGGACAGGCCCCGGGGTGCCACATCACACTCATGAGGCGCACACTTGCCGCTTAGTGAGCAGAGCAGCGGGTTATGGAATCTCAGCCAAGTCCCTGAACTGTGAGGTAACAACCATCCAGGAAACCTGAGTTACTTCTCCGCTGCCTCTGTTCCTCACCTGGGAAATGGAACTAACCACACCAACCTTATTCCAACTGTAATTGAGGGAGAAAGTAAAAAGTTACATAATGCAATTAGAAAGTAGAGAAAGATGTATCATGATGCTGAGTAATAGTGCAATAATCCTTTCTGTTAGTTTTCCCCAGGTGTTTACCACGCTTGGGCTTCTCATGTCACATGATTCCCCTGTCAGGAGGCATCTGAGGCAGAAAGTCAAAATTACTGAGGGCCACAGTAACAAGTCAGGATCAGGTCCCTGACCTGGATTCTCTTGGATGCCTCACTTGCAAAAGCTGGACCACCAGCCCCACCTGGACAGGTGTGCAGGGACATCTTCCTTTCCTCCAGAGTCATTGACAACTGCAGGCCAATGGCTCTCCATGGCGGGGAACCATGACTCCATCACCTTGTTTCCCCTCACCTTGCCCCATGCACACCTGGGCCCTTGTCTGCAGAGAGATGATTTACCCTCACGATGTGACCCAGACCATGGCAGGGGGCACGGTCAGCTGCAGTCATCTGTCTTTTTCCTTCATGAAATTCTGTGTCCTCCAAATAGTGTTTTGGGATTCTGTTTACTGTGGCGGAAGGGTTTCTGAATAGTTACTCCATGGAGTCCCTACCCCAGATCCGGGGTGGTTGGAAGCTGTCTGCAGAACTCAGTGTCCTTGCACCATCTGGAACTTGCAGAGGAGGACTGGAGCAGAGCAGGAGGCAGGACGTCTTTGTCATCTGCTTGGCATGTGTTTCAAGTGGGGCTAAGGAGTAGGGACGCTAAGGAAGGAGAAGGTAGACCCTGTGGCCTCACAGATGGCCTCAGACAGCAGGAGACACAGGGTGGGCAAGGTTATGGGTGGCAGCGTCCAGCAGCTGTCAGGGAGGTGGAGGCCCCAGTCAGGCCATTTAGTCAGTGAACAGCAGAACAGCTTCCTGACAGTGTTTGTGACTTTCAGTGGCATTTTTGCTGAGCCTTGCTTGTGTTTGCATCTATAGCACTAGATTGATTTTTGACTCTCCAGCTCAGCCCAGGGATCCTCTCTCCCAGGGCCAACAAGGTAATGGGCTCATACTACACTGACTTGCTTGACCCTGGACCTAGGAGTTGACCTCACAAATGCTAAATCACGTGGTAGGAAACATGTCCCTGCTGCCATTGATTCAGTTGGTGAGTGGGGGGGAGGAAGCTAGAAGAGCAATCCTGGGGTGTCCTGATGCAGCTCTGCATGTCTTTTGAGGCTGGTGTCTACCCCCAAGAGGATGCTGCTGGAGAATTCTGTCAGCAGAGGGCTTTGTCACACTCAGTGTAGAACTTCATGGAGTGTGGGAGCCAAGGGGAAATATGGCTGCTTCTGCAGCTTTGTGACCAGAAGGTGCCCAGACTCCACAGAAATGACTGTCCATCTGGAACAAGGCCCCTTGTAGCTGGTTGGTTCCAGTTCCAGGTATTTATGAAGACACATTCATGTGGAGAGTCAGACAATCTTACATGCACTAAAGTTGAGAACACTAACATTAAGAGATATTCATAAAGGCTCAGATAGTAATTGGAAGATAAATAAATTTCCCCCAAGTAGCAGATAACGAACATATAGAACATGTCACCCTGAGAAATGGTCTAGCTGGAAAAGAAAAAGGTAGGTGAAAGAAGGCTTTAAATCAATTCTGGGGTAATAAGTTGACAACAGATAACAAAGATCCACCACTGAGGTCCTGAGGCTCCATCCGTAGGATCCCGTCCTGTGGGAGGAAGAGGGAGGCGGCAGAGTGAGAAATAAGGTGCTATGGTAGTTGTGGCCTCATCACAAGGCCAAGGCTTTTGGACGTGACTCTTCAGCAGGCGGGAGTGCTTCCCCTGTGCCTCCCGAGGCTGGCTTTGTGCTCTCTGGAGGCAGCAGTGGGGGCAGCCACAGCTCCTATCTCCCTGGGCCCAGCAACACTTATCACGTCAGAAAAGAGTTTAGCTGACCATTATCTCCCAAGGCAGGAGCTAATCTCTTATTGTTTTAGAACTAAGAATTCAGAAGATAAAAAGGAGTTCCCTCTGGGCCTTTTATCATGGCTTGTGTTTACCAGGCCCAAATTCCAGAACTTTCCCATCTTCCCCAAAGCCCCCAATCCTGACAAATTTAGTGCAGGTAGCCGTGGATGTTCTGTTGAGATCAACACCTGGCCTCCCTCCACAAGGTCTTGTATGGACAGGATTCAGAAAATGAGGAGGGGAGAAGGAGGGCCTGAGGGAGTTAGGCCAGAACACCCACTGTGATGTCTAGCCAGTTGGTCCTCTTCCTGTCCTGACCTGTGTCCCTCCCCACTGCATGCCTGCTCACCGCTTTTTCCTCTTCTCACGTGAAATCATTTCTTGCAAGGAGCTGACCCCAAACCTGAGCTCTAATCTTAATTCAATGATTACAAGTCCAAGATAAAGACAGAGTCCTCTGAGGGGAAAACAGACTTTTCAAATCAGTTCAGAAATGCCACTTCCGGACAAATCCTTTTTCTAGGAGCTGTTGGCTCCTTGTAGGCTCTCATGAGGTTGCTCGGGCTCAGCAGAAGTATCTTCATTGGCAAGGTGCTCAGCTGTGGACCCAGGGAATGTAATAACAGAATCCTCTTCTTCTGCTTTTAGTGAGGACCGAGTGATTGAGCACTACAAGAAACTGAATGGCCAGACCAGAGGTCAAGCAATCGTGAAGTAAGTAGCCCTCCCAGCACTCCTGAGAGCGTGTTCTGTCAGGGTTGTACAGGTCTTCTCAGAAAGCCGTATCCCCGGGGGGTCAGTGAGTCAGTCTAATTTCCAAGTAAATAATCATTCCGAGAACTTTATCATGCACAAACATGCAAATATGTATATGGAAGTAGTTCTGCCAGACAACCACCCTTATGTGCTCATCTGTTGCTTTTCTAGCTACATGAGCATCGTGGAGTCTCTCCCAACCTACGGAGTTCACTATTATGCAGTGAAGGTAAGTGAACTCATTGGGTGAAAGTTGCCAAGCCTGCCTTAACATTTTTTTAAAATTCTCACTTCTTTTTTCTTTCTAATTTCCTTGAAGATTTTTTGGGGAGTGGGGTTTGGGGTGTGCCTGGGCAGGAAGTTTACATACTCAGGGGGAGTAGAGCAATGGATCTTTACCCCTAGGGTACTTAGACTCACTTCAGTTACTCTCCAAAACTCAGGTTCCCCTGTATGAAGAGGGTGAAACAGAGTCCTACTCCTGTCATCCTCAGGAGGCCCCTGGAAGACCAGGCCCTCAGAGCCCCTCAGTAGGAAGATGCCATCTAAAGACATGGAACTGTAGAGAACAAAGACTAAGTAGAATTTTTTTTAAAGATTGTGACGTCAAGTCCAATGTGACATGGACCCCTTTCTAAATTATCTTTAATTTTATCCAGTTTGGGATATTATGAATCTAATAGATGTTAGATAATGATGTACCCATGCCTCCTTTTCTATTATGAAAACTTTAACTAAGCCATTGCTTTGAGGCCAATAAAGAACAGAAAACATTTCTGAGTTCTAGATAACTTTCACCAACAAACCTGAGATCCTCTTGCTCCTCTACCAATTTGTTTTCTCCTGTTTCTGCCCAACTGTATTTTTAATTCCTTTCAATGAGAATGTGTGTCATGTTGCATTCATCTTTGTGTCACCCGTGACAGCTCACACACTTTGCCTGTCCTTGTGTAACAGAACCCACGGGCTGCTCCGATTGAAAGAGAACCCACGGCTGTTCAGTTATTAGGGGCCCGATTGCCCACGGCCAGAAGCATAACTCTCAATACCAGAGATTAGTGAAAAGAAAAAGAATTGTTTATTTAATAGTTATATAGATTTAGATTATTTGCGGATTTCTGCCGTTAAGTCTTATTTTCTTTACAACACCCACAAACGCATAGTTCTGCCTCCCCCTACCAAACCAGGCTTCTTTTAGAAAAGTTAGAAATACCGTTTCCCTGCTTCCTAGACACAGTTCAGCTTTACCGGTAGCTGCCGATCATTCGATCCTGATTGGGGAGGTTTTGCCTGTGTTGTGGTGCCTGCCAGCTTTTAATGCAGAACCGCGTGGAGTTCCCAGCCTCCTTGTAAACTACATGGACTTTTCCCTTTCCTTTCCAAAACCGCATAGGTGTTCCCCATTCTCAGAGCCACATGGTGTTCCTTAAAAAAATGTCTGCCGCCTATTTTTAAACCCCTGACTGCGTCCTCTGATCCTCTGACACAGTCGGTGCGGTAACCAGTTCTGACCATTCACAGAACCTTACACACAGGCTCTGTGTGCTCTCTGTACCATTCTATGGTCCAAAACCCCTCCCATCTTCCTGGGGCCTTGGAAGTATCAAAGCCATTATGTAACAAAGACACTAGCCACTAGCCACAGGCATGTGAAGGCATCTTAAAAGCTGTTTCCTTTTCCCCATCCCCCAACCCGCAGGATCTGAGGAGTTTTGGAGACCCCCCTTATGTAACACTTGGTGTGCATTTAACTGCCTGTATCTTCTACTAAACTGTAGCCCTTTGATGGCAAAGACCGTGTTGTATATAGTTATGTGTTTCTGGAACCCAGTGTTATAGTACCTGGTACCTAATAGGTGCTCAGTAAACATTTACCAAGTGTTTATTGAGAATTGGATTGAGTAGACAGAAGTACTCATTTCCATCATGGGGATAAGTGTTGGAACACTATTTGTCGAACCCAGTTCTGAGGCATATGCAGGGACTCCCAGCAGCTCAGCTCAGGATCTTTTAAAGCCTGCAGTGGTTAAATTCTTCCTAATGTCCTACCAAAGCTCTTCCCACCAATGAGAGCTCTTAATTTCTCCTCCTCATAGAACTCATAGAACCATCACAACCATCCCTGCCCTTCTCAAGTTTCAAATGTAGTCATGAGGAGTGTGACCTAACCTCCTGAGCTGTCTCCAATCCCATGTGAGAAAGATGACTTTTCTAAGATTATCCCACCTAAGGCTATGCCCTGAAGCATGGCTGTTGAAATCAGTAGGTAGTCAGTCGGGTTTTTCATGAAAACAGGCTCATAATTCACTGCTGGCTGCGAGTGTTGGACTCACTGCTGATGAGGGTTGTGGAGCCCATTTCCACTTTGCCATGTTGTTACCGTAAAGGAAACATAAGAATCCAACAATAGTTCCTGCCGTTATTATAAGAGGCATTTCATAGAAGTCGCACTGTGAGCCTTTATCTGTTGTGGAAATACTCTTTGGTGATGGGCAACAAGGGGGTCTGCTTTCAAGAACGGGAACCAGGAACTCAAGAATTCCTGGATCACATTCTCTGTTCTTAGTTTGATCTCATTTCTGTCACTTATAATTAAAATAGAGATTAAGAAACTTGTTTCTCTAACTACCCCACAAAAGTCTTCTAGATGTTGAAAGACTGTAGAGATGCATCGATGGACAATTAAGATGCATCGATAGAGATGCATTGATAAGTAAGATCAAGATGGATAGGTTGGAAGTCCTTGACATAAGGCTACATTTAGCCTTTTACTTGCTTTCACCCGTGTTCCATTTCTTTATCAGCCTAGAGCTTGACAAAAAGGTGCCCTCTGATATATATATATACCTTCTGCCTTCCAATGAAACTTGAGAAATATGCTTAGTCCCTTGCACTGTGTTAGAAAATCAGAAGCAGACCATGTGACTGTCTGAGTGCCAAATGCGTGTATGGGTTTGGCTTTTGGAATCTCCAAGCATAAGCAAGTGCTGTCCTGCTTGCTTGGAGAAAACACAGGAATCCAATAAGCCTAAACCAACTGTAGGAAGCCCCCCTGTTTGGTGGCCTCGTGATTTCACAGATGTGATATGGTGTGATGACAACCCTTACCTGGCCAATCTACAGTTGCAGCAGCGTTGAGTCTCCTCTTGCTCTATTCTCTGAAGCCACGGCAGTGCACAGAGGCACTATTTTAAACTTTTTAAAAAGAAATCATCTACCTTGAAACTTTTCTAAAAATTCAAAATGTATTTCTTTTTCCCTTTATCTTTGTGGTTACCTTGAAGTAACTCATGCCTCACAAGTATTCGAAAACCATAAGCCAGTTTTGAGTTTTGAAGATATTTGCAATGGGGTGTAGTAGGTGATTCATAGACGTGGCAGTTGGGAAAAATCTAAGTAAGGCAAGGCTGCTTGCCATGCCCACTATCAGCTCCTAGCATTTGGGAGCTTTAACTAACAGCTCAGTCATCCTGCTTGAATGTGGAATTACAGTTTACAATCTGGTGCCAAGAGGTCTCTGTTAAAGGAATAAGTGGAGGGAACTGGTGTTTCTAATTCAGTCCCCAGAATGTCTAGGCTCCCACTTTGCTATTGGACCAACAGCATGAGTCACACAATGCTACCTGGCACCCTACTGTCCTCAAATGGTGAGCAGGGTTGCGTGGGGAGCATGGGCCACCCTTGCCCTTACTGTGCTGGGGGAGGGAGGGATCCTTCGCAGAGCAGGGCCGACCATTTGCTTTGACTTAATCGTCTGTAAAATTAGAGGAGTCTTAAGTACAAGCTACTACGTGAAAGAAGCTAATCTAAAAAGCTACTGTATGGTCCCAACAGCATGACATTCTGGAAAAGGCGAACCTGGTTGTCAGGAGCGAGCAGGGTCGGGGATTGATGACTAGCAGGGCACAGAGGCTTTCAGGGCAGTAACTACTCTGCGTGATGCCATAGTGATGCATACGTGTCAGCATACGTTTGTCCAAGCCCATGGAATGTACAGCACCGAGGGTGACCCTAATGTAAACCGTGGACTTTGGGTGACATGGATGTGTCAGTGTCGTAAACGTGCTGCTCCGGTGAGGGATGTTGATAACGAGGAGGCTGTGCATGTGTGGGGGAGGGGGAGGTGGTACATTGCAATCTCTGTCCTATCTTTTCAATTTCACTGTGAACCTAAAACTGCTCTAAAAAAATTAAAATCTTTTTAAAAAATTATTTTTTCGAGGAGTGGCCTCCCATAATCACCATGGTCCTTTCTAGCGCTGAGTTATTGATAGTTTCTCTGCTCCGAAGGTCGTTTTATGAGAATGTTTAACATCACTCAGCTTTTCCCTTGAGGTTAGTGAGGGGACCAGCACAGAACACCTAGCATCTTAGAAGGAGAGGAGAGAACAGGCATCTGCTACTTACTCATAAGGGGCAAAGGACCACGCTGCACTGCTGGTGAGGCCCAGAGCTGGGTCCCCCACCCAGGGCACTTTGCCAGGTCACCTATTCCTATAACTGAGCATCATTTGATGACCAGGCACATCTGTTAAGGTAAAAAGTGGAGAGAGATGGGATCCGTTCACTTCAAGGAATTTGCATGTTCCCTTGTCTGGAGATGAAGCAGATCTTGATTAGTGTTTATCTCCTCGGGCCCCATGTTGACCCATCCTCCTTTTCATGTCCTAGGACAAGCAGGGGATCCCATGGTGGCTGGGTCTGAGCTACAAAGGAATCTTCCAATATGACTACCACGATAAGGTGAAGCCAAGGAAGGTAAGTGTGCTCTCCTTTGTGAGGCTGAGAGAGGAGCAGGCAGAGCAGTGAAATGTTCTGCTGTGCAGCCTCCTGGGCTCTGGGCTCACCAAGCCCTTGCTGCCTTCAGTGGATACAAATTACCCTGCAGAAATCCTGTCTGAGCTCTCTGGGTAAATGGCTTTTTTTCCCCCTATCGCTAAGGAAACCTAAGCAGTCGTAATTATTTAAGGTAAGGAGACTGGCTTAGCTTTCCCAAAGGAAGTGGGCAAAAGGACTTTGAGGGATTGTCCTGTTCCTTAATTTCCTGGGGAGCTGTGCCTTTGGGAAAGGAGGGGAACATCGCTCTTGAAGCCAGAGGCTAATCTGAGCTTTCCCAGGATTTGTGTGTATGTTGTATGTGTGTGTGAGAGAGAGAGTGTGTGTAGGAGAGCTAAAAGACGAGATTGTAGATCAAAAAGAGGTGAAAAATAAGAGATGAGAAAGGTATTCCTGCAAATCCAGTAAATATTTTATAGCGTATTAGAAGTGACCAGAAATCTGGGAAAAATAAGGCCATTTGCCAAAAAGAAAGGAAAGCAGAGAGGGATCTGCAAAAGCATTGTAAACACCGAACAGAATGTCTGACGGGGATGCAAGCCTTGAGCTTTCTGTTTTCGTTGACACACATTTTTCAGACCAGAACAAATTGAAAAATTATAATGGAAAAATACCTCTGAGGCAAGAGCTGTCATTCAGATTCTCTGGCAGAAGATCACGCAGAGAAGACGGTATGCAGTTTAAATCTTGAAATGCAGAATAAAAGTCTATCAAAACCACACTTGCTTTGAGAGAGAGAAAGCAGTATCGATCCATCACGTCATCCAGATTGCTCTCCAAGCTTCTTTACCCATGAACCGGACTAAAATCTGTACTGCAGAGCTGAGCTTATCATTGTCTATCTGGTTAACATCCACCCTCAGCCAGCTTTTCATTAAATCGATAGGGGGGAAATGGTCCAGTGTTGAGGAGGATTTTTCACTCAATTCGTCAGTAAGTCAGTTAAATTCTAAGAAAAGATCTTGAGCAAATAATGTGAAGCAATTCTTCCACGGGAACAAGCCAGTAGGAACCTGTCTTTTCAGAACGTATTATTTTGTGGCTCTCTCCAAAAACTCTCTGGTTTTCTTTTATACCCTGTAAGACAGGAATTGGACCCTGCATTCTTATTTCTCCCTGTTTTCTTTGGTCACACTGTCTCTTTCCTCCTGTTCCCTTCTGCCTCTTTCTTACATGGCTTTTTTAAGTACCTGCGCTTTTTCTTCCCATGCTTTCTCATCACTCCTGCCTCCTCTTTGTATCCACCGTCCTCTCTTTTCAACCTGCCTGAAAGTTTTTTCTGCTTGCTAGAGCCAAGAATAAATACTCCCAGATCCTTCAACAGAATCCTGGTAACACTATATCCAGCTCTTCATCACCCACATTGGTGGAAGGCCAAGGCCAATGAGGACACTTGAGATCCACAGCCTAGTTCATTAACATCCAGCGATTGACTTCTCTGCTCTCTCAGAGCGTTTTAAAAGACATGCTAACAAGTACTCATATGTGTTCACTTTAATTCATTAATTAATATGCTTACATTTGCTTTGTTTCTCTAGTTGAGGTACTAATGAAGATTGAAGAGGTAACAAGATAACACCCGATATATGTAAAAAGCAGGGCGTGGTACATTCCAAGGGCTTCATAAATTGTAAATACACATAAATTGTAACTCCATAAATTTAGTTTCTTAAGACTCTAAAACAGATTTCAAGATAAGAAGTAGAAAGTAGGAAAAGTGTGAATAATCAGCCATTGAATAAGAGAGTTTACAGACATGGGTGGCACTTTCCAGGTCATTTAACACTTAAAGTATTAAAAGGTGAATATATTTGTTTAGGTTATTGGCTCTACTCAAACTGAGTTATTACTTAAAATAACTTATGCTTCTGTGCCCTCTGAGGAAGTAGTTGTGCCAGTGAGAAACAACCAAGCCATCAAAGTCAGTGTTGATTGATTGATTGATTGACTCATTCATTCATTCATTCAAAAAACCTTTATTGTATGCCTGTTCTGTGCCAACCAGACTGTAGGGTGCTGAGCTAAGTAAGAAACACATCACATCCTCAGGCTTGCCCAGGCTGTCCAGGAGAGAGGCAGGTGTGGTAATTGCATCAGTGGTCCTCAGTGCCAACCCCAGAGGTCTGTGTGAGGGCCGGTGGTGAATTAAAGGTCAGAGTCATCGACTAAACTTAAGGAGAATAGATGAGTCTTCACAGGCAGCAAAGTGGGGCTGGTCCTAAAGGGTGGACAGAAGTTTTGCAGATGGCGGATGAGGTAGAGAGATGTGCAGATTGAGATCCTTGTGCTTGTGAAAGCACGTGAAAGAGAGCCACAAGGCCTGATGGGGAAGCATGTGGCACCACTGGGGCTGGAACTTGGGGCAAGAGGAGGCTGAGGAGGCCATAGTGGCCAGCTCCCAGAGCCCTGAAGACTTGGCCAAGACGATTTCATCTTTGAGGCAGTGGGAGCCCTGGAGCATTTGAAGCAGGAGAGTGGACATACCAGATTTCCATTGTCACAGAAGCAGCTGTGGGGAGGTGGGTCTAAGGAATGCAGGATAAGACTTGCAAACCGGGACCTCATGTTAGTGGTATAGGTGGGGAATTGGGGTTGGCTGTCAGTAATAGGGATAGACGAGGGGAAACGGAAGCGAGATGTTTAGGAAGTAAATATGATTGACCAGTTGTATGGTGGGAGAAGGGGGCAGTCAGAGCAGAAGGGCAATCTAGAAGGGTGCTAGGCTTCTTGATCAAGGCGTGGGATAGAAGAGAAGGAGCAGTAAGTACGGTTTGCACATACAGCGTTTGAGGCTTACGGGATATCTGGGCAGCTGTGACAGGCACCTGGGACAAGTAGTCAGTTGGGTATTCAGTTGGAACTCAAAAGTATCAAGAATGTCCATTGCATAACTGAACCAGAGACTGAGCAGACAGAAGAAAGGGAGAGGCACTCAGCACACCAGAAAGCTTACCAGTAGCTGTGAGTAGATTTCAGGTCCCTACTATGACGTTGCTGTGAGACAGAGGCAGGTCCAGGTTGAACGGACCCTTAACCTATTGTAATTTGGGGAGTCATGCTTAAGAAATGAATGTCCAATCTGAGTATGAAGTTAAGTACAGGCCTTTGAAAGGCCTACCGGGGAAGAGAATCCTACGTTTCATTAGCCCGAGGGGTAGCTGCCTCTGCTAAGGCCTGGGATGAGATTTCAAGGCAAAACCAGAGCTATACTTAAGAAGTCACAGCTGCAGGAAGAGCTAGGCAGGGTGCTTGTTCCTTCTCACACCCAGCATCAGCACCATCGTGAAAAGGCCATCTTTGTTACATGTAAGGCACCTGTGAGTCCTGAAATGTAAAGAGTGTGCTCCCTGCCTGGACCCACACACATGGTAACCACTAGCAATGCAGATTTACATGTAAAATACCCAAAGTCTGCCTGCAGTGCTCTAGGCCAGTGATGCTTAACCTTAACTGAAAATGAGAAATTACATGAAACCATTTGAACATATCCATGCCACAGTCTCATTTGCCCCATCTTTGACCCAGCCGCTGAATATTTAGAAAGCCTCCCAATTGATTCTGACATGTAGCTGAAGTTGAAGACCAACACCCATCCACCTGTGCTTCCTTTCCAAACTCAGACTCAGGGATGGTCAGCCCAGCTCCACATATGTCTGGTAGTGCCTCTGTACATGAGCAGCTGAGCTGGGGTGTTCCGAGGCACAGGGCTCAAGACTGGGCCAGCCCCTTTGTGGAATGGCTCTCCATGTGGTGCCACTCCCTCCTACTGAAGCCACACAGAGCTCCTTGTCTGAGCCCCCAGCAATGCTCAAGAACCTGGGACTTGAGCCCAGTTCTGTGCACCTTCTGCAGCAACAGCTGGACCTGCAGCCAAGCCAGAGGTCCTTCCTCACACTTGGACCCAGTTACTGTGGTTATGTCATGTGGCACTACCAGCCAGCATTCGGGTAGAGGCAGTGGCAGGGTGGGCCTGCCTCCTTTCCCCCGGAGGGCCTTGGGGCACTTCTGGTACCCCTGGTATGCACAGCTCTAATAGCATCAGCAAACCGTGAGCACTCCAGGTAGCTCAGCAGTTTCCTGTGAAAATGCACTCAAGTGTTTCCATATGGCCCACCAAAAACAAAAAGTGGATGGCTGATTGCTCTTCATAAATGGGCAGGACAGTAGCTTGTTCTAGGTTCTCTGATTGGGGTACAGTTTGCCATTCTGGTCGTATAGTCTACCTAAGTTGTTTAATTCTCGTTTTGAAGCTGTAGTGGGAGACATGGAGTCAAGCCCGGGTTGCCTACCAGTGTGGAGACAGTGTTTTGGTCTTTGATCACATACCTCTGTCTATTACCTGGGCCTTCTAAACAAATGGGCACTCAGCCTTGCAAAAGTACAGCTCAGCATGCAAGCTGCTGTTGTTTGTCGGAATAAATTCAGCCTCTCTGCCCTTGGGGCACCTGTCGGGAATAGCCAGACACGCAGAGCACCCGAAGATGGTGTTTGGGCTTTTGTGTACATTTGGACACTCAAAATCAACTTCAGAAGAATAACCCCACAAAAGCTGTAAAAAAGGTCAGTAAATAGGACTTTAAAAAAGCCTAAAATATATTTACATGCTTCAGAATACTGGCCCTTTCTTGCATGTATGAGTTATTTTTTAAAGATCAGGCAGAACTCCAGATAGTCACTGAGGACAGGTTATAGAATTTTTTATAAGCTTTTAAATATTGCGCCATCAACACTCATTAATTCCCTCTATGTCTCTTTGTCACCCAACCATATTTTCTCTTTCACTCCGCCTGCCTCCCCACTTCTGTGCTCTTACGCTTACTAAAATGCTCTGTGACACTTTGGAACATCCATTTGCTTATCTCAGCTCGCCTCTCTTCTTTCACACAGTTATGGTTTGGTGGTTTTAATGTGCAGTTGTGTGGTATCAAAGTACAGGAATGGCAGTATCTGCATGCCTAATTGTCTTGGTTTAGCACTGGTGAGAGAGGTGGAAGGAGGGTCACAGGTAATTTTACCCTATTTTCTCCCAGCTGCCAAACTCCATTTTAGCCTGTGTATGCATGTAGAATTGTAGTGCTGTGTAAGAAAGATGTCCTTTATTTCAAAGTGACAGTCCTGTTGGCTTCAGGGAATAAT
Organism: Furipterus horrens; assembly: GCF_987537825.1. NCBI lineage: Eukaryota > Metazoa > Chordata > Mammalia > Chiroptera > Furipteridae > Furipterus > Furipterus horrens. Next base: position 140,486,418 of record NW_028327172.1, on the reverse strand, counting down.
GAAACACTGTCAGACTGGCATTTGGGCACTTGAAGTAAATCTTGAGCTTCATCTTAGTTTGCATTTACAGCCAAACAAAGAGACTTAAGCCATAGGAAGGAAGGGAGGGAGGGAGGCAGGCAGGCAGGTGTGAGTCACAGACTTAACAGTCAAGATGGCAGCACAGGTAAACATTGCTCACCTCCTCACACAACCACATCAAAATTACAACTAAATTATAGAACAGCTATCACTCAGAACAATCAGAAATCAAGTTGAATGGAAGTCTGACAACTATGAAATTAAACCACATCCATCTAGAGTATTAGGGGGGGCAGAGATGCAGAACGGGCTGGTCCCACATTCATATGTGGTGGGTAAAAATTCTGGAAGGATAACTCAGTAGCAAGGAGTTCCAGCCCCACACCAGGCCCGCCAGCCCAGGGTTCCAGTGTCAGGAAGATAAGTCCCCACAGTCCTGGCTGCAAAAACCAGTGGGGATTGAGTTGATGGAAGAAACTTCTGGAATCCCAAACAATTCCTCTGCTTGTGGCACTTACTCAGACCCACTCCCTTTTAGCTTCAGCACCAGTGGCATACAGGGAGGAACTGAAGTGTCTGGCATCAAGGTAAGAGCCAGAGGACTGCTTTCTCCCAGACAGAAAAGAAAGGTGGGCAGAGGCCATTGTCCCTTTTCTGAACCCTTCCTCCACAGAGCCACAGGGTCTGCAGGCTGGTGCCATATCTGAGACTCCATCAATCTGGCTAACACTGTTTGCCCCACTCTGGAGATCCCCTAAGGGTCCTCCCACAAACTTTATAGCTGTTAACATTGGCTTTTCCATATGAAGGGCTTGTCTTGGCTCATGCTTCACAACTTTCTAAATCCTTTCCAAACAGCAACAACCAGCCCCAGTGAGCCCCCAGCCCCCATACCTCTTGCTAAGTGGTCCCAGACACAGCAATAGCAGCAACTGGCCTAGATTCACAGTTTGGCTTTGCCTGGGAATATCAAAGTCCAGCACAAGTAGCAATCATCTCAGATTGCTTCATAGCTCAGGTAGGCTGTCCTGAGTAAAACACAGCGGGGGGCTGACCTTGACCTGTACCACCTGGGAAATGCCAGGGCCAGTGCCCCCAGTGGACATCTACAGACCACATCAAAGCACCACCACCCTGCCCCTGCATAGCTGATTCTCCAAGAAGGGTGGTGGTTGGTGGTCAGTGGTCACAGCTAGTCCTTGCAGCTGACAGCTCGGGGTAAATCCCTCCCATTGACCTGCCAACAGCAACCAAGGCTCAACTAAACAAAATGGGGATAAGCAATCTATCAGAAGCAGAGTTCAAAACACTGGCTATAATGATGCTCAAGGAACTTAGTGAGGACCTCAACCACATAAAAAAGATCTAGTCAGAAACAAAGAATAAGCCCTGGCTGCTGTGGCTCAGTGGATTGAGCATTGGCCTTCGAGCCCAGTGTCGCTGGTTCGATTCCCAGTCAGGGCACATGACTAGGTTGCACGTCAGGTCCCCAGTTGAGGGCGTGAGTGAGAGGCAACCAGACAGTGATATTTCTCTCCCTCTCTTTCTCCTTTCCCCTCTCTCTAAAAATAAATAAATAAAACAAAACAAACAAATAATTTTTTAAAAAAAGAAACAAAGGATACACTAATTGAGATGAAGAACAATTTACAGGGAAACAACAGTAGTATGAATAAAGCTGATAATCGAATGATTTGGAACATAAGGAAGCAAAAAACAAGCAGTCAGAACAAGAAGAAGAAAATAGAATCCCCCCTCCCCCACAAAAAAACAAAACAGAAACGAAGATAGTGTAAGCAGCCTCTGGGACAACTTCAAGTGTTCCAACATTTATATCATAGGGGTGCCAGAAAGAGAAGAGAAAGAACAAGAAATTGGAAATCTGTTTGAAAAAATCATGAAAGAAAACTTCCCTAATAATTTGGTGAAGAAAATACACATGCAAGTCCAGGAAGCACAGAGAGTCCCAAACAAGATGGATACAAAGATGCCCACTGCAAGACACATCATAATTAAAATGCCAAAGGTTAAAGTTAAAGAGAGAATCTTAAAAGCATCAAGAGAAAAAGAAGTTAGTTAGCCTCTCCCACACTTAAGACTCGTCTCCCCCACTAGTTCCAAAGTGAGCTGCCTTCTGTCGTATCCTTGTAGCTGGCAGTCTTGAAACAGACCAGCTATCTAATCATCAGAAGCTGTTATAAGTTACTATGAAATGCTTTTTGAATGGGGTGCCAAGAGAGTTAAAATAAAGGCCACTCCTGCAGGTTGTGTCTGAGGCTATGAGCATTAAAGAACACATAGTGTGAAACATGTGGCTCCAAAAACCCTCCCTAGGAGGAATATTCAATATCTGCAAATCATCATTTATGGCGGCAGCCTGCTCACCAGCCCATATTTATTGAGCTCCCTCCACTGAGGAATAATGGCAATGCTGGTCCTTGTTACATGTTCAGCAGACAGCATTTACTTATTTATTTGATGTGCAATTAGGGGCGCTTTTGCGTACATTTAGATGCACAATTAGGAGCACTGTGGAGTCCCCTCTGAGACATTAGGAGAAAGGACGAGACTAAATGGTCTGCCCCCGTCCCCAAGCAGCCAGTGTGGCTTCCTCTGGTTCCTAAGAGTATTTAGGAAGCAGGGATATGAGCTCAGGGAATTGATGCATTACTGTCACCCCCTAGATTAGTAAAGATTTTTGAAATGTCTGAGATGATGAGACAGGAAGAGAAAATAATATTTACAGGAAATATTCCATTAACTGTGAACTGACTCCCAGTGGAGTTTGCCTGCTAAATTATTCAGCATGCTAAGCACTCCATTAAGTGCACTGCTGACTTAGTTTTCAGCTTCTGTTTGGATGCACTTGGCTTTTTGGGGGGTTGCTGAGTCCTCTACCTTGGCTGGCCCTGGGTATGGAGGCCTTCCTTATTCCATTATCTGTATCCCCCTTGGAAAGGACACCCCAAAGAGGATAAACTGCACTAAGTACTTTTAGCATTTTTAGCATTTTGCAGCCTTTGCTCTTTCACAGGGTTGGATAAAAAGGGCCTCCTCTGGTTGCCCCTATCAGTCCTTCAGATCTCATTCTGCTGAGAGACCTGGGAAGGTTCAATGCCTGTGGGTGACAGGCTCTGGCCATGGGCCACCAAGGAGGGCCTGCCTCTCAGCTAAGAGCAGGCCTGCCAGAAGAATAATGGGTTGGTGGTAGAGGGACAGAGAGAGTCTGCCATCTAAAATAACAATCTAAGAAAGAAAGGAAAAGCAATTGTATTCTAAGAAAATTGGCAAGCCCTTCCCAAAGCATCAATACTAGACATGCTCTTCTCAAAGCATCAAAATGAGGCGCAGCTGGATTCTCTCCCTCTGCACTAGGAATGCCAGTCTATTCTCCCACGCAAGAACTGCAGTCACCTGAAAGCACTGAGCTGGAGCTTTAGAACTTCCACAGAGTGTTGAATATGAAATCCTCTCCAATAAAATGGTCCCCATAGGAGAATTACCAGGTGCCTATTGCAGGCCAGGTCATGCTCTAGGCCCTGCAGATGTGACAGTAAACGAGAAACAGATCCCTGCCCTGCCAGAGCTTACAGTCTGGTGGGGAAGGTGGTTAAATGATAACATTAAGAAAATCTGTATAGTATTAGAGTGCTGAATTCTACAAAGAGAAATCAGAGTAAGAAAGAATGGGAGGGATCATGGATGGTCAGAAGTCTCAACAAGGGATTCTCAGAAGTTCTGAGAGTTGCACCCTGGGCTCCCTGGCAGGCGGAATCTGAGATGGATTCACAGGCAGGGTGTGTGTTGGGAAGTGCTCTGGAATTAAGCCAGTGAGGAAAGGAAAGATCCAGGACCAGGCAGAGTGAGAAGCTGAGCTATAATGAAATCTTGGATGAAGCTATGAATTTGGATCGACTCTCAGAGCCATTGTCATGAGGCTGGGGAACAAGCCTTAGCCTTAGCATCAAGCAGTCATTATATACAGGTGACCCTAAGGGAAAAGGTGGTGACCTTGGGCAAGGTGGCGAATCCTGGAGAGAGAATAAACCCTCAGTGCAGGTCAGTGCAGCAATTTTTACAGCCGTGGTTCTCAAAGAGCGGCCCTTGCACCAGCAGCATCTGCCTCACCTGGCAACATGTTAGAATTAAAAACTCTTGAGTCCCCACTGAAGACTCATGGACTCAGAAACTCGGAGGATGCATGGGATTCGGCAGTCGGTGTTTTCACGGGCCCTGAAGGTGATTTGGACACAGCTGTGAAGTGTGAGGGCCACTGCTCCACAGACAGGTGACAGGGAACCTTCTGTGGGATTTTACTCTGTAGATGTATTCGTCGTCGGCAGCCATCCGTCTCGAGAGACGATGGTGTAGCTTCTTAAGAGTCTATCTGCACCGCCGAGAATGGCTGTGCAGTCCGACTCGGGAGCGACACGGTATCTGTCTCCTCCCGTGTTGAATCGACATCTTGCGATGACGCTGGAGTGTCCTCTCCATATCACCCTGCCCAGGCTCTGTAGCTTCAGCTTCTGTAGATGTATTACTGGGAGATATTTTAGTCTGTGCTAAAATCAAATCCTTTTCCTAGAGAGGTTATACCTTCAAAAACAAAAGATCTTTTGTAAGCCATCATCCTCCCTATCCACTCACAGGCTCAAAGTAAATGTCAGAGTCTCAATCAAAGAGTTTTGATGCTATTAACTCATTTCCAGTGCATTCAAAAAAGTTTTGATAAACAACGTATTTAACCTCTTGTTCCTGTCTTTTATGTCTGAAATGGCGACTAAGACAGGAGAAATTGTCTAATTTTCATCTTCAGTATGTTTACATCTCAAAGAGTTTCCTGTTCCCCAAGATTAAAGTGCTGTTGTCCTTGACATTGCTAATATCATTACAGTCTCTTTTATACTGAACGTGAGAGGTGGGTTCACCACAAAGAGCAAACAATGTCTCTTTGTTAAAAGGATTAATTTTTTTCTTGGCCATGGAATCTGGGAACCAAGGGTCCCTCCGTTCTCACAGGTTCCGGTGGAGGCCGTTCAGAGCCTGGTGCTGAGTAAGCCAAACTTCCAAGGACAGCAGCTTGCATTCCTGTATTCTTGTTGAAGTTGTCCCCACAGTACCAGTGCTGGGGTCAGACTGTCACTCTGAAGAAGGTGGTGCTGTGAGCAGGAAATAAAAGCAGTGCCCCACCCGGGTGGATAACCCTTAGAGAGTAGCAGTAATGGGAGAGTAATTTCTCTGTAGGGGTGCGGGAGGAGAGGGATGGAATTACATCTTTAAGAAGAGGCAGGTCCACATCTCTTCTTGGGGTGACGTGCATGGAGGTACCTCTTGGAGGACAGTGCATCTGGTCCCTGGGGTACTGGTTTCAGGGTTCTGGCATAACCCTTTGTGTGCTATGAACCTGCCCCCAGCTCAGGCACCCTATTAAATGCAGTGGCAAGATATCTTTCCTGGCAGTGAAGAAAGCTCAGGCTCATTGTACAGCCAGAAAGGACTAATGAATAAAAGGAAAAGTAAAAAAGCAGCATGTTCGCAGAAGAAAGTGGTAGAGAGAGAAAAAATGCTCAAGTAGGTCTCTCTTTGTCCTCAAGTTTAGCCAAAACCCAAGCTAGAACTGATTAGATGACCAAAGTCACTTTTCTACCTTCCCCAGACTGACACACCTGTCCCTTTTGTGGGTGTGAGGTCTCCCAGGGATCATCCACTTCCCACAGCAGCGACTGGTCTCAGACTTCTCCCTGCACAAGTAGGCACATGTGACAGCTAAAAAGGCCATTAAACAGCTATGTTGATAGTGAGGACTGTCGGGGTCAAACACAACATTTGATATTTATAACATGCAAATAAACACCCAGCCAGACAGGCCAGGAGCCCCTCTGAGACTGACTGGCTTCTAAATCACTCACAGAAGCGGAGTCCCACCCCTCAGGGAGCCCCATTGACCTTGGATGTAATTTAAAGAAGCAAATCAAAACCAAGCAGTGTTGTTGGATTCCAGACCTCTGCAGAAGAGCATCCAGAAGCCCCGCCTACTCCAAAAGGTACCATGAACCAAGTAACTTAGGAACAGAGTTGGTTTTTCTGGCTGAAAAACTAAAGACTGTGCTGGTCTGACAAGAACACTCACTACCTGGCACTCAAAAGGCAAAATGTTTTCATCTCACACTGTTCTTTTAAAAGTGTTCATCCTTAGATTTTAAAAAAAATGCAGTCAGACTTGTGACTTTTTGGACCATTCCCAGGTAACACAAAATCAGTCACTTTAAGTAGCAAAATGAATTTTATTAAGAAACTGGAGTGTCCCCGTCCTTTATAAGAACCTGAGCTCCAAGCTTGATTTAAAGTTAAACCATCTCCTCTTTCTGTTAGGCTCCTTCAGCCCATCAGACACGAGCTAGACTAGATTCTGCAAGCAGGCATCAGGCAGCAGTCTCAGGTGTCCCTTAGCTTCAGGAGATGCCTGTCACGTGCTCCAGGGGATCCTGATTTACCCTGTCCCACTAGGTTTGCAGAGGGCACACGCCCTGCTCTGGGTAGGGCTGGCCCACAGCACATCTTTCTCCCTCTAAATCTTCCCTCAGTTTCTACCTTCCTAAACATTTTATACCCCACTGAGGATAAAGGGTTTTAGAGTCATCTAAATCATAAGGTTTTAATCTAAAAATTTTTTTAATTGTGATAAAATACACATAACATGAAATTTCCCATCAGAACCATTTTTTAGTGTCCAGTTTAGTAGTATTAGGTACAGACACATTGTTGTGCAAAGTCTCCAGAACCTTCTCATCTTGCAAAATTTAAACCCGTCCCACTAAACAGCTCCTTGTTTCCCCCTCCCCCTAGCTTCTGGAAACCACCCATTCTACTTTCTGTTTCCATGAGTTAGACTACTCTGGAATCTTCATGTAAATGGCATTGTGTGGCATTTGTCTTTTTTGTTACCATAGGGTATTAGTATCCAAAGTAGGACACTTTTGAAAGTGAACAAGGGCACTAGTTAATCATTACACAACCTCAGACCAGCCATAGCTCTCTCAGGCAAACCGAGGCCCATTGTGACCTGTCAGACTGGCCCGGGGACCTGCCTAGCTAGCTCCTGGTCTTTTTCTTTTCCATCTCCCCCTGAAGGTCTGCTCACTATTCACATTAAGGAGATTGATCATCTCAGAGTCTCAGCCAGAACTTCCATTTTCAGATTCTGTGGCCCTGGTTTTGCTGTGGAGTCATTACCCAACAGCACAGTTTGTGACAAAGCTATTACTGAGCCAGCAACCAGGGAGACTTCAGAGAGCCCTTCTATCCAACCACCCCATTCTTTTCAGCAGCACCCACAGGTGTTTCAAGTGTTGCGTGGGGTTTTGCAAGTCTCCTCGTCAATCCTTACCATCAATCTGGAAGGCACATACTAGCGTCAAATGTAGCCCATGGGCTCCCCAACCCCACCCCCGGAGCAGACTCAACTTCCTTGTGGTGCGTGTTCCTGTCCCAAGCTTTTAGGAGGGCAGAGCCCCACTGAAGGGGTCCGGTGCCATGCTTCCACACCTGACGTTTGACTGGAAAGCAAACCCCAGCCCGCCTACAATGCCCGAGGAGCCACAGCTGAGTGAATTTCCTCCGTGCTTGCATGCCCACACCTGTCTATCTTTAAACACGTCGTTGAGTTGATGCTTGTAGCTGTGGTGTGGGAAAAGCCATCCAAAATGGGTCAGTGGCTAGATTTCTCGCCTGCTGACACTATGAAAGACTGCGGGGTCACAGAGCAGAGGAGGACAGCCCCGTGAGGTGCCTCCGCCGTGACGGCCGGAGCTGTCAGGCTGGGGGAGGACGTCTGCCCTCTGCAGGGGCCACCACAGAGATCCGGGAGGAGGGCCTGGGAGGAGAATCGTCGGAGAAGTTGGGGGTGGTGCATCTGGGCGGGAGGCTTCTTATGAAGAAGGGGCATCATTGGGGGTTCGGGCGATTTCGTCCTGGACTAGCTCCTTGTAAATAATTAATTTTATGGAGTTTTAACTGGAGAGCGTCTTATGATTCATGATTAGTCCAGGCTAGAATTTACCAGTCCTAACAGTGGAAAGGCCACAGGGAACTCCTGGTCACTTGGCATGTCTCCCCAAGCCCAAAGGATCCACAAACCCTTTTTTCTGTCTTGCCAGACCTGCCTATACCAGGCATTTCGAATGGAGGAAAACATAATCAGGGACCTTTTGTATCTGGCTTGTTTCTCTTAGAATAATGTTTTCAAGGTCCTTCCATGTTGTAGCATGAATCAGAACTTGCTGCTTTTTTATGGCTGAGTAATAGTCCGCTGTCCCGCTGTTTACTTCAGCATTTCTGCAGTGACATAGCACGCCAGTGCGCTGGGTCTCTTTGCACTCGCTATTCGTCCTCACACTGCAGCCGGCTGTGTCCCGTTTCCTTCCGATAGCGACTCAGCTCCCTCTTCAGTGCAGCCTTCCCCAGGCCCTTATTAACGTGACAGCCCCCTCCTGTCCTCCTTTCTGACTTCCTTACCTCTCCCCTCACAAAAGCACAAAGAAGTTTCTGTCTTTTTTCTCACGACTATATGCCCACTGCTAGCACAGGACCTGACGTGTGGGAGACACACAATGAACAGTTGTTAAAAGAATGACAGCAGGACAGAATATCCAAAAGCTCGTGACCCATCACCAATTTCGAGGACATCTCCATGTATGTAGTGGCCTCATTGAAGTAAGGACACACAGTAAAGCTCCTGTGAGGAAGGGCTGGAGAGCGAGGCATTGGAAGGGAGAGGCGGGGGTCGCGGGGGAGGACATGAGAGCAACTCACAGCTTAGATTGTTGATGGGAAAATGAAAAGTATACAGAGTCCCCACCAGTCCCTCTGGACTGTCCCTCAATTTTACTTTTTGTCTCTTAAACCAAATGCACCTAAGAACTAATAGTGACTAGGCACCGAGAGTGAATTGCTGAAATACACAGACCATTGACCCGTTCTGGTTACTCTGATCGCCTTTTCTTTCTTAGAAGCAGGAAACATTATGCTGGAAACCGCTGCTTGCTGAATGCGGTGAACTTCGCTTTGCCTTGGTAGATAGACCTCAGCTAGTTTCTGCTGAGCTGTGCGATACTTAGCAAGCTGTGTGAGTTGCTTTTTATTTTTAAATGAGCGTGATTCAAAGGGGAAACCCACGCTGAGCTGACCTTCCTGAAAGTGTGAACCTGTGTAACACCAAAGCCACTGGCCCTTGCCCCCAGTGCCTTGGGGGACTCAGGGGCAGCACCTGCAGGTGGAACAGGGAGGCTCCCGAGGCAGTTTCTGGGTGCGGGGAGTGGCAAGGAGTCACTCCAGGTCGGAACTAGGCTTGCAGCCTGAGCCCCTGAGCCCCCAAGGCCTTAGACTTCCCCCATCCCTTTGGAGTCCAGCACAGTGCAGACAGCTCCTGGTAGGAGGGAGGGCTGCAGTTCCGGGATGGGAGCTCTTGAGCTGGCACTCACAGCCACTTCCCTCTTGCCACATCCCTTGCAGTGTAGAAATGTATTTTTAACAAGATGTCTGGGTTCAACTGCTGACTGCTCCTCCTATCATGGAAGTTGCCTGAAATTCAGGCAAACAGATAAAGGTTCGAACACCAGCTTCCCCATTCTTCGTCTGTGTGACTCAAAGAAAGTGACTTAACCTTTCTGAACTTCAGTTGCCATAATACCTACCTCATAAAGCTCTTCACTCATTCATGCACTCAACAAATAATTACTCAGTGCCTGATATGCCCCAGGTATTGGGCTAGGTGTTGGGAAAATGCCTTCAAGAAACTGAGTCTGGTAGAGAAGACATTTGAGTAAAATAGAGAATTGCACCATGAGAGGATACTTGCTTTGACAGAGGGGCGTATGTGACTGTCTGGGAGAACTAGCCGTGGATGGGGCTGGGAAGTCTGCGGGTTTAGCAACAACTGGTGAGAAGAAAGGGGTTGAGGGCAGGATGCTGAGTAAAAGGCTCTTCTTCCTCCTCTGCTGTCACCCTGCTCCCCAGATTCACCGCTCCCCATGTTGATCTGCCCCCTCAAAAATCCTCTTGGGAAACAGGAACAAACCTGAGCCTTAAAAGGAGCAGCCCTGCTGGAAAGACAGCGATTCCAGAGTTAACATTCTCACCTCTGGGAAATGTGCTCATCTCTCTTCTTTTTGGGAAGGAAGAATTGCAGGGCAGGTACACAGTTGCTGCAGCAAAAGAATCCTGAGAGAGAAGTCACCAAATTCATCCAGGGCCCATGCTGCAGAGATGGACTCTCTGTCCCTCCAGCCATCTGCAGGGTTGGACCCTCCAGCAGGAAGCCAGGGCTGAAGTGGTGGCAGGCCCTAGGTTCCCCTCTCTGCGGGCTGAGCAGCCAGCAAAACCACAAGGGTCCTAGCAGCAGCCTGACTTGAAAAGCAAGCTGCCAATCCTGGCCCGGTGCTCACTCAGCCTCCATGATCCCTGAGATGCTCTCCAGCCAGGAGGGGCTGGAGCTCACACCTGAGGGCTCTGGCGGCAGGTGATCTGCCTCCCAGTATGGTGCCCACAGGATCCACGCCTGCAAGGCCCGACCTGACCTGGCAGGGCAGGCCAACCTTGGGAGCACTGGCTGCTTTAAAGTGTACACAGACTGCTCTTAAATAATTATTCCCAAAGAGCCTTGAGGCTTACTAATTTCTTTCAGCTTTGTTTCACATGGATACCATTAAATAGAGTTTTGTCATTTCATCATTTTTTTCCTTAGCTTGATTGTGCAGGTTTTAGTTGTGAGTATATATGTTTGTTTCCATAGCCCCAGTTGCCAACCCATTCTCTATTCTACCCCTGTCTTCTGTGGAGTCAAATGCCTCTGCCAGGGAAATCAGGGGACTTGCTGTGATGCCACATCTCTGACAGAGCTGCCAGGCGTAAGAGAAATGACAATGCCCCCCACCCCAACAAACAAACAAACAAAAACCTATATGCTTTCCCCAAAGTCTGCCCTCCAAAGTAGTCAAAACAAAAATCCTTATACAGCAGCTAGAAGTAGAGAAGTCCTTGCCTTTGCAGGTGACGTGGCCCATCATAATTCAGATGTGTCAGATATGCCTCAAACTCATTCCTTCTTTGAAGTCTCCCATTGACATAATCATAGAATGTGTAATTAGCCTTCAAACGTTTTTTGAAGGGAAGTCTGGAGCACAGAGGGGGTAAGCCACATGCAACTGGGCCACAGTGCCCTTTGCTAGAAAGCCCACAGCCAGACCCAGATGGGCCGCCTGGCCAACTTCTCCATTCAAACACTAACCTCATCTATGCCCCAGTGGCCACGATGAGGAGAGAATAACATGAGTAGGTGGAGGATAAGAAAGGAAAAATACTTGCAGCTTCTCTTTAAAGTTTTTACGTTTGCCAGAGCTTTATGATAGATACATCTTTCTGCAACAAAAGCCAAAGTACACAGAATAAAATCATATATAGAGAGAGGCCCTCCCAGGAGAAAAAGAAAAGGAAATTGAGTCCAGTGGGGAAAAATAAAATGGACTGTTTTTCTCCAGGCCTGTTAAGCCCTTGTTGACCCTCTTGCTCTTTTTCCTCTAGTAGTAATGACTCATCAGGCCAAAGCTAAAAGGTTTTTGATGGGTTAAAAAGAGGCCATCCATGAAAGGGTCAAGGCCTGGTGCTCTGGGTGTCTGTCATTGAATTAACCAAATCAGTTTAGAGCTTGTGTCTTGACAGTGAGGAGGAGGCAGCCGGCCAGAGGGACATCTTGATTCCATTAGGTCTGACTGCAGAGACAAATTAGCCATTGTTTTCTTTGCTGGGGCTGTGGCCCTCTCAGAAGGTGATAGGTGCCGGAGCCATCCTTCCATGCAGGTAAGGAAGGGCGCACTCATGGGCACTTGGTAAGTGAATTACCTGTGAATGTAGTTGGCCTGTGTTGGGGGGGGCCTGATTTGGTTCCCAGTATAACTTATTCCTTATAATACTGAGCCGTATTACCATAGGGTACTGTCTTCTCAGGGTGGAGATTTTGAGATTACAAGTTATAGCAGGAAAATGGTCAAAACAGACTCAGGTACTGACTAGATAAGAAACAGGACTGAGAACCCCAAAGCCCATGATTACTAAGCTGGGTTGGGCTTATGCTTGCATTATAACCAATCCATGAACGTTTCCGTAAACATTTTGTAAAATGCTTATGGCACCATCTTAGCCATCTTTTTTAAAAAATTACACAAACCTGTACTTTGGCATGATAGATGTTCAAAGTATTCAGAACTTTATTTTTTACATTAAGAATAATGTTTGTCTGTTAATGATGGAGAGGAAAGAACGTAACAGCTAGTATTTATTGACTGCTAACTCAATAATGAAAAATAAATATACTGGCTACCCTTTTAAGCACTTTATATGTACTAATTCATTCATGCAGCAGTCCTATGAAAATAAAACTTGTTATTAGTGGTAGTATTTCAAAGAAGAGAAGACTAAAACACAATTTATATTGCTAATGATACATAGCCAGTAACAATGCATAACCATTCTTTTAATCAGTACTAGTCTGTATTGTCTCCCAAGTACGGGTTGTTCTAAGACAAGCTACTTGATTTTTAAATTCCAAAGAGAAGCAGTGTGACAAGCGGGGCCTTACAGTGCTGACCTTAAACCCATCCACAGGATGTAGGAATGCCCCCACACAGCCCGCCCTTTACAGAAAAGGAGACCGACAAGCAGAGAGATTGACAAAGTCAGGATGATCACTGAGGACTCCTGACTTCCAAAACCAGTGTTTTCACCCCTCAAAGTGATGGAGAATACTGATGAATGAATATTCATTGTCTTCTTCAATTAACTATAGATGATTTTAAACTCCATCATGAAGTTATTACTATATCATGAATACCGACTGCTTTGTGGTTGTTGCATCTTCCAAACTAGATTTACATTGCATGCTTTACAATACAAATGTACCTTAGGCATCATGTCCTTCCTTTGCCCACCAGCATAGGCTTATACAAAATAGATACCACTACTTGAGTGGTTGGAAAGGGGATGGGGATTAGATGTTGCCTAAAACTCCAGGACCTTTCTTCTTCTTTTAAGCATAAAGTAAAATATACTGCATGCCTGTACAACTGATATAAAAAATAGCCTGACGTATGGTGTTAACCCACTAAAAACATATACATGCTTCTGTTATTCCCAAACATTCGTTCTCCCGTAATAGTAGAACCTCATCAGGGCTCACCTGATAACTACTCTCTGAGCACACAGGCTTGGGTTTTTTGTGAACACTTCCATTTTAATTAAACTCCACCCACTTTTTTTGTCCTGTAGCTGTCAAGGAGTGTGGCAACTCACTTTTATTTACTTAAGGTATCATTATACCCAGAAATTAGTGAGTGACTACCTTTCTAGAAAGTGAGCAGACCAGAAGTTAAAAAAAAAAACAGAAAAGAAAGGAAAAAGTTATGTATTAGTATGTATGTTTCCTTCTGAGCCCATAGACTATTCTTGGCCATTAGTCTAATTCTTCTTGGAAGAACAACTTATTGGTATTTGGAAAGCATTCCGCACCATGTAGACTGCCAAGGTCCTTTGAAGAATTGATCATTTACTTAATCATCAGCTTGAAAGAGCTTTGTTCTCACTCATTGTCAGGTTTTCCTGGTGTGTTAGAAAGAGCCCAGGACAGAAGTCACAAGAGTGGGTCCCAACATCAGTTACTTATTTAACCTCTGCCGGTCTCTTAACCTCTCTCCACTGGGCTTTCTTTATCTATGGAAGGAGGAGGCTGGACCAGATGGTTGCTGGCATTCTCTGTAATGGTCCCTCAAGGAGAATCAGGAAGTTACTCAGAGGTCAATAAGAGACTTGGTGATTCAGCCTCAGAGACAGGAGGAAGAGGAGACTCCCTGAAGCCCTGGTCAAGAATCAGAGCCACTAGAGTGAGCTTCCTCTCAAGACTTTATTTCTGCATCATTCTGTGAGCTCTCCCACCACCCACATGCTGTCCCGGCACTCAGTAAACACTTTCTGGGAGGAAGTCTCATGGAGTCAAGGCCCTTTTGTCTGTCCCTGGTGGTGGCGGAGGGGTGGGAATGTTAGCCCTTTCCTGCTCTGACTGGCAGCTGTACACAGATGTGGGGATCCAGCCGACCAGCTAACAGGATCCAGTAAGCAGGTCCTGCCCATTAAGTGTTTACATGCACCCTGTCCCACATGGGGTGAAGGTGGTATTTATTAGCCACTGGTGTTTGCTCTCCATGGATAAACATTTTCTATCTCCTATTTTATACATTAGGACATTGAGTCCCAAAAACGGGAAGTGGAAGAAGATCTGTGATCTCTTAGGAATCACAAGTCTAGGTCAGAAATGACGATGCCACATCTAGTACCAGCCATTGTCCCAATGATGGTGACAAACACCATCTCTGTGAATCCACTTCCGAATGGCTTCTCTACACTTTAATCAGGGCAAGCCCAGATTATTAAGGCTATTCTTAATCATGATTTTTGTTGTTAGTCCTTACTTGAAAGCTACTGAATACTAAAGCATCTCTGAATAGACAACTAGAGGAATCCAGATCTCTAAGAAGAGAAAAAAGTGATATCACTTATAGCATGAAAGGGAAGAAAAGCCACTCAGAGGACTAAACAGATTTGGTTTTATACTTCCTACCTACAGTCACACTGTTGCTCATTTGTAAAAATCATGCTGCTCATAAAGTTAACCAGCCATTAATGAGTAAGAGTTCTTCCCACTAATTGGTGGGCCCATGTGGAGGGAAATATAGTTAGAGGTTAGAGTAATGGGCCAGGTGCCCTTGACTCCTATTTCTGGTCCCTTCAATGACTTGCTGTGTGGCCTTAGGCAGTTTCTTCTAGTTTCTCTGAGCCTCATTTTCCCCAAGAAGAAAATTTCCCACTCTTCTCAGGATGATAAAAGATCAAAGAAGGGATGTTTGTAGACCTTTTAAAGATGCCCTGATGAAGTGTATTAGAAAGGCCTTGGTTTAATAGGTATTAATTAATAAACCCTTGGTTATTGATAGACCCACGTATTTTATCTTCTAATTAGCTCCTTGGGCATAATTGCCATGGGAGTTACACCAAATCCAAAGGGAACTTGCCCAGTCATAACGATCACAGTGTGCGTGTCTGACGGGTCTCTGTTTGGAGTTGCAAAGCACACACGGACATCTTGACCTAGTGGCAGATGTCATGAAGCTGTACCGAGCCAAGAAGGCTTCCTAAAGTGACACTGATGATCAGGAGCTGCCCCCAAACTAGCACATCTGGAACCCATCATAGCCTGTGGTCAAAGAGAGGCAAGGTCAGGAGCCTTCTATTGCTTGTTGTTCCTGGCCAGCTTCAGTGGAGGGTCTAGCAGGCAGGGCCTCTGGATGGGGGAGGGGGGGGGCACCACTGGCAGAAAGGCACAGCCCTCCCTGAAGAGATGGTGCTCTGACAGCCAGGGGTGACCATCTGGTGGGCAGCCCCCTCAGTACACAGCAGCCTCTGCTGCCTTCACACCTCTGCTGCCCACCCCCACCCACTCCCCCTGAGTGAGGAGAAAGGGTCAGGCCACTGTGAAAAACTGCATTCGGTCACCCCACTCCTACCTCTCTTCCCAGTATTTCATTTTCAAAAAAAGATTATTTTGAACCCCAGCTTAGAGTAGACATGAGGCTCTGCCCCCTGTTAGAAGTGACTACAGACATCATCCTAGGGAGAAGCCAGAGCCAGGAGGCCAGGCTGCAGGGCCCAGGACAGGAGTCTGGGTGGTAGCCATGGTGGCAGCGGATCGAGGGCCCACAGCAGAGCCAGGTGCTTTGGGCTGTTGGCTGAGGCGAGGCTCTCTCTCTGTACCAGCTGCGTGGGGAGCCCTTCAGGGGAAGCCCTGGTTGGTTCTGTTTGCAAGCAGTAGGGGAGGGAGGAGCTGCCAGGGAGCCAGCGGCTCTGAGTGTTGGCTTGCGTTAGGGGGCTCCAAATGAAAGGCCCAAGAGGAGAGGTGTTTGCAGGCAAGCTGACACCATGTTTCCTTTTTTTCCTCCTGGTGGAGTGGAGACAGCAGATGCAGGGTGAGCACCTTGCCCCAGATGCTGCTGACTCAGGACAGTGCCGTTGGCACCGGGACCAGCTGGGACCAAAGATGGGGACCAGGGAGTAGTTCACAGGCCTGGCGCAAAATGAAAAAAATGCAGGTCCCTGATCCAGACTTACAGAGAATTTCAACATGGTGACAGCAGAGCCTTCTGAGCACAGGGCCCCCAGGTTACATGCCCGTGACACTGGTGCTGGCCAGGGTGGGTGCAGCACAGGGGCTGAGGGTCCCCCTCAGGGACCAGCTATCTTCCATCCACCCTTTTCCTCAAAAGAAAGTGAAGAGAAAGAGAGGCAGGGAATGATTCTGCACACTTCCTTGGAGATTTCCAGCATGCAAATAATCAAATTGTATTTTCTTAAACCCCAGTTGAGAGCTTGAGTTAGGAAACTTAAGAAAAGAGTAATTTTGTTTCTGAGTCATTCTTTTATTTCCCAGAATTTGGGAGAAGTCAGAACAGTTAGGAATCAGGATGAGATCTAAGTTCATCGAGCGCTTACTTGTGCCAAAGCTGTGCCGAGGGTCTTCTGCTGCTGAGATCTACCTGGAAGGGACTGTTAATGCCATTTCATAGCTGGGAAAACTGAGGCTAAAGGAAGTGCTGTCACTTGTACAGGCAGACAGCGTGGATATAGGAAAACCTGGAATCAAACAGATGCAATCAGACTCCAGGACCTGAGTGCTGGCCACTTGGGACTGGATGTTCCTGCCCAGTTAGGAGGTCAGTGTCAGGGAATCCAGTGGTTCTGATGCTTTCCTGGCTGTGGCTAAGTTCAAGTGCACCGTCCATAAGTATCTAACAATGGGGGTCAGAGAGGAACTGTGGGGGTTTTAATTGAGGGAGTTAGTTAGCATCACAGGGCATCAGCTGGGGACCTGAGACTCAGTCCTGTCATTTGAATCAAACAGGAGGTTCTCCTTAGGGGGCATTTCATGGGTGACCTGACACAAAGCTGTGGGAGCCACTGCAGGACTTTGGGTCACGTGCTGTCTTTGAAATGCCTCTCCACCCATTTGGAATTGCCCTTAAGAAGAAAGAAAATTATAGCTTCCCTTGGCTTCAGAGTGATGTCTACTTGGAGCTGTGGACCCAGGAGATGACTCCGTACCACAGGAGAACAGGGATTCTCCTCCTTATGCAGACAAAAGCATCCTAAAATTCCCCCTCTCACCGCTCCTTGCTTGAGCCCCCGCAGGCAGCAGCAGGGCCCTTGGCTTTCTCAGTGCTGCAGAAAGAAGCGTGGGCTTGACAGGCTCATATTGTTATCTGGAGTTATCTAGCCTGAAATAAGGTCAAGGCAACCCCCGCCCTTCTCAGGGAGGCTTCCTGAGCTGCCGAATCACCAGGGTGAGTCCGAGCTCTTACACATTAGTGGCAGGAAGTGGAGTCCCGATGGGAGGCTAGGAATTTGAGCGCCTTCCCATTTCAGCACTGGAGGGAGGAAGCCTACGGCAGCCCTCTCGCAGATGGCTACTGCTTCCTCCTGAGCTGCTCTGGGCTGGCCCCTCTGCGCCCTCCCGCCAGGCTGCCTCCTCTCGGTGCTCTCCCCCGCCCCTCTCCTTGGAGGGAAAAGTCTGCAGCGCTGGGAACTGTCTTGAAGAACTCAACAAAGGCAAAGCAGCCGGCAACAACTTGAAAAGAACTTGTTTTGTTCCTGTTCAGAAACCTGCAGGAAAATCCACACCCATCTTGCCAGGTTTTGAACTGGAGAGCAGCCGGCGTGTGTGTGTGTGTGTGTGTGTGTGTGTGTGTGTGTGTGTGTGTGTGTGTGTGTGTGTGTGTGTGTGTGTGCGCGCGCGCGCGTCCGCGCGCGTGTGCATGTGTGTGTGTGTGTGTGTGTGTGTGTGTGTGTGTGTGTGAAGCA
This sequence comes from Furipterus horrens, assembly GCF_987537825.1. Taxonomy (NCBI): domain Eukaryota; kingdom Metazoa; phylum Chordata; class Mammalia; order Chiroptera; family Furipteridae; genus Furipterus; species Furipterus horrens. The sequence goes on along the minus strand of NW_028327172.1, from coordinate 140,468,445 downwards.
AGAGGCGCAGGAGGCGAAAACAACTGTACAGTCTCTGCTTTGATAAGGAAACTACCAGCTGTAGGAGTTCAGCAGCAGTGAGAGGACTGAGGCGGCCGGGAACCAAGCCCTCCTCAATTTAAACTGCATTGTTTTCTGTCCAGATATTCCAGTGGAGGCAGTTGGAAAACCTGTATTTCAGAGAAAAGAAGTTTTCCGTGGAAGTTCATGACCCACGCAGGTAAGCTAGGAAAATCCCTTCCTTCTGGGAGGGCATGGCCCACCAGCATATTATTTGTATTCCTGTTTTTGTGCTGTCATTGTTGCTGTTCATTTTGGCGGGGAGAGGATGGGTGGTCACGGAGAACAGAATTGAAATCAGACAAAGCTTTGTTTTGTCCTGTGTATGTGGGTAAATGCGGTGGGTTTGTGTGTGTGTGTGTGTGAAGTTAGCCATTTCACGATCATCTCATCTACCCACACGTGTTAGTTGCTCATATGTGTGGAGTTGTCTTTGCATGCCGGGGCATTTTAGGGAAAATTTGTAGCTCTTCGTAACCAACACCAAACTAAACTGGGCAACAACAGACTGAGCCCTTTTAGGAACTTTTTGCAGGAAGAGAGTCTGAAGGATGGTTTGTCCAAGCTTCTGAGACTGTCTGGTGGGACACTGTGCCCTGCAAAGTGACCTTCATGTGCAGCAGTTGTGCTAAACTGTTTGATTCCATGAGCGGTAACATTGGAGTTTTAGCCTCGTGGGTGGCTAGGAAAGAAACAGAGTTCATTTTCTCTCTGCGTCCCATCGTCTCTCAGGCAGCACCAGGGTACAAATCAATGCTGAGTCAGATGCCAAACAATAGGGTCCCGGTTTGCACTGCAGCAGGCCCTGTGTGGAAGGTTCTGGGGCAGCACGCACCCGCTGCTTTTCCTCTCTTTGTCTGCTGGCAGTCCTGGAGTTCAGGCAGCCCAGGAACAGCAGCCACACTCCCTAAAATCAAGCCTGACACCTAGGAGAAAATCACTTTGGATAAGTACCCCAACAGATTTATAGCAAGACGAAGGCAGTCCTGGGAAGACGGGGGAAAGGTCAGACTCCATAAAGAAGCAAATGTGGATTTTAGGTGCCATCAGTACCCCAGCCCGGGCCCGGGAATGAGGAGTTGGCACCAGCTGTCCTCGCATGTGGCCTCTGAGTGCTCAGGACAAGCTGCTGTGCTGTGCCTCCTGCAGAGCTGAGACCACGAGACAGACGTCACCCAGTCAAGGGCCTGAGGCTTACACACCAGTCTGGGTCCCTGCAGCCCCTGATAACCAGGAGGGCTACTGTGCTGCTTGCCCGGCTGTGTAATCTGTGTGAAACAGCCCTTTGGGTAGGGGAAGAGTTTACCTCACGCCCCACAGTCACGACAGGATGAGCAAACGGAGTATTTTGAGAGTCTGGTTCTCGCAGTCTGGTGAAGACTGTAGCATTGCACAGAAGAACTTGTCCAGCATTTCTCAGGGTCCTGAGAAGGGTCTTAGTGTCCAGAGACCCTGTCTCTGCAGATCAAGAACCCCCTTGTACAGGCTGCGTCAGGGAGAGCGTAAGGGGCGCAGAAAGCAGTAGTTTAGACAGGGTAGAACGCACTGCTACTTGTCCAGGGGAACTGGACCAGACCAATCTCAGTAATGTGGAAGGAGGGGAAACTTACCTGAAAAGAGTGAAATGAATGTTGCCACAGTGGTCAGATGTAGAAAGGGGACATTTGAATAAAAGCTAGATAGGATAGTCTTAAGGGGCCGAGCATGAGGACTAGACACTCTTCATGCCTGTGCTCTGCTGGGAATTCTGCTAACTCAAGCAACTCAGACAAACCTTGCATGTGTGTGTGTTTGTGTGTGTGTGTGTGTTTTCGTTTTCTCTCTGGGTGTATATCCGTATCTCTGATATAATACTAAATTCCCTTCCCCAAGGCCCTAGGATATAGGAAAGGGTCCAAACCTCATGCAGTACTATTATGTGGGCCTTTTGCCTATTAAACAAAAGTGATCAATCGTGTATTTGTTGGGTAGCTTCTGTGTTTTGGCACCAAGAACAGGACCCACTGCCCTTAAAGAACTCCTAGCATATTTGGAGAGACAGGTAGAAGAAGGAACTTGATATTTACTGAGTGTTCACCATGTGCAAGCACTTTTCTCAGTACTTGTTTGCATTAATTGCATTGGGTCCTCCCTGTATTCCCAGGAAATAGGTACCCTAGTGTTTCTGTTCTACATCTGAGGAACCGAGGCACAGAGAAATGAATTAACCTGCTCTAGGTGGCAAATAGCTAGTACATGGTCAAGGTAGGATTCGAACCCAGGAGTCTGACTTCAATGCTCACACAACTTACCACTACACTATACATAAGGCAGCAGTATCAAGTGCCAGATGGCAAAAACATGAATGCTCAAGGTTACCAGAAGCCAAGCTGGCTGGGAAAGGCTTCTGAGAAGGAGAGATCTGGACAACCTCAAAGGGGACCAGGATTTAAAGCTTGAGGTGAGCCCTCAGGAGGACAAAGGTGCCTGTCAGGAGAAAGAAGAGAAAGTGAGGAGCCTGAGGCAGCCTGAGTGGAGAGCAGGGTCATGTACCCTGGAGGAAAATAGCCTCTCTTAGCCCCGAGGCAAGCAGAAAGGGTCAGGGGAGGCCACGAGAGGCCAGGGAGGTGTCATCATTGATGTCAGAGCTGGAAACCCAAGTCCACTGTAGCTTTAGAGATATCTCCCAAACACACAGAGGCAGGCAAGGAGAATTGCTTCAGGTTGGTGGCTGAGCCAAAGCAGTAGGCGCAGTCTGTGGCTTGCACAGCAGTAAGGGCTCTGCACGGCCTCACAGTGCCCCTTAAATTTAACGGTCATCCTGTTGCTGTGACCTTGTTTCTTTGGAGCAGGGGGGATGAATCTGGCTGGATATTAAGATGGTTCGGGGGTCAGACCCTCCCCCAAACCAGGAAGGGAGTCAGAACCAAAGTAACAGGATGGAAGTCAAGAGAGTATCTTGTCATAAAGATATGAAGTGTCATCCATGGTGCATGTAGGGGACAAGGGGTTCCCTTGGGGCACAGGGGATCACAGAAGATGCTGTGGGGGTTATTCTGCACATGCGCCCAACTCAACCCCCACTGTTTGTACAGTTCTCTAGGCCTGGAAAGCAGTCAGTTGCTAAGGTTTGGGTAAAACAGAGAAGTGGGTGGGGTGGAAGAGCCTGAAGATGCAGAGGAGAGATAAATGACTAACGGGACAGGAGGCAAACGCTCAGTGTCTGACTTAGATGCTCTGACTAGCCTGGACCCACCCAAACCCGAAGGCCTCTGGACTCGTCCTCTCTCCCTTACTTGGAAAGCATAAGCACCTGGCCTGGTAAATCTCACCACTTCCACTAAAATACATATCAAGTTACTTTTCCTTTCTAATTCAGCTTTTCTGAAAGAAAAAGAAACTGTATTTACTCCCCAGAGAAGCCATTGCTATGGAAGCTAAAATAGGCCTTCAGATCAGTTTCTTACTAAATTTACAGATAGCCGGGGCTTCCTCCTCACTCTCTCACCAGCTCCCTTTCCATTATCATCAACTGTCTTTCATACCCTCCCATTTTCTCTTAATTTTTGTTTTAACTAAAGGGAGAAAAACCCTGCCTGGAATCAGTATCACCAACTAAACACCAGATTTGAATTTCTCCTTAGAATTGGGTCTGGAGAAGACCCACATTGACTCTTTAGCGCCCAAGGGAAGATGATGGGAGCAGCTTTAAATTTTCTTCAAGAGAAAATGTACCATTAAAAAAAAAAAAGATTCTTCATAAGTCCTGACTACCCCAAGTTTCCTTCAAATTTGATATTTTAATCTTGAAAACACACATTTTCTTCAAACTTACACACCCCACCCACAGTCCTATCACCTTGCCCTACACATACACATGCACACACACGCACACATGTGAATGCAAACACTTTTGTCATAAATATGCTTCACTGAGAACATGATTGTATTAACTTTTTCCCCTGATGCCACTGCCTTGTTGAGCTATGTTGGACCTGTGTTTCCACTTTAATTTTTGAAGTCTCATATCCATACATATTTACTCCATGTCTTCTCCATACATGTACATGTGGAGCATGGCATTAGAAAGGGTTGGCTGAGCTCATCTCTTTCTGCCTGCACTCTCCTGATTCTTTATACCCTGTCTGCCCTCCAAATGTATTTGAAATTAATGACCAACTCTTTCAAGGAACATGGGGTGGGAGTAATATAAGAAGTCCAATTCCCTCAGAACTTCCCACAGGCTGTACAACAAGATGAAATCAGACCAGAATTTGCTCATTCTTCACCATAGGCAGTATTGCCTCCTTAATAAAGGACATTGTCAAATGCTTTTCCCGTCTCTGACGTTTGTCTTGGTCCAGTGCCAGGAACTGAAGACCAGAAAGGGTCATCCAGTGACATCGAATGTCCCATCTTATGACAGACAAGGCAGAGGCGTGGCCCCATTCTGAACACTAAGGAGCCAGTAAATCAAAAGTTTAGCATTATTCACAGTAGCCAAGATACAGAAACAACTTAAGTGTCTGTTGACAAATGAATGGATAAAGAAATTGTATTTTTACACAATGGAATATTATTCTGGCTTAAAAGGGGAGGAAGTCCTGCTGTTTGTAACAACATGGGTAAGCCTGGAAGACATTAAGCTAAGTGAAATAAGCCAGACACAGAAAGAAAAACTGCATGGTCTCACCTATACGTAGTCTAAAAAAGTGAAGTTCATAGAAACAGAGAGCATGGGGAGGTGGGGGAATGAGGTGATTTGGGTCAGAGGGTGCTCCTATGTTGCAGTTACGTAGGATGAATAAGTCTGGAGAGCTGATGGACAGCATGGTGACTGTAGTTACTAATTTTGTGCTGTTTCTTGGAAATTTGCTAAAGGTAAATTTTAAGTGTTCTTATCACATAGAAAGTAGTAGCTGTGAGAATATGATGTGGTATTAGCTTGGCTGTAGAAATCATTTCACTGTGTATATGTGTATCAAATCATCTTATACACCTTAGATACAATTTTTTATTTAAAAAATAATATCAAAAGATGGCCTTTGCTACCATTTCCCAAAGCTCTCACATAAGCATGCTGATCTATCTTTCACCTTTACATCAGGGCTTTGAGGACCCAGTGGGTTCCCGGTAAAAACTGTAGACGGATCAGTGGAGTTTCTTCATCATAAGCATGGCTGACACTTCTGACTCTTGCTTCCCCAGGGCTTCTGTGACGAGAAGGACGTTTGGACACAGCGGCATTGCGGTGCATACGTGGTACGCGTGCCCAGCATTAATCAAGTCCATCTGGGCGATGGCCATTAGCCAGCACCAGTTCTATCTGGACAGGAAGCAGAGTAAGGTAAGTGGAGGGGACTCTGCTGTGACCAGACTTTCACCGAGCTGAGGGCAGACGAGAGCGCAACCTTGTCCGGATCTCATTGGATGGGGATTGAGGATTGGTTGGGTGGGGATGGCACTGGGTGCTTTTCCCTGAGATGTGCACAGATGCAGACCTGCGTTTTGGGGGCTATAGGAGGAATGAGAAGAGCTCCTCCAGCGGGCACATTCCTCACACCTTGGTCAAGGGGTTCCAGCCCAGCCGTGGTGAGAACCACTCAGGCCATTGAATGCAGCCAGCAGGGCGCTTGGGAGGAATTCTGACCATGCTTCAAACCTCAAGAACCCCTTCTAGGAGCAAGCAGTGAAGCCCTTTTTGGTGTTTAAACAGTGGCATATTGTTTTCTTTTTGAGGGGAAAAAAAAAAAAAGCCATCGTTCTCAGCTAATAGGCACCACCTAACTGTTTAGGGTAATTGCTGTGAAAACCCTCCAGGCATTTCCAACTGCCAACTGCATTTTTTTTTTAATGCAAAACTGGAAACATGGGGGTGGGGTGGGGAGGAAGCAACAAGTTTGTTTCCCTCAGGTAGACCTGGAGCCTCAGGCCTTTGTAAACAGTTATCGGCCCAGGGAGGTTCCATCCAGCCCCACTCCAGATGCACAGAGTGCACAATCTGTGGGTGGGAGAGTGACGTCTCCTCGGTTCTCACACAGCTTATATCAACACTAGCACTCTGCCCCCTCTCCTTGCAGCCTGTCTGCCAGCTTCCCTGCATTCCCCCCACAAGCCACTCCCATTCACTGCCCCTCAGGTGAAGAGCCATTTCAAGATGGGCCCTGCGCCTTTCTCAGAATCTTGCTGCCTTTGGGGCAGGGATGGGGGGATGTGGAATACAGAGCTACAAAGCAACAGCAGCCTTGGCCCCTGGCCTAGTCCATACCACCGCCTGCAGGAGGTTTTGCTCCATTGTATGAGTTCTTGGGAGGGGAGGAGTTGGCAGGATCCTGGGCTTACTGGGCACAAGGTTCATTGCATCAGTGCCATTTTGGGTCCTTTCAGGTTTCTCTTTTGCCTTATTTTCCATCTGGGCGGAGGTGCTTCTTCCCTGTGGTGGGGAGAGGCATAGAAGGAGTGAGCTGGGGTTGAGTGGCAGGTGAGAGAACAAAAGTAAAATAATAGGACAGGAAGAAGGGAAGTAGTCCTTCAAGGTATAATTCAGTTTTAAATCAGTGCCTTTTCTGTGCAGCAGTCATTGTCTCTGTAACCTTTTCTCCTCGACTATGTCTTCCTGACCCTTTTTTAGTCACTTTCTGGGGTAAATGGGCACAGGATGGAGCATTTTTCCTGTTGGGAATCATGAGAGTATTCCACAGCTGTCCTGGCAGTGATGGGCATTGGCACAGGAACCTGAGGACCAATTAGATCAAAGGATAACAGAGCCAAAGCTCTCTGACTCAGGCTTTCATCTGTGGGTGGGGGTCAGCATCTGCCCTCCAGTGGCAGGAGGTAGAGGTCAAAACCTTAGAGCGCTGATTCCATCCTCTGCGTTGTTCAGCAGTGAGGGTGTGAGGGCAGTCCTCCTGAACCCCACTGCCAATTCCCCTTGCAGGCAGACCCCCACGCACTCATACCTCAGTTTTGAAAGGGGAAAGACAGAGTATTTCACCCAAAGGATCATACATTGGCTGTTTGAACTCCTCTACCCGCCCCGTGCTGTTTTATGTATTTGTTTGTTTTCTCAGTCTCTTGGGTACCTCAGGAAGCTATTCTCAGGGCTCTACAGACCCATTCTCAAAGATGATCTTACTGTGCAGGTAGAGAAGCCCTGTTCATCAGACTTACTGGTTAATCTACTGATGGCAATAAGTAAACCTCAAAAAGTAATGATCCAAGAGCACATTCACAGGATGTCTTTTAAAAAGCCAAAGCAAATGCCCACTGCAATAAGAAAATCTCAGCTGTCCTCAGCAACCCCTGACTGAAGGCAATGCACACACTCCCAGGGGCTGGAGACCTTTGTTCCAGCAGGCTTCGAATGCACAGAGATGCTTCAGAGCCCTTGCATTTCTTGTGGGAGCCAATCCTCCACCTCCAGGGAAAGGTGAGGAACAAGTTCCCTTTTAGGGAGGTCCAAGGACTGTTTTCCAGTTCTGTGACCCTGCTTGCTTTCTTCAGTTGGAGAACAGGAAAGGAAATTCCTAACTGAAATTATTGATTAGTCCAAAGACACAATGTTTGTGAAAGTGCTTTAGGAGATATGTGCTATATTTTATTATTATTATTATTAACCTGATACACTATAGCCTCGCTAAAACGTATGTAAAATTTAAACCCTCTAAAAGTTCTCCGGATTAAATCAGAGATGATAAAATTTCCTGTAAAAGTTAGACTACAACACCTTTTGTTTCTGGAATGATGTTCTTTATGCAACTGTGACTTGAACTGTCTTGATGGGCAGAATGGCCTCTGGGTGAGTGAGTAAAGGCTGACAGGCCTGGGATGAAGAACTCCTAGGTATTTCTGAGTAGCTAGTGTTGGCTGGCACACTGTCCATTGCTTCATACTCCACTGTGTAGGGCCATGCCAACCATTCCTTTCTCTGAAGTGCTTCAGAAAAGCCAGGCCTCCCAAGTGATGCCTATCAACCCCAGAAACAAGTGTGGTCTAGTGGTTTGAGTCAGCAGGGTGAGCAGCCAAGAAGTCTCATGTTCTTCCCCTGGTACTTGGTTATTTTCTTCTTTCAGGGTCATTATGTAAAAATCATTTAAGAAAATCAATCTCTCTCTGTCTTTTACACACACTCTCCATCACCAAAGACAGAGTGAAAGTGAGGCTATATTGCTTGATTTCCTGTGGCTTATTCTCAATGAGAGGCTGTGCGGGCACCAGTTACAGTTGGTAACACATCTGTGGTGACCCCAGAGGTCAGAAATGCTGTCAGCTGGATCTCCACAACCTCTGTAGCCCAGAGCCAAGAAACGTCTTGTAGACCTCAGAGGAAAACATTTAAAAGCTCAAATGGTTTACAGTAAACGTTAGACACTTTTCCTCTGAACTCAGAGTGGAGACTTCTTGACATGGCCTCCAGTCCACACATCTTTCCTTCTTTTTTGTTTCCTGATCTGGTATGCTAGGCTTCATTCTATCTTGACCAAAGGCAGAGTGAAAGCATGATAGGGGACAATTAAGCCTTGCTGACAAAATATCAGTAATAATACTTTATATAGCAAGACCCTCCTAGAAAAATGGTCAGAAGGGTAGAGGTTCTTTTGGGTTGGCCCAAAGACTTCATTTTGCAAAGAGACAATCAGTACTCGTTCCATCTTAGCACTCTCCCTTCACAGTTTATTCGGTCATTGTGAATATTTCCATTCTCGAGAGAAGCCAACAGCTCTTAAAACTTCTAAGAATCTAGTCTCCCATGGGAAGAGTGCCTGTTAGTTACTTTTCCATATTTTGTTTTCCGTCTCTGAGGTTGATGTGTGACAGGAGTGGAGAAGGTATGGGGACAGGTCTTCCGTGTGATTAATGAGATCCCCAAAATATCATGTTGAGTCATCATTGAACCTCATTTAGCCAATTATTGTGAGGCCCCGACTTATAGCCTATTTCTATTCCAACTTCATTGACCTTTATGTGTGTTATATAATTTAGTCCTTATTACAACTCTGTCATGTGGGTTTTAAGGTCTCCATTTTAAAAACAGCAATCGGAGGGTCAGAGGTTGAAGATCAAGGTTAAACAGTGATTAACTAGGAAAAGTCAGAATTCTGACTCCAATCTTTCTGACTTAAGAGCGTAGGCACTCAGCCACCATGCTGAATTGGTCTATGTCTTCATGAGTTACTATTAGGTAACTGCAAGCACAGGCCCCTTTTTATTAAAGCGTGGGCAGTAGTAAAACCAATGCTAAAAGAAAGGAAGTAATGCATTGTGCTTTCTGTGCTTGTGGGGAGGAAAAAGTCAGTCCATTGAGTGCTGTTGATACCCTGTGTCAGATTAAATGAAAGGCCCTTCCTGCTTCTGCTGCCAGTCAGAACCCTACGAGAGCCTGGGAGCAGAATTGTTTTATGAACAAGGAAACCCTAAGCTGAAGGTGACCTAGTTTTGAATGCATGGACCAAATTTGATGTCAGAAAGGAGTTGTCAGTCAAGGAAGTATCAGTGGGATTGAGAGAGGGAGAAGGAAGGCTGTTCATGGCTGGTGAACAAAACAGGCAGAGTGCCTCAGCATTTCCTCTGTTGCTCAGACTCTCATCTTGTGAACATGAGGAAAGTGCTCAGTAGTTGGAAGTTATTGTCTTTCACTGTTGTCCGCATTGACACAGAGGCCAGAGGAGGGGCAACGCCACAGGGGTTCAGACAGCCTTTGCTGGACAGCTGAGGGCAGCTGGGCACACAGCATAGATACGGGAGACGGTGTACCTTCCCCTCCATGGCGTCCTTATCTGCTCTCTGCTGGCTTCTCCTCTGTGTGTGGGAAAGACTTGGTTTCACACGTGCCAGGTGTGAGCGCACGTGAAGTGACTGAAAAGCTCACCTAGTTCCATCCATGTGCGAGCTATCGCTAGGGGTCATGGAAAGATTAGCAAATGTGTTGGTTATCCCAGCATTTATAATTGTTTTATAAAATCCATAGTATAGATAAAGCCCATTGCCTAAGCACTATCACAGAAATAGATTTCCTGAAGAAGAGGGGAAAAAAACAAACATCAAATACACATGCAGGAAATGCTAGCCCACTACACTCACCGAAGATGGTGATTACAGCAGATAACATTCCCACAAACAGTGACTTTTAGGAATGTAATTATGTAATTGTGAATACAGAATCCCCTTCTGATTATTCTCACTTGCTGTTGCTATTCGCCAAACTGGGCCAATTAATATGTGGAATAAATGGAGTGGAATGTTAACCAGAATCTGAAGACTTTGGCACATGCATTTAGGTATCAAAATAGAAGCAAAGCACCACATCAGCAGCTTATCGGTGAGACTTGAGGGTCTAAATGAACTTCTACACCTGCACACTCCATGGTTGTAGTTCCAGAGTGCTGACACTTTCTAGTCCTCAAAACTTTTCATGGTCACATGGCTAACAATTTTAAGAGGTTTAAATCACCTCAGAATTCATTGAAATTTTATAAATTTGTTTCAGATAGCTCTTATGTCATTCACAAGGCTGAAAATATTTTTCCTCCTTCTTCAAACACAAAATAGTTATAGAGTAATCACTACTGTTTATTGAGAGCTATGGACCAGGCAGTGGGGGAGGGCCAGGGAGAGGGAAAGGTCTGTTTGACTCCAAAGTCTTTGCTCTTAAGGACAGACAGTATAGCCTGTAGAATGATAGGTTTAGAAAACGCATCTCTTGTGTCAGCTCTTGAGCCATACCTGCTGCTGCAGAAAGAGAGAGCTTCGGTGATCAATGAATGATTGGGGTCAACGGACACCAACAGAAATGCTGCAGGTTGGGAGATGAGTCACTTTACTAAATTTCAGGACTACAATCAGGCAAGTGATTACTGTTGTCTCAGAAATGCATGGATGCCCCTTTACGACCCGGTTACGTTTCTCATCCTAGTCTAAAATCCATGCCGCACGAAGTCTGAGTGAGATTGCTATCGACCTGACCGAGACTGGGACACTGAAGACCTCAAAGCTGGCCAACATGGGGAGCAAAGGGAAGATTATCAGTGGCAGCAGCGGGAGTCTCCTGTCATCAGGTAAGCACAGTCTTGTCTAGCAAAGGTGGGGAACCAGCAGCACCAGCTGAGGAGACAGCTTGGCAACTTGCCAGGAACTGGCTCTAGTTTGGAGACCTTGGTTTTGGGTGAAACGGGAATCTGAGAAAAGTGTCAGAAGTAGGAAAGGGTGGGGGGAAAAAAGCAGTAGAACCACTCAGTGTGGAAAAGATTGTTGGTCATTTATGTATCTTAAGGCACCCTCCAGAGCCTTCTGAATGCCGATGGCTGGCTGTCAGGAATGTCAGCTCCAAGGACAGCAGAGGGGGTTCACTCATGTCATTAGAGGAGAATTATTCTAAGGTAGGGCTGAAGGTCAGGGTCGTGGTGCAGAGAGACACTACATTCTGTTCCTAGATGAACTTGTTGAAACTTTAACAAGTCCAGAATATTCCTGGATCATTTGGAAAGGAGACCCTTGCTGTCACCGCGTATGGTAGAATGATTAAGTGCCTTTTGAAACTGAGAGTCAAAGGACCTGATTCCACCACCTGTTTCTCCGGGCTCTGGGTAAGCCATTGTGTCGTTAGATGTTGGGAGGGACAGAAAAGCTGTGAGGTTTCAGATCTGGCTGTCTCCAGGAGAAGAGATTCTATTTACGCAAGTGTGAGACAGTAAAAGCAGAGAGAGAAAGCGAGGCAGTGATTGTTTGGAAATGTTAGCGAAAGTATTTCTGATGCAGGTCACTCCCCAGGCTACATGGTCAAAGTCTGATTGTTCCTGGGGACAGTGTGCCCTTGTTTCTGTGCCGTGAAAGTACAGCAAGAAGTCTATGCCTGACCTCACTTTCAGAGTCACTTCTGTAACTATGTCTAGTGGTTGCCCACAACAACAACATGGGGGGAAAAAAAGAGAGAGAGAGACAGAAGACGAGGAGAAGCATCATGCTATCTAGTTATCCTCTGGGCTGCTGGAGTCAGGCAGAGCCAGGATGGGGAGGGAAGAGGATGTGTGTCCTTCCTGGCCTGGGAGGCAGATTCACACTGGGCTTCAGCACCTCAGCTTGGGGCCCCTCATCAGACAGGCCTTTCTGAGGCCCTGGGAGGACCCCAATCGTGTGTTCACATGGCCGTGTGTTTTTGCCAAATCTGCGAACATGATACATTTCATGTTCTTTTTCTTAAATAGAGTCACCTAAATTATATAAGCTTCAGGCTCCACAGAACTTTGATCTGCCTCTGCCAGATCACTGTAGGGTTCCCCATTCACCCCTCCCTGCTTCAGGATTTCAAAGTTTTTTCATTAATACAATGGGCCAAATCATTATTTCTGAGGTCTAGAGGTTTACAGTAAAGACTTAAAGAATGTTGTCTTCTTTTATCAAAGAGAATGCCATTCAGAGCCTTAGTCCCTGCCTGGAATTACAGCCGCTCCCAAACCCCTGCTGAATGGCCAAGGGCCTGCCCAAGCAGAGCCCTGTGTTTGTTCTCTGGATTCTCCTAACCCCTGCTAAGACCCAGAGTCTCAGATTCCAGCCTGGATTGACCCACCCACCAACCTCCTTATCCAGCCACAGATGAGCTGGACTCATCCTTCATTCTCAATGAAGGGGTGCATTTTTGCTGTGGCTGTATATCCATTTGGAAATCTAGGTCCTTTCTGAACATGGCATGGTTAGTCCCAGAAGGAGAAAGGATCAGGCAGCTCAGGGCTTCTCCAAACTCCCCGAACATCAGAACCACTTACAGGGCGTGTGCAAACACAGATAACTGGGCTCTAGCTCTGGAACGTTTGATTCCGTAGGTCTAGGGTGAGCCTGGGAATTGCATTTCTAACAGGTTCTAACAGGGCCCCAAGTGATGCTGATACTGCTAGTCTGGGGACCAGACCATGCTTGGAGAACCACACTTCTTGCTGAGGAAGAGATAAAAGCCCAAGGTGGCTGTGCTCAGGATCACGGGGCCCAGGTGTCCTCACTTTTAAACCTGTGCGATGGTCGTGATCCATTTGCTCGGGTGGCACCAAGACAGTAACCCAACAGCAGTTATAGATGGGGCTGTGAACAAAAGCCCCAAACCCCTTGACATGGAACTGCCATCCCTCAACCATCAGAGATGAGACCCAGGCATCTGTAAGACTGAAAGCACCTTGACATTCATGATCAATCTGGTGGGCTAGCGTAAAGCAAAAGAAAACCTTCCTGCTGAATCCACCCCTGCCCCTAATAGAATCCTCCTTATTCAGAGTTATTAAGGTGATTTTCACGTGTTTGATAACTTGTGAGGGAGGCCTCAAGATGTGCAGTTTGGAGTTGATGGAGGCAGCTAAGGCGCTTGCCGGGAGGTGTAAGCCAGGCCCCATGACAGGCCAGGCAGCACTTCAGCTCTGTCCAGGCCTTCAAGTTAGAGCCTCAGGAATGGTCCTTGAATGTGAGCCTGAGGCTTCGTGTGGAGGCTCCCTTCCCTCGACTTAGGAAAGTCGATGGGGCAGTGGAGGGAGAGGCTCTAAAACAGGAAACTTCCATCAGTCATCAAAGGGAATTTCTAGAACCCATAGATCTGGTCACCACTCCTCCTGGGGCTGCTGATTGCTGCCCCTCTCTTTTCTTGTGCCAGGAGAAAATGCCTTCATTTGACGCAAGTCATTGGAAATTTCACCTGGAAGGCACCTGTTTCCCGTGGCCCACAGTGTGGAAGCCTAGGCTAGACTCCCACCCCATTCTCTCTGTCCTCTCACCTCCTCTTGCCTAACTGCTTGTCGAAATGCCCTTTAGTCATGTGCTCCCACAGACTGACAGGGCCTTGGTCTCCCAGGACCCCTGGTCGGAATCACTTTTTATTACACTTGTCAGACCGTGTATTCTGCCTTTTGTTCACAAAATATGATACATATAACCTAGTCTCTTACTGGATCAGTTGTTTTCTCTCCTTCACCTATTGCTTCGTGCTTAAAAAGAAAAAACAATGGTCTAAGAAATAGTCCTTAAAAGCATTTTGGGAAATTAACCATCATTTGAAAAAATTTTTTCTACCTCTTTCCCAGTGCCTGACACCCAGTGGGTGCTCAATACACAATTTAAAAAATTTATTTACATTATATCCGCATGGTTTATTTATATTATAACTGGAAATTTGTACCTTTTGACTCCCTTAATGCATTTCACCAACCCCTTCTGGCAACCACCAATCTGTTCTCTTTCTCTGCCTTAGCTCACTCTTAGCATAATGCCTCAAGGTCCATCCATATTGCTGCAGATAATAAGATTTTATTCTTTTTATGGTTGAATAATATTCCATTGTGTGTTTGTATGTATATGTACACCACATTTTCTCTTTATTCATTCAGTGATGGACATTTAGGTTTTTTTCATATTTTGGCTATTGTGAATAATGCTGCTGTGAACATGGGGGTGAAGTTGATGTTTTTGTTTTCTTCAGATAAATACCCTGAAGTAGAATTGCTGGATCACGTGATGGTTCTGTTTTTAATTTTTTGAGGACTCTCCATACTGTTTTCCACAGTGGCTACACCAGTTTACGTTCCTACCAACAGTGCACTAGGGTTCCCATTCCTCCACATCCTCGCCAATACCTGTTTCTTGTCTTTTTTTAGAATACCCATCCTAACAGGTGTGAGGTGATATCTCATTGTGGTTTTAATTTGCTGACAGGTGATGTTGAGCATTTTTTCACGTACCTTTTGGCCATCTGTTTGTCTTCTTCTGAAAAATGTCTGTTTAGATTCTCTACCCATTTTTAAATCAGATTCTTTTCCTGCTATTGAGTTGTATGGGATGGGTTCTTTGTGTATTTTGGACAGTAACCCTGCATTGTTACCAGGCCAAAGTAGGTCAGATATTTAATAGTTGTCAACCAAAAGACAACTCTGAGATGATGTTATGAGAAGAAAGTTCACTATAAGGCAGCAAGCAAGGACACACCAGGATTGTTCCCAGACCAGTGTTTCCGTAACATAGTACCTAATCTATCTTTATTGGGGAAAGTCATGCATAAATACCAAGGTAGACTTCATCATTGCACATATAAGTGAGGGTGTTCCAGCACACAGTCAGGAAACATGGTCGTATGTACATCACATGTTCAAATGTGGTGGAAATTTCTGCCCCTGGGAGGGGGTTTTAGTATGGTAATGAGGGACTAGTGAAGAAGGTCCCTGAGGAGGTCACTGCAGGATCCTTGGGGCTGCTCCAGCTGGTCTCAGGTGGTTTCCACTGGTTCACCCCCTGGTCCTGCAAAAACATCCTAGGCTTGTTTCTGAAAAACATTCCTAGCAATTGTCCATGTCAGGGATTCCCTGGGTATGGATAAACATCTGACTAAATTTTGATCTTTCTGTGAAACTTTCAGCAAATTACCAGAGAGCATTACACACACCTTATAAATTTTAAAGTGATCTAAGTGGGGTTGCACGTTAATCGAAGCAAAGTTATAAACTCTAAACAAAGGTTAATCTGGGCTAGGTTACCTGCTAGGCTAGTTTATATGATCAGATATATGGTTTGCAATTAATTTTCACATTTAGTAGGTTGCCTTTTCTTGTGCCCTGTTTTAGGAACCTTCTATGTTCCCAGACTATATGATATCATGGGCCTTGCCAAAAACTCTCATATACCTGCCACCAACATTGTACTATACCACTTTGTTATGAAGCTGGTATTAGACCTTTAGAAGTTAATCTTGTCAGATCAGGCTTCTGCTGCAAATCATGCCCATCCTTGTTATCTTTCATTCATCCTTCCATCCTTGTCTGGACCCAAATTGTAGTGTAACTGAGCTGTGTAACACTGACACTGTAATATTTCTATGGTATAAGCATATTTTTCCAGCTCCCAAAGTGTGCTAGAGACTAGACACAGCATTCGAAAAGTTAGAGCCCCTCTCCTGACAGAGTTTGAGTACTATTTATTGATATTAAACAGGTAAATTATTTCCAAGCTATTCATAACGGTGAAGGTGATTTTCCTTTTAACTAAGGGCATATAATTGCCTTTAAAATTACTGAGGTCCAGTACATGGCATCTAAAGTCTAAGATGCTAAAGAAATGATGAAACATTACTAGTGCCTATTAAAGAAGTCAGGAGTTCCCAGTTACTCATGCCATGAGCCAGCAGCTAATGTTTCATATAAAAAAGACCCACATAGTTGTAATTATATATTAAGGCTTGGGGTCAGGACACCCTAATTCTTTCTTGGTGATGCACAGGGCTCCTGCGCGTGAGACCTGAAGTCACATCTCCTAGTAGAGGCCCTTAGAGGCAGTGAGCCTTCTGAGTCTGAGCTGCAAGGCACATGCCAGAATAAAAAGGATCAAGTCCTTATGTCCTGATCCAGCACTGAATAGGATTCAGACCCCAGGAAGATTATGAAACCCACATCCTGAATCCATTGGTGAAGGGGCTCTGGTGGCCAGGCTTTGAAAGGATGTGAGACCCATTATCCCCAGAACACATCTGCTGAGCCAGGGCCTGGCCTCCCTGAGTCCCTGACAGAGGGAATGTTGGGGCGGCTTCCCCAGGCCAGGCCAACAGAGCCTACCCCCTGCCTTCCATGAGCTCCGCATGGTGGGTGCTCAGTAAGACTGCCCACCAGCCACGGCAGGGGTCCGCAGGGCACACTGTGTTCTCTCCGTACTGTGAGAGCATTGCTGTGCTCTTGTGTTTCTGGTCACCAATTTTTAGAGGTTCAAATAGAGTTTGAGAGGACAACTCTGAATTCACACAATTTGGTTATGTTTTCAGAGTTCAACACAAGCATCTGAAGTCATTTTTGTGGGAACTTGAAAGGGTGTTTTTCTCTCTTCCCAAACCCCATTTCTTGAAATCTTAAAAAGGATTAGAGAGGAGAAACAAATGGAAAAACAAAACAAAACTACTGACTTGCTGTTCTTGCTCATCTGAAGGTGGGCGGGCCTGTAGGATTGTCCTAAGCATTGTTTCAGGGATCTGCCCTCACAGAACAGTTTTGATTTCAGTGGGAGTGTAGCAGCCAAGGCAGATGAGCTTTTGTTCTCAGCCATTTAAGGAAAATGGCACCAGCTCCCCGAGGAAGTACCTAGTGTTCTGCAGGCCAGAGTGCATTATATATAAGCCACCCAGACACAAACTCTTCCTGCACATCTTCTCTTAAAGGAAAGGAACAAAAAGACTGATGTTGGCCTTCTTGAATGGGAATGTAGAAGCATAAGCCACCCATTCTCTACAAAACAAAAGGACCTGCTGGTCTGTAAATAGAAATGAGATGGCATTTGAGTCATCTGCACTGTGATCAACAGAATTGTGGAGAATGTGGTGATGATTTTTTAAAAAAAACACACATGCACACACAAAACCTGCAGTGTGCTGTTACACCTCAGTCCTGCCGGTTTCCGTTCTGGAGACTTGCTGTGCTAGGCATGGGGCCTTGCTTCCCCGGGGTCAGTGCCCACGCATTACTCAACGCTTCGCACATTCTCATGCTCTGAATGCTAGCACTTCCTCCCATTGTTGGGAAGTTTATTAATAACTACCGTAACAATGAGGATGCCAGCTATCTGATCTCTCCATACAGCCCAGAGGTTGATAGACGCCGTCCCACTCTATGGTCAAAAAACACACTGCCATACACTGTTATAAACCACAAGTGTTTTTTAGTTGTTTTTCCTTTTTTTTTCCTCTTTGTATTCATCCTTTCTTTTTTGCTCTCACTTGATCTCCTCCCTGTGTCTCCGTCTAGCCTTTGAGAGGTCTCTGTTACGAGCTGCCTGTCTCCCTTTTAGGTCTAGTGGCAGCAGGGTTCCAGGGCTCTGCAGGTGGGTGCAGCCCTGCAGGCGCTGCCCCCGGCTCCGCTCCTGCCAGGGTGTGTTTATGCACGGTGTGCCCAGGGAGGGCTGTGACATCTCTCTCTGTGGAATGGACATTTCTGGACTTGCTTGAGCAGAACCGGCCTGAGTCAAAATTGAGACGATAAAATGTTCACCCATTTCCACTCTCATATTGGGGAAATAAAACCCTCTAAAGTCATTTATACTGATACATTTATGCCGTTAGGTGTTCCTGGTAAAGGAATATTTGCATACTACAGAGAACCAAACAGAATGGCATTTTATAACCTAAATGAATGACTTTTCCAGTGATGAAATTTTAAACACTGAAAAAGAAATACCATTATCAGTTCTCACAGGCATTACTTTGTCCCATTGAGGCCAGCCCCCTCAGTATTGCACTAGAATAACACAGTCCCAGAGCCAGAAAGATAAGCCCCCTCATTTCACAGAAATGGAAACTGTATGAGTTCCTCATAAACACTAGTGCCAGCTAGGTATTTTACTAGATGCTGCTGCTAATTTTTATAATCCACCATCTCTCCCCCCACTTTGATTCCTTTTCCCTCTCCCCACATCTGCCCAGTCTCTCCTCTCCCCTATTGTATTTGTACTCTTCACGTTGTGGTGAAAGTGCCTGGAGCCATGGCACCTGGCCTGTAGGAAAGCTGTTCCAGACCCTCCTCACTGCCATCAAAAGGTGCTTGCTTTTCAAAGAGCTTCTATTTCTCTACTCTTAAGTGAACTATTTTACTTTTACAATTTCTGGCCCTAATGAAAAGTTTGCCACGCATTCATTTTTCATGCCGAATATCACATTACTGCTCCAAGGCCGTCTCCAGGGACCACATGTTTATCCTGAAATCTGCAGTGCGGCATTATTTCACATTGTCTCTTAGGACATTTTAAGTAAGGAATTCATAATTGAGGATCTGTATGGCAAATAAATATCTCTCCATCATAAAGGAGAGTTCAAACCTTTTCTTCATATTTATTCCTGGGTACCTGCCAAAACTTTTCCTCACAGCTTTTACATATCTGCCTTGAATATGCCTTCTTTATTTTATTTTTTTCCCCAAAAGCCTAAACAGATTGTCATTTCCTTTGCTTACTTTTAGGATAACAGATTCTTTTCTTCTTTGGGATGCTGTTTGTTTTGAATTTCCCTCCTCTTGGGGAGGACAGTACCCCTTCTGTCTTCGGACATCAGTAGGCTGGTCATCAGTATCCCATGTGTGTGGACAGATGGGCCACAGTTCCTGAGAACATTCTCTTCATAGGATGCGCACTCATATCCGGTGCTGAGTAGTCAGGGGCTTTTGAAAGACTGGAGCAAATTCTCCATCACAGCTGAGTGAGGATATCCTTCCACGTGTTTGCCTGTGAGAGAAGAGCTGCTACGTGTGTGCGCACTGATGTATATCCCCACTACACACATGCACACACAAGCACACACGTAGCAGAACAGGTTTTCACCATTTCTCCACCAATAACCTCCGCAGCATCAGAGAGTTCATGCAGAAAAATCCCTGACACCCACTGAAAACAACTTTCTGACCTGAGCACAGTGCTCAGTTCTCCTGAGTGTGTTTGGTAGTGATGATCCTCTCTGAGGTCAGGTCTTTTCCTCCTCCCCACTGGCCCGGTTATTGGTGGCCTGTTTCTGTAAAATTCTTTGGATTTCAATTGAAACATGATGATAAAGTAGCCCCCCAAACCAAAACATCATATTTTCAGTCTGGTATCATAGAAATAAGGCGTTACCGGGCAATAACTGGCAATGAGACGCAGGGCGCACCTCACCTGAGCAGACCAGAGCGGGGGTGACCATGGGCTCTCCAGATTGTCTTACTGGCCCCAGGCTGTGGATTCCTTCCTACAGTGCAGCTGCTGCCTCTTGCCTTCAGGTGACTTACCTTCTGCCTACTCCTGGTGGGCAGCTTTTCATGTTAGGACCAGGCTCTCAAGGCTGGGACCCTGTCCAGTCATTTCTCCCACCCCCACCCCACCTGCACATGAAAGTTCTCCAGACACATGTTGCATGGTACATCTGAAGAAGCCCCCTTGTTCCACCCTTCCAGCCTTCTGCCTGCATGTGAATCCACACAGTACTGTGGAAGGGGTGTGGCTGGGAAGGCAGGTATGACTGCACATGTGCCGTTTTTACTCTGGTAACTGAGCAATGAGCAAGACAGAAAGTTCCTACCCACTGTGGTGTTCCCATTCTAGGGAGAGTACAGACCTCACAGGGCCGAGCTGGAGTCCCAGCTCTGCCTCCCCATGTCCCGGTGATATCTGTGAGAACGGGGTCACTGTTTTTGTGAGGATTAAATGAAGTGGAACATGTGGGAAGCTCCTGTCAGGAATTCTGTGAAAATCCTTTGGATTTTAATTGGAACATGATAATAAAGTAGCCAAAAACCAAAACCTTACATTTTCAGTCCCTTCACTCTTCCTCCCAGGTTTCCTGAATGTATAAGGCCAGGAACACTACTTAATGCAAATTACTATGAATATTCAGGTGGCACTTATCTTCTGAGCTCTGTTCTAAGTATCTTTCAAGCATTATCTCATCCAGTCCTCCCAACTTTTGAAGACGTCCTGTTTTTTATTCCCATATTACAGGGGAGGAAAGTGAGACTTGGGTCATGTAATAGGACCAAGTCTTAGAGCTAGTAAGACGCAGAGCTGGAACATAAGCCTAGACAGTTAACTCTAAGCTGCTAGACTGTAGACTCTGCCCATGGAGGCCATAACATCAATGTGTTTTCCAAACCATATTTATATCACTTTTCTGTACACTTGGGTACTGCTCTAAACTTTGACTAATAACAAGGTATTTATGTATTACTTGTATCTTTCAAAAATATCCAAATCATCTCTGATTTTCTTTTGCATCCTGCCCCATTCATTGTGCATAGACAACCCTTTCAAAGTAACTTGGCTACTGTTTGGCCCATCTATACATTTTGAAATCTCACTCTTCTGACTTGAGTAGAGTTTTCCATCCATCTTCCTACTTCTGTAATCCCAAGGACAGCTCAGATTAAACTCTTATTTTGCATTCAAGCTTACAGATACTTGCTTTGGTCTATTGATTAGATGATAAATAAATTTCTTAGGCACTGGTTGATCATTAGATGTTCCCTTACAATTCGAGGCAAACTATAGCAGTAACTGTGGGAAGGACCAGAGTTGGCAGCGTGCTTGTCTTTTCTGGAGGTGGAATCGTGAAGAAGGGGGAAGATGGCACCGTATATGAGGTTCCTTGTGTCCAAGCTGCAAAAATGACTGCTGGAGGCAAGGGGGATGTGCCCAAGCGCTTTATTAAGTAATAGATTCCTTAAGTCTGGAGGGATCTTGGAGATTGGTTAATTGGTCATTTTGGGATGGAGACATCATGGTTCTGACAGGTTAATAAGCCAAGGTGTCAGGCCATTTAATGGTAGATATGATGGGAATCCATGCCTCTTTTCTGTCCTTCACTGCCCCTCTCAAAGATAACAGATTTATACCTTTTTAATGTCTGGGGGGGCTAAAGTTAACAATCTTGGTGTGGTCTTCCATGTTCATATGTGTTCAAATAACTGGAAGTGAGTAAGTCATGATAACAGAGAGCTTTTTTTACCATTCTTCATATCTAAAGGTGCTGATTGGAATTATTTTTGTGTCTAGAAGTATTTATTTTTAATCCCCATCCAAGAATATGTTTACTGATTTTCAAGAAATAGGAAAAGGGGGGTGGGAAGAGAGAGAGCGAGCGAAAGAGAGAAACAGAAACATCAGTCTGTTGCCTCCTGGATGCACCCTGGCTGGTAATTGAACCCACCACCTGTGGTGCACAGGACAAAGCTCCAACCAACTGAGGGCACCTGGTCAGGGCAAGAATCATTTTTGACATGGTCACAAACCTTCAGTTTGTTAAGACAACCCTTGACCTGAGCCCCTGAGGCTTATCCCACGAGGCTCATCCCTTGAGGGATCAGCAGTAAATATCTGACTCCTGATTTCTGGCTAACTTGCAGGCCTCCCTTTAGGATGTCAACCATGCCATTCAGAGGCTTCCCATAGGGCAGTCGTGGATGCTGGAACCTCCTCACTATCATAGACCACTTGGGACTCCTTTGCCCTTGAGCTTCTTTCTGTGGAACTGTTCCTGAGGCATCACTGTCGCTAGAAACTCTTCCACCTCTCCTCATGGTTGTCATATCTGCCTGGTTGTAGGTAACAATTTCATAGGCTCAGGTCCCACAAGCTCTGAAATATAGAAGCCTAGAGAACTCAGAGCCCTCACCTCCAAAAAGGGGATTTCTTTTAGACAAACAAAGGCACTGGAACGCTTCAGATGCAGTCTGACCACAAACCTGAATGCATGAAACGGATTAAGGTGGAGCTGCTGTAGCTTGAAGTGTGCAGTGGGTGACCCAGAACCCATGGAATCTCCTGCCCCTGTTCCGACCCTCATTCATAGTAGCCTTAAAGGCATGTCTGCAAACCCAGGGGCTCAAGAAACATAGTTCAAAAATACTGCCTAGACCAATTTCACTCCTTTTAAAGGTGAGCTTTGGAGCCCAAGTGGTACACTGAATTGCGTAGTAAGGGTCTTTTCTTTGACCAATACCTCCCTGAGCAATGATGTAGAGGTGGTTTCAATGATCTCTCTCTCTCTCATACTACCATGAGTGTGTGTATCGTGTGTGTATGGGTACACATACACATGCAGTCGCTTGTGTTAAATCTTTACCTAAGATTGAAGGGTTACCTATCTATTCCAGGCACAGCAGTGTTGTATGTGCATGATATCACTTGGTTGTTACAACAAATTAAGGAGGGCAGGTCAGTTGCCCAAGGTCAGCATCTAGTGAGTGGTTTAGAGTTCATCAAACCCAGAGTGTTCTGCCCTCTCCTTAGGTGTCCAGTTACAGATAAAATGGTAATCCACATGGCCAGGCTAGGCTGGCTCCATTTGCAGAGATCTAACTTGGTGCCCAGCACCACATTCCTTATGAAACAGTTTCCAAATTAAAGGTATAAAAGAGCTAAACTAAGTGGTGCCAGACACGAAGAGGGCCTCTTGAGCCACCCAGTCTATCTTATATGGGTTGAATATTTAGGCCAATTATTATTTTTTTTTTAAATAAAATAAAAAGGTAAATTAGGTAGTGGTAATGGGTCCTGTAACTCAAGACCAAAGCGTAACTAATCCCACAACCAGAGATAAAATTATCTAAAAACATGCTTTACCTCCCAGAGTTTAATGTTGTGTGACTTTTGTCATCCGTGAGCATTAATTCTGAGATTTGACTTTACACAGCATCATTTCCTGTGGAGAGGTGAGGCAGGAGTGAGAGGGAAAACGGGGACATTTTCACGTGAGCTAGGCATCCTTTCATCTTTCTTGGACTCAAGTTTTCCCAAGCCTGTTTTTTCAATCCAAAGTGTGACTTCTTTCCAGTATTAGTTTACATTCTTATTCTTTAACTGGTGGAATAGAGCACCGCTCATTAAATTTTCCTGTGTCCTCAAATGTGATTGGTCACTATGACTAAGAGAACCAGATCAGATTCAAAATGACTTAGCCCTGTTATATTAGATGGATGTAAACTTGGAGATAGTATTGGTAAGCATGGAGTAATTGAATTAAGTAAGTAGAAAACCTGGATTATTCAAAGTGGGGAGCCTGTCTTGTCATGTGTTGCATGAACTTGACACCATATGAAATTAGTATCTGGGAACTCCGAGGAAATGGGGCCTTCTTAGGAGTCACACTTTTGCTTAGGTTTGCTACTGAATTTGGAAACCTTGATTGAAGCATGACAAAATCCAGGGAAGAAGTACAAACATGATTAAAGGTTTGGAAAGTAGGTTCTATAAAGAAATGACTTACAGGTACTAAATTTCTTTACCAAGATGAGGTACAACTTAATTATAGTATCCAAATGTGTGACTGACAGCCTTTATTTCTGTGTTTATTCAAGTTAATATTTATAAGCTGCTGTGGAGGAATAAAGATGATACATTCCTGCAGTGAAGATTTTCTCTATTTCACACTAGAATGGGGTGAAGAAAAAAAGCCCAAATTGAAGTCAAAAATACTGATACATTGGGGTTTCTTGATTATTAGGGTTGTAAGAACCTTGGTAATTGAGGGAAAATGGGGTTTCCTACTTAGGAACTAAATAAGAGAATAGTATCCATTTGAGTATGGCAGAGCTTTTAGATGCAAGGGCATACAAGTTCTTTATAACCTGTGATTCTGAGATGCCTTCTTTACCATTGGAAGAAACAGACGAATTGACTCTGGGAATTCCAGTTGGATTATTCTCATATCTGTCATCCATTCACTGAATTATCCAAAAATGTTTTATATGGAAATACAATTCATACCCCCTCTGCCAAAAATCTGGCTGGAATTTTTGTTGGAACCGCAGTAATTCTATTGTTTGATTCCTGGAGAACTGAGATCTTTATGACATCAGGCTTACAATCCATGACATGGTTCATCTCTCTATTGTCTGTTCATTTGTTTTTCAATTACAGTTGACATGCAGTATTATTCAATAATTGAAATCTAGATTCTATTTCATTGGAAAAGGAGGTTTCCAACACGTCTCTTTTTTATCAATATAAAATTGACATATAACATTGTATTAGTTTTAGCTGTATAATGTAATGAATTGAAATGCGTATAGATTGCAAAATGATTACAATAAGTTTAGTTAACATCCATCACCTGACATAGTTATAATTTTTCTTTCTTGTACTGAAAACTTTTAAGAGCTACTTACTCTCTTAGCAACTTGCAAATATACAATACAGTATGTGTATTTTAAAACTGAAAGTTTGTACCTTTTAACAACTTTACCCATATGCCTATTCTGCATCCCCTGCCCCTGGCTACAGCCAATCTGCTCTTTATATCTATAATTTCAGGTCCCCCCCTCCTACGGATAAAGTATTTGTCTTTCTCTGTGTAACTTACAACATTTATAATAATACTCTCTAGATCCATGCATGTTGTCTCAAATGGCAAGATTTCATTCTTTTTAGGCTGAGTAATATTCCATTGTATGTCTATATGACATTTTATTTATTCATTTGTTGAGGGACACTTAGGTTGTTTCCATTTCTTAGCTATTGTAATGCTGAAATGAAAATGGGGGTACAGATATCTTTGAGATAGTGATTGTTTCCTTTAAGTAAATATTTAAAAGTGGAATTGCTAGATCTTATGGTGGTTCTATTTTTAATTTTATGAGGAACCTTTATATTCTTTTCCATAATGTCTGTACTAACTTACATTCCCATCAACAGTACACATCCTCACCAACACATATCTTTTTGATATAACCATTCTGACAGGTGTGAGGTGACATGTCATTGTATTTTCATTTGCATTACTCCAATGATTAGTGATGTTGAGCACCTTTTCATGCCTGTGTTGACCATTTATGTGTCTTTTGGAAAAATATCTATTCAGTTCCTCTGCCCATGTTTAAATCAGATTGTTTTTAATCTACTGAATTTTATGAGTTCTTTCTATATTTGGAATATTGACCCATTATGAAATATATGATTTAGCAAAGATGTTCTCCCATTCAGTAGGTTGGCTTTTAATTTGGTGATGGTATTTTTTGCTTTACAGAAGCTTAATTTTTTTTTTTAATTTCTCAATTATAGTTGCCATACAGTATTATACAGCATGGGGCAAAAATAGGTTTGCAGTTGTGGGTACATGAAATACAGAGTTTATTCTTCTATCATTATTTATTGATTATTGTATTATTTTCCATGCGAACAACTGTAAACCTACTTTTGCTCCATCCTGTATTAGTTTCAGGTATACAACATAGTGATTAGACATTTATTTATCTATGGAGTGATTGTGCTGATAAGTCTAGTACCCATCTGACACCATATATGGTCATTACAATATTACTAACTGTATTTCCTATGCTGCACCTATTTGCAATCCCACCAGCAGTGCATGAGAGTTCCCTTTTCTTCACATCCTTGCCACAATTGTTATTCACTGACTTAGAGATTATAGCGATTCTTACAGGTGTGAGGTAATAGTTCATTGTGGTTTTAATTTACATTTCTCTGATGTTAGTGATGTTGAGCATCTTTTCATGTCTGTTGGCCATTTGTATGTCCATTTTGGAGAAATATCTATTTGGGTCCTCTGCCCACATTTTTAAATTGGATATTTGTTTGTTTTTTTAATGTTGATTTGTATGTATATTTTCTATATTAACTTTTTATCAGATGTATCTTTGATGAATACCTTCTCCCATTCAGTAGGTTGCATTTTCGTTTTATTGATGGTTCCTTTGCTGTGCAAAAACTCTTAATGATATGTAGTCCCACTTGTTTTTTTCTTTTGTTTCCTTTGCCTGAGGAGGTACATTCAAAAAACATTACCAAGAGCAATATCTAACAGCCGCTGCCTATGTTTGGTTCTAGGAGTTTTATGGCTTCAAGTCTTACATTTATTTTAATCCATTTTGACTTTATTCTTATATAGGGTGTAAAAAAATGTTCTAGTGTAATTTTTTTGCGTGTACCTGTCCAGTTTCCCCTCGCTTTATTAAAGACACTATCTTTACCCCATTGGATATTCTTGCCTCCTTTGTCGTAGACTAGCTAACTATATGGGTATGGATTTATTTCCGAGCTTCATATTCTGTTTCACTGATCTATATGTCTGTTTTATGCCAGTACTGTTATGTTTTGTCAGGTAACATGATTCCTCCAACTTTGTTCTTCTTTCTCAAGATTGCTGTGGCTATTTGGGGTATTTTGTGGTTCCATGTAAATTTTAGGAATGTTCTAGTTCTGTGAGAAATGCCATTGATATTTTGATAGGAATTGCATTGAATCTATAAATTGCTTTGAGTAGTATGGACATTTAAAAAATATTAATTCTTCCTACCCATGATCATGGTATATGCTTCCATTTATTTGTATCTGCTTTGTTTTCTTCTTCAGTGTCTTATAATGTTCTGAATACATGTCTTTTACCTTATTGGTTAAATTTATTCCTTGGCATTTTATTTTATTTTTTGATGCAATTGTAAGTGGCATTGTTTTCTTAATTTCTTTTTCTGATAGTCTGTTATTGCTGTATAAAAAGGCAGCTGATTTGTGAATATATTAACTCAGTGTTCTGCTACTTTGCTAAATTCATTTATTAGTTCTAATTGTCTTTTGGTGGAATCCTTAGGGTTCTCAATATAGTATTATATCATCTGCAAATAATGACAGATTTACTTCTTACCTTTCAATTTGGATGTGTTTCATTTCTTTTTCTTTTCTGATTGCTGTGGCTAGGACTTCCAGTACTATGTTAAACGAAATGGCAAAAGGTGGATGTACTGATCTTGTTCATGGTCTTAAAGAAAAAGCTTGCCCCTTTTCACTACTGAGTATGATGTTAGCTGTGGGTTTGTAATATATGACCTTTATTATATTGAGTTATATTCCCTCTATCTTCACCTTGATGAGAGTTTTTATAATAAATGGTTGTAAAATTTTGGCAATAATTTTTCTGCATCTATTGATATGATCATATCATTTTTATCCTTCGTTTTGTTTATATGGTGTGTCACATTATTTGATTTGTGGATATTGAACCAGTGTTGCATTCTGGGAATAAATCTGACTTGATCATGGTGTATTGTATTTTTAATGTATTGCCTAATTTGGTTTGCTAATACTTTGCTAAGAATTTCTGCATCTATGATCATCTGGGATATGGGCCTATAAACTTTTTGTAATGCCTTTGTCTGGTTTTGCTATTAGTGTAGGGCTGGCCTAGTAAAATGAGTTTAATGGCCTTCCCTCTTTAATTTTTGGAATAGTTTGAGAGGCAGAGATACTAATTCTTCTTTGAATGTATGCAAAATTTATCTGTGAAGCCATCTGGTCCAGGGTTTTTGTTTGTTAGGAGTTTTTGATTATTGTGTTAGTAATCAGTCTGTTCAGATTTTCTGTTTCTTCCTTATTCAGCCTTGGAAAATTGTATAGCTCTAGGAATTTATCCATTTCTATCAGGTTGTCCAATTTGTTGGCATATTATTCATAGTATTTCCCAATAATCTTTATCTTTGTATTTTTGTGGGGTTGGTTGTCACTTCTCCTTTTTCATTTCTTATCTTATTTATTTGGGCCCTCTTACCTGTTTTGTTGAGTTTGGCTAAAGGTTTATCAATTTTGTTTATCTTTTTAAAGAACTAGCTCATGGTTTCACTCCATGTTTCTATTGTTTCTGAGACTGTTTTATTTATTTCTGCTCTGATCTTATTTCCTTACTTGTACTAAATCTGAGCTTTGTCCTTTTTTTTTTCCTAGTGCCTTCAAGTTTAAAGTTATGTTGTTTATTTGAATTTTTTTCTTTCAGTCTTTTTTTTTTTTTTTTTTTTTAAGGTAGGCCTATATCGTTATGAATTTTCCTGTTAGGGCCACATTCTCTGTATTTCATAGATTTGGGGTCATTGAGTTTTTATTTTCATTTGTCTCAGGGTAGCCTTTGATTTTTTTTCTTGATTCCTTTGTTCATCCATTCATGGATTAGTAGCATGTTATTTAGCTTCTGTATGTTTGTGTTTTTTCCATTGTTTTGGGTTTTCTTTTTGTAATTGATTTCTAATTTCATACCATTTTAGTCGGAGAAGAAGTTTGATATGATTTTGTAAAATTTTAACACTTATTTTTTATTTTGCTTTTTAATTACAATTAGCACTCAATATTATTAGTATTGGTTTTAAATATACAGCATCATGATTAGACAACTATATACTTTACAAAGTGTTCCCTTGGTACAGTTTTTACAATATTGTTGACTATTTCCTGTGATGTGCTTTACATCCCTGTGACTATATGTAACTACCAATTTGTACTTCTTAATCCCTTCACCTTTTTTACCCAGTTCCTCAACCCCTTCCCCTCTGGCAACCATCAGTTTATTATCTGTTTCTATGCGTCTGTTTCAATTTTGTTTATTTTGTCTTTAGATTTCACAGATAAATAAAATCATATGCTGTTTCAGGTAGTAAGATCTCATTCTTTTTATGGCTTGGTAACATTTTATTTATATGTTTGTACCACAGCTTTTTAATCTACTTGTCTATTGATGGGCACTGGGTTGCTTCCATGTCTTGGCTGTTGTAAATAATGCTGCAGTAAACGTAGAGGTGCATCTATTCTTTTGAAATAGTGTTTGGGGTTTCTCAGATATGTAATCAGAAGTGGAATCACTGGAAATTAAGGCAGTTCCATTATTAATTATTTGAGGAAACTCCATACTGTTTTCCACAGTGGCTGCACCAGTCAGCATTCCCACCACAGTGCACTAGGGTTCCCTTTTCTCCACATCCTGTCACCAGCACTTATTTGTGGATTTATTGATGATAGCCATTCTAACAGATGTGAGGTGATATCTCATTGTGGTTTTAATTGGCATTTCTTTGAAGATTAGTGACATTGAACATCTTTTTATAGTCTGTGGGCCATCTGTATGTCCTCTTTGGAGAAGTGTCTGTTCAGGTCCTCTGCCCATTTTTTAATTGGATTGTTTCTTTGTTTGATGTCATGAACTCTATACATTTTGGATATTAACCCCTATTGGAGAATATCTTTCCCATTTAAATAGGCTGTCTTTTTGTTTTATTTTATTATTTTTCTTTATTTTCTTTATTTTATTTTATTTTATTTTATTTATCTGTTTTTAGAGAGAGGGGAAAGGAGAAAGAGAGGGAGAGAAACATCAATGTGCGGTTGCCTCCCACGCTTCCCAAACTGGGGACCTGGTGTGCAACCTAGTCATGTGCCCTGACTGGGAATCGAACCAGCGACACGGTTCACAGGCTGATGCTCAATCCACTGAGCCACAGCAGCCAGGCTTGTCTTTTTGTTTTATTGATGATTTCCTTTGCCGTGCAAAAATTTTTTAGTATGATATAGTCCCATTTGTTTATTTTTTCTTTTGTTCCCCTTGCTCAAGGAGCTATATCAGGAAAAGAAAATATTGCTAGGAGAGATGTCACATATTTTAGGCCTATGTTTTCTTCTAGGAGTTTTATGGGTTTGAGTCGTACATTTAAGATATTAATCCATTTTGAGTTTATTCTTGTATATGGTGTAAGAAAGTGGGGTGTGTGTGTGTGTGTGTATTTTTTTTTTTTTTTTGCATTTATCTGTCCAGTTTTCGCAACACTATTGAAGACACTGTCTTTACCTCATTGTATATTCTTTCCTCTTTTGTTATTTCTGGGCTCACATTCTGTATCATTGATCTGTATGTCTGTTTTTATGCCAGTACCATGCTGTTTTGATTACTATAGCCTGTACTAGAATTGATATCAAACATTGTGATATCTCTAACTTTGTTGTTCTCTGTGAAGATTACGTGTGATATTCAGGGTCTTTGTGGTTTCATATAAATTTTTGAATTATTCTAGTTCTGTGAGAAATCCATTGAGATTTTGATAGGAATTTTATTGAATTTATAAATTGCTTTGTGTAGTATGGGTATTCAAACAATGTTAATTCTTCCTACCCATGATCATGGTATATGCTTCCATTTATTTGCACTTCTTTGTTTTTTCCTCATAGCCTTATAATTTTCTGAGTACAGGTCTTTTACCTTCTTAGTTAAATTCATTTCTATGTATTTTTTTATGTAATTGTAATTGGGATTTTTTAAAGTTTCTTTTTCTGATAGTTCATTATTAGTATATAATAAGGCAACCAATTTGTGAATACTATTTTGTATACCGCTACTCTACTGAATCCATTTATCAGTTCTAGGATCCTCTATATACAGTATCATGTCATCTGCAAATGACAGTTTTACTTCTTCCTTTTCAATTTGGATATTTTTAAATTTCTTCCAATCTGATTGTTGTAGCTATGGCTTCTAATACTATGTTGAAAAGAGTATTGAAAGTGAGCATCCCCTGTCTTGCTCCTGACGTTAAAGGAAATGCTTTTGGATTTTTTTCACACGGAAAGTGATGTCAGCTATAGGGCCTTTATTATGTTGAGGTATTTTTTCTCTATTCCCACTTTGCTGAGAATTTTCTCATAAATATGTGCTGGATTTTGTCATATGTTTTTTCTTCTGCATCTGTTGCTATGATCTTATTATTTTTATCCTTCAGTTTGTTTATGTGGTGTATCACATTCATTGATCTGTGAATATTGTACCAACCTTGCACCCCAGGAACAAATCCCACTTGATCATGGTGGATGATCTTTTAATGTATTGCGGAATTTGATTTGCTAACATTTAGTTAGAATTTTTGCATTTATGTTCATCAGGGTTGTGGCCTATAATTTTCTTTTTTTGTAGTGTTTTTACCTGGTTTTATAACAAGGATAATGCTGTCCTTGTAAAATGAGCTTTGGAGTCTTCCTTACTCTTGAATTTTTTGGAATAGTTTAAGAAAGATAGGTGTTACTCTTTGAATGTTTGATAAAATTTGCCTGTGAAGGCCATCATGTCTAGGACTTTTGTTTGTTCAGGTGTTTTGGAGTATAGTTTCAATTTCACTAGTTGTAATCAGTCTGTTCAGAGTTTCTGTTTTCTTTCTCGATTCCATTTTGGAAGATTGTATGTTTCTAGAAATTTATCCATTTCTTCCAGATTGTCCAATTTGTTGGCATATAGTTGTTCATAATATTTTCCTTTTTTTAAGTATATTTTATTGATTATGTTGTTACAGTTTTCCTAATTTCTATTACCCTTTGCTCCCCTCTTCCCAGTACCCCCCTTCCCTCCAGCAATCACAGGCCCCTTAGTTCATGTCCATGGGCTATACCTATAAGTTCTTTGGTTTCACCATTTCCTATATTATTCTTAACTTTCCCCTGTCTATTTTGTACCAACCAATTATGCTTCTTAGTCCCTGCACCATTTCCCCATTTCTCCCCCTTCCCCCTCCCAGGTGATAACCCTCCAAATGATCCCCATACTTATTATTCTGTTCCTGTTCTGATTGTTTGCTTAGTTTGTTTTTGTTTTTATTTTTTAGATTCCATTGTTGATAGTTGTGAGTTTGTTGTCATTTTAATGTTCATAGTATTGATCTTCTTTTTCTTAAATAAGTCTCTCTAACATTTCATATAATAATGGCTTGGTGATGATGAACTCTAGCTTTACCTTGTCTGGGAAGTAGTTTATCTGCCTTTCCATTCTAAATGATAGCTTTGCTGGATAGAGTAATCTTGGTTGTAGGTCCTTGCTTTTCATCACATTGAATACTTCTTGCCAGTCCCTTCTTGCTTGCCAACTTTTCTTTGAGAAATCAGCTGGTAGTCTTCTAGGCACCCCTTTGTAGGTAACTCTGCTTTTCTCTTGCTGCTTTTAAGATTCTCTCTTTATCTTTCACCTTTAGCATTTTGATCATGATGTGTTCTTGGTGTGGTCCTCTTTGGGTCTAGCTTGTTTGGGACTCTCTGTGCTTCCTGGACTTGTATGTCTGTTTCCTTTGCCAAATTTGGGAAGTTTTCCTTCATTGTTTTTTCACATAAGTTTTCAATTTCTTGCTCTCCCTCTTCTCCTGACACCCCTATGATTTGGATGTTATACAGTGAAAGTTGTCCCAGAGGTTTCTAAGCCTCTCCTCATTTTTTTCAATTCTTGTTTCCTCATTCAGTGCTGGTTGACTGTTTTTTGCTTCCAGATATTCCAAATCATTGATTCAAACCCTGGTTTCTTTCCCTTCACCATTGGTTTTGTGTGTATTTTCCTTTGTTTCATTTAGCATAGCCTTTACTTCTTCCCTTATGCGTTTGCTGTACTCAAGCATATCTGTCAAGTCTGTGAGCATCTTTATCACCAGTATTTTGAACTCTACATCTGT
This sequence comes from Furipterus horrens, assembly GCF_987537825.1. Taxonomy (NCBI): domain Eukaryota; kingdom Metazoa; phylum Chordata; class Mammalia; order Chiroptera; family Furipteridae; genus Furipterus; species Furipterus horrens. Next base: position 140,435,707 of record NW_028327172.1, on the reverse strand, counting down.
TAGGTTGGCTATCTCCTCATTCTTAGTTCTCCTACTGGAACTTTGATCCATTCCCTCTTTAGGCCATACTTCTCTGTCTCCTCATCTTGACAGGCCCCTGTGTTTGTTTGCCTCTATGTCTTAGGTAGAGCTGTCCCACCTGTTATTTTGTAAGGGGCGGAGCCTTAGGTATTCGTCAGTGCAGGACTACCCCTTTCACCATGTTGTAGTGCTGTGTTGGGGGGAGGGGTCTGACAGAGAACAATGCTGCTTGCTCAGCATTCGCCCCTTTTCCAGGCACTTCTCCCACTTCTGTATGGGACTGGCGCCTCTCCAGATGTTGCCCTGGCCATTGTTCCCAGAGAGGGTGGGTTTGCAGATGTTCTAGGACCATGGGGGCCCTTTAAACAAGTGGACACTATTGAGAGACTGGCAGTTTCTTCCTCTGCCCAATCCCCCACTGGTTTGCACAGTCTGACACCACGAGGCTTTATTTTCCCTGGCTCTGGATCTGTGAGCTGCACAGTCTGGTCCGGTGCTGGGAGTGCTCCCCAGGTTCCCTCTCAACTGTTTTTAAATATTTGACTGTGCTTTCCATTGTCCTGCTGCCGCTGCCGCTGCTGCTGCCACCATACCACATGTTCACCACCTCTCCTACCTGTGTGGATAAGTATTTATTCTTTATATCTTTGTTGGATTTCCATGCAGCTCGATTTTCTGGAACTTCTGGGTGTCTTAGATTTGAGGTAGTTGTATTCCTTCTTAATTGTGGAGGGAGACTCAGCATGTCTGTGTAGTCCTCCATCTTGACCAGAAGTCCCAATATTTTCTTATTATTCTTAATATTTCTGTGGTGTTGTTACTTCTCTCATTTCTGATTTTATTTATTGGAGTCATATCTCTTTTTTTCTTGATGAGTCTGTAAAAGGTTTGTCCATCTTTTTTATCTTTTCAAAGAAACAGCACTTGGTTCCATTGATCTTTTTTGTGTTTTGTCTTAACTCTATTTCATTTATTCCTACTCTGGTCTTTATTATTTCCTTCCTCATACTCACTTCGGGCTTTGTTTTTCTATTTCCTTTAGGTGTATGGTTATATTGTTTATTTGAGATTTTTCATGTTTTTTGAGGTAGACCTTTAATGCTGTGAATTTCCCTTTAGGACTGCTTTCACTGTATACCATAAATTTGGGGTTGTTGTGTTTTCATTTTTATTTATCTGAAGGTATCTTTTGATTTCTTTTTTGGTCTAATTATTAACCCATTCATTGTTTAGTAACATGATATTTAGTCTCCATGTGTTTGTGTGTTTTTCAGGGTTTTTTTGTTTTTTTTTTTCTTTTTTCCTTTTGCAATTGGTTTCTAGTTTTATACCATTTGGTTGAAGATGTTTGATATGATCTTAATCTTTTTAAATGTATAGGCTTGTTTTGTGTCCTAACATGTAGTCTATCCTAGAAAATCTTCCATGTGTACTTTAAAGGAATTTGTATTTTGCTGCTTTGGGGTGGAATGATCTGAATGTATCAATTAATTCCGTCTGGTCTAGTTTGCCATTTAAGGCCACTGTTTCCTTTTTTTTCTGTTTGGAAGATTTATCCATTGATGTTAATAGGGTGCTAAAATCCCTACTGTGGCTCTGTTACTGTTGATCTCTCCCTTTATATCCATCAGTGTTTGTTTTATATATTTAGGTACTCCTATGTTGGGACATAAGTGTTCACAAGGTTTATATACTCGTTGGATTGATCCCTTTAGCATTATGTAATGACCTTCTTAGTCTCTTATTATAACATTTGTTTTAAAGTCTATTTTGTCTGATACAAGTCTTGATACCCCAGATTTTTGCTTCCATTTGCATGAAGTATCTTTTTTCATCCCTTTACTTTTAGTCTGTATCTTTCATTCTGTAGTGCGTCTCTTGTAGATAGCATATATATATATATGTATATATATTCAGCTACCCTATGTCTTTTTATTGGAGCATTTAAACCATTTAGATTTCAAGTGATTATTTATAGGTATGTATTTATTGACCTTTTTCTTTTCTAATTGTGTTACTCTTTTTTTTTGTTGTTGTTGTTTTTCTTCTTAAAGAAGTCCCCTTAACATTTCTTGTAACTCTGGATTAGTGATAATAAACTCCTTAAGGGTTTTTTGTTTGTTTGTTTTCTTTCTTTCTTTGTCTGAGAAGCTCTTTATTTCTCCTTCAATTTTTTTTCCAGGTTTTTATTATTTTTATTGAGAGTGCATTAATCTGTAAAACAAGTTGGAGAAATTAACATTCTAGATATTGAATCTTCCTAATGAATGACATTGTTTCCACGAATTCTGTTTTCTTTTTTTTTAATATGTTTTATTGATTATACAGTTACAGTTGTCCCAATTTCTTTTCCCTCTGCTCCCCTCCACCCAGTGATGCCCCTCCCTGCACTTGTCACCCCCTTTTAGTCCATGTCCATTGGTTGTGCGTATAGTTCTTCTCAACCTCTTCCTGTCTACTCCATTCCCCTCTACTATGCTTCTTAATTTCTGTACCATTTCCCTCCCTTTCTTCCTTCCCCCTCCCTGCTGACCTCCTTCCAATATGTTCCCCATACCTATAATTCTTTTCCCACTCTCGTTGCCTACTTAGTTTGCCTTTGTTTTGATTCCCTAGCTTCTGTTGTTGGTTGTTGTGATGCAGTTTTCATTTTAATGTTCATAATTTTGACCCTCCTTCTAAACCAGTCCCTTTAACATCTCATATAATAGTGGTTTGGATCTAATGGACTCCTTCAGTTTTACTTTGTCCTAGAAGCACTTTCTCTGCCCTTCTATTCTGAATGACAGTTATGCTGGATAGAGTATTTGTGGCTGTAGGTTTTTGCTTTTCATTACTTTGAATACTTCTTGCCAGTCCCTTCTTGCCTGCAGGGTCTCCTTTGAGAAATCAGCTGATAGTCTAATTGGGACCCCTTTGTACATAATTCTTTTCTTGCTGCTTTTAAAATTCTTTATCTTTAATTTTTGACAATTTGATTATAATGTGTCTTGGAGTGATTCTCCTTGGGTCGAGTTTTTCTGGAATTCTCTGTGCTTCCTGGACCTGTAAGTCTATTTCCTTTCCCCAGTTCGGGAAGTTCTGCTTCGTTATTTTTTCACATAATTCTTCTATTTCTAGTTCTTCTTCGCCCTCTGGCAATCCTATAATTCGAATGTTCGTTCGCTTATAGCTGTCCCAGAGGTTTCTGAGCCTCTCCTCGTATTCCTCACTTTTTGTTTTCTTTTTCTGCACTGCTTGGCTGTTTGTTCCTTCCCTATGGTCCGATTTGTTGATTTGATCTCTGGGTTTTATTTCCTCACCACTTGTCTCTTATGTGTTTTCGTTTGTTTCAGTATGACTAGCTTTCATTCCTTCCCCATCTTGTTCCAAATCTTTTGTTAATTCTGTAAGCCACCTTATGACTATAGCTCTGAACTGAGCCTCAAAAAGATTTCCTATTTGCTCATCAGTTAGGTCCCTCATCTGCTGCCTGGTGAGTTGCGTCACCAGGATTTCAATCATGGTCTGCTTCATCCTGACAGTTTTCTGTTTACCTTTGTTTCCTGGGCGGGCTGTAGGGGGCGGAACCCCGTGCACTCGTCACTACCCAGCGACCGGTGACCTTTTTCACCGCTCTGTGGTGCTTTGTGTGGGGGCGGGGGTCCAAGATGGATTCCTGTCGTTACTCTCCGATGAGAGACCAGGAGTCTCTTCCTCCGTCCCCACGCCCTCTGGGCTTCACAGGCAGAGGCAGTGGGGGTCTGCCTTCCCCAGCGTTGGAATTGGGAGCTGACAGGTCTCGACTGCAGCCGGGATTGCTCCCCTGGTGTTTCTCGCAGTCCCACCGCTATCCCCGCTGCTACCGCGGACAGCACCGCCCGACTTTTCCATTCCGGTCGCCCCTCCTACCTGTCCAGACGAGCACCGCTGGTTTATAACTTCATACGTTGGGCTTCCATGTAGTTCTATTTTCTGGAATTTCTGGTTATCTTTGGTTTTGAGGTAGTTGTATTCCTACCTAGTTGTGGAGGGAGACAGAGAGTGCCAGTCTAAGCCTCCATCTTGGCCCGAAGTCCTCCTTCAATTTTTGATGATAGCCTTGCTGGCTAGAGTAATTTTGTTTGTTGGTCCTTGCTTTTCATCACTTTGAAATTTTCAGGCTAATCACTTCTGGCCTGAAATGTTTCTGTTAAGAAATCAGCTGACAGTCTTCTGGGAGCTCCCTTGTAGGTAACTGTCTTTCTTTTGCTGCTTTTAAGATTCTTTGTCTTCAATCTTTGCCATTTTATTTATGTGTCTTGGTGTGGGGCTCTTTGGGCTAATCTTGTTTAGAATTCTGTTTTTCTTAGACTTGTGTTTTCTTCACCAGGTTAGAGAAATTTCAGTCATTTTTTTCTTCCAACAGGTTCTCAGTTCCTTGCTCTCCACCCTCTCCTTCCGGTACCCTTTAAAGCAGATATTGTTATGTTTGACACTTTCCCAGTGGTCCCCTAAACTATTTTCATTTTTTATAGATATTTTTCTTTTTGCTATTCTGATTGGGTGTTTGCTGATACCTTGTCTTCCAAATCGCTGATTCGATCCTCTTCGTCATCTAGTCTGCTGTTGATTTTTTCTAGTGTATTCTTCATTTCTGACTAGTTCTATTTTATGGTTCTTAAGTTCTTTTCTATGTTTATTATTTTTTTGTTTAAGTTCTCACTGAGTTCATCCACTCTTCCCCTTTATTTCTTGAGCACCCTTGAACTCTGTGTCTGGTGTATTGATTTCCTCCATTTCATTTAGTTCTTTTTCTGGGGATTTCTTCTGTTCTTTCATTTGGGGTATGTTTCTTTGTCTCCTCTTCTTGAATGTCTTTTGTTTTTACAGAACTCTGGCCCACTCTGATCCACTCTCCCTCTACTGAAGACCAGGGAAAGTGGCCACAAATGGGATATTACTCACTGGCCCTTTAAGAGTACACCTGGTTTTCTAGCAGACTCCTGTTTCTCCCTAGAGGACAGAATCCCTACTGATTTTTTTCAGCCAGATGTTATGTGGGCTCCTCTTCCTGGTTCTGGTGCTCTAGGCTGGGGAACCCATACTTCTCAGGAGGGACCTTTGCAGTTGAGTTATCCCTTTGGATTGTGAACTGCCACACTTGGGTTCAGGACCAGCCTTTTTTTTCATCTCTGTCCTTACAACCAGTCTCGATGTGGCTTATTCTGTAAATCCTTGGTTATATGACTTCTATTCAACTAGTCTTCAGTTGGTTATTCAGGTTGATTGTTCTATAATTTAGTTGTAATCCTGTTTGGACCTGGGAGGTGGTGAGTATAGCTTTCACCTACCCCGCACCATCTTTTTAACCTCTTGATATGATTTCAGTCTTCTTAAATTTACTGAGACTAAATTTATTGAGATAGATCCTAACGTGGGGTCTGTCCTGGAAAATATTCCGTGTACTTTTGAAAAAAAATGTATATTCTGATGCTTTGAGCTAAAAATATCAAATTGTCCAATGCGTTACTTAAGGCCACTGTTTCCTTTTGATTTTATGTCTGGATGATCTAATGCATTATGTTAAAGGGGTATTAGAGTCCTGTGAAGGAAAAATGGTCTCTTCCACACAACTCAGTCTCTTCTAGAGTCTGCACACATTATGACTGTATTACTGCCAATCTCTACCTTTGTTTGTCAACATTTGCTTTATATACTTCAGCGCTCCTATGTTGAATGCATAGATGTTTACAAGGCTTATATCCTCTTGTTGGATTGATCCCTTTGTCATTATGTAGTGCCCTTCTTTGTCTCTTGTTTTAAAGTCTATTTTGTCTGATACAAATATTGCTACCCCAGCTTTTCTTCATTTCCATTTGTATGAAATATCTTTTTCTATTCCTTTACTTTTAGTCTATGTGCGTGTTTCAATATGAAGTGGGTCTCTTGTAGGCAACATATGTACAGAGCTTGTCTTTTTATCCATTCTTTTGTTGTTGTTCTATTAGAGTTGTCCCATTTTTACCCCCATTGCTCTCATCTGTCCTGCCCATCCACCCTGTGTCTTTTCACTGAATCTTTTAATTCATATAACTGTTAATAGGTATGTAGTTATTGCCATTTTATTGTTTTCTGATTGTTTTTGTAGTTTTTCACTGTTCCTTTCTCATTCTCTTGCTCTGTTCTCTTGTATGTTGATGACTTTCTGTAGTATTGTGTTTGAATTCCTTTCTCTTTATCTCTTGTAGATTTTTGGTTTGTGGTTATCTTGTGTTTCATCTATACCAAGTTATGTTTATAGCAATGTATTGTAAGTTGATGGTCACTTAAGTATGAATGCATTCTAAATTTGCTACCATTTTTACTCACCCCCTCCACTTTGGTTTTTGTCATTATATTTTTTACTTCTTTGTGCATGTGTTTGTGAACATCTCTTAATTTACTGTTGTAATTCCACATGATTTTCCTATTATTGCCTGTCAGCCTTTGTACAAGCTTTACAATTTATCGATTCACTGCATTTACTGTTTACCTTTGTCAATTAGAATTTTTTAATATATATTCCTATTCATATTTTTGACATTTCTACTTAAAGAAATCCCTTTACTATTTCTTGTAATATCTTTCCTTCGATTCTCTGTGATAGCTTTTCTAGGTAGAGTAATCTTGGTTGTAAGTCTTAATTTTCATCACTTTGAATATTTTGTGTCAGTCTTTTCTAGCCTACAGTTTCTGCTGAGAAATCAGCCGACAGTTGTATGGAAACTCCCTTGTATTAACTGCTTGTCTTTTGCTCCTGTTAAGATTCTCTCTTTGTCTTAAACCTTTGGCATTTTAATTATGATGAATGTTGGTGTGGGCGTCTTTGGGTTTATCTTGTTTGGGGTCTCTGTGTTTCCTGGACTTGTACTATTTCCTTTACCATGTTAGGGAAGATTTGAGTTATTATTTCCTCAAATAGGTTTCCAATCCTTTGTTCTCTCTCTTCTCCTTCTGGTAACCCTATGATGAAAATGTTAGTATGCTTGAGGATGTCCCAAAATTCCCTATCCTCAATTTTTTTGCATATTTTTATTCTTTTTGTTGTTCCAATTGGGTGTTTTATGCTACTTGGTCTTCCAAATTGCTGCTTCAATTCTATGCTTCATCTAACCTGGTGTTGATCCTAATGACTCTTGATTTCACTTATTGTGTTCTTCATTCAGACTAGTTCTTTTTTTTATGTTTTCCTATATCTTTGTTGATGTTTTCACTGAATTCATCTATTCTTCCCATTGAGCTTTCTTATAACCAGTGTTGTGAACTCTAGTAGATAGCTTATCCCCATTTGTTTAGTTTTTTGTTGTTGTTGTTGTTAGAGTGTTTCCTATTGTTTCACTGGGACATAATTCTTTGTTGCCTTATTTAGTTTGACTCCCTGAGTTTGTTTCTATGTGCTAGGTAGATCTGCTACATCTCCCAGTGTTGACAGAGTGGACGTATGTAGTAGGTTTCCTGTGAGGCCCAGTGGTGTATTCTCCCTGTTTACCCAAGCCAGGTGCTCCAGGAGTGCCCCTTGTGTGGGTGTGTGAGCCCTCCTGTTGTAGTTGAACTTTGATTCCTATTGGCATATCAGTCGGTGGTACTGACCCTTAGGTTGACTGTGTGTGAGGGCTGGCTGTGACTAGAATGGTCAAGTTGTTGTACAGGAGCCAACTTCACAGAGTGGGACTTACTTTAGCAGAACTCTATTGCCAGCAGAATCTGCCTTTCAGGTGTGTTGCTTGTGGAGCTGGCTGAATGGTGCTCTGCTGTGTTCTGAAGCTAGCTACCAGGTATATTGGCTCTAGAGTCTCTTTGGAGGGGTTCTGGGGAAGGCCAAAGTTGGCCACCATTTGTGCCCAGTTCAGGGCCACCTTGTGGGAGCTACAAGGTTATATCTGGTTGGTTTCTTTCTGTCGTGGGCTTGGATGCCTTGGGAGAGGCTATGCTGAGACCTACACTAGCTCACACTATTGTTTGCATTGGGACCCTTTGGTAGACACCACAATGTGAGCTGAGGCTGTCCACCACTTGTGCCAAGTTTGTGGTCACTTAGTAAAAGCTATGTTTCAGGCCATCCTTGGCCATAGCTTATGCCAGGCTTGGGGCTGTTTAGGGAGAGGTACGGGGCACACTGAGGCCAGCCACTGCTTGTTTGGTTGTGGATCTTTGAGAGAGTTTAGGAAAGTCTGCAGTGCGACCCAAGGTAGACTGTTCCTGTGGAAAAGCTGCTGAAAGTGACTGGGGCTGGGTGTGTGAATTGGGTGGAGTCTCAGGGAATCACCAGGGTGGGGCAAACGGTGTTAGCCAGGTTACGGGAGAGCTCAGATTTGGTGCCCACCTGTGCCCATTGGCTGGGTTGGGAAAGGGCTCAACAAGGAAGCAGTGGTGCCTGCCAGCACTTATGTCCCCAAAGAGCTCAGCCCAGCTCTCTGCCCCCTGCCCCACCCCAGGTCTCCCCCTGAAATGAGTCAATTTAATTCCTCCCTGTATGTTGGGGTGCTCTTCGAGCTGCTGCTTCTGCTCTGGAGCCCAGAGTGAGTGAGCTTGCGAACAAATGAACCTGTGCTCAGGCTCTTTAGAACGCCTGAGTCTAAGCAGCCCTCCACGTCACCCGGACACAATCCCTACTGGTCTTCACAGCCAGATGTTGTGGGGACTTCTCTTCCCAACCCTGGGGTCTGGGGCTGGGACCCCTCGCTCCTCAGGGGGTCCTCTACAGCCAAGATGTCCCTCTCAATTCTTAATCGCCACACATGGGTGTGGGACCTGCATGTTCTGTGTCTCCGTGCCTTTCGCCTGTCTCTTTGTGGTTTCTTTTGTGTACTGTTAGTTATAGAACTTCTGTTCAGCAAGCTTTTGGGTGGTTCTTAATGGTGGTGCTTCTATCATTTAGTTCTAATTTTGATGTGGTTGTGGGAGGAGAACACAGCATTTACCTACTCCGTCTTGACCCCAAATCCTTTGAGCTGCCATCCTTACCATTGGAAGAAACTGACCAACTGACTGAGAATTTTGATTAGATTGTTCTCATATCTGTCATCCATTCACCGAATTGTTGAAAAATGTTTTATACAGAAATAAAATTGCTATCCCCTCCCCCCCAAAAAATCCTGCTCGAGTTTTTATTGGTATTGCAATGATTCTGTTGTTCAATTCCCAGAGTACTGACATCTTTATTATGTCAAGCTTCTAATCCATGACCACGCTACACCTCTATCCTTTTAGGTCTTTAATTTTTTTTCAGCAATGTATTATAATTTTCATTGTGATATCTTTCATTATATTTCTCCCTAGGTGTATTTGATGTTGCTTGATTCATGTGAGGCCCTTGATTGCACACCCGGTATCGCCTGTCCATTTCTAACACTTCCGCTCACCATGGGCCTGGGAAGCAAAGTAATAATCAGCCTTTCCTTTTCCAGGGAGTTGGTGCCCCTTGCCTACCTTTCCAAGGTAGAAAAGGTGTAATAGCTCCACTGCGGAAACCTATTTCAGAATCCAAACACTGCAGCCAAGAAATTGTGCTTTCTTCTAACCTAAATCTTTCCAGTCGGCATTTCAGCTTATTTTCCTTTAGGTTGGTTCAGCTTGCCTTTCACAAAGGTTTCATATCTAGCTGTCTGCGATTTGAATCGTCGTTCAGATTGGTCTGCCACATTGTAAAATTATGTGTAACTTTTATTAAAAGGGAATTTGCTCATGATACAGTGGTAAGTTAAAAAAATAAAATAAAAATCTAATTTTTTTTAATGTACAGCTTAGATAAAAAGGTAAAAGACAATGTATGACTGGTTATCTCTGGCTGCCTCACTTCTGGACTATTTTGATACATGCCTGCATTTTCAAAAGGTTCATGTTATACATACATTTTCTTTGTACTAAGCAAAAAAATCAGTATTTTTAAATGGAAAATAGAAATTTAAAACTATGTGTTAAAATCACTGGCTTGAACTTCATTTTCCCCTTCATTATACAAAGTCTATTAAAATTTGCTAATGACATTAAAACAGGTATGTAGCATATCTTAAGATAATCAAGAAAGAGAAACTTCTTTTTCAGGCATGTAAATTTTCCTGCCAGTGCTTTTGACCAGCTATAAATTCCACCAAGTGCTGAGAATTCTAATACTTGGAGTCCCTGAAACACCTGTTTCATTTCACACTTACTTGATTTCTGGGATAAATCCCAGATCCACAGTGTGAGCTCCAGTTAAATTCCTTAGTGGTCCAGATGTGTGCCCCCCCCCCGACCCCCCTGGTGAGCTGGCCTAGTAACCCCACTGTTTATTGACAGGTTCTCAGGAATCAGATAGCTCCCAGTCTGCCAAGAAAGACATGCTAGCGGCCTTGAAGTCCCGGCAGGAAGCTCTGGAGGAAACGCTACGCCAGCGGCTGGAGGAGCTCAAGAAACTCTGTCTTCGAGAAGCTGTAAGAAGTTACTGCTTCGTCCTGGGGAAATCTGTGCTGTCTTGCCCTCACCTGTCTTCACATTTATAAAAGGGGCTGGATCCTAAAGAGAGCATAAGAGGAAAGCAAGACCTCTCCTGACACACAAATGTGCCCCATCAGAAACAGAAGTCGTTGACATTAATGGGACACTGGGATACCAGTTAAAGCAGGTCCTGGTAAAGTCCCCAGTGGGACTTCACAAGAGGCCAAGTAACAAGAAATAATTCCACCCATGAAAGCCACTGTAAATAATGATGTCTGCATGCTACCCCTTAGTTTATAAAGTGTTTCCTCGTGCAATATTACCTCCTTGAGTAGAGTGGTTTGCCACCATCTTCTAAGACTTTGTGTCTGAGTTGACTGTTGTGGTGGCTTTTGTTTCTCTTGAAGCTGTTTCAGATATATCTTTGGAAATCATACTGAGAAGCATCACTGGGAACCCACAAGGAAACCAGGATTTCACTTGATGTGTATAATGCCTTTTAAAACTCATCATCTGATGATTACACTCTTTTTAAAAAATGAAATCTTAGTGATATTTTTAAGTTTTATGTGAAGCAACACTTCTCCAAGATTGTATCTACAATGGCTTTACATTTCATTGGGACTCAGAGGCTGTGACAGGCCACTGCTGTATTTATTTCAGTGTCCATTTCCATCTTCTTCTGTTTATTCTGCAATTCTCTGTTAGCATGTTTGAAGAATGGAATTTTTAATGCAACACACGTTAGTATGCACATGTGTATGTATGGTCACACTTGTGCCTGTGCTTGCACCTGGACAGGATAGAGTAGGAGCCCTCCAGAGGGACATTGTAGTTCATATAACATTACACAGAGCTGCACTGTTGAACAGTTGAGAATCAGAAGTATAGAGGTTCCCAAACTGTATCTCCCCTGCCACACCCCTCCCCCAAATAGTGCCTTGCCCCAGGCCTAATGAACAGGGAGCCTTAGCGTGAGATCACATTACAGTTCCATTTGGCTGAATTATGCTCTGGATTGATTTAAACCAGAGCCAGCTCAAAGTGAACCCAAATTAACAGATACCCATTGCAAATCTCCAGGAAGCAAGTGTCCTGAAGGAGGGAGGGTGGGCATCCTGAGCAGCTTTTCCTAGGCGTCCCAAGACTAGTCAGCGCCTTGGAAACAGGTGTGGCTCTCTGGCGATGACCAGCACGGCCTCCTCTGGTCTGCAGCAGCCACAGGCATTTGTATAAAGAATATGGTGGGAGGATTTTAAAAATGTGGCTTTGGGTGTCTGCATTTAATAATTTGTAAAGCCTTGTGTTGTTTTTAAGATAGGCAACATCCCTAAACCCAGCAGGGAGACAGCATCAGAAAATTGGAGAAATGTGTCAGGGCAAGAGTAGCATGCATTAAATAGAAAGGTCTCCCTGGGTTTTTTTAAACTAAAAGGAAAATAAAGAAAAAAAGCTCCCACTTCTTATGATGCTGACAGCAGAAAACAGCATTTGAGCAGGAGACAGAAGCGCACTGTGGCTTCTGCGCTGTCTCCCGTCAAGGTCTCCTGACCTACCTGTAGTCAGGGACAGGTGAACCTTCTGGCTGCCTCTGTTCTTAGCCCTCAGCTCAGAATACTGAGATGCACTGTTTGTCTCCTGGGGGGCTAGCGGGGCAGCCATAATGAGGTGGAGTGGGAACATTTGGCAGAAATACCAACATAAGAATATAAGAGGAACCAAGCCAAGGCCCCACAACAGTGTGTGAAATTTCTCCTTTCCCCTGTGGCTCCTTTTACATGTGAAATCAGATTAAATGTGGAGAATCAAAGCCTTGACTCAAACACCATCAAGCAGATGCTGGAAATTCAGTAGCTTCATTTTTAAATATATATATATATATATATATATATATCTTTTTAAAACCACAGATATTTTAGACTTATAAATTAATAGCCATGTTAACAATTTTCCCCTACTTTTTATAAGTTTCAGGATAAAAAAAGAAAAATTTAACAATATAAAATCTTCAGTGCATATGTTATTTATTGACTGACTTTTAGAGAAGCAGATTAAAATGTCGCTGAATAAACACATAAGGACTTTGGCAACATTTGAACCACATTACAAAAAGAAACAGGAATATTGCAGAGCATTCCATGCTTAGACAGTTGGCCATTGTTCTCCTTACAGTGAATGACAAAAAAATCCAAGGGTTCATTCTCAGGTGGCCAAACACAGAAGGGAAGGGGCCTGGGAGAGCAGAGAGTGGGTGTGCTTAAGCATGTCAGATAGACTCACACATACATGCCATTGCACATACCCATTACCCCAGTGTGTGCATGCGCTTGTGTGCACGCACACAATACACCCCAGTGTGAACACACACACACATAGAGAGGGTGAAGAGCAAAGTCCAGACCACTCTTCTTAGAAGGTGGGTCAGCACCTGGAATCGGATGGTTTGGGCTTCCTGTCTGAACCCGTCCTTGGGCTGGACCACATGACACATAGCTTGTTATGTGGATGATGAGCTGTGAGCTCTTCTTGAGTCTGTGCAGCACAGGTACTGATTTGGGACTAAAAACCAAGACTGGGCTTTGCCCGGACCTGCCCCCTGTGTGGTTGGCAGCACATGGTGGCTCTCCAGGGTGTCTCTGGTCCCTAGAAGTGACTCCTTGCAGCTGATGCCTTGGATCCACCACATGGTTTAGCTGCTGACTCAGATTTGATCTTTATTCAGCCCTGACAAAGCCCATATAATGGAGTCCTGTTCTAATCAGGACTCATTCCATGGACCTCACTGTTTGTAGGATTGTTGTCACTATGGCATGTCAACTAAGTTCGCTGTCATTACACTAACAACAATTAGATTTTCAGAGCCCAAAATGTAGACACAACAGGTTTGTTTTACTAGACTTGCCAATATTATGAGTTTATTTTCAGTTTGTACTGAAACTTTATTTGTATACATTTAATGTCTTTTAAGCTCAGCCTGTTCCCTGAGTGTCTCAGTTTGTGCTGAAACACTTATTTGTATACACATTTAATGTCTTTTAAGCTCACCCTGTTCCCTGAGCATCTGGCCTGAGTGGAATAATTATTATCACATTCAGTTTCAAATTTGTCATACGCATTTTTCTGGGATTTGCCATATAGATACCACTCTTCCTAAGAAAGTTTCCTTGGAAGACATTTTAATCTGAGATATTTGTGAGGGAGTATTTGGTGCAGTGGAAAGAGCACAGGAGCAAGGAAGACCAGAGATCCCATGTTGGCTCTGCTCCTTACCAGCTGTGTGGCCCTGCCCAGCATACAGTGGGCCTGCGGGAGACACTTGGGAATCTAACAAATGGGTGAGATGCAAGTTTTATGCGGAAAGCCAAAGCGATTTTGTTTACCTGCAGACATTTACTTTGGGGAAAACTTTGCAAAGTGCATCTATTCTATAAAGAAGGGACTGTGCAAATCCATTTTTAGAGAAATGAAATCACATTTCAGAAACTCTTTTCAGGCATTTGCTTAAGGAGTACTATTTCAAATCCATGCATTGAAGTGTGTGTGTGTGTGTGTGTGTGTGTGTGTATGTGTGTCTTAGACCAAGCACATGCCCCCTCTGACTCCTGTCACCTCCTCTCCATACTGCACATCTGTAGGAGCTGACGGGCAAACTGCCTGATGAATATCCCCTAGATCCAGGGGAGGAGCCACCCATTGTTCGAAGAAGAATCGGGACAGCCTTCAAGCTGGATGAACAGAAAATCCTGCCCAAGGGAGAGGTGCGTCCTTCTTTCTGGTGTCATTCCTTCACATTGTCCTCATTTTCCTACTTATTCGGGCCTCCAGGTTTTCTGTAAGTTTCTGCGTTCTACACAGTGCCCAGCGCCCTTTCCCATTTCCTCCTCAGTATCTTTCCTTTTGCCTCTTGTTACCTTCGCAGGTTGGTCAGTATGTTGGTAGGATTAGCTTGCTTGAGCATTGATGTTGGTAAGTTGTTTGACACAATAGGCCTGTAGCAAGCTGTTATAGTAATCTGGGGAGATCATTCTAATAACACCCATGGTGTGTCTTTTTCATGGCATGTCTTTGTTACTGAGAGCCAGCCCCCTGTGGGATAGTGTGAAGGTGAATTCCCAGGAACACTGGTGCCCTGGAGCCAGTGGAATGGGCAGACCAGTATCCTGAGATCTGCACTAGGAGGTTCTGGGGGGCTGGTGGCCGCACCAGAATGCTTCACCCAAATCTAAAGCTGGACCAGGCAGTTTCCTGTTCCGTAAAATGAAGTTCAGAGACCTTATTTCATTGGGCCGTTACTGGGATTAAGGGAGCTAGAACATGGAGGCAATGTAACTTGGGGCTTCACACCTGCTTGATGATCAATAAACACGTGTGGCTTCAAGTGGAAAGGGGATGTTACTGGGCAGGTGCAGTGCTTTGGGGGAGTGGCAGGATTCTACTGGGGTCAGAACTGGGGTCAGGGAGGGTGGGGTTTAGAAAACCATCCGATCAAGTTATTTCTCGAATCTGCTGTCACAGAACTGCCTGAGGAACTTCTCCCCTGTGCCGAGCAGATACGAGGCACTCACTCAACTTTTATGAGGACACTTCATCTTAGTGAGTGTTCCTCCACCTCGACCCCAGTGTCCTTCCCACAAACCCCTCTCACCACACCTTCTTACCAGCTGCTCCTTCACACTTGTCAGCAAAAGACGCCTCCAGCTCCCCACAAACCCCACATACATCCCCGTTTCCCTGTGTGTGGTGTTCCGCAATCACTTGCAGGAATTAGGTGGCGTGCTGCAGTTGCTCTGGGGGCTGAGCTCCCTGTTCTTTTGGAAATCCACTTGGCTGCCCATTCACACAGCAGGTGGCCATCTGTGCAGACAGGGCTGCCAGCGTTTGTCTGTCACGGTTTAAGGAGCAAGAGTTTGTCCTTGGCGTCCACAAAACTTCGGGGCGGGGATTTGAACCCGGGCTCTCAGCACAGATGCCAGGTGGAGTTACACTCAGTTGTGCCCCAGGCAGTGGTCAATCCCGATCCTCTTCTCCCCTTCAGGGGACAAGTGCAAGCCGGCTTCGGAAGGCTTCGGAAGTCCATCATTGCCTAAGCAGTTCTGTTTAACCTTCACCGTTCTTTCTCTCTCCTGGTCTGTGCTCCCTTCAGGCTTAAATCACTCAGAATGAAATCAAACTAACAGTTTTGTGGGGGATGGAGGCTTCAGCCTGGTGTGTGGTGCCCAGAGGCCAGAATGTTTTCATTCGGCCACTAGCTAGGAAGATCTGTCCATGCTGGCAAACCTGGCATTGTGCTCCGAGGTAGCTAGATGAGTCCCTGCCGGACTTTGGCATGCCTGTGGATCCCCTAGGACAGGACACAAGTGTGTTTCCCAAGCTCATGGGTCGGGTGTAAAGAAGCCACTGGTGAGTGGCAGAGAGGCCAGTAGCAAACACAGTCCCCGGTTTTGTCCTCTGGGTCCACAGGTCATTTTCTGACACAGCTTCATTTCTCCTGGGATCAAAACTCTGTTTGAGGGAAAATCCATCCATTTCCTCCTCCTGGCCAGAGTAAGAAGTGGAGGGGGAAGGGAGGGAGGAGAGTGCCCTGACTCAGTCCTAGCAGTAGAGGGCACTAGTCCCACCACCACCTGCCATCCGAGCCCCCCAGCCCAGGCAGAGCTGGTAGGAGTAGCCAGTATGAGGGGGACCCTGGAGCTCGCAGGAGGGGCTCCCAAAGAGACATGGGTGAGTGGGGATAACCCAGTGTGCAGGTGGGCGGGGCGGAGGCACACATCAAGGCTCTCTGTTAGCAGACCCACAGGACTGCAGGGCGGAAAGCCGCTCAGAACACAGCGCTGTGTCCTGTGCCCAGCATGGAATAGAAATACCAGCCGCAGACGGGCCTGAATTCCTATGAAGACTTGGTCTTTGTGAACCTTGCTGGAGGCCATGGAAATGAAGCCGGCGAGTCCAAGACCCTCAGAATGGGCGACTCTGCTTTTAGCGCTGGTGCCCGTGTGCAGACCATCCTGGTCTCTGAGGGTCTCGGAAGGGCACGTGCCTGGGGCACTGGCTGCCAGAGATAAGGGAACAAGGCCACTGCGGGCCCAGGGAGGGTAGGGGTTAGGCACTGGGACTGTTGGGTTCCCAGTACCCGTGTCCGCCAGGGGTAAGGCGGGCTGGCTCGCTTTGGGACAGGGGCAGGCAGAAAGGACGGGGGTGCCCCAGCCCTGCGCCCCTAAGCATAAGCCCTGGCTCTCCTTCCCACAGGAAGCCGAGCTGGAACGCCTGGAACGAGAGTTCGCCATTCAGTCCCAGATTACAGAGGCTGCCCGCCGCCTTGCCAGTGACCCCAATGTCAGCAAAAAACTGAAGAAACAAAGGAAAACCTCTTATCTGAACGCACTGAAGAAGCTGCAGGAGATTGAGAATGCAATCAACGAGAACCGCATCAAGTCTGGGAAGAAACCCACCCAGAGGGCCTCGCTCATCATCGAAGGTCAGTGCTAAGCCCACCCCCGGCAGGCTGCCCCCACTGCCCTTGGGAGCGGGCGCCAGTCCTGTGAGTGGGCCAGGCCCGGCTCCCCCTGTGACCTAAGCAAGCTTCTTCACGACCCTGGGCCTTCCTTTTCCCATCCATAAAATGAAACCAGTAAGTCTTGAGGCCAGATGAGAGCAATAAAGTGCCCTCAAGTTCATAGATGAAAGCGTTATGCCAATTAAACTATCATTATCACTACTAATTGCCTCCCTGGGAGAGCCTGCAGCTATGACCTAAATGTTCCTCCCGGCCCTCCCATGAGCTAAGCCAAGGCAACTGGGCCAGTTCAGCTGAGTCTGAGCAGCGCAGGCTCTGGCGTTTTCAGGGAACTTCTCGGCCTTCCCCAGTCTGGGAGAAAACACTGAGAGCTGGGCTCCGCCGCAGGCCAGCAGCCCCTGCCGGCCCTGTGTCCAGGTTCCTTTTCCAAAGCTGAAGCCCCAGAGGACTGGGCTGCCCGCTCTGATTGTCTAGAGCCCTGAACTAGGCTCAGCAAGGGTTAGAAGTTTGGGAGGTTATATTTGGTAAGCACTAGAAGGAAAGAACCCCAAATCCACCAACAACCATCAAGTCCCCCAAGTGTTCCTTCAGTGCTTTTGCATGTTTAAAACACTTCTGCTTCAGGAAGACAAAAAGTAGAATGGGCCAGGGCAGGGCAGGGGACTTAGTGTTTAATGGGGTCAGACTTTCCATTGGGGAAGATGAGAAAGTTCAGGAGGGGGACGGTGGTCCTGTTTGCACAGCAGTGTAAATGCACTAATGCCACTGAACTGTATAGAATAAAAGGTTAAAATGGTAAATTCCATGTATATTTTACCATAACTTTATGTGCGTGTATATATATATATATTCTGCAACCCAAAAATGTGGGCATACTGGTGACAACAATATACTAGACTCCAAGGTGCCCAAGACAAGGCTCTGTGTCTCCTAGGTGTTCACAGTCCATCAAGCAGTGTGAATAATGTGGATTCCTGGTTTATAAAAGGAGACCATAAAAGATCCTTTTGCTTTAGTCAGTGAGGAATAACCATCATTCCCCATCTCACCCTGTTGTCCTTGACCAACACTTCGTCACTTGCCCTGACTTCTAGCAGAGATGTAGTCCGCAGCCCGGCTCCTTTGCCCCCTTGCAGGCACTTGGGGGTCCTGGCTCTAGGGAACAACCTGGGTGGCCCTCAGCCCAGTCTGGACGGGTCCTGCAGGGATGGGCATCTCACTGGTCGGCCACAGAGAGCCTGGTTTTCCGGCCATCCCAGGGAGCGCTGTTCTGCTAGGGCTGCCGACAGAGTTAGTTTCCACGTCAGTATCTGTACTAACTCATGGCTGGGCCCATCAGGCCTGCAGCCATTATTTTTTCAACCTCTCAAGAATATATCTTCTCTATGTTGCTCCCTCTTTTAAATGTTTTCATCACATGAGCCCATTTGAATTAGAGGAGTAATTAAGATTCCTTTTGGTTCCTTAGCATTGTTTTTATTTCAAGAGATAAAACACTAAAGTTGATATTGAAGACCTGGGACTTTTTGCTGATGTTGCCAGATGAGCAGAGCGATCCCAGACAAACTAGCTCCCTAGATGTGCCTCAGTTTCCCCAAATATTAAGGGGGGATTATATTACTGTCTCCTTCTTTGGCATGTTTTCCCAGTTAATTGAATGGTGTCTATGAAAGTAAGCTTTGGAGAGAGAGAAGCTGTATTTAGCAGCTTGTTTGATCTACTTAGGACTTACGAAGTTTATTTAGAAGCCGCTTATTGCCCTGTGAGCAAAGCCAAGTTCCTTACCCTAGTTTCGCATCTGTACAGTACAAAGCAGTTCACTTTCTTAGGTTCAGTCAGAACACACCCCGGACTGGGTGGGACAGTGTGGCCTAAGCAGGTCGGGCAGCCCTTATATTGGATGTTAAGCTACTCAGCATGGCGGTGCCCTATGGAACCAGAGCACAAAGAGCTCAGACAAGAGCTCACTGCAGAGTCAAGGAGGGGGGTGAGCTGAAGACTCACCACTGGGACTGTCAAAGGAATGCTCGATAGCATTTTGATTGTATTTCATGGGCTCTTTCTGATTAGAAAGAGAAGGACATGGGACGGTGCTAAACACACGATTTTTACAGATATGGTTTGTCTAAGGGGTGTGATAAACTCTCAGGCTTTTGCTTTTTGTCTTCTCAGATGGAAATATTGCCAGTGAAGACAGTTCTCTCTCAGATGCCCTTGTTCTAGAAGATGGTAGGTTGTCCATTTCCTGCTTGAGAATGAGGGGTGCGGATTAAACAGGGGTTAAGCTGTGTGCAGTCTGGGACAGGCCCGTGCAAAGACAAGAGCCAGGCCAAGGTGGCAGCCGGGCTCCCTGCGATTCTCTCACTTCCTGGGAGTTGTCAGATTGGGTGGGAGTGGTTGGGCGCTACGCAAACCACGCCTGCGGGAACGTCAGCATGTCCTGTGGCTGAGAGACCAGACTTCAGGTGGTGTTCAGTGAGTGGTGCTTCACCATATTAGTTGCCAAACCACATTTTTAATCAAACAGAGAAATCTGAGCACCATACACAGTTTCCTTTTGAGTATTCATAATTTCTGGAGGAAAAAGCAGGCATTGGTTTGGGCCACAAATCAAAGACTGAAACCTGCTAGGAGAGCCTGGAGGTAGCAGAACAAACAGAAGTGATCCCTTGCCCAGACTCCCAGCCCACTACCACATGCGGGAAAAGAATGAATTCCAAACACAGAACCATCTCTGAGCATGTTCCTGTGGATTTAACCCCAAACTTCAGAGGCCAGAATGTTAATGAAATGGAAATATGTTAAGTGGCAGTTAATATATTTGCCCCACAGGGAAACCTCAGGTTGGCAGTTCTCAGTGCCTGTTCAGATAGAAAACATAAAAGGTCTAGCCAAGTCAGAGTACTGAGGGTAATTGCAATAATAATAATTGCTATTGCTGTGGGTAAAGGCTAGTGGGTTATTTACCAAGTTGTCTGGGCTCTGCTATTAGCAATCAGATTGAACTATTTTTAACTGTCAGCTTTGTTACATGGGTGGGGAGGAAATGGGGCTTCAGAGGTACAGGGAGCTACGTTTTGAATATCAGAGATTCAGCCCTGGTTTTGGCGTCTGTGGAGTCAAGTCTCTCCAGGGAAGGGAATGAGGACAATTTCGTGAGATCCCTTTGTAACGGAGGAATTGGGGGAGTTCTATATTGTCGGTGACTAATTCTGTTGAATCGTTTATGATTAGGTTCTTCCTCAAGTTCTGTACCTCCAGACCACCAAGGGGCATCGCTGCCTCACTGGGACCTCCCCACTCCCATTGAAGGCTCACTCCCTCCAGGGGCTCTTTCCTTTACTGATTTGTGAGGTGCAGGAGCAGTGGAAGCTTAGCACATGCCCAGGTCCGGGGGACTGGGAAGTAGGCTATGAAAAGAACACTAGTTGGAAATGGATTTAGGGTCACATGAATGGTTATTGGGGTTTGAGGTCTGCTTCTGGGTATCAGTCCCCTCAAACCTCTGCCTTCACAAGGAACACTGAATTTTTCCTGCCTCTCTCTGCTCGGACTCTCAACCCTGGATCTCTTCCTCGACCCCTCCCTGGCCCCTCTGCAGGCCCTGCCCACGTGTGAACCCTGCCAGATGACTAAACAGGATTTTCACCCTGACACATGCATGCTTCACACTCCTGAGGCTTTCAGACCTGATCTCGATGCTGAGCCTGGCATTGAGGGCTCACTGGGGCACCTTGCCTCTCTCAGAGCTCCCAGTAGGTCTGTTGCACTTGCACTTGATCAGAAATCCTCTGTCTCTCCCTCTGCTCCTCCTTACTAGCTGCTGTGCCAGCTGGACATGCTCCTGGCCTCTTCCTACCTCCTCCTCTCTGCCAGGCCACAGTTCCTTCCTTGCCTGCCTGAATTCACTTTCTCTGAAAGGCCTCTGGCACACTGATGGGTTACAGCGCTGCTCCACTGAAGGCAGGACATGCTCTTCTATTCATCTGTAGTAGGTGGAGCCCGTCTCCTTCCCAACGAACCTAAGGCAGCTCTAAAATGAAACTATTATAGAGGAACACATTAAAAACAATGTACAGAGATAGTTCTGGAAAAAGCAGGGTAGGTACATAGAACCACCAATAGATAATTACACTCAACATATATGCTTTTATTAATTTTTTTTTCTAACAAATATTTATTGAGCACCTACTATGTGTCAGTAATCATTGTGGACACTGAAGATATAGCAGTTAACAGACTAGAGAAAACCCTCATGGAGCTGAAATGCATCCCCAAAGCAAATTAGACACTTCCTGTCTATTAAAGGAATACTTACAATAATGGCATCTTGCTGTTTGGTAGCAATCATTAGTCTATGGTATATAATGAAATTTGGGCTTACTCCATTTGTAGCCCATCAGGTTTGAACCTTCTGTTCCCATTTAACGTTGCTCAGAGTTCAGGTTAGGTTTGTTCTGGATTGACTTGTCTTGAAAACTGGGAAAGCATCCTTGGTGCCTTCAAGTGTGGATGCTGGCCTGGTTCCTGGGTATTGATGTTGGGGCAGAGGTGGTGGTGGGGTGCCTGCCTGGGGTGGGTCAGAAGGATGCCCTTGCTCAGTTCCTCTCTTTCTGTTTTTGTGCAGAAGACTCTCAGGTCATCAGCACACTGTCCCCCTTACAGTCTCCTCACAAGGGACTCCCTCCTCGGCCACCATCGCATAACAGACCCCCTCCTCCCCAGTCCCTGGAGGGACTCAGGCAGATGCACTATCACCGCAACGACTATGACAAGTCACCCATAAAGCCCAAAATGTGGAGTGAGTCCTCATTAGATGAGCCTTATGAGAAGGTCAAGAAACGTTCCTCCCACAGTCACTCCAGGTGAGCTGGGTGGGGAAGGCCAGTGAGGTCAGGGCCAGCAGCTACTGAAGGCATCAGGGCATCAAAGGCTGTCTCAATAGCTTCCACAAATTACGGAGCCCAGATCAACCTGTCTCCTCCTTCCCCGGGTTGCCTTTCCACAGGGCTGCTGACCCTGTCAGGTGCGGATTTGTCATTCAAAGAGAAAAGGGGGTTTTGGCTCACGAGCAATGTGTTGGCAGATGACTTCAATGTTGTTAAATTCCACAGCAATTGATTAGGAAGTCCTGGGCAGTACTATTCTGAAATGGCAAGTGAGAGCCTACTCCTAGGAATCCCTGAGTGGACAGAACCTTAAGCCATCAGCCAACAGAATTCTGGAGCCAACAGCTGTAATCTTAGCTGTGCAGTATCAGCTCATTACTTCGCTGGGCTTGGAAAGGGGGGTTTTGGAAGGCATTTTTCGTTAGCTTCTCTGGTTTTCTCATTTCCTTTCATTACACCATTTAAACTTCTAGTGGGTGCTCAGACAGGTGAATATTTGTCTCTTGGAAACAGAAACTGTGGTTCAGGACAGTGGCTTCACAGAACAGCCATGCTCCCGTTCCAGCAAAGGCTGACAAGGGCCTTCATCTCACATTGCCCAGGGGGTCAGTGACAAGCACCCCTTCCTACTTCTGAGGGACAGGCTGAGAAGGAGAGTAGAGATCTGAGGGAGAGCGGCTGGGAGTCCTGGGCAGGCTTACCCAACACCCAGATTGGTGCCTGGAGTCAGCCAGCTTCCTGGGAACAGGTGTGACACTGCCTGGCAGTGACCAGCATGGCCTCCTCTGGTTTGCAGCAGCCATAGGCGTTTCCCCAGCACAGGGAGCTGTGCCGAAGGAGGAGGGGGAAGCAGCTCCCTCCAGAACAGCCCCATCCGCAGCCTCCCGCACTGGAACTCGCAGTCCAGCATGCCGTCCACACCAGACCTGCGTGTCCGCAGTCCGCACTACGTCCATTCCACGAGGTGAGTCCACCCAGCCCTCAGGCCACTCCCTCCCGCAGGCCACACCCTCTCTCTCCCTTGCATCTCTGGCCCCAACTGGCCCAAGTACTGGGTGAGCTAGAGTCAGGCCTGAACTAGTAATGATATCGTTTCTTCTTAAAATGAAGCAGAATTAAAAAGTGAAGGCCGGCAGCGTGCCTGTCGGCCCCTGGAGCCAGACAGTGAGCACGGAAGGGGCCTGCGTGAAATGAAGGCAGGCCAGGCTGGATGGGTTAGCCAGGAAGCATGCTGGGACCAGACCTGGCACTAATGGGTGATCTTTACTGTATAGTCCTTGTGTAGCTTTCTACTGGGGCCTAATTTATCCTGCACTTTTTAACATCTCACAGTATAAATTCAAAAAAGAACAAAAGGAACAGGCAAAAGTGAGGTGTCAGTGAATCACACCTCTATACTCTAAAGAGACAAACCAAAGCCACCAGTCCATTTTATCAAAAACAGCCCACTGGGATCATACCCCAAGGCCAGATGATTGCTCTTCTGCAGTGAACCATTCATTGTATATAAGATGGAGCTCTCCAGGCAAGATTTCCTCATTCCTTATTCATGCTTTCATTCATTCACTCATGCAGCATGTTTATAAAGTGCCTATACATAGCAGGTATTATTCCAGGGGATAGAGCAGTGAAAAAACAGAACATGTCCCTGTTATCACCAGACTTACATTTTAGTTGGGACTCACAATAAATATATGTCAAGTGGTGATATACACTAGAAAGAAAAATGAAAGACAGGACAAGGGGCTAGCGCGTGAAAGGAGAGGTCATTTTTTAAATAGAATCATTGGAGAAGCATAAGGTGAACTTTGAGCTGAGACCTGACTAGTTGGGCAGCAGGCTCTGAGGATATCTTGGGGAACAGTAAGGTCACAGCCCTGGACGCAGGCCTGAACTTGGCGTGTTTCCAGGAGGCCAGTATGGCTGGAACAGATTGATACAGTGGGATGGACCAGAGGGCCTCATGGCGGGTACTTTGCAGTCTCCCCTGGGTGACAGTCAGAACTGGAACTCATGTCTTCATGTACTTGGCCAATAGGGCCACCCTGATTTTCACATGTGGCCCTAGCATGGTCTGCATTGTGGATGGATCTTTATAGTGTGGACTCAGATAAACAGAACGGATTATAAACAAAGTAGCAGCATGGTGAGTTTCTGCATCGGTCATTTTCGATGTTCCACCAGCCTTCCCTTTTAGAGTCTTCGTGGAAATGGAAATTTGTTTATGTGGGTTTCTGAGGGACCTGTGTTTTGACCTACAAAAATGGGCGTTTCATCTGTGTACTAGATACTTCATCATACTAGAATAGGCATTTTCTTGGTTCTCTTTGTATCTATAGAATCCCTTTCCACCTTAAAATGATAATGATAATAAAAGCCCTGGCACACTTTTTCCAGAGGAAACCATTACGTGGGCACTGCCTTCAATCCCACCTCCCACTGGGAATCAAAAAGCACAGCAGGGGCCAGCCTTGCTCTGCCTTGTCCACTTCACCTGGGAACAATGGGAAGTCCCTGGATTGCCAGAACAACATAGCTTTGTTTCCCAGAGGAGCATTTGCTGGAGACTCTTTTCTAAATCCCATGATTACAGAGCCCCCAACCCCTCCCTTGAGCCCCCCGACTCACCAGCCTCTCCCTGTAGGTCCGTGGACCTCAGCCCAACACGCCTGCACAGCCTTGCCCTGCACTTTCGGCAGCGGAGCTCCAGCCTGGAGTCCCAGGGCAAGCTCCTGGGCTCAGAGAACGACACGGGGAGCCCTGACTTCTACACCCCACGGACTCGTAGCAGCAATGGCTCGGACCCCATGGACGACTGCTCATCCTGCACGAGCCACTCGAGCTCAGAGCACTACTACCCAGCGCAGATGAATGCCAACTACTCCACGCTGGCGGAGGACTCGCCATCCAAGGCGCGCGCACGGCAGCGACAGAGACAGCGGACAGCGGGCGCGCTGGGCGCAGCGAACTCAGGCAGCATGCCCAACCTGGCGGCGCGGGGTGGCGGCGCGAGCGCGCCTGGTGTCTACCTGCACAGCCAGAGCCAGCCCAGCTCGCAGTACCGCATCAAGGAGTACCCGCTGTACATCGAGGGGGGCGCCACACCCGTGGTCGTGCGCAGCCTGGAGAGCGATCAGGAGGGCCACTACAGCGTCAAAGCGCAGTTCAAGACCTCCAACTCCTACACAGCAGGTGGCCTTTTCCGGGAGAGCTGGAGAACCAGTGAAGAGGGCGACACGGGCCGCCTGACGCCGTCACGCTCACAGATCCTGGGGACCCAGTCCATGGGCCGCGAGAGCGCCCACGACAAGGGCCCGGGGCGCACGGCCGTGTCGGATGAGCTGCGTCTGTGGTACCAGCGCTCCACCGCCTCCCACAAGGAGCACAGCCGCCTGTCGCACACCAGCTCCACCTCCTCAGACAGTGGCTCCCAGTACAGCACCTCCTCCCAGAGCACCTTCCTGGCCCACAGCAGAGTCACCAGGATGCCCCAGATGTGCAAGGCCACATCAGGTGAGGGCGGGCCTGGGGTGGGCATGGCCTAGGTGTCTACTGCTGACTCATTTCAAGAGTTTCGAGATTTTCTTAGAGCCTGCAGTGAGGATTCAAATGGTTAATTCTAGAAACCTGTCTATGGGATGTATGAGACTGGAGGTTTTTCAACTCTCCCTCTTTTACAAACTTCTCCCATTGTGACCCTGGTTTTGGAAAGAGTGACAAAGACCTCCGAGTGTGGGGGTTAGCGCCAGTGGGCTGGGCGAACTGGCTCCCAGTTCAGCTTTCTCAGGAGCGTGCAAACCACCCTCCAGCCACTTCTCCAGGTAAGCACAGAAAGCAAAGGTAGTTGAAGTGGTGTCTCTGACTTTATCCAGCAAGGCACACCTTTACCCTGGAGAAGAGCGAGACATTAGTAAGGTGGAGACCTGGGCGGCACCTGGCAGAGGAAGGCTTGCTTTGGGCCTTGGCTTGTGGAAGCCCCGAGACTGGGCTGGTGTGTCCCCCGGTGGGGCAGGCTGAGGACTGGAGCGTGGAGCGCAGTAGTTGCCTTCACTGTGACCACGAGGGTAACTGCTTCCTCGCGACCCCTTTCATCGGTGTTATGATAGAACCACAGTCCGTTTTTGGAAAGTGCTTTCAGATTTTCATAACCAAATTAAGGTTACCTCATTCTTGTACCCGAGCATTGAGCAGCACAGAATTAAGTAACGAAGGTAAGGAATCACGCTGTCCCCTGAGAAGTTACTCTCCCTTCCCACTCCTTTCCGGACACCACTGTGGTGATAGCGACAACCATTGTGCAGCAGCCACCAGGTGCTGGCAGGGCTCGGGCGCCAGCAGACAGACAAGTTCACATGCTCATCTCCTTAGGGGTGCTGATCCTGCGTGATGAGCCTTCCTCCTACCAACTGTAGGAAGGGAAATGGGAAAGGTTTTGACACCAAAAAAAAAGGATTTAAAAAGTAGAATAAAGTGAGAATTAGCAGCAAATGGAAGGAACTGCAAGTCAGGATTTGACTTGTGCCTGGAAGGAGGGTGAAGATCAGGGGAGAGGGATGATTCTAAAGACAGAAAATGGGGGTCATCTTTGGGAAACTGAAGGAGATGCTGGGGGCCTGGAGAGAGCAGGGCAAAGAGGAAGGCCCGACCGGCTGCCCAGGTGTGCCAGGCCACACGTCTCCTTCATTCTCTCCCCACACCCCCTGGCTCATTTGTATGGTGCCCCCATCAGGTGACAAGTTCCAGAGATGACAATGGAAATGATTCATTCAGTCATGAGAGAACTATGGACCTCACAGTCCTACAACCATCCCCACATCTCCTCCTCCAGCTGTGAAATAAGCCCAGAGAGACCTGCCAACGACCTCCCCAGGGCATCATGAGAGTGAATGAATGGATGCGTTACTCGTGCCCTTCAAGACCTTGAGCCTCTGTAACCCTGTTAGAAGCAGCAGCCTCTGCCAGAGGGCCGGGAGTGTTCAGGTTCCATTGAAATCTTAGCACTTGAGTCGTAGTTTTGCTTGATTTAGAGAGATTAGGTATAATCTTCTGGAACACGTTTTAGACTAAAAATTTTAAGAAGTGTTATCTGAGGTTTCCCGTTGAAAAAGATTCCCATTCCCAAGAAAGCAAAGGATGCACTTAAGGAGGTTTTACATCCTACAAAATGGTTCCAACTAGAAACTCTGCCCATGTCAATGAACTCCCAGCAGTCACATTTGGATGAGTAAGATTAAAAGCCCCGGACCCCTTGAAGTGTTCAAAGGGATACATTATAAACCTGAAACGGCAAAGGGCAACCTCTGAGAGCCTTAATGGAGGCTTTCTGTTCAAGATGAAGGCACGGTTTTGACACTGGGGCCACATCTACAAACGACCTGGTGTCCCAAGAGACAGGCCCTCCTGCATTAGCCCTACCCAGGACCCCCTCAAAGGCCTGTGGGAGCAGCAGCCTCTTTGCTGCTGTGGAGGCTGTCGCCCCCCGCATGGCCACTTCCCACTGACGAAGCAGGGACTTAGGATCCCAGGTCGGCTTAACTCAGAGGGGAGCTGCTCCATGGTTTGGGGGAGGAAATGCGACTGGGTGAATGTGGGGGAGGAGGTGGATGTTTCGCCACTGTGACCATGCTGCGGGGTCATACCCAGCATCTCTGGAGAGAAGCTCCTTCACTTGACTGGTGTCTGACCCCCGTCTCTCTGCCGCCCGCATACAGCTGCCTTACCTCAAAGCCAGAGAAGCTCAACGCCTTCGAGTGAAATTGGAGCAACGCCCCCAAGCAGCGCCCACCACATCCTAACCTGGCAGACTGGGTGAGTTCTGTCAGACCTTTCAGGCTCTTCTCCCAGGCTCTACAATGATCCTCGGCGTCCCTTGTCAGTTAGGAAGTGTGTAGTGAGTATGACATTCTAGTAACAGTTTATCAGTAAAAGAATGACGAGTATTCTTCATTACTGGGAATCATCTTCCTTTCCAAAGAAACCTCACGAACTGCTGTTCCTTCTACCCTTCGCCTTTCCATCATTGTCCCTTTAGATGGGGAATTCTCTCTACTCTCTTGTAAGGAGGGCAGTGGCCCCAAGAGCATGGGGGAGGTGGGGCCACAAGTCCACCTGTGCCGTCTTGGTCGACATTCCAGACAGCGAGTGAGTTGGGTTCCAGTTCTACCA
Source organism: Furipterus horrens (assembly GCF_987537825.1). Taxonomy (NCBI): domain Eukaryota; kingdom Metazoa; phylum Chordata; class Mammalia; order Chiroptera; family Furipteridae; genus Furipterus; species Furipterus horrens. The sequence continues at coordinate 140,407,702 of NW_028327172.1, read as the reverse complement.
GGACAGCTTCTAGATGCCAAGCAGGCAGGAAGGAGGTGAGAGACACCAGCATAAGCACCCTGTGCTGGGCCCTGGGCCCATATTTGACCTGCTCCTCAGGGTACCCACTGTCTTGGTATCAGGATGCATCTTTGAAAAAAAGGCACAAGGTTCAAATCCTAACACTGTCCTGGCCAACTGCCTAATCAACACACAAAGAGGATAGGTACCTTGAGACCTTTTAAGTGTGGCCCAGAGCAAGAAGAGACCAAAATATAGCTCCTTTTATAGCTTACAGTGCAGACAGACATAATTTCTAGAGACATTTAGGCTGTGCTGATCTGCTGAAGAGTCTGGCAGGTGCACATAGCTTGCTTTCCACACAGTGCCTGCCTCTTCTGTTGCTCTAAAGACATCACCTCTAAGTGGGTGTTACATACTACCAATGTCTGTCGGAGTCAAGGGTCCCTTTATCCAGATCTAGTGAGTTTCTCATTTGCTGGAACGTCGGTGGGGGTGTCTGGAAAAATCTGAAAACTGTGTGTGAATTGAATCAGAAAATAGGACCAGAATTGGCTCCACTGACTCCATTTCCGACTCTCATGCTTGGCATTTTTTTTTTTTCTGCAGATTTATCTGTAGTAATTTTAAACTAGCCTTAATGGGGCCTTAGTATTTGACAGAAGATAGTGGAGCTAACGTTTATTAAGTGCTTGCTCTGTACTCAAAGGCTGGAAACTTCTTCTAATGTGTATGAGCTCATGTAATCCTCACTGCAGCCTAGCTCAGAAAGTATCAGATCTCTCAGTTTTGTGGACGAAGCTAACAGAAAACAGTTCCCTTGCCCAAAGTTACCACTGGGTGGAGGTGGAACGTCAGCCTGGCACGCTGTGACCCCAAAGCCCTCTTTCCACTAGGCCAGTGATTCTTAAAGTGCAGTCCCCAGACCAGCAGCATGAGAATCACCTGGGATCTTGTTAGAAGTGCAGGTTTTCAGGCCCATCTGTGGTCTGCTGAGTAAAAGTCTGGGGGTGAGGCCCAGTGGTCTGTGTTTTAACAAACCCTCTAGGGTATCCTGATGCCTGCTCAAATTTGACAGTGTTCCTGTGTCCACTCCCACTTCTTGGTCTGTCTTTTCGGCAGCAGCTTCCCCTCTGTCCTTATTACAGATCCTGAGAACACTCCCTTACACGCCATCCACACCCCAGCTCTAGCCTGTGTGGTTCTGCAGCTGCTGCTAGGCCTCGGGCCCAGGACTCCGACCAAGAGCAATTCATAAAAACAACAGATCTTCTGTACCTCTGCTACCTCCAGTGGGAAACCATCTCACCTGGATAAGGAACTTCAGATTCCGGGCTCTTTCTCTGGATCCTCCAAAGTTTCTGGATCATGCCCAGTCTCACCTGATCCAAATATATTTATTTAATGACAGCAGGGTCTGAAATTTACAAGTACCCTTCACATGCCTACACACTTCAGCTGTCTTAAAACCTGCCTGTGCTTCACCACACAGAGCTAGTGAGGACTCGAGAAATTTAAAACAAAAAATACTTTGGTGTTTGTAGTAAAACTCTTTTTATCAGATTGAATTGAATTATCATTAACAACTGGTCTCTGTGATATGACAAAAAAATGAAAAATGGGCAGAAAGTGCCAAAGCCTGTCTTCCTAACAAAAATAGAGCAGGCTTTTGACTCACTCATAGGGGTTGAAACTTCTGCATGACTTATTTGTCACTAACACTCGGGTGTATATTCAACTGGTCTTTCCAGTGTATCAATGAGCTACAAATCATGTCTGTCAGTTCCTCTCTTTAACATGACCTCTCTTCTCTTCCTCCTTCTGCTTTCCTTTGTTCAGAGAAGCAACAGAACACTCGCCCATTATGGACGGGTCTGAGTCTCCAACTCACCAAAGTACTGATGAGTAGAGGTATCGTAAGGGAATGTTTTGTTCTTACAGCTCTTCCCCCTTCACTGCTTATGAGTTTGTGATCTCAGATGTGTTGCATATGTGTTGCCCTTGCCCATATCATAACTTCCAGAAGGAAACATCTGCATGGTGTGGAAGCCATTGTTTTTATGTCTGATTTCTAGATACATGTGGAACTATATGTCTATATGTATGTTTTTACATCAGATGTTAGATATTTCTTATGCTACTTCCCAGAAAAGGCCCCAGAATGTATTTTAGATCTTCAAAGACTCTACATACATGCAAATACTTGGTAGATTCTCTTACTCGTTTAGTAGCCCCTGTCCATGAAAAGAAAAGCATCATGCAGTGTATGTTTCAAAGCACCAAAGTCAGACAGAGTTGATCCAGAAGCATCATAAAATCTCTGAAGATTTCCTCCCAGCATTCTTGAGTGACAGGTGATAGGTGACAGATATATACTCTCCCAAATGCTATAGGGTCTTGCTTTCTAAAATGTAGTCCCTAGAAGAGCATCATCATCATCTGGGAACTGGGTAGAAAGCTAAACTCCTGGGCCTACTAAATTTGAATCTGCATTTTAACAAGATCCCGGGGTGAATTAAAGGTACTGCTGTGGTAGGCATAAAAACAGTAACACCTGGTCTGGGTCCTGCCCTCAAGGACCAGCGGAATCGAATCAGAAGATAAGACATTAAGTATTGTTTCAAGGGTTAACAAAAAAGGTAAGGATAATATTCAGAAGTGAACAGTTTCAAAAAAATTGAACCATCACTGTATTTTAGGAACCATACTAGAGACCAGAGTTCAAACCAACAATTTGTAAACCGCTCAGGATTTTCTATACCAGAGAAATTAGAAACTTGCACACTTAGTCTGAAGTACTTGGAGACTTTAAACAAAGTGCTAAAAGGAATCTGAGGGGAGAGGACTTCTGGCTTCCTGGAGATGCTGCCTGAGTCTAACTTCAGAGGCCTGTGGAGGGAGCAGGGGGGTTAGAAAGGTGGAGGCTGAGAGGCCATTCCAAGGGCAAGAACACAGGTGCAGGAGCAAGCACGGTGTTCAGGGAGCAGCAGAGTCTCGCTTTGCTGTAGAGAAAGAGCTGGACTTCAGTCTGAACACATCAGGAGAGAGACGTGGAACTGTTTTTTCTGTAAGTCCTCTGAGCTGGCGGATGAAGGATTAGGAAAACAGGGGCTTTGCCTTTGAGGAATGGTGTTAAACAAAATTTGACTGAGTAAATTGAAAGATTTTATTGGCTTTATTCACTGATTCATGAATCAGACAGCATTCAGTGTAGCGGAGAGAAAGAGGCTCTGAGGAGCTGCCCAAATACAGACTTTCACAGGCAGAGGGCAGCAGGAACACGGAAGCCCCACTGGGTGATCCAGCAGGCCGGCTACTGCAGTCACCTTCCTCTAGAGCAGCGGTTCTCAAGCTTCCTAATACCGCGACCCTTTAATACAGTTCCTCATGTTGTGGTGACCCCCAACCATAAAACTATTTTTGTTGCTACTTCATAACTGTAATTTCGCTACTGCTATGAATCGTAATGTAAATATCTGATATGCAGGATGTATTTTCATTGTTACAAATTGAACATAATTAAAGCATAGTGATTAATCACAAAAACAATATGTAATTATATATGTGTTTTCCAATGGTCTTAGGTGAACCCTGTGAAAGGGTCGTTCAACCCCGAAAGGGGTTGTGACCCACAGGTTGAGAACCGCTGCTCTAGGGACTGGCGGGGGTCTCTCAGGCAGGTGACTGCACTGGGGCTAACCCTGTGATACCTGGTTGACATGTTTCACATTCCATTCCTGGGAGAGTCCAGACTGTAGTTGAGTCTTGGCCTGGTGGTCGGCAATTCCAGTTTGGGCCCATTGTCTTGGTTTTGGCAATTTCCCCCACTTTAATCAGACTCAGCCTAGCTGAGAGATGTGATCAAAATTGAAGGCATTAACGCTGCTCCCAGCCACAGCTGTGGAGCCCACTGGCTTGTTCAGTGACCTCACGTAGCTGAGTCTCAGCTTCCCCAAAGTGTCAATCCCGGTGCAGCAGAAGTGGTGTTGGTCACAGCATAGTCTGTGAGACAGGACTTAAAAGATGGCAACTTTGCAGACCAGTGCAATGTAAGGGTCTGTAGACTGCACAGGTGCTTTTATTCTGGTCACCCTTGCCTAGTGTCCCTTCTTTTGGAAACAGAGCCTGGATGTTGTTGACCAGAGAGGGAGATGGATCCCTTGGACTAGGGAATCTGACACAATAGAGGCAGCTGAGTTTGCCCCAAGGTAACAGAAGGATTGAAACTCAAGGAGAAATCTGGGATGAGCAGAACTACAGAATCACCAGCATCATAGCGAATCAAGCAGTTGTTTGGAAGTTGGATGACCACCCTTTACAATGGCCTGAGATATGTGAACAATGGTATTATCTTTCCAGGCCAGAGCAAAGCAAAAAAGGTGGGCAGAAGAATCATAAAGGTTCACAGTGTAAGAATTAGGGGGAAAATGGTCAGAGAGAGAGGAGGAGTGGAAAGAAATGTTCTTGATCGGACATCTTGGGAGAAAGCAGTCTACTCTGATGTTGACTGAGGTCTCCAGCCTTTGGCACGGGACCAGAGGTCAGGGGGAGCCTTCCTCATCTGTGAAATGGGCACCTACACTCGACACCTCATGACCTGACAGTGTTGTCAATGGTCAGAAGGTCCTGGTACACCCATTGCTGAAGATCTGACGAGAGTTCATTGCAATGGAACTGACTGGGAAATGTGTTTATTTCTGTGATGTACATCTTAAGGTAATAACTGGAAGTATGATTTAATATGAGAACATATCAGATTTCTAGGAATTTCATAGTTTCTAAAATGCACTGATTAGAAATCCAACTCTTAGAATCCTTAATTCCTAGTGAAAACTAAGAATTGGGGGCTGCTTGTTACACTAGCATTCTGTGGATTGGCACTTACAATTATTACATTTCATAATTTTTAGAAGAACGTTCTCCCTCACAATAAGTTTTTCAGTGTGGCATAAACCATGTTGACTGATAGACCTGGCACTAGGGACATCTAGGAGAGCCAACCCTGGGAAGAATTTTCACCGTTCCCCGGCTTCTGCCAGTTTTCTTTCCCAGGATCCACTCCGCAGACTCCACACACTGTAGGCTCTGGAGCAAGTGGGGTTTAACATAGAGACTACAAACCTGGTACCTCCCTGAATTTGGCAAGGTTTTTCATTGATTTATTTTTTGTTTTCCCTCGACTGTCCTAAGGGGATAACTGGTAGCAGTCTTCTGGAAAGTTCCTCAGTCCTGTCAACCTTGTGAGGGACCCTTATGGGACCATCTGTAAGGCCACTGACTTGGAAGATGTGTTGAGGTCTTACAGTCTCTCTAGAGTGGAAAGGCAACTCAGAGATTTAGACTGTGGGTACTCAGGTAAAGGAGGGTAGAGGAGAGTAGTAGGAGTCATATCAGTCCTATAGTCTTTTGTTTTAAGTACCTCTCTTTAGTTTTTTATTAGCTTTTGCAATGAACCTTTCAGTGAAGCTATTTTGTAATCTCAAAGCCTTCTATAAGTATTTGCCTGACAATTAAAATAGGTATCCCATTCTGTTTGATTTGGGAGCCGTTGCTTTCAAGAGCTTATATAATCTAAATGAATGCTATGGTCTAACTGGAACACTCCCATAATGGCTGTTAATGTATATAAAGATGTCAAGCTCAAATGGACAGAAATTGACTTTCTTCAAAAATTGCAGTTCTGGAAATGTATGCTATAGCAAGCTACAGGTGAGACCTTTGAGGGTTTGGGGTGGGCTGTATTTATGGGCAAGGAATGGAAAGGGGGTAGGGGGAGTCCAGCCACAGTCTAAATGGTAAATTCATTGGCTTGAGGAGGAACAGAGATTCCTGACGGATATTCACTTGTCAGGAGATGTCTTGGTCTCCTGTTAATCAGGCAGGAAATTGGTCTCCCAGTTCTTAAGTTCTGCTTTTCTAAGGACACATGTGTGAAATTCTCCATTTCATATCCTCCAGTTCCATTTTAGATTTAAATCCTTTCACATTTCTCCTCTTGATCAAGAGCTTTTGCAGAAAGTATCACTGATCAACCATGCCATTTAGGCATTGTTTTCCTTCTTCCTTTTTTTCCTTGACCAAAGACATTGTTACATGTAGTACATGCCCCTTGGAGCAGAGAAGGGCCACCCTTAGGTGTCTAGTCCCATAGAAGAAGGAAATGGCAAATGGATTTCATTGGCATCATTTGAAGAATAAGAAATGTCAACAACTGAACTGTGTATTTGGGTCAGGGTAGCTGAGTCAGGGGAACAAGGAAGTCCAGACATGGGGATGAACAGACTTGGTGGCTAGGGATTTAAGAAGAGCTATAAATTCCTGTAAGAAAAGGTTATTTCCTGTATAAGCCTGTGTTGACCATCTCCATTTTGTCCCTGACATAACTCCATTTTAGTTTGGTTCTACATTTCTACTTTTGGATCAAGTCCCTGTTATGGGGCACTGATCATTTGATAAATGTTATGGGGTATTGATCACTTGATATATTGCTAGGTGTTCCTTCTGCATGGACTTCACCAATTTTGTTTCTCTTTCTTCACTATGGCAAGGTTAGATATCTTCTTTCACAGTTAGAGAAGTTTTGGGGGTTGTTAGCAACTAAAAGGCCACATTGGAGCAACTTCCTATAATGAGTCAAAGTGGAGGGTTGAGGGTATAGGTGTTAGATATCAGTTTAAAACACTGGGCAAGCATTAATCTATCAGGTTTATTATTTTTACAAAGATAACTGAGTACTTTAAAAATCAAAACAAAATAAAATGACAAATAGGATTGAAAAACCAATTAGTAACCCATGAGCCCAATCCTGTTGGTAACCAGCTAAATAAATAAAAATTCTAAAATGAGTCAGATTGGACTTAGCCTTGACTTTTATGTAATTGAATCTTGAGTTTCCAAAAAATGTTAATCCAAGAACAAGTGGTGTTGACTACAGATACCTCCTTGTTCAGCAAAGAGGTAATCAAGGTCTGTCCTGTTATTGAGGACAACTTTAGCCAGAGAGCCTAGGAACTTTTGTTGGGCAGCTAAGGCTTTAGTAATAGTTTCCAAGGGTTTAAGGGTTTTGTGATCATAGCCTCATTCTATATATGCCTCTAACCAGACAATTAGGGATCTGCCAAAGGAAGTGAATCCTGAATGTCTCCTGGTAAGTCCTATCTTAATTTGATGTAAATTCAGGGCATTGACTAGTGAGGTGTCTCAGTTTAGTTGTGGACAGTTAGGGGTATACTATATAACCTAAGTGAGAAGAATTGCCCAGGTATGTGCCAGCCACTAGGCCCAATGAGCATAACCACCAGATAAAGCTTGTCAGGGCACAAACCACTCCTGCTAAAGTGGCATTGTGAATGGATTTATCTGAATGGATTGTTGCATATGCACATTCAAGCCAGGAATTGGTTAGGGCTTTAATGCATCTGAGAAGTAAACCTAGCCTGAAATAGAAAGTTATTCTAAATTCCTTGCAAAGGTGGATGCTGCTGATAAGACTTTTTCATCATTGGGGTAGGTATGAGTTCGATAATCATAAGAACTTGCAGGTCCCAAGTGTACTATGGATTGCATAGGTATTTTTGTCTAACTGGGAAAGTACAATTATAATTGGAGAAAGGGGGAAAAAGAGGCACTGGGAGCCTGTCTGCAGAAGTATGCGCTGCAGCTGACATTGAAGGGAATTAGAGTATTGTTTACGGTGGCATTAGGGAGAGAAGAAAACCTGGTTACAGGAAGGACATAAACCTGAGAAACATCTGGGCTAAGTTTGTGTATTTCAGAGCATGTAGAATACTTAATTTGGTAAGTGCTTCTTTTTTAAGCCAATTAAAGAGCTCATTTACAAATTAATTTTGGCAATACCATCCAAAGTAGAAAAATATTTGACATACAGATTTTAATTTTCATTTAAAAATTTTATCCTTCAGACAAGTACGATGATGCAAAACTCTTTTATAAAAGAAGAGATGGACACAAATTGTGTTTCTAGAAATCTGAAGATTCCATTTCTTCATTTAAGCATTAAGTCTGTCAGAGCCAAATTAATACTTCAATGTGTGAAAACTTTTTGAGGTTGGCAGGTGATCTAGTGTCAGTCCAGCCTGTTTTGTGACCACCTTACCCTAGCATGGGTCTTAGAGTTAGTTGGCAGGCAGGCACTCTTAAGAAAGTTTGGTGGGCACTGCTTGAGCATGTAAATTTTGCAGCTTTGGCTTCTAAGACCCCATTAACCATAGAAATGTTGTTCCTTTACCGTATGTGCACATTAACAGAAACCAGCAGTAACCGGCCAAGAGGAAGTCTTAGGGGCACAGCATCAGCAGTCCCCAAAGTGAGACTGTGGGCAGAACTAGGAGACCGCAACAAGCGGACACTGTGGACTAACCAAGGACTGCTGACTGGTGCTCTGTTAGAGCTTCCTGCCAGTCTAGACTGACCCACTAACCCTGGACTAGACAGCCAATTAGATTGCTAATAACACAAAGGGAGCCAAGCTGGGACCCAGAGGAACTTACCCACGGCCCTCGGAAATGGGAAGAAAAAGAATTCAGAAGGTTCACGGAGACCAGTGCCTGTGTTTCCTGCCCGCGGAGCTGTGAACTAGCTCCTCAGGGTTCTGCCACTGCCATCAACTGTTTTTAAACAGCAAAGCTCAACTGAGTAAACTCCCAAGATCCTTTTGGCTTTATTCATTTAAGTTGCTTCTTAATTCCTTGAGGAATCAAAAAATCTTTACAAGCACAGAAACACAGCACTCAAAGCAATTCAGAGCCTGCCTATCCTTTTCAGCAATCCCAAACCCTCCCCTACACATCTCAAAAGGCTTGCAAAAGATTGTAAAAGATCTGGATTTAGGAAAAGTTTTTCCCTGTGCCTTTGAGTATAGATGTTCTGCCTGGTCTTCTCCAGTTCTCCTCTGGGCTATCTCTTTGAAATGCAAACTTCAGGGAGGTAATTCTTATCAGAAGAAGAAAAAAAAAAGGGAGGTGCTATTTGGAACTTACACAATTAAAAAATCTTGTGTCTTATCCACAGATATTAATGACAAGGTTTAGCCTCTGAGCATGTTACCTTAATTTATTCCAACTTCCAGAAACATGATTTGGAACCAACTGTTCTTTTATAAACTAGTGGGTTATGGCTTATGGCTAAGAGCAAATGTGGAGCCAGGGCTTATTAGCTCTCTGTCCACCTCCACCTCCTGCTACTGTAACTGCATTCTCAGGAGACCCACACCCTCCTAGTGTGAAAGCCGCTTGGCCTTGCTTCCGCACGTGCCCATCTTTGAACCAGTGACTGTGGCTGAAGGACTCTAGTCAGCCCACCTGAGACACCTGTCCACCCTTGGTGAGGGTTTGGGATGACACCTGATGGAGAGCACCCCCAGGACTACATGACATCACAGGGACTCCACAGGGCGCCAGCCCCACACGCAAACCCAGGGAACAGCCTGAGTCCACTGTGGGGTCCAGCCCCTTCCCTCCACAAAGTGTCTCAGCTTCTCAGGAACAATGGCAGAAGTCCGTTTTGTCAGGGCAGCAGGGAGTTTGTAGGGTGGGCGTAATGCAGTCAGCCATTCACCATGTGAATCAATAGACAGCCATGGCTAGTCCATAATTAAGGACCTTCGTCACTTTGCACCTGAAGCCACACATAAGCAGCATTAACCAGGGTTCCAGGCACAAGACTCTCAGTAAAGCCCACAGTGTGCTCACAGATGCCTCTTTTCCAACTTCCATGTTTTTCTTTAAGCCAGATGAGAAACATTTACAAAATCCAGAATGTCTCCATCCCATTATTCCTAGAGAAGTGAGCAAGTCAAGCAGAAAAGTGGTGACGGCTGAATCGTTCTCAATCATGAACTGATTCATGAGCCTGTGTTTAAGGTGCTCTTTAAACTTGCTTTTCTTTGAACCCCACTGGGGGCTCTTCCTGTCACCCATCCCAACCGTAACCCTAGCACTCAGTACAGGAAAACAGATCAGCAGGGGAGAGAAGCTTACGACATTTTGTGCAAAGTCCATATGGTGTTTCCAACTAGATCTTTCTGCCCCGACTGGCATATGCTCTGGGAGGTCAAACTTGGAAATCCAACCTCAACTACACACACACAGATCTACTAACTCACAGTCACAGCCAATGTCATTCACAGGAACATCACTTTAAAAACTGAAGGCTGGGTCAAAGGCCTAGAGGTTTTATCCCTTCAGGAACCAGCACAAATGGAATTACACTACGAGTAAGAGCAGAACACACAAGAGTGAGCATACGAGTCACTGCAGACCACACTGCAGCTGCAGGAACAGCGTGCCCAGGCTGGCAGGGCCAGATTGCAGCTCCCTATCCTCCAGCCCTACAGGCTGCTCCCTGCTGAGTAGCCTGCCTTCAGAGGCCTTCTGGGCAAAGTACAACCTTTACCTTGCCCTGAAAGAGCCTGCTTACCACAGAGAGGGGCTATTTTTCCTGAAAATGGTCCCTACTGCTGATGATCGGCTCCAACATACATATCTATGCGATCATTCTTATTATGCAAAAATTCCTTCCACTCAACCTACATAGTATGCCTGCCATTTTTTTTAATTTTATTTTTAAAATATTTTGGGGGGGTGGCGGTGGGGAGGGAAGGTGAAAGAGAGGGAGAGAAACATCAATGTGAGAAAGAAACATCGATCTTGCACGCGTCCCGACTAGGGACCAAACCCACAACCCAGGCATGTGTCCTAACCGGGCATTGAACCGACGGCCTTCTGCTTTGTGGAACAATGCCCAACCAACTGAGCCACACGATCAGGGCGAGACTTTTTAAAAGTCTTATATTTTCTATATACTTTCCAAAAAAGGTTTATAATCACAACACATTGTTTAAAAGTCAGCATTGATTAAAAGTTCTTAAACACTGAATTCAAACTATGACTTCAGTTTCACTGTGAGGAAACCTGACATTTTAAATGTGCTTCTAGGACAGAACAGAAATCTGGTGAGATCTGGTCAGCCCCAGGGTCCCAGGAAGGACAGCTCAGAGCAGCTCTTGTGTGGAAGAGGAACCCTGAGGAATCCAGCCGGAGGGCTTCTGAGCCGCTGCTGCACAAGGGAGCTTTGAAAGCTGCCCACAGTCCAGCACCTCAGACCAATTAAACCAGCACCTCTGGCACGTGGCCCACACTGAGTATTTGTGAGATTTCCCAAGTGATTCCAGCATGCAGCCCAGCTGGAGAGTAAATAAGCTAAGCATTAGCTCCATTTTCCTCCTCTAGAGACCTTCAAGGTTTAGGTCCTCTCTGTATGGGTTTTCTCAGTCCACAGACGCCTGTGCACGCAGCGCTGCATCAGGCCTAGTTTCCCGTGAGCAGGGAAGACTACTGATCAGTGTGAAACCCTATGTGAATAAGCACGCACTCCTGAACGCAGGCAGGTAAATGCCATTCCCCACTAACCATCTTCTCTCCTTGGACTCCCTGCAGGGGCTACAGTGATAGCTGTTTCCTGGACTCCTCCCTCTATCCAGAACTAGCTGACGTCCAGTGGTGCGGGCAGGAGAAGGCCAAGCCCGGGACCCTCGTGTGAGCCAGCGGCCTCAATCCGGCCGCGCCAACGCCATTCTGAGATCACCTCACTGCCTCTCATCTGCCTTACCCAGACGCACTGTCACCCTGCACCAGCTTCGACCCTCAGCCCTTTCTCTCTCCCGTCTCCGCATCCCCTCACACTCAAAAATCTGACTGAGGAGACATTCTGGAGGGTTCCGGTCCCACTGTGTGGCCCCTGGCTCTCTTCCCTGCAGAGAGCCAGGTACCTATCCTCAATGATACCTTGGTGGCTTCCCCTGCCATGACAGCCCCCTGGCCAGGAACCATCAGGGATGCTGGCTGGCGCCACATTCTTATGGACAAGTAGCACATACAGAGAACAGGGAAGGAGACTTACATACAGGGTGACCCAGAAAAGACTATTAAGCTGTGGCCAGCCTGCCACCTGGAGGCCAACCAAGCACTTCAAAAGAGGATGCCTGGTGGGGATGTCTAGCTGACACCTGACATATTCCTTGAGGGGGGGGCGGGTAATGAAAAAGGAAGCTTAACATGTCAGAGATGCATCAGAGGATCACAATCAGTTCTATGCTGCCAAAGATTTTAAAAATTAAAAAATAAAAACAGAAATAAGAGGGGCCAAGAGGAAGATGTTCTTTGTGCAATGAACTACCCTTCAAATTCTAAACTGCTGAAACACATGTCAAAGTCAACCATTGGTAAACTGTGTCCCCACTTTATCCCTCTCCTTCACATTCGCCTTCTCTTGTCAGTGGAGAGCCTGAGACACTGAGTGACGCGCTGGTGAGTCGGCGGGGCCTTGGCTGGCATGGCTGACTCAGAGTTCCAGGGGTCCAGACGGGAAGCAGAGCAGACGTGGGGGGAGCGGCGGCGTGTGCTGCAGGCGCTGTCTGTTCCCAGGACATGGAGCTGCTTTCCCTGGGGCTCTGTAGGGAACGTAAGGCGGTGACGCCAACAGTGGTTCTCTCAGTAAAACAACCAGTAAAACTGCATCCTGTTGTTTGCACAAGGTGTTTCATTTTACTGTTTATGGGAAACCAAGGGAAAAGCACATTGCAATTCATTCAAATGTTTAAGTGTGGTAGCTCGGTTTATGTTTGTTAGCACTTGTGTGACAAAGCTCAGATCCGACTTTGGTTACCAACGTGTCACTTATTCAAAAAACCCAACTACGCCCGTAGGTAGAAAGGTTTTACTCATGTGTCTACTAGGCAAAGCAGGGTCGAAAAAAACACCAGCTCCCAGGGGGCCCGTATACCTGCACCACCGTCAGCCACCTGATGTACCACATTCGTCTGCAGGTACCAAAAGAAGAAAGAAAAGCGAGAATAAGGCGGGGGAGCTGCACGTGTTTACATGTGTTTAAGCTATGCTTAATACACAACTGGAAAGCCATCAATCTTCAAAGGCCTCAGAACTACTTTTATAATAATAACAAGTGCACACTCTTAGTTGGGTTATTCAAAATGGCACAAACACGGTCTCCACAGAGGTGGTATGCTGTGCTTATTGGCGCAAGTGGGGTGGGGCGGGGGGATATTTTTTTCTCACTTGTAATGACTTCCTATGGGAAATGCATTGGATAGCCAGAGGCGGGAGCCGGGGTAGGGGTAGTTTTGTGGGAAAGCAGGACTGAAGTTAGCTTTAGCGTGAAAAGAAAAATCTGTTGTCTAAATATATGTAATCCAAGAATACAATAGACTCCACCAGACCAGGAAGTTATGGATGAACATTAAACAAAGTAACTAACCGTGGTGCGCCCTCTGCTGCAGCTGGCCAAGCGCGTGGACTCAGAGCAGGCTGTGACCATCTGGATGATTCAGGACCTGGTCTGCGAGGCTCTGCACAAGGCTGCGGTAGTAATACCAGCTTATGGAAGGGAATAATATCCCTAGAACACTTGAGGAGTGAATCCTGCAGGATAAATAAACTGGTTTTAATGTTATTAAATGGTTCTGGAGATTGATTGGGGGAGGGCACTATATTTTTATTGCTCTTATTTTGATGGTAGAAGTCCAAATAGCAGGTTTTTCCCCTTCTCAATTTGGAAACATTATATACTGGTCATTTTTCTTTCTCCCAAAAGCTAACATGTGGATAATCAAACTGAACTACGTGCCAACAGGAGAAGTCAAAAGGGAAAGGCTACATAAGAAAAGGTGACAAGGTTATACAATAGGTACAGTAGTTTGAGGTCAAGTCTGAAGCCAATTAGGTCAAGCTTTTAGCCCAAATGGGTTACAAGGAATGAGAGATGAAACTTCTTTCTAAACACCTGGGTTCAGGATTCCGGGAGCAGAAAGGCATGGAGTGGGAGGGGGACTACAGTTCAGACAAACATCACTACAGTCTGGTAGTATAGACAGAGATTAAGTAAAACAGCTTTTACTCTTTAGCTGCGTGGAGTTACTACGAAGTGTATATAAAGTATTAGTCCTTGGAGACTGATATGATTAAAGAATGAGCAATGTGGTGGGAAACGACAGAGTTACTGTACACAAGCACTAGCAAGCTCTTTATAGATGATCCCTGTTTCTTTAAAACAAGACGAACCATGAAGCCCCCCGGTCAGATATAAAGTCCCTATTGGATTCTGTGGATATGTGTAAAAAGTGGCCTGTTTAGCCAGAAGACTGGTGAAAACATCAGATTTTGTTGTTAGATGGGCTTATTACTTTTATTATATGGCAGTGAGTGTTGGAGAAGCTAAAATTCCAATTTGTTTTAATTCAGTATTAGTTTAGTTCTCAATATGGCAAGCTCCATCCTGGTGCTATCAGATGACCAATTACTGCTTAGTGAACTAGGTGTCAAAGTTTTTCATACATATCAATGTCAACAGTTTATTACAAGTTGTATAAAACAGACTCTAGTTTAATAACGGGGAAAAGGATTAGGTTGCTCCTGAAACTGACTGTAGAGCATGTAAAATGATTTTACTGGATTCTGTTCCACTGTAATCAATGAAAAAGATGTAGGTTGTAGACAAAGTTGCAGAATTAAAAAGAAATCTGCTTTTAATTTATTCTTTTTGTATTAAGAATTTGTATAGTACCTTTACATTTTGCAAAACAGTGTGGTCAACACTTATTAAAGCATTTTCAAAATGAAGAGATCTCAGTTGCTCCTTGGAGATTTTGTTTCTGTGGTAAATGCTTAAGCATGCTCTGGAAATCTGTAACTTGGGTGCATGTGTCCTCACCAAGTTCATTTTTAAAAGTAAATCTACAGTTGCTGTTCTTTTTATTAAATTTCTTTTAAATTTTATTTTTTAATTAGTTGGCATGCAACATTATTTTGTATTAGTTTTAGGTGTACAAGCATAGTGGTTAAACAATCATATACTTTACAAAGTGTTCCCCCCAATATTTCAGGTACCCTGCAACTATTTTGAAACTACCAATCTACACTCTTAATCCCTTCACCTTTTGCACCAGCCCCTCAACTGTCCTCCCCTCTGGCACCTATCAGTTTGTTTTCTGTATCTGTAAGTCTGTTTCTATTTTGTTTATTCATTAATTCTGTTCTTAGATTCCACATATAAGTGAAATCATACAGTATCTGTCTTTCTCTCACTTACTCCACTTAGGATAGTATCCTCTAGGTCCATCCATGCTGTTGCAAATGGTAAGATTTTATTCTTTTTTATGGCCGAACAATATTGCATTGTACATATGTACCACAGCTTCTATACCCACTTGTCTATTGCACAGATGCTATTCTTATTGCCTTGCCTGATGTTGTAGACAAAAACTTGCTTCCTTTAGTAGAGGATAATTCTTGTTTTCCTTTTGTTACTTAAATGAAGATAATACATTCTCAATTATGTATTTCTCCTACACCATACAAGGATGCGAGATCAAGTCCTTCTCGGGATGCCATTTTAGTATTTGTATCGCTGTTCATTACAAAGTTACCCATGTGGGCCAGGCATGGGTACCATTCCCACAGAACAGCCCTGGTGGAAGAGACACTGAGGGTCCCTGGGCCCAGGATGTCAGCCTTAGTCTATCTCTCTGTGGTCCTTGTTTCTGTGTAGGGCCAATCAGGGAGACAGGCAGGATGCTCAGGCTCCTCACCTCCACTGCTGTTCACCTCTGTGCCCACACAGCTCAAACTGCCACTGGGCCTGCAGATACAAAAGCCCCATTTTCATGGGCAAAAAGGTAACTGGCTGACTTCAGAAGAGACTTTACTGCAATTGTGAATCCCTACCCCTTAATCTAAGCCGACATACTTCACTAGCAGGAAACTAGAATCTCACAGCCAAAAACACCCCTGGATGAAAAGCCCTCCCCAGATGAAAAGCCCTCCCCAGATGGAAAGCCCTTGCTGAATGAAGCATCTGCCACCAGAGCGGGCTAACCCCTGCCAAAAATGAGAGCCATCCACTCAGAACGCAAAGCATGTCGGGAAGCGAGCCCGTTAAGAGAGCATTTCATACTTCCTAAAGCCTCTTCTGGGGAAAGCAGCCAGGGCCCCTGTATCTCAAGATAATCTACACTGATTTCAAACAAACAGATCTTCTACAAGTCTTTTACACATAAATATGTCACAGCTCAGGAAATAAATCTAGCATCTACTCATTAAGTTCCATCACATGAAAGCACCTCACACAGAGCAAGATGGGACTTTTCCCTTTCTTCCCCACCCCTTCCTTTCACCCCCACCCGCCCACACACACACACACTCCCACCCCCCCACCCACGCCTCATTCTCCCTCCCTGCCCCCCCTCCCCCTTTACAAAGTGCCAACAAGGCCATTCCCAACAGTTACCTTGGTTATTAGAGAACACAAAAGAAAACACCAACCCCCTGTAGAAAACATTAGACATAGCCAGGCCTTTCCTTTCTCCCACAAAACCCATTCGAGAAACCTCAGACATAAAATTCTCTCTAAAAAGAGGGATGTCAAAAACCCACAGATGAGGGCCAGCAAGCAGCCATAGGACCAAAGGTGAAGTCATTTGTTGCATGTTCTGTGCTGCTCCAGGTCTTCAAAAGCTTACAGCCTGAAGAATTAGACAAGCAGGCCCATGACTACACCATAGGAGGCAATCAAGTTGTCAACATTAAACAGAAGAGATTGAAACAAGTCCCAAGGATGAGAGATCAACAAGTATAGAAACAGAACCTCTCATGGATTCCTCATTCAAGGAAGTGGCTGGTCAAACAGATGGCAGAGAAGAGGTGAAAGAACCCGCAGAGCTATAGCCTCTGTGGCCTGGGACAAGGCCATGATCCCAGCATAGTCAGGATCTATTCAGGTAAGAGCTGAAGGGCAGGGATTGCAATTCATAAGTATGAACAGTAAGCAGATTATTTGATACAGCCCACTCACTCATAAGTGTCCCCAAGAAAAGCTGCTGGCAGGTGTGGACATGGAAAGAGACCTTAGGCTTGCTCTATAACCAAGCTAGTGTGAGAAAAGATAGGTGAGTCCACCCTTCCAGTGAGAGGGCCAAGAAGGAGCAGGATAGGGTCAGGACAGAGCAGAGTCACAAGGACTACATTATACAGAGAATAGTCCAAGAGGAAATAAAGATGATGTCCTCCAGGCGTCACTTAGGGCCCAGCTGCCATTGGACACTTGATGGCTGTGAATTCCCTCCTGGCACTGACTAACGTGGCATGGGAGGAGACCGATGGAATGACACAGGCTTGGTTTTGTTGTGTGGCATGGCAGAAGGACAAAAGGGTAAGTCAATTTCTTCTTCAGCTTGCCTCCATTTCAGGGAAAGTCTCTGGTTGTAGGGTGCTAGGCGGAATTTGGAGGTATTGCTTGCAGCTCATGTTTTTCATAGAACTAATCACTGTCTGGATTTCTGGACAGAAGACTGGCTTAAAAAAGGACATGGACAAAGTATGAGTATCTAGCCTGTTCTTACCCCACCTCACTGCTATTTTCTGAATATTTACAGAGTAGCTTCCTGGTCACAGTCAGGAGAGTATCGCAGTACTTCCCCCTCCGTGGAGCTTCGCACGCTGTTTGGTGATGAGTTGTCCATCTTTCTGAGTTTCTGGTGCTCCTATTGACTGGTTCCTGACCTCCTCTCTCACCCAGAGCTACAATGGCCGCTTGGAAAGCACTCCCGGTAGGGCCTCCTTGGGAAAAGGAAACCGGACAGTGAGGCTTGCGCCGGTCACTCCCGTGCTCCGCGAAGCCAAAGTCCCGCGGCAACTCGAGGGAGGACACTTTCCCCAAGCTGATCCTTCTAGGTGCCTCTTTTGAAATCTTGGAGGCTCCTGGGATTTACGGAGGTGCCGGAGACTCTTGAACCCGCAGCGGAGCGCTGGGAATCCAGCACGGAGTGCACCGCAGCACAGGGCTGGCTGGGGCTGCTGTTCCCTCGTCTCGGCGGCGCTGTGGGTCCGGGCCAGGGTTCCGCCTCTCCCCGGCTCAGCCCCGCTGTTGCTCCGGGAGTTCCGCCCTCATTAGCCGGCACTGGAGGGTGTGCGTGGGTCCGCGCTGGGGACTGAGCGGGTGCTTTGCTCTCCAGCAGCAGGTGGGCGACGGGAGACCAGCTGAGCTTAGCCCAGTTACAGTCTTCAGGCAGAGGTTGTGGAGGCTCGGACCGAAGCGGTCTCAGGACGCTGTCCTAGAAAAGAAACACCGACTCAGAGAAGATGCATTAGGTTCTGGGAGAGTCTTCCCTGCCAGACCCGCTCCCGCTGCCTGGACTCGGAGCGAGATCCCAGCGGGCAGACAAAAGACATGGCACTTTTCCTACCCTGCCGCTTACTTCCTCTCTGCACTGCGCTCCTCCGCACCCGCCGGCTCCGCTTCCCGAGACTGCAGCCAAGCCCCGGGTCTAAGCAAGTCTCGCTCCCCGCCGGCCAGCCCCGCGCAATCCCGAGATTCAGAAGGCGGAATCTAGCCGGGAGCTGGGGGCGAGCTGGCCCTTGCTCTTTATCAGGGCTCGAGCTCTCCGGGAGTTTGGAACATAATCTGAAGACTGTAGGGGGCGGTTCTATGTTTGTGAGTGCAGGACAGCTGAATACTCGATGCAGAGGAGACTCGCGGGGCATAGCCCTAGGCAATGTTACCACGCACTTGAGGCTGTCAGCAGCGACCCTCCCCATCGCCACCCCCATCTTTAAGGAACTTTCGCTTATCTTTAGCTCTGACGAGCCCTACTTCGGGGTGGATCTAGCCAATGGTAGCCTGGTGGTGCCACAGCCGGTGGACAGGGAATGTTTGTGCGAAGCCAAAGCTGCTTGCGTCTTGACCTGTGAACTGATGCTGGAGGACCCACTGGAGCCACACAAAATGCGCGTCCACATCCTGGATATCAATGACAACTCCCTCTCTTCCCTGTCAACGACCTGCAGCTGCACATCCCCGAGTTCCCGGTGTCTGGGGGCGATGTACTCTCCCCAATGCCCAACTTGCCAACCAAGAAAGCTGCCGGTGGCTAAGCTACAGCCTGAGCCCCAGCCAGCACTTTCGCCGGGACATGGGGTCGTGGGCGGACCGCAGCGAACACCTGGAGGTGATATTGGAGAAAGCTCTGGATCCTGAGAGGTGCGCCACCCACTGGCTGGAGCTCACCTCTCGGGACCACAGGGCTGCACACGCGCTCTGGTGGACACAACCGACAATCCACCTGTATTTGAGCGCACAGTGTAACGCACCAAAGTGCCAGAGACTGCATCCAACGGGAATGTGTCATTCCGAGTACAGGCCTCGGACCTGGATAAGGCTCTAATGGGGAAATCAGTACTCTGTAAGCAATAGCACGAAAGCAAAGCTGTGACACCACTTTCATGTTCACTCTAGAAATGGGGAGGTGCGGGTAGCTGCTTTACTAGGTCTGACTGAAATCCTGTTGGAGGCATACATCCAGGTAAGGGATGAAGTTCCCTTCCGTCTAGCTAGCACCGCCAAACTACTGGTGGAAATGACTGAAGTGAATGATCATGCCGTAACGTGAATATTCTAACTCTGCCCAGTCCAGTTTCCAAGGACACCGCCCCTGACACAGTGATTGCTCTCCTTAGTGTAAGGGATGAGGACTTCGGTCCCAATGGTGAGGTCACTTGTAGCATGTTCAATGGACGCCTTTTAATCTGAGGACTTCCTTTGACAATTACTCCAATTTACTGACTGATGGGCCGCTGGACCTGGAGCAGGTCAGCAATTAACAGGGCCTGATCACAGTCTCAGATGGTGGCTCACCTGGCTTAGCACCCACAGAACACTGTGGCAGTTGCTGATATGAACAGCAATACATCAAGCTTTCCTCAACCCCAACAGGAACATTTTATGTCTGAAAACAATGGCCCTGGAGCCTCTCTAGGCCATGTGTTTGCCCAGGACCAGGACCTGGGGAAAAACAGCCTTGTCGTCTATGAACTGTTGGACGTTACCTCTGAAGGGCAGACAGCCTCTAGCGTGGTGGCAGTAGAATCACCCCGTGGGGCTGTCACTGCCAAAATTTCCCTTGACTTGGAGTGGCTCACGGACTTCACTTTCAAGGAGAAGCCCGTTATGGTGGCACTCCTCCCAGAAGTGCAGCAGTGACCCTGAACTTATTTGTGGTGGGTAGATATGACAATGCTCCCATCATCTTCTTTCCCTTGCCCAGAAATGGCTCTTTCCCAGTGGAAATTGTGCCCCACTCTGCCAGAACTGGGTACTTGGTCACAAAAGTGGCAGCAGGGGAGGCAGACAGTGGCTCCAATGTGTAGCTTTCCTACCACATCTCTCAGGCTCCTGACTCAGCTTTTTCAGAATTTCAGCCTTATGGGAGTGCTCCATTACTGCTCACTTAGTTCTTCCCATGAATGAAGTTAAACAGAGGGTGGTGGTCATGGTTCAGGACCATGGAGACCCACCACTTTCCTCCTGTATCACACTGGGTGTTCTGTTGAGCAACTCTGTTCCTCAGACCCTTCCAGACTTTGAAGATGCCTAGGAAACAGGAAAGCAACTTTCTTCCCAGAACCTCTATTTAGTAATTGCTCTGGCCTGTGTTTCCTTTTTATTTCTGGGGTGCTTATTTTTCTTTGTGTGTATTGAGTTGAGCCACAGCCCAGGTTGTTGTTCTCAAAGCTGCTATCTGCTTTCAAGAGGAGCTGAGGTATGGAAGGAAGGCGACTTCAAATCCTTTCATGACATCAGCCACAGATGTCACAACAGTCAAGAGACTGTCTCTATTAGGTCTCCCTGGGCCTCAGTTCTGATAATATCAGTTTGCTGTTGGATGGGGAATACCGTGCTGCTGACCTGAGAAATCTGGCCCCTGGGTAGGACTGAATCTGCCAATACCCCATATTTAGATCAAAATAGGAAAGTTAATCATGCAAATGTCAATGCCATGGTAAGAAAATTTTATGGGATTTGATTCCTTTGACTAGGAGATGGTCACCAGCTATGTTTTTAAATGTTTCTTAGATGATCCTTAGGTGACATTTAATCCATTGAGTTGAACACTTCTGCTTAGCTCCCCTGTGCTTAGAATTGTGGGAGTTCTTGGCCTCAAGGAGATTATAGTTTATTTTAGAGAAACAAGGGTAAGAAATTCAAACCTATTAAAGAACAATAAAAGTAATATAGAATAAAGGTCTAAAATTAAAGATAATAAAACACCAAAATTTCTGGTACAAGTAATAAATGACCTAAAATGATTTTAAATCATTTCTTTCAGGAATTTCTTTAAGGAATTACTTAAAACAGATATCCCTTCATTCAAGAATTATTTTGAGCAATAGGTATGTGTAAGGCATTCTGATACTTAAAGTAGGAATGTAAAGTATGTGAGTCTTTGCATAATACAAGCTTAATATCATGGAAGATGAGAGATTTACTTAAACTTTACACTATATGAGTAAAAATGATGCTAATCAGAAAATAAATTGCAATGGATGCTTAAAGAAGTGAGAGAGAGAGAACATGAGAGAACACGTGGGCATGGTGGAAGGAATAAGAGAAGACTTTGTGATAGAGATGGCATTTGAGTTGGATCTTGAAGGGTATACCATTTAATAAAATGAAGCATAGGCTGTACTTTACATGAATATCATTTTGGCTAAATAGTTTTTTTGAGAATACTCCATAATATAGCAATAGCTCCACACAGTGTTAGTAAATGCATAGAAATTATAAGCATGTCTCAGAACACTCATTTGTACTGATAGAAAGACAATAACATTATTGTGTATAGGGTCCTTTTATTTGTGCTGTAATTGATATATTTCACAAGAAAGATGAGTAATTGTTATGTCATAAACATGGATGCATTCAAAGGTGTACTTATCATTCAAAGTCCATTCAACTTGGATTTAACATTCTTATTATTTTAGAAGTCAATATGCTTAGATATAAGAAAATACCATATTTGAGAGTAATGCATCTAATACAAGTGAAATTATTTAAATACTTCAGTTTATACCTCTAGACAAGATGGAAGCTTAGGTAAACATGGCTCACCTCCTTGCACAACCACAGCAAAAATTACAACTAAATTACAAAACAACTATCACCCAGAATCATCAATCAATCTGTATTAAGTCCAACAAGCAAGAAATTAAAGAAGTCACATTAATCCAGATGGGTAGGAGGGGCAGAGACACAGAGACACTGAATTGGTGGTCCCATACTGTCACATGGTGGATAAATATCAGGAGGGATATCCCAGGAGTGAGGGATCCCAGCCCTACACTAGACCACCCAGCCCAGGGCTCCACTGCCAGGAAGATAAGTCCCCATAACATCTGGCTGTGAAAACCAGTGGGGGTTGGGGTGGTGGAAGAAACTGCAGGATTCTCAGGAGTCTTCTCTTAAAGGGCCTGCAACTTAATACTTACACAGGCTCAATGCCCTCTGAGCTCCAGCACTGGGACAGCTGCTGGGAGGGCACCAATGCCAGATGGGGGGAAACTGAAGTGTTTGGCATCAGGGCTAGTGCCAGGGGACAGCCTCCTCCTGGACAAAACTCCAGAGGCCATGCAGTGGCCTTGTCCCTTTTCTGAGCCCTCCCCAACACAGAGCCACAGAGTGCTGACACTGTATCTGAGACTGCATCAACCTGGTTCACATAGGTTACCCCACCCTGGGGATTATATAATGCTCCACCCCATCCAAATTATGGGTGCACTTTTCTACAATAGGCCATACTACTAAGACAGGGATTCAAAGCAGCTCTACCTAATACACAGAAACAAAAACAGGGAGGCTGCCATAATGAGGAGACAAAGAAATATGGTCCAAATGAAAGAACAGAACAAAATTCCAGAAAAAGAACTAATAAAATGAAGATTAGCAATCTGACAGATGCGGAGTTCAAAACACTGGTTATTAGGAAGCTCAAGGAACTCATTGGGTACTTTAACAGCATAAAAAAGACACAAGCAGAAATGAAGGTTACACTAAGTGAAATAAAGAAAAATTTACAGGGAATAAGCAGTAGAGTGAATGAAACTGAGAATCAAATCAGTGATTTGAAACATAGGAAGAAAAAAACATGCAATCAGAACAGCAAGAAGAAAAAAGAATCCAAAAACGCAAAGATAGAGTAAGGAGCCTCTGGGACAACTTTAAATGTACCCATATTCGAATCATAGGGGTGCTGGAAGGAGAAGTGAAAGAGCAAGAAATCAAAAACTTATTTGAAAAAATAATGAAAGAAAACTTCCCTAATTTGCTGAAGAAAATAGACAGACAAGTACAGGAAGCACAGGGAGTCCCAAAGGAGATGGACCCAAATAGGACCACACCAACACACATCATAATTAAAATGCCAAAGGTTAAAAATAAAGAGAGAATCTCAAAAGCAGCAAGAGAAAAGAAGATGGTTACTTACAAAGGAGTTCCCATAAGACTGTGAGTTGATTTCTCAAAAGAAACTTTGCAGGAGAGAAGGGATTGGCAAGAAGAATTCAAAGTGATGAAAAGCAAGAACCTACTACCTCGAGTATTCTATGCAGCAAAGCTATCATTTATTTTATATTTTTTTAAAGAGGTTTTATTTATTTATTTATTTATTTTGTTTTTTTGGTTTTTCTATTACAGTTGTCCCATTTTTCCCTCCATTGCTCTCCCCCACCCAGTCTACCCCTTCTCCCACAATCATATCCATATCATTTAGAATAGAAGGGTAGATAAAGTGCTTCCCAAACAAGATAAATCTAAAGGAATTTATCATCACCAAGCCATTATTATATGAAATGTTAAAGGGACTTATTTAAGAAAGACAAGATCAAAAACATGAACAGTAAAATGACAACAAACTCACAACTATCAACAACTAAATCTAAAACAAAACAAAACAAAAACAACTAAGCAAACAACTAGAACAGGAACAGAATCATAGATATGGAGATTATATGGAAGATTATCAGCAGGGAGGGGAAAGGGGGGAAATGGAGGAAAAGGTACAAAATAGACAGAGGGATGTTATAAATAGTAAAAGAAATGGAGAAGCCAGAGAACTTATATGCCCAACCCACGACATGAACTATAGGAGGGGGGAATTGCTGGAGGAAAGGGGCATACCAGTTAGGGAGGGGGCAAAGGGGGAAAAAATTGGGACAACTCTAAAAGCATAATCAATAAAATACAGTTTAAATTTTTTATGTCAGATTGTTTTTAGTTTGGGGGGAAATTCAACAAAGCGATAGTATCAGCATTTGCATGTTATTAAGTTTGCATAGAAACAAGGTCAGAACACCAAATATAAAGTACAACTACACTAAAAGTTTACTTTTAATGTATTTATTATTTCAGACAATTTTATATCAGTTTCCCTAGAAACTAAGGAATACCTACTTAGATGTAAAACATTCTGGCTTCTTTACCATGCAGAATTGAATTATTTGGTTACTTACACAAAATCGCACATGAATGCTGCTCAGCTTTGTTCTTCTGAAATAGGGGAGCACAATTTCTTTGTCATTTCAAAGAGATAATCCTAAGAACCTAGTATAGATTTCAGATAGAGTTAAAAGGATTTTTCTACTACCTTGCCTTTAACAGAATATCTACTTTAACAGAATATCTATCTATTGATGGTAATATCAGTAACACAAAAAAGGATACTAAGGATACTAAGTTTCTGTTATCCAATTTTATTATTACTCATCAGCTCTTCATACAGCCTTTTATGTCCTGACCTTACAAGCTTTGCTAATTTACTGGGTAAAGCTGCCTCTCAAGTGACCCCTCCCTCCCCTGCCCCTGAGGAGTTAGTAGGAAAGGAACTGGCAATATTATGCAGAAAAAAACTTTGAGCAACAGATCTTTACTCTCTCTGGTGCCTATTTTAGGCCTACTTTTGTTTTTTACTTCTTGTTGGTGACAATAAACATTTGATGTAAAAGATTTGGAAAATACAGAAGAGTCATTCACTTATGCTCTGAATACTCAGAACTTTTAATATTTGGGGGTTTGTTCTTCCTGAACCTTTTGTATGCATATAAACTTAACATTGTGTTTATTTTACAAAAGTAAGCTCACTATGTGCTACTTTATGACTCTTGGTTATAAAGAGAAGTAACAACATAAGCTCCCGGAACTGTGCATAGCAGCTAGAGAACTCTCCAGGGTGTATTTCCAGGCGGTGCTGGAGCTCTGCTGCTGCCTTTAGTAATCACTTAGTGCGCCATCACGTGGTCAAAGCATCACTCACCCACCGGTTACGACTGGCCCTCTTTCAAAGTCCCTACACAGTCCCATGTAATGCTTTATTATAGGGACAGAGTGAAAAGCTGATGCATTATACCTACCTGTAGAATTAAGATGCTATACTTTCTTATAACCTAGTTAGGATTTCATTTTAATATTTGATAATGTTAAGATATTTTAACATTAAATGTTCTTGTCCTAAATTAAAGTTACCATTGATTTTTCACTGGACATTAGAACTTCCTGTTTAGGTTTTTATGGCTCTTGTGCCTTTAATTCTGAATAACTACTACTCTAAGATCTGAAAGAAATGCTGATCTAAGAAGACAAATCAAAATACCGCATTAGATGAAATCTTATAAGATAGAAGACAATTGGGAGAAACTGAACTGGTTTGGGTGCACTGAAACAGTGAGCTGCTTATTGGGCACCTTTCCAGATGCAGGACAAAGCCCCTAGCTATTTTTTATGAGTAAATACTTCTCAACTTATCATCTGCCTTTGATCAATTTCCAGGACATAAGAATGTTTAGTCTTGACAATTTTGTCCAGTTTTATACTTTTTTTTGCAGGGGAGAGAATATGCTGACCTTTTCACGACACCATAGCTGGAAGGTTGGCCTCTAAAGTGGTTTTTGAAAATTTCAAATGTAATGGGCCATGAAATTCCCAATTTCCTGTTGTTTTCACTGTCCCTATGGTCCTATACTTGTTTGGCTTTAATTTAAATTACCTGCCTGACTCTTGAAGGCACTTGAACTTTTGAAATACGGTCCACTAAAGTGACACCTAGATAATGTCCTAAACGCAATGGAATGTGTAAATAGTGCTAATCGTTCCACAAAAGCCTGCCTTATTAAAAGTACTGTGTGGTAGGTCCTCTCAGAAATGCATTCAGGAGAAGGCCCTTGTCTTCAAGGCCCCTGAAATCCTGGGGTAAATGAGGAGCATGGATGCAAAGAGATAAGTAATAAATGCAATGGCTGGAGTCTATGATAAGCACAAGAATGTTCTTTGTAGGGTGGGAAGGACAATTAATAATTCCTCAAGTTTATGACATACAGATCCTTTATATAGTTAGGAAGGTTTCTTTTCAATAACTAAGTTTTTTGGAAACTTTTACTTAGGTACTTGGAATGAAATTTCTTCAGTTGAAGAGAATAAACTGATGCACCCTAATAAATAGAGAATTTGGGATGCTGAGTATTATGGAGTGTGACATGTCGTCTTGCTGTTGATGGGCTGTAAACTGAAACTGAATAATGAGCCAAGAACCAAAAGACTCGGTTTCTAGTCCCAGATCTGCAACTACCTAGCCATGAGATGTGGGGTAGATCATCTACCACTCTGAGAAATCTGTTCCTACAACTCAGAAAGAGGAAGAGGGGGAGAAGGGTAAATAATTTTTGGTTCAGATTCTCTGTGGTTTTAAGGGAGAAGAAAATAGTTTTTTTCCTACAGTCTCTAGAAGATATGCTCCCATATATGGCAAGAATAAGTCACCAGATTTGCCCAGAGCAATAAATCCCCAAAATGATTAAGCAGGGTTTCTGAACTTATTTTAATAAAAATATTTTGATAACCTGATGAAAGTTATGACATCTCTATCTGGGGGGGGATGGTGGAGTGGTTGTGGGAAGCACATACTCCCATACACACAAAACGTTGCATATAACCTCAGGGGGTTGATCCACTCCTGGAAGCCCTAGTCAGGAACTCCACAGGGAAAACAATGAAAAACAGGCTGTGGCAAGCTTCAAATTCTTGGATTTGGGTTTGGCTGTTGTAGACTTCTCATTCTCTTTAGAACAAAGGAAAACAAAAGTGAAGGTCTAAATTAAAAATTAACCTAGAAAAATCTGTGAAAATTGTTCATTGCTGAGAAAGGCAGACTGGAGAATAAGAAATCCTCATTCTTAACAGAATCCCAGGCCCAAAGGAGGGATGAAAAATTAAAGGCATTCATATTTATCATAGTCAGAAAACGGAAGACTGCAGGAAGTGATTAGTAAGTCTGCCACAGCAATTATACAACCAAAGACAGGAAACTAAGACCAGAGCCTGATCTCATTAGTTAATGTGAATACAGAACTACAGGGGGTTATTTCCGCCTGTGTGCCTCAAGGGAACCTTTAATCCTTTGGTAGGAAGAGTTCTCAGAGATCATCTGAAGAGTTATGAGTGCTCTGTCCTGCTTCTCCTTGCCTTCTCCCTTTGAGAAAATGGAGAAGAAATTCAGTTGGTTAAGTGATCATTTTTTCTTTACATCTGATGTTCATTTTGAAATCTAGATTAAACCATTTTACAGAGAAGCAGCCCAAGGGCTACGGTGTAAATGTGTCTGATGGAATGGAAGAGGCAGAGCCCAGGGAGCCAATGTGGCCTTCGGTTTCATGTTAGCACTGCTTAGGCTGCACAGAGCTAGAGGACAAAGGTCAGAGGTTAACAGGCCCCAGGGAAGGGACTCCTACATCCTCCAAAGTCACAGGCAAGACACAATCATTATCTGTTCCTAATACTGCTGCTGCGTTTACAGGCTCCCACATCATTTAGCAGGAAGAATGGCATCAGATGAAGAAGGACAGAATCCACAGTGCCCAGGACTTTGGGGACAAAAGATAAAATGGAACTGCTTGTGTGTTTACTTGCAGGTCTGTGCTTTTTGCTATTTAGAAGGTTGCTCCATTGGTTGGAGCATCATCTGGTGCACCAAAAGCTGGTGAGTTCCACTCCTGGTCAGGGCACAAATCTAGGTTGCTGGTTTGATGCCCGGTCAGGGCGCATACAGGATGTGGCCAATTGATGTTTCTTTCTCACATTGATATTTCTGTCTTTCTCTCTGTCTCCCTTCCTCTCTCTCTCTCTAAAATCAATAAAACATATCCTGGGGTGAGGATTTTTTTTTTTAAAGGAGAAGAAGGTTGCTGAAGCAAGCAGCATCGAATCGCGGTTTGAATTGCCTTGGAGGGGTGGATCTTGCCACACAGGGCGGGCTTTTGTGTCCTCGTGTTGTACCATTTAATAGTGTGATTTCCTGATCAAATACAGGAATCAGTCAACCTGAGGAGTTCCTCTCAAAGTTTTCGAGCCACTACATTTTGGAAATTGTAGGAAAGACCACCAGTGTTCATAAAGTTTTCATCCATTGATTTGTCTTTAGTTTTCCACCTGTTGCTGATGGGATACTCAAGGGGAAGGCTAAATAAAGCTTCTCTAAACATTGCCCTATGCTCTCCCAATTCCACATTTGTATATCCATCTGCCCCATGACAGCCCCACTTGAATATCTACTCGGCATCACAAATTTGACACATCCTGCTAAGGTATCCTGAGTCCTCTCATTGTCTTTCTTGCCACATTCAATCCATGTTCCCTGACAAAGTTTCCCAGGCACCTTCAGGATTTGGCCACCTGTCGCTCTCCCTATTTTTACAGCCAAGTCTGGGCTGTTGTTTCTCTCACCTGGAATAATATAAGGACCTCCTAACTGGCCTCTCCATGTCCACCCTTTCTCTCTACACACTTCACACAGCAACAGCAGTCCTTTGAATACTGAGTCAGATCCTAACATTCCCTATTCAAAATCCTCTGAACATGTCCCCTCTCACTCTGAATTTAACCAGTCCTTGCTATAGCATATGAGGTTGTGTTCCTGGCTGCTTCTCTGACACCCTCCCCTTAGCCCCTGCACTCCAGCCCACCAGACTCCAGACTGTCTCCAGGGCACTCCAAGCTCACTGCCACCTTTGCACACACAGTTCCCCTGCCTGGAAAGCTCTTCCTAAATCCCTGATATCAGCAAGGCTTGTCCCCTCACTTCCTCCAAGTCTCTGCTCAAATGTCATCTTGTCAGAGGCTTTCCTAGCTAGCCATGCTGCCTAAAATAACAGTACGTTTTTGTTTTTCCTTTAATCCTGTTTACTTTTTTCATAGCACATATTACCTGACATTACCATATATTATTTGGTTTTTTTTTTTATTTTCTTTTTGAGTGGGTTTTTTTCTTATCCCCCATACCCGTAGGACCTAGAATATGTTTGACATATAATAGACACTCAATAAATATTTTTAAAAATGAATGTTATTTGTTATTCTGCCTAGATGGGTATATAATGATATTAACTATTTTCTTTTTATAGTGAAATATTATATATACCAAGTGCATAGAATACATATATACAATTTAAAGAATAATTGGATACCCATGTACTACCAGAAAGTGTGCCAACAATATCTTCTGAGGTACCAAAGAGATTTTATACCAAGTCCAAGTACTAAATTCTTTTACATTATGAGTCAGTTAGGACTCTCTTTGATGCAAGTAGCAGAAAAGTTAAATCAACTGGCTTAAACAATAAGAAAATTTATCACAAAAAATAATCCATAGGTAGTGGGAGCTTAGGCAATGGTTCATTTCGTGGTTAGAGGATGTCGCTAAAGTATTGTCTCAATCCTTCTCTCCACTCTGTCTTCCCTGATACCAGCCTCTCCTAAGGCTGACTCACTATTGGTAGCAAGATGACCCAAGCTATATGCTTTGTCTTCACTTCAGAGAAAGAGCATCATGAGCTAGATATGCTGAGAGCACTCTGATTGGACCTGCTCAATTGCTCCCTTCTAGTCCAATCACATGCCTAGGTAGGGGAATGCAATGTGCTAATTAGCTTAGCTGAGCTCAAGTATTCCAATCTTGGGGTTCCAAGTAGAAACATATGAATTCCCAAATAGAAATCAGGACCATGGGAAAGGCAGTAAAGCAGCCAGGATGGTAGTTACAACTGCCCACTGTACCCCGGCTCAGCAGAGCTCCTGAAACCTGCAGCCAATTTTATCTAGTTGTAGGCTTATTCTAACAAGTGTGGTGTCTACTCTCCCAGGGAGAGTACTTGAAGCAGATAGGTTGACAAAAACAGTCAATGGCACCAAGTAGATATCAAGATTCCAAAACACGTGATCATTTAGCTTAGAGGGCAAAAATACCAACCCAGTGGTTCATTGATGACACTGCCCAGATACTCCTCAGAATAACAGGAATATTATGTTATGATGATCCTAAGGAATAAAATGTCTAAGCTGTACCCAGTGGACCATGTTTAAGAAGAAAAAGGGATGTTTGATGGATTTTGAAGATTCTTTCAAAACATGAACTATTACAACAATGACACTCAGCGATAAATTTCAGTTCTTCCAAATGATGTCAACTAAATGAGCTGCTGTTGTCAAAATGAGCTATAATTATTAAAGTCACAGTGAGATGAGAAGCCATCCTTTTCATGGTTTCAGGGAATGTCTACAAATTCTAGACCTATTATTAAAAAGAAAATTATAATAATCTAATGAGCAAAGTACATTTTTATTTATAAAAAAGCAAGTAGCCCCTTCCAACCTCAAACATTAAAAGGGGGAAAATACATGTCAGGTTACTGTATGAAGGGGAACCCCCCCAAAAAACAAAATTACCTTCTTAAGGGCAGGCCCCACTATGTGAGTGTTCTAGGAACCCATCTGCATCAGTGTGCCAGCTGGCACTGTCGTAAGAGGTTACATTCAGCTTCAGTGAATTTTTTTGAAGCCTCTTTCAAGGTTTTTGCCCATTTCATGATGGATGATTTATGAGCTTACCTGCCCACACCACGCTGAGTGTTTAGCAGTGTTTGACCAAAAATGGCATGATCCCATGTCCCACCATCCCTATTCAGCAGATCTCACCCTGAACAAGTTCTTTTTGTTTCCATGGATGAAAAAAAGTCCTCAACAGGAAACATTTTGCCAATGTGGAAGAGGTGAAACAAAAAACAACAGAAGCACTAAAGGGCATCAAAACCAACAAGTTCAAAAACCATTTTGAGCAGCAGGAGAAAACACCTTGATAGGTGTATTGCATCAAATGGAGATACTCTGAAGGTGACTGAAGTTTCACATGTAAGAATACACATTTTTAATAAATAAATTCCAAGTTTTGGGGGTTTCCCCCTCATATTTCCCACTTCTAGTAAGACGCATGTTGGTGCTAGATACATATCCAATACTTACTGAGAACCTGAATAATTTTTTTAACTTGAATGTTCCTGACAGCATGTTGAGTAAGGAAGCAGTGGGTACCATGACCCACAGTTCTGCACATAAAAAAATCAAACACAAACTAGTGAAATAGCTCACTTCCAGGGAGCACTGAGTCCACTCAGCAGCAGAACTTCCAATATAAACCCATCTCTAAATTATGTCAGACTGTTGCTTTCATTTTAAGGTACTAAAAACAAAACAGAGAGGCACCAAGGTCTGAGACTAAGAGACAGGACTCCATCTGAGGACTCTGTATTGGAGATTTTATTCAATTTTTAAACTCACTTTTACATCCCACAGTCCATAATTTTTAACAATCATTTCCTTCTTCAGTTGGGGCAGCCTTAAAAGTTGAGGCAGGAGGCAGTCCCCAAAGTGATATAATCTGACGGCCACTTAGGAAAGGCCTTTACTCTAAATTCTTTCTCTACCACCACCATTAAATTCTACCAACAGAGGTTCCTGGGGCAGAAACAAGGTATTTTTCCATCTCCAGGGTCCCCTAATAAATTGTATATACTCCTGAGAGATGTAACAAGACCCTGAGCAAGTAAGGCTCTGATCGACGAGAAACAAGTCAGGCAGTTGTGAAACGGGAAGGGTGGGTGGGATGGGGAACTGAGGTAGAAAGCGGAGAGTTAGACCAGTTTATTACTTTTACTTTAATCCAGCTTTACGTACAATTATCCTTCATTCTCCACCCTTCTGAGCCCTCTCCCTAACCTGGAACAGTCTTTTAAGCTCCTGTCACTTCAGTGCATTCTTTTCAGTCTCCAATCCTTGCCTCCGTTTCCAGGCCTTGTCCTGAACCCCTAACCTCCGCAGACCGGTATGAGTCCGCTCAGGCTGCCATTGCCCAGTACAGCCTGGAGGGCTTAAACAACAAAAGTCTTCACACAGACTTCCCTCTGCCTCTGTGTCCAGATTTCCTCTGGTAATAAGGACAGCCACCATATTGGACTAGGGCCCACCCCAATGACCTCATTTCAGTTTAATTTCCCATTTAAGACCCTACCTCCAAATATAGTCACATCCTGAGGTTCTGAGGGTTAGGACTTCAGCATGAATTTTTGGGGACACAATTTAGCCCACAATGGCAGCTGACTTTAAAGAGTCCCCTCGAAGGCCTTTGACTCCTCTCCTCAAACAGCTGTTTCAAATGAACCACACCAGGCTTTTCTGAGGCAGGATCTTCTCGTCTGAATCCCTCCTGGAAAACAGTAGGCAGGACACAGGTCAGGGCGCAGTGCAACCCCTCAGACAGCTCATGGGTTTGTTTGTTTATTTATTTTGTCAGAATTAGAACTTGGTTCTCTGTGGGGCTCCCTGAATTGCCCACAGAACAACTTAGTCTGGACTGGGGTACACTATCATTTCCCGAGAAGCTGCAGACCCAGGCAGAGAGCTACTCTATCCCAGCTGCCAAGCAGTGCAGCTGGCTGGAAATTAAAACATTTCAGAATGAAAGGGGAAAATTGCACCACCATGGCAATAGGAACAGAAATGCTTGTTTCCTCTGCTGGTTGACTGCTGGCAAAGTGGGCAGTATTAGCTGGGATCTCTGATTGAGGCAATCACTCAGGCTCCATTTCAGGTTTCATCACCCGGGCTGCATACTTTTCTGAAAGAATGGCCTTTAGTCAGGATTTGCCTCCAGTTATTTAGGGCTCTCTTCTCCCCCAGACTGTGGTCATTCATGGCCTACTGTCTGAGGCCCACTGTCCAGGGCAACTCCAGGTCTTTCAGCCCTTCCTTTCTCTCTGTGTGACTTCATCCTGATTCTGGAAAAAAAGCCTCTCATCCCCCCATGACCCAACCCACACCCCACCCACCATTCTTGCCACTGGGCTGATTGCAGAGTCCAGAAAAGCACAAGGTAAATCCTATACATAACCACATCCACCCAGTGGCTGCAGCCAACGGGAGCGTCCACTCCACTATTTAAGGCCCAAAGGACTAAGGGCTGGATGGCAGTGCTACCTTCCTTGGATCAGGGCCTTACAAAACACTTTCCAGGCAGCCTCAAGTCCTTCCCAGACACAGCCTTCACTAACCCAAGAAAGAAACCTTCCCCTCTTCTGGACGTTTTTAAAAATAGGTTAGAGGCTCATGTCTACGTGGGCTGAAACTGTGCTGTCCTCTAGTCTGGACCCCATTAAGTGGCTTGATCAGCACCAGTCTTCTCAGCGGGGATCCCATGCTGTGACCACCCTGGACACTGTGACTTTTCCCCTCCTCAGTACCCTCAAGGCTACGATGTCATTTACAAGAACGTGGACCATGTGCTTTGTTTGCAGTCACCCATATGTTCCAGTGCATTCTCTGAGGATGTTCCGCTCTGAGATGCTAACGCTCTGGCCCATTGCCCAAGCTCCTGCGGGCCCTCGTACGGGGCAACGAACGTCAGTGTCTCGGAACCACCTGTGGTGTCCTTTCCTCCTGCTTCCATCAAGCTGGCTGGAAACCTGTCTGCACTCAGCCCTGCTGCCCTGGAGCAATCATTGCATTGCCCCTTGCCTTTCCCCTCCAACATTCTGCCTCCACTTCTTGACCCATTAGTCTCTTCCTTGCCCTTCATTTTGGTTTCTATCTGCTTCAAATAAGCTTAACTTTTAAAACAGTGAGTGTGTTCCATGTGCCAGGTGCTAAGGGGAACGCACGAGTGGCCCTGGCTGCAGAGATCAAAGATTTGATCCAATGGGGCTGCTTAGTAAGACAGGTGTAGAACCCACAGCACCAGACAGATCATCAAGCTTGGGTGGGGGAACAGAGAGAGAGAGAGAGGAGACAGAGAGAGAGAGGGAGAGGAGGGTACATGAGTGTTTGGGGCACACTCAGGAAATCTCCACGAAGTGGGTAACATTTAAGCTGAGCTTCAAGGAACAGTATTGAACAGCCTGGCAAAGCGGGAGCAGGAATAGCACAGGAAGTGTTTATTTGGGCCACAGAAGAAGCAAATGAGGAACCCAAGGAAAGAGGGAATTTGGGGTCCAGTCAGAGGAAAGCAGTACTCAAGAGGCTGGGCCAAATTTGGGGAGCCGTTGACTGAGCAGAGCTTTGCCTGTGAAGAGTACTTATCAGGCGGCAGTAACATCTCACAAACTGGGGCTTCAGTCCAACTTGTCTGCTTACTAGTAACAAGGGAATTCAGCCATTATTACAACTGCAATAGATCCCCAAGTTCTTTTATGCCAAGCCTCTTGGTCCTGTTCCACTTGTGAAAAAAAAAAAAGAGCATTCAATGGCCTCATAATGACTTCAGATTCCTAATATGACCAGGATCAGAAGTTGTTATTCTGAGTCTCCCACAAAGAAGGTCCAAGCCTGTGCTCAGTAAACAAACTTTGTAGGGAGGGTGGGTCTTCCCCATCTCTCTGGAATTCAGGGCTGCTCCATCAGGATTTGAGGAGCAGCTGGGCACTCCTCCTTCTACCCCTCAGCATTTGTTCCCTCCCAGTTTGACTTTGACGAGAACTGGGTCATCACTTCACAATCTTGAACCGGCTGCCAAGAAGGCTCTTTCCTCTAGGCCAGTATTGGCTGCTCCTGGAAGGCAAGCCCTGGTGAAATGGAAGGCCTTCGAGATAGCACACAGGCCTGGGGGTGATAGCGATCAGAGCCCCGAAGGGTGGGCAGCCACAGGCTGGTGCTGAAATGCCACACTGCCTTGGCACATGTGGATCCTCCTGTTTCAGTTACTAGATACTTTTCACTTATTTAAAGATATCCAGCCAATGCCACAGTACAGGTATCTCTTTGCTGGGCAAGTACACAAAAGCTGTGTATTTTTAAAATATATTTAAAGATCCTCCCTTTCCCCGTTAAATGTTTAGGGCTTTTTTCAACCAATTAGCTAAAAATTATTTTGCCAAAAAATCATAGTGTGTTATTCTACTACTGTTTTGTTTTAATAATACATACTGCTGGGTGGGGGGCAGATTGTGAGTGAAATGATTGAAGGAGATCAAAGGTATAAGCTTCCAGTTATAAGATAAATAGGTCCTGGGGATGTAATGTACAACATGGTGACTATAGTTAATAATAGCGTACTGAATATTTGAGAGTTAACTAAGAGAGTAAATTTTCAAGGTTCTCATCACAAGAAAAAATATTGTAGCTATGTGTGGTGATGGATGTTAATTAGACTTATTATGGTGTTCATTTCACAATATATACAAATATCAAATCATTATGTTATACACCTGAAACTAAGATAACATTTTCTGTCAATTATATTTCAATTTAAAAAAAAAAAAAAACTGCTTTTATAGCAGCTCGACCTATCAGGCAGTGTCCCTGAATTTATGAAAGTTTTTTATTGAAGAAAGCCACATGTTGGGGATCAGAAACCAGGTCCTTCCCCCTGGTTCTTTTGGGGCCTCCATTTTTCCTTCTGAAAATGGAATAGATAATGTGATCTAGTTTATGAATCAGTGTCTGAAAAATATTTTGAGACTAAGGCATGAAAAATTCTGTGAGTCCAAAGTTAAAAATAGCAATAGGAGTATTCTTGTGTGTAACCTGAATTTTCTTAAGGCATCCAAGGAATTCACAGTTTAAAGATACTTTTAAGTGAATGTATTTATAAAATAAAAAAATTATTTGGCCCTCTTAGACATGCTTGAAACATGTGGCATTTCTTAACACAATTATTTAACACAGTGAAAGTTAGAATGGCTTGTTCTTTATCATGTCATCCCACACATTAAATTAGATGACTCCTTCTTTCTTGTATATCATATTTAGCTCTAGAGCTAGATATTAATTGCTTAAAATATTCAATTTATGAATCCAACCAAGCCTGTTCCTCTCCAGAGCTCATAAGAACTACTTCCCGGGAGAGGAAGGGAAAGGGAAAGTCAATGAGAATTAAATGAGTTAATTTTGCTATTTTTAATAAACTTGGGAAATGAGCTGATGAAAAACAAAGTTCAAACCTATTATGGAGCTGTTTGAATATCAGTTATACCTGCTGTCTTCAAATAGTTGCTGGAAAATGAGCATATTTAAATACCCTGTTGAGAACAATTATTATCCCATTATAATACATGGTTCACAAGGGAGGTCCACCTGTACTGCCTGGGGGTGCCAGAGGGAAGCAGACTGGGTTCCCTGTCCAGCTCTGCCCCTCACCTGCATCTCCTCAACTCCCTTCATGTCACCCCTGTTAGTCTGGCTAAGGGCTTCCAAAAAAACCAAAGGAAGACACGAAGATGTGCAAAATGATGATGCTACCTAGCAGGAAGCCAGCAGTATTATGATCTTGTAGCGTCTGTGGTTTTGCCTGAATGCAGGGCTTCTGTCTGTCTTGGAGAAGATGATGCTCCACATATGTCAGCTTAACTCATGAAATGATTCTGGTTTAGACTTATTTGCTTTATGGAAGCACAGAATCTTTTCCTAAGTATATAATAGTACTTTGTATTGGGCATTTAGTAATACTTTATAGAACACTTCAGGAAAATGTTTTGATGCTTTTAATCAAAATCTTAATGGATTTTGATGCTGTCAGCTTTTCTCTGGGAAACACAGCTTCTGTTTTTTGTTATCCCTGTAGTCCTCCATCTTATCTCCTCAGCTGACTGTACTCAGATGAAATTTCTACATTTCTAATGAGATTTTCATATTTCTAATGTTTATTGCTATTCCTTAAATGCTCATAAAGGTTGTAATTTTCCCCAGTAATAATTTAATAACCTTAAAAATAGTCGACAGGAAGAGCACAAGTCCCTTAATTGGCTTTATATAGAGAAAATGAATGAAAAAGTACTGCTGTACTAGATACACACAGACTCATGAAAGGCAGCTCTAGTAAAAAGCAGAAAGCAGTAAACTTCATTATCACTCTGCCACTTACTACCTGAGTGAATTTTAGCAGGTCATTGAACCCTTTGAGCCTCACTTTTATGGGAATGATCCCTTCCTTCCAGGACCGTTGTGAGTATTAAATGTGTGTGAATGAGCTTTGTAAACTATGGAATGGTATATGGATATAAGGCATTATTACTAATTACGCTTCTGAAATGTGACAGAGAAGGTCTCAAGGTCTTTTAAAGAGCTTAAGAAAGAAGGTTGGGAGTCTGAGAGAGAAGATTAGGAGCTTAAAAAGAAATCAAAAGGGCCACTTTACATGGTGAACATATGTAACTGGTCACATGAGTATGCTAACACTTATGAAGAACAGGGACCTGATGTCATAGGTTGATGTCTTGTTTGTGAATATTACACAATCTGAATATCTCCATGGCCTCCAACTTCTTGAGGTCATTGTTTTACTTAATATCAAAATGAAATGACTTAAGTAGTCATAATAGCAGAACTTAGAACACTCTCCTTCATTTCTCTAACATATTCAAAATCACAGGGGTTTGCTTTCTTATCCACACTGTCACCAATTTTTCTGCTGTCCTCTGACTTCAAACCATGACTCCTAGCTCTACTTTAGCTCCCCTTGCTTTCCTGAAATCATAAGCTATGACCCTCTTCATTCCCCCAAAGAGCTGCTGATATTATAAGGTTGCGGAGTTGCAGAGGGTATCACCATACGATTTGCAAACACTTCACATTTAATGTTAGACATCAGTGCTCCCTTAAAGTTCCATTATTTCCCACACAAAGAATAGTTTATAACCATGTCTTCCCATAGGGCCTGGTTTTCTATCATGTTTCTAGCTAGCCCTCCCCACCCTCACCCCTCTAGATTCTTCCATTTCTTTCTTCAGGATCCCAACCCTCCCCTCACCCTGAGATGTCAGGGAATCACTCCTATTTCTGTGTCATGTAGAATAATTTAACTTAAAAAAAAAAAAAAAAAAAGATCTATACCTCTCCCATCTCAAGCATTCTAAGAAGAGAGCCTGGCCTTTCAAAACCAAATGGGCTGATGGACATTGATGAATAAACTTAATGAGTGAGATGCCTGGCAGACAGTCTAAATCAAGGCTCCTGGCCAGAACCAGAGTAGGCACTCAGCTGGTTAAATAAATGAATAATGCCCAGAGGTGGAGATTTTTCAGGTCATCTCCATGGACATAATATTTAAAGCCGGGGGATGAATGCCTTTGCCTGAGGAGGGCAATATGAACTTTGGGAAAAGT
Source organism: Furipterus horrens (assembly GCF_987537825.1). Classification (NCBI taxonomy): domain Eukaryota; kingdom Metazoa; phylum Chordata; class Mammalia; order Chiroptera; family Furipteridae; genus Furipterus; species Furipterus horrens. The sequence goes on along the minus strand of NW_028327172.1, from coordinate 140,369,375 downwards.
AGTTATATTTAAGGGATGGTGCAAACTACCAGATGACTGAAAGCCAGGATGAGAACTGAGAGAATACAGCTTCAGAATGTTGTAGGAACAGGCCCTGCAGGGATTCAGAATGAGTCATCCCACCATGTATCTCAGTGGTATGCAGATTACTTTGAGTTAAAGGTAAGGGAGACCCTAAAGCAGTGGTTCTCAACCTTCCTAATGCCTTGACCCTTTAATACAGTTCCTCATGTTATGGTGACCCCTAGCCATAACTAAAGCAGAGTGATTAATCACAAAAACAATATGTAATTATATATGTGTTTCCCGATGGTCTTAGGCAACCCCTGTGAAAGGGTCATTGGACCCCCAAAGGGGTCGCGACCCACAGGTTGAGAACGCTGCCCTAAAGGTTCAAGAGAAACTTCTGCTCCCCTAGCCTTCACTATCTAGAGGAACTTAAATTAGGAGCCTAGTTCAAGATGAGAGTTATCACCAGAAACAACTTTTTACGTATGGCAGGGCAAACGGATAATTACTGAACATGTGCTCTCCCTGCAATTACCTCTGAAGCTCCAGGTGCATTACTCACCTGCAACTCAGAATGTCTCATATACTTCAATTTCCCATTGCCTCTAAACTCCGCATGTATGTGGGGTCTGATTCTTTCATGTATGTGATGTTCCCATACATATGTATGCAGTTAAATTTAGTCTGTTTTCTCTCACTAATCTGTCTCCTGTCTATTTGTTTATTAGACCAGAGGAAAGAACCTTGAGGGTAAAGTTTCTTCCTCCCCCACAACCCCAAACAGCAAGAGTTTAGGGAATGAATGAAAGGTAAAATGATGAAGGCAATAAATAGTTAGCTCGCTACATTCTTATGTGAATCATTTTCAAAGTTAGTAAACATTTTAAGAAAAAGAACTTTATTTCTATAACTGGTTTATTCAGGATTCTCAGCTTGTTGGTTTAATTGCTGGCAGCATCTGCCCCCAGCTATTTCTGTCAAATTCCCATTTCCCACAGAGAGCAGTACATCAGTGATCAGCTTGGCCAGATTTAACAATCTCCCTAAAATTTTTGATTATTAGACCAGTCTCGTGTTTGTATTTAAGATTCAGTTCTAATTATTTTTAAAAGCCAACAACAAAGAAGAAAACTAAGACGTGCTGGTGGGAATGTAACATGGTGCAGCCACTGTGGAAAACAGTATGGCAGTTCCTTAAAAGTTAAACAGAATCATATGATTCCGCAAGGCCTCTTCTAGACAAATACCAGAAAATCACTGAAAGCAGGGACTCAAACAGATAGTTGTGCACCCATAGTCACTACAGCATTATTCACAAGAGCCAAAAGATGGAAGCAACATAAGTGTCCATTGTGTCAAGAATGAATAAACAAAATGTAACCTATACATGGAATAGTCTTCAACCTTAAAAAGAAAGGAAATTGTAATACACATTGATAAAGGTGGACCTTGAAAACACGATGCTGAGAAAAGCCACACACAAAAGGAAAAATATTAGATGATTCCATTTGTATGAAGTATGCAGAATAGGAAAATTCATAGAGACAAAAAGTATAATAGGATGGTGGCTACCAAGGGTTGATCATAGAGGGAAATGGGAGTTACTATTTAATGACTATCGAGTTTCTGTTTTGGATAATGAAAATGTTGTACATTGTGAATGTACTCATTGCCACTGTACATTTAAAAATCACTAAACTGGTGAATTTTATGTTATGCACACTTTACTACAATAAAATTTCAGCACTAGGCATTTAAAAACTTCCATCTCAAACTCGCTTGCCTGGCCCATCAGCTCCCCGGTAGCTTGCTGGGTCTGCCTCTCAGAGCGCTTCTGTGTTCTTGAGCCCCAGGAGCTAACCCTAACCCTTCCACAGGCTAGGAAGGGCTTGGGATCTGGGGTGAATAAAGCAGCCCCATCTTCTCTCCAGGTGCACTGTGCTTGTGACCCTTCAAGCCCTGATGGTGTGGACACCTGCTGTGAGAACTCCAGCCTGGGAGCTGGTGCGTGTCTTTCTTCTTCTTCTTCTTTTTTCTTATGAAGCTTATATTTTATTTAGGGAAGACAAAAATAAATAATAGATACAATATGTAACTTATGAAGTATATAGTATGTTAGAAAGTGGAAAAAAGAAAAATGTGAAGACAGAAGGAGAGGGGTTGGGAGTTCTGGATAAGGGAGTGCAGCATGTTGAGGTCCAGTTTTAAAAGGTCTTGTCAAGCACAGACACTGGAGTGGAGGAGGGATTTTGGCCTTTGGAAGATTCTGATAGAGAGCACAGTCAGGATGAGGCCCTGAGACAGGAGCCCCCATCACATGTTTGAGTTTTTACAAGAGACTGGAGTAGCATTTGCAAGGGGCCAACAGGAATAAGGGATGCAGTGAGGGTCAGAAAGGATGAGATCATTTGGGAGAGTTTGTGAGAACTCAGACTCACAGACAGAGAGCAGGCTGACAGCTTTCCAGAGGAGGGGTTTGGAGGTGGAGGGACCAAGCAAAAAAGAAAAAGGACTCATGGACATGGACAACAGAGTGGCGATTGCGGGTGAGGGGAGTGGGTGGAGGTGGAAGAGGGTACAAGAGGGATAAATGGTAAGGGGAAAAAATACAAAAGAAAAACTATACTATATCAAAAAAAAAAATCACTTTCCAAACATTAAATTTAGTACCAATTTAAATTCCTCTATCTTCTGACTTTCCAAGGAAAATGAACTTTTTAGAAAGTTTCACCTCAGTCAAGTTAGAAACATCCCATTGACTACCTTTACGATATATCCAGAGTCTGACCACATCTCACCCCCTCCATTGCTGACACTTGGGCCTGAGCCGCCACCACCTGTTACCTGGGTTGTTGCAAAGGCCTCACTACTCTCATGCTTGCCTTGCTCTGTCCCCTACCCCAGCCTATTCTCACCAGCCACGGCATTCTTGTAAAACATGTGAGGTGATGGCATTCCTCTTCTCAAAACCCTGGGAAAGCTCTTCGAGAACTCTAGGCATGTCTTCTAAGTCTGTCCCCAAACCTCAATGGAAAGGAGATTTTATGCCATGCTCCTTGGCTCCCAGAATGTTCGCTATGACCCCCTCATTCCTCTTAGCTCCTTGTGGACTGAGGGTAACTGTGGGGTCTGCACTTTAGCAAGAGTCCAAAAGCTCTGGCTTGTGGGACCCCAATCTTTATGAGTGATTGTCTTAGGACTCCCCCCATTACCTGACAGGGTGATTAAAGGAAACCCTTCTCCTTTGTGGTAGGAAGAATTCTAAGCTAGACCTCAAGGTTCCAGCCCCCTTAAATGTGACTGGAACCGGTGAATATGATGGGATGTCATCTCTGTGATTATGTCAAATTATGTGGCAAAAAGGATTTTATAGATGTAAAGACCCTAATCAGTTGACTTGGAGATAATTAAAAGGGAAATTTTCCTGGGTGGGTAGAAAAGGAATGTATTCCTCTTCCCCTTCCCAAATGAGTACTAACTGCACCTCCACAGAGCTTAGGACCCTCAAGCCTCTTCTTAGTTGGGAAAAGGAAATGGCTCTAGTAGTGCTTAGTTGTACTTAACTTAAGTCAAAACAATTTTGTTAAATTGTATTGTAACAGCTGTCATATCAGCATGCATTAAAAAAAACTTATCAAAACCGGTGAATCTTTCTGTAGCCATTTTAATATTGAAGATGGAAGAAAATAAGCAACATTTTAAGTATATTATGCTTTATTATTTCAAGAAAGGTAAAATGTAACTGAAATGCAAAACAAGATTTGTGCAGTATATGGAGAAGGTGCTATGACTAACTGAATGTGTCAAAAGCGGTTTGCAAAGTTTTGTGCTAAAGATTTCTCACTGGACCATGCTCCATTGTCGGGTAAACCAGTTGAAATTGATAGTGGTCAAATCAAGAGATTAATTGAGAATAATCAACATTATACCACACGGGAGATAGCCAACATACTCAAAATATTCAAAACAATGAAGTCATTGGAGCCAATAAAAAACATGTCTTTTATTTTATGGAAAAAACCCATACTGACTTTTTGGCCAACCCAATACCTTTGGTCCTCAGTTGCAATTTTAGGACAAAAGGGAAAAAAATTCCACATTTAATTACTCACAGTGGATGGTAGTAGCATCTGGAGTGATATCCCTCTTCTTTTGCTGTTTTAATTCTCTGTAAAAGAGTTTTTTTAAACCCATTTACTAATCTAGGCATTGAAATAAAATATTTTAAGCTTATCAAAGAATTGTCAATAAGGTTTTCCATTCCCCCCACCCCCACGCCAATGGAAATATGAGTAAGACCCAGTGTTTGAGAGCCTGGTGAGGTTCAGTGGCCCTGATGGGAATCAAGTTAGTGGGTCTGTAAAGCTGGAGGTCAGACTGGACTTCGTGGTCCTGCTTGATGACTCCTTCGTCCTCATTTCCTGAGTCGCAGCACTAGGTAAAGTGCTCACTCAAAATCCAGGGAATCCTCAAGCTCTGGGTAAAATCAAAGAGGAAATTATGTCATGGGTCACAACAGAATTGTATTAAAAAATGTCAACCAAAAAACTTAGAAATATGGTATTGTTAAATTTTTTAATGAAATGGGTTTACAAGAATTCTGAATTCTTAGCAGAAAGGTAACACAAATGTTAAGTGCTCCACTTACTATACTCACATTTTCTTTTTTTGTTAATTATATTTTTCCATTAATACTTAACCCCCTTATACCTTCCTCCCCCCAGCAAACACCACACTGTTGTTGATGTCCATGAGTCTTATTTCATTTTTCCTTGATCCCTCCACCCCCTAACCACCACCACCCCCCAATAGCTGTCAGCCTGCTCTCTATGAGTTGGTCTCTATTTTGCTTGTTAGTTCAGTTTGTTCATTAGATTCCACATATAAGTGAAATCATATGGTATTTGTCTTTTTCTGACTTGCTTATTTCACTTAGCATGATGTTCTCAAGGTCCAACCATGCTGTCACAAAGGGTAAAATTTTCTTTTTTATAGTCAAGTAGTATTCCATTTTGTAAATGTACCACAGATGTTTTATCCACTCATCTACTGATGGACACTTGGGCTGCTTCCGTACCTTGGTGATTGCAAATAATGCTGCAATGAACATAGGAGTGCTTATGTCCTTTCGAATTAGTGTTTTGTGTTTCTTCAGATATATTCTCAGAAGTGGGATCTCTGGGTGAAAAGGCAGATCCATTTTTAATTTTTTGAGATATCTCCATACTGTTTTTCATAGTGGTTGTACCAGTCTGCATTCCCACCAACAGTGCAAAAGGGTTCTCTTTTCTCCGCATCCTTGCCAGCACTTGTTTGTTGATTTGTTGATGATAGCCATTCTGACAGGTATGAGGTGATATCTCATTGTGGTTTTAATTTGCATTTCTCTGAGGATTAGTGACATTGAGCATCTTTTCATATGTCTATGGGTCCTTTGTATGTCTTCTTTAGAGAAGTGTCTATTCAGGAACTTTGCCAGTTTTTAATTGGATTCTTTGGGGGGTTTTTTGGTGTTGAGTTTTGTAAGTTCTTCATAAATTTTGGATATTAACCCCTTATCAGATGTATCAGCAAATATGCTCTCCCATTTGATCGTTTGTATTTTTATTTTTTTGATGGTCTCCTTTGCTGTACAAAAACGTTTTAGTTTGATGTAGTTCCATTTGTTTTGTTTTGTTTTTGTTTCCCTTCCCTGGGGAGATATATCAGATAAAATATTTCTATGAGCAATGTCTGAGGTTTTACTGCCTATGTTTTCTTCTAAGATTTTTATGGTTTTAGGCCTAATATTTAAGTCTTTAATCCATTTTGAATTTATTCCTGTGTGTGGTGTAAAAAGGTGGTTTAGTTTCATTTTTCTGCATGTATCTGTCCAATTTTCCCAACACTTTATTGAATAAACTACCCATCAATATTTTAATGTCATATTTCATAGAACTAGAACAAAAACTTTAAAAAATTTATATGGAACCACAAAAGGCCCAGCATAGCAACAGCAATCCTAAGAAAGAAGAACAAAGTTGGAGGAATCACGCTATTTAATATCAAACTATATAAAGGCCACAGTAATCAAAACAGCATGGTGCTAGCATAAAACAGACACACAGATCAATGAAACAGAATAGAGAGACCAGAAATAAATCCACATCTTTAGAGTCAATTAATATTTGGTAGAAGAAGCAAGCTCAACTTTCTTTTCAAATGTGCTACCTTCTATGTCTGTAACAAAATGGGATTGGGTCTCACTGGGTCCTACTCTTACCTGACATGCATGGAAGGCCAGTTTCAGCCAATATTCAAATCTCCTGAAAACAAAGTTTTCTCCAAAAGCACTCAGGAGGAATGCAGATGTCAGTGAAGGTCTGGTAGAAAGATGGAGACTTACAATAATTACCGTACACAGAAAAGTTCCTAAGGCTGTTCTTTAAAAGTCTCTCTCCCTCCGCAGCGGCCTTATCACAGTACCCTAGACATTGCAGTTTACCCAAGCATTTCCAAAAACATTCAGCTTTGCCTACTTTATCTGTAAACCAAAAACTAGGCAGAGGCCAGCAGAAGTAAAACAAGTTGTCATCAGCCAAATTTTAACCAATTACTCCTCAGGTTTATCTTTGGTGGGTTGTATTCTATTTTACTATTTTCATTTACCGAATCACTCATATTCTACCTGAGGATTAACAGATTGTTAGTGAATAGCCAGTTTGTCATCTGATTCTTGTCTGTGTCGGCCCAACCTCTCCCGGAATATAAACTCCATGTAGACAGGGAGTTTATGTATGCCATTCACAGTGGTGTCTCCTAGTCCTTACTTATAGTAACACCTGGCACCTAAGAGACCACAGATAATTTCTGGACGAAGAATGAATGAGCATCATGCACCTTCTTTTCCTGTTCAGACCTCAGACACTTGGCAGGTCCGAGAGCTTGCATGAGCAGAACTTGTTCACTGGTGACTTTTCAGAGTCATGCTTCTTTTTCAGAACTTTTATCATTAAACTTTAGAGAAAACTTATTTACCATTTTCTTCTATATTTGTTTCTTCTACATATGTTTCTCATTCAAATATTGACCTAGAATACAGACAAGGTAGCACATCATCTACTTGCTTTCAGGAAAGTATGAAATATTTATCATTTTAAAGTTTTTCTCTAAACTCACCACCAAAAAAGTCTCCAGGTTGTAATTTCCTCATCTATAGAAGTAGAATAATTATTTACTGTTTTTTAAATACAAAAATTTCACTAGCAAGTTATCAATCTCCTCTTCCTTCTATACATCATCTATCCAATATCTATTGTATGTCTGATATAAACCAAATTCTATTCTGTGCACATTTGCATTTATTGTCTCACATAAAAAATAATATGTATTAGTCTGTGTTGATTTATAAAATATAGAGTCACAAAAGAAAAATTGGAACATATACAATACCATAAATAAGAATCACATAACCATATGTTATAGAGGTATACACTTGGAACCTGTATGATTTTGTTAAGCAATGCCACCCAAAAAATTCAATAAAAAATTTTAAAATAATAATTTAAAATTAACATAATCAGAGCCATATATACATGCATTTTCCATAGCTAAAATAAAAACTTACATACAATTTTGTAATATTCGTCCCCCCACCCTTAGCAATAAATTAGATATTTTCTTGTGTTCATAAAAAAATTCCTCATTTTAATAGCTGTATTATAATTTTATTTGAACTTCACCTAACTTTGGATGTTTTGGTTGTTTCAAAGTTTCTGACATTATAAAAAAAGGAGTCCGGCCAAGATGGAGGCATAGACAAACATGCTGTGTCTCCCTGCACAACTAAGACGGAATACAACTACCTCAAAACTAGAAACAACCAGAAGTTCCAGAAAATCAAACTGTATGGAAGTCCAGCAAACAAAGACATAAAGAAGAAATACTCATCCACACAGGTAGGAGGGGCGGAACCGGGGCGGAGAGGATGTGGTGTGGTGGCAGCAGCAGTGGGCCTGCAGAAAGCACAGTCACACATTTTAAAGTCAGGAGAGAACCTGGGGACTGTTCCCAGCTCCTCACTGGACCTAGCAGCTCACAGTCTCAGCACCAGGGAAAATCAAGCCTCATTGCTTCTGACTCTGCAAACCAGTGGGAGTTGGGGCAGAGGCAGAAACTACAGGTCTCTCAGCAGAGTCCGCTTGTTTAAAGGGGTCCCATGGCCCTAGAATGTCCGCAGACCCACCCACTCTGGGAACAATGGCCAGGGCAGCAGCTAGAGGGGCACCAGTCTGCTGTGAAAGTGGGAGAGGTGCCTGGAAAAGGGGCGAGTGTTGGGCAGGCAGCAATGTTCCCTCTCAGACCCCTCCCCCACACACAGCGCCACAACGTGGTGAAACAGGTTACCCTGTACTGACGAATCCCTAAGGCTCTGCCCCTTACAGGAGTGACAGCTCTACCTGGGATGCTGAGGCAAACACAGAAGCCTGTCAGAATGAGAAGACAGAGAAGTATGGCCCAAAATGGGGAACAGATCAAGGTTCCAGTGGGAGAGCTAAGCGACCAGGAGATAGCCAACCTCACAGATGAGGAGACAGACAACCTAACAGATGTAGAACTCAAAACACTGGTGATAAAGATGCTCACAGGCTTGACAGATATGTGTGAATAAGGCAAACGCATGGAAGTAAAGGCTATGCTAAGTGAAACAAAAAAAAATCCACACAAAACCAATGGTGAAGGGAAGAAAACAGGGGTTCAAATCAATGATTTGGAACATAAGGAAGAAAAAAACAGTTAACCAGTGCAGAATGAGGAAGCAAAAATTGAAAAAAATAAGGAAAATGTCCCAAATTTTGTGAAGGAGATGGACATACAAGTCTGGGAAGCACAGAGGGTCCTGGGAGAGCTGGACCCAGAGGGGACCACACCAGGATGCATCATGATTGAGATGCCAAAGGTGAAAAATAAAGACAGAGTCCTGGGGGCAGCAAGAGAGAGGTGAAGAGTTGCCTACAGGGGGGTGCCTATAGGACTATCAGCTGATTTCTCAGAGGACACTTTGCAGGCAGTAAGGGACTGACAAACAATATTCAATGTAATGAAAGGCAACCTGCAACCAGTATTACTCTATCCAGCAAAGCAATCATTTGGAATGGAAGGGCAGATGAAGTGCTTTCCAGACAAGGTAAAGCTAAAGGAGTTCATCATCACCAAGTCATTATTATATGAAATGTCAAAGGGACTTACTTAAGATAAAGAAGATCAAAACTATGAACACTAAAATGACAACAAACTCACAACTATCAACAACTGAATCTAAAAAATAAAAACAAAATCCAACTAAGCAAACCAGAATAGGAACATAATTCTAGGTATGGGGATCATTTGGAGGGTTATCAGCTGGGAGGGGGGAGGGGGAGAAATGGGGATATGGTGCAGGGATTAAGGAGCATAATAGATTGGTACAAAATAGACAGGGGGAAGTTAAGAATAATATAGGAGAGGGTGAAGCCAAAGAACTTATATGCACGACCCATGGACATGAACTAAGGGGGGTGGGATTGCTGGAGGGAAGGGGGGTACTGGGCAGAGGGGAGCAAAGGGGAATAAATTTGAACAACTGTAACAACATAATCAATAAAATATACTTTAAAAAAAGAGACAGTGTATCTGTTTATGCACAAATCTTTGTGCTCATTTCTGATTATTTCTATAGAATCCCTAGGTATGGAATTATAGAGTCAAAGTATATATATTTTAAGGCTCTTGAATAGTTCACAAATTGCTTTCCAGAAAGTTATATCAACTTTTGTTCCCAGTAATAATATATAAAATTGCTCATTAGAATTTAAGAAAATATTGTCTAATAGGTGCAAATATGGTATATTATTTTAAATTTTTACTTTTTTAAGTACTAGGTAGTCCAAGCACTTTAAAATATAATTATATAGACACATACACAGCTAGACACTAACCATTTTTATTTTCTTTTTGAAAATATTTTTCATTGAGTTATTACAGTTTTCTTATCAACTTTGTGTACTCTTGTACTGAGGATAAAATTAACTGTCAGGTTTGTTATGCATAGTTCTGCAGGAATTTTTTTCCTTTTAATATTTTTTTCATAGTATATTTAGTTGTCAGAATTTTTAATTTTTTATGTAATCTAGTCTAATGGTCATTCCCTGTATAATTTCCCCATTTCTTTTATTTCCCCATCTTGACGTCACATAAAGATTTGCCTGGATTTTCTTCTAGTTTTAAAATACTTTAATGCAGGTGAAATTTCTTTTAGCACATGAAAGGTCGGGGCTCAATATGATTATTTTTTTGAGTTACTAATTTTCTCAAGCCCATTTACTGAAAGTCTGTCCCTTTATTATTTATTTTAGGTAACTTATCACATATTAAATCCTACACTATATAAACACTATCTTTTTCTGGATTATCTATACCGTTGTTATTTACATCATTCAATATTCATTATTCTTCTGTTACACTTTAAATTATTATAGCCCTATACTATGTTTCAATAATGAAGAAGGAAATTTACCATATTTTCCTTCATTTTCATACTTTTCTTAACTCTTTATCTGCTATTTATTCCGGTAAACATTAAAACAATTTTGTTTTAGCCTCACAGAGTATGTGTTAATAGTCTCATTGTACAACAAGGAACTGAGTCAAAAAGCATAAATAGCTCAAGGTTACACATGTCCTTAGTGGAAGAAGCAGAGAGCAGAACCCTGTCTTTGACATCTCCCCTTGCAGCTCTAAAGTGCTCTAATTTTATAGTAAAAATTCACGAAATTTCTTACTAACCATTCGCTTTCCTTTCCTGTCTGCTTCTCTCTAGTGGCCATCACAGATATTGCATTTTCTCAAATCAATTTTATACAATAGTACTGTAATTATTTTCATAAAATAAAACATATTTAGCTTAACTTTTTTAGTTTACTTAAAAAGTTTTGACACAAGTTCATAAGAGTAATATTTGGGGGTCATGTATTACCTGCATTTTTTAGCCCAGACCAGCCCTCAGAAGGCATTTATTAAGAAGTTGAGTGAATAAAAGTACAATTTTATAAATTTCATGGGATTTAATAGTAACAATAGCATATACAAAGACCCTCCAGGTGTTTCTTTGTTTCCTTTCCTCCTGGATATTATCTAAGTACTTTCATGAATAACTCTTTAAATTCCCCACTAAGCCATTTCTTCTGGGTTTTTGTTAGTTTGTTTTTAACCTCACTTCATGTCCTTTCTCAGTTTTAGTCCTTTTGTGTATGCTCAGTTGGCAGAAAGGTGTCTAGAGGGGACTGGGAGCCAGCCTGTGCTCAGGCAGTCATGCTGGACCCTGGCCAGCTCTGCACCAGCCCAAAGGAAAGGCCAACTGTTTGTAATCCTGGCAAAGATCTGGGATGTACAATACTAGCAGGGGCTGGCCTCATCTCCCCTGCTGTCCCTTGACTGAGACCTCAGTCTCATTTTCTTCCCTGTTCATTTCCTGTCACCCCCGCCCCGCCTTCCTTTTTCTTTTGCCCTTCATTCCTAATCTCATCATTCTCCTATTTCTTCCCTTTCTTCTCCACCTGTAAGAAAAGATGTGTAAAATTAGTTTTACACACAAAAATGTGTAATTAAAAATTTAAACTTAAAGAAACTAAACTGAAATATGTTTATACATTAAAGGCTTAACCAAGCAAAAAGTACAATAATAAAAGTTAAAAAATTTCAGGTAAGCACTTATCAGAGATTGCCTATATTAGTTCTCATCTGGGGGTGTTTAATGTTATCCAACTTTTACTTAGCCAATGCATGATAAATGCATTACTATTTAACACAATAGAGCACAAAACTGTAAAGGGGGAAAAAAAGAACGTAAACAGAAAGCTTAGGTCTATTATTCATCAAGGATTAAGGATTTACCGAATTGATTCTCTCCTGGATTTGGTTTAGACAGAGGGGATAATACTACTTGCCTAATTAACTAGCACGTTGGGTAGATTAAAGTGCTTTGCCAACATTAATTAAAGATGCAGGGAATTAGACGAGTCCAGTATGTTATTAGAGAAAAAGTTTTCTTCCCTTTAATCAGGTGTTTCTTCCTGGGGAGGGCAAAGGAATGATCTAAGGACTAAGGAATTGGGGCTCAGCCCTGAGGGTTGCCAGTGACTCAGCCATTCTGTGCGACCAACCACTTCCTTCCTGGGTTTTCTGTAAAATGGGGATAAACACAAAAAACATTTTGGAATACAGGTGATTATCATGTCTACCATTTCAGTATATAACAAACCTTACAATTAATAAAACCCTTAACTCTTGCTTTCTCCCTCCCTAGAGAGTTGTCCCATACCATGGAAACACTGGTAACATTAACTCCCACCACCTTACAAAGCCATTACCTCAGTCGATATTTCCAGTGATAGAGTCAAGGAGAAAAGAGCACCAAGCAATGGGGTCAAAAAACTCTTGGACGAGTTTCTTCACCTCTCTGGACCTGTTTTCCTCAGATTTCTCTCCTGTAAAAATGGGGGCAAGAAATCAGAGATCTGTTCTAAGAAATAAATAAAATAACGTGTGTACGTTTAATGCCTTGTCCGAAGGCAGTAAGTATTCGATACATAGTGGTTATTATTAGTCATTAAATATAAAATAATCTCTCAAAGCTGGCGGGGCTGCTGGGCGGAGGGGAGAATGGCCTCTTCCTTCAAAGCTTCAAACGCAAACCCCTATTGCTTTTCTCTGCGCGTAGAACTCAGAGGTGGCGGGCGGAGTTTCAGTCAGGTGGTCTCCAATTCAAACCTCGCTCCGAGACCGAGAACCCGTGTCAGAGGCGACTACCCGCCGCACCTAGGCAGGGAACTGCTCCTTTAACGCCCCGGGGGCGTGCTGTGTGCGTTTTAAGGAGCTGAGCCCAGCTGGTGGGCGTGCGTCGGAGATTCGGGTGAGAGCGCGGCGGGGCGGGGTGCGCGCGCGACGGGGCGGTGCAACGCGCGTGAGCGAGCGCGCTGTACGAGAGCGCGCGGCGGATGGGGAATGAGCCTGCTGCTGGGTGGGGAAGCGCGCACCAGTGCGCGCACAGCAGGAGAGTACGCGGTGGGAATGTGAACGCTCGCCCGGGCGGCCCGGGGACTGTAGCCGAGAAGTGAGCGAGCTGACCGGCTACCCGGCGGCGCGAGGGCTTAGGAGGCGGTCCGGGTGGACACCCGTGGTTCCCGGGGAGAGCGATCTTGCCAGGTGAGTGAGAACTTTCCTGTCGCCGACAGGGCTACAGCGGCGGGGTCACGTCCTGGCAGCCGGTCCCCTCGCCTGGCACGGGTGAGCCGGGCGGCATTTGGAGTCTGATGAGGGAGGCTAAGGTCCTGTGGGTTTCAAGTAGAGAAGGGTGACCCCCTTGTCTTGTGACCTGCTGCCTGCGTTTCCCACGCTTCCCTGCAATGCACTCCCTGCGTGGATCTCTTCTGGCGCACTCTCCCTCTCCTCCACAGCGTTTGCCCCGTCTTCTGGAAGTTAGGAAAGACTGGCGCAATATGAGGGACTGTAGTCAACCTGGTGGCCTCATTCACGAGAAACCCGGGCCCTCTTTGGGGATTTCAGGGGTTCTCGTGCACCCCGGTCGCGGGCGTTGTGAAGGACGCGGCGTTTTACCGCTCCGAGGTTGTCCTCTTGAGGGTACGCTTGGTGGTCCGTGATACGTGTTTAGCTTTGGACGCAGAGCGGTCCGGGGTGTCCCTAACAACCCCTGTCCCCACCGCCCTTCCCGGAGCCGTGTGAGGGAATCGTCGCCCCACTTGCCGCCGTGGCCCTCAGACTCCTCGGGGTACTCTGTCCCTTAAGAGGCGGAGAGGAGGGAGGGAACCTAATGTTGGCAGGAGGTGGCGAAAGCCACCTGTTAAACTTAGGTTCTGTTCAAAATGACCAGTAGATTGTTGTCCCCACTCCCCAACCCCCGACCCCAACAGGTAACTGAATCACACAGGCAGGTGTAGGATCTGCCAGTGAGCCTGGGCGGGGGCGGGAGGAATTAAAGAGAAAAGAAATGTGGTCAATGTGATGCAATTTAACAAAAGGCAATAAAATAAACTCCAGTATTTCTCCAAGGCTTTGAAACTTTCCCAGTATTGTTTTATGGAGTCTAAATTTAAGCATCTAGCTTTTCCTTCTTTCTTTTTCTTTTTTCTTTTTTTTTTAACTACAGTAACTAACCTCAGAAAACTTTTAACTTTTTGCCAGAGTAAAAAGAGTTGGTATAGAGCAGAAAACTTAAAGTGAGTTAAGGAAAATGATTTTTTGTGTCTCCTCCCCCCAACCCCCCCAAACAGAGTGAAACGTTCAGGTCCATTGCTGAAGACTGTAGGAAGAAGGCTTCTTCTAGCTCCAGTTTTAATGGAGTATACATTTTTTTAAACCTGTGTTTCTGAAAGGTATAGAAATACTAAAGTAGATATAAGTGTAAACTTGAGGAAAATGCTTGCAGCAGAAACCTTTTTAAACATACTTTTCTGCTTTATTTTTTTAAAAGCACTACATACTTAGTGTTCATGCACTACGAAGTTTGCCCTCAAAGTTCCATGTCTGAATGTTACAGATTGTTTTTCTAGGTGGAGGAGGTATTTTCCTTCATGAGGTCAATGTGGAAATACAAACAAATGCCCTATTTACTTGGGATTGGGTGGGAAGGGTGGAAGTTGTCTAAAATCTCTCTTGCCAAACTTGACAACGTATGTATGGAATCTTGTGTATTTTCTTGCCCAGACCAGTAATAGCCATTTTTAAGTGACTGGATATAGTTACAGGCAACAGCACTTCAAAGGAGCTTTCCTTTGGAAATTCTGGATGCTGATCATTTAAAGGTAACACATTTTCTCCATTACTAGAGATCAAAAAGCCAAAATGAAAATGCTAATTTAAGAAGGCTGGGAAAAGGAAAGAGAGATGCTTTTAAGAAAAGTTTGGTGTATTTGACTTCATGACGGCCTCTTTGTGGCAGGGGGGACTTGCCTGTTTTGGTAGAAGCCCTGCTGTTCTTGAACTCCTTCTGCCAAATTTGTAGACTGTTTGAGAACCTACAGTGTCCTGAGCACTGAGCTAGCCATTGAGTATATAAATATATCTAGATAACAGCCATATGGCCCAAACTGATTAAAACCAGATCAAGCAAGCCTTCCTCAGAAGCTGAAGA
Source organism: Furipterus horrens (assembly GCF_987537825.1). Taxonomy (NCBI): domain Eukaryota; kingdom Metazoa; phylum Chordata; class Mammalia; order Chiroptera; family Furipteridae; genus Furipterus; species Furipterus horrens. The sequence continues at coordinate 140,354,200 of NW_028327172.1, read as the reverse complement.
TACACCTGGCCCCGGTTCCAAAGTTCTCAGACACCTAAAGAGCCTATAGTTGTCACCCTGTGTTGATTCTAAAGATCATCTCAAATAACCACAAGAGGTGGAGTGGAGCCTGGAAGCCTGAAGGGAGAGAGGTGAAAGGCTTGAGTGGAGCAGAGAACAGGAGATCCCCTGGAACAAAAACTTCAAGTGCATCTTATCTACATGGTTGTGGGACAGCCGCCAGTGGCACAGAGGCCATTTGGGGGTAGGTGCCAGGGAATCCCAGGATCATCCCAGAACCTGAGCTCTTTCCTTGGCTGGTGAAGGGCAGCATTTCGTTTCAGTTTCCATGCTCTTTCTGGCGGCAGTGGTGGCAGCTTCCTAGCTGCGCTCTAAGGAGGATGGGCTGGGCAGCTCTCCCTCTGCTCTCCTGCAGCACTCCATTCTTGGGTCTTTGAGGGAGTCCTGGGGCGCTTGTTGAAAAGCCTCTATTCACATTGTCACTGTGAGGGCAAAACAGTGGAGTCACTTGTAACAGCCTCTGTAGAGAACTGCCATGAAGCTGCACCTCTCAGTATTGTCTTCATTGGAACTCACAGCATTAGTCTTGAAACCTGTTTTAAGGAAGTAAGTGCTGTGTTTATAATCCTTCAGTCAGGTAAAGGAATGTGTATGGCAGGACACTCCACCTAGCCGTATTGGAGTGGGATGTGATAGCTGCTTATGAATGCATATCTTCAGACCGGATATTTCCAGAGACTGTAGCACCACAAAGACTTGATATTCATTCCCTCTCTCTCTCTCTCTTTTTTTACTGTAGAACATTAAATTTATTATTTTAAAGTATATAAATCAGTGGCATTAAGTACACTCACATTATATGTGTTTATCTTTTCTGTAGAGATCTACAGATATTCATTAGATGAACTTTATTAATTACATTATTCCTTACTAATTTTGTGCCTTCTTAACATGTCAGTATTTGAGATATATTGAAAGATCCCACTATAAGAAGGGATTTGACTTCTCCTGGTACTCTGAGATTACCTGTGCATACAACTTTATATTTTAATATCTAACAATATGCATTTGTAAGTTTATATTGTTAGATATACAAAGTCTAATAGAAATTAAACTTTTATCTTTACATACTGTGGTTTTTTGCCTTAAAGTGTATTTTGCCTCATGTAATGTAACAAGAGTGATCTTTTCATTGTTGCTGTTGTTAATATTTGCTTGATGTATCTTTTCTTATCCTTTTTTTTTTCTTTTAAATATCTTTACTGAGGCTCTGACTGGTGTGGTTCAGTTGGGTGGGCATTGTCACTCAAAGCGAAAGGTTGTTGGTTTGATTCCCGGTCAGGGCACATACCTTGGTTTCAGATTTGGTCCCAGTTGGGGTTTGTATGAGAGGGAATAGATAGATGTTTCTCTCCCGCATTGGTATGTCTCACCCTCTCTATTTTCCACGCCCCCCCCTCTAAAAATAAATAAATAAATAAATAAATAAAATCTTTTAAAAATTATATATCTTTACTGAGGTATAATTGACATTCAATAAAATGCACATATTTATTTTTTAAAGGTTTATTTTTAGAGAGAGGGGAAGGGAGGGAGAGAGGGAGAGAAACATCAATGTGTGGTTGCCTCTCATGCGCCCCCAACTGGGGACCTGGCCCACAACCCAGGCATGTACCCTGACTGGGAATCGAACTGGTGACCCTTTGGTTCACAGGCTGGCACCCAATCCACTGAGCCACACCAACCAGGGCTGCACTGTACATATTTAAAGTGTAAAAATACATATAATTCATAATGTTGTGCAACCATCACCGCTATGTAGTTCCAGAACTTTTCATCACCTCAAAAGGAAAACCAATATCCATTAAGCAGTCACTTCCTAATTTCGGCCCTATTCCAGCCCCTGGCAACCGGTAACCTGTTTTCTGCCCTTATGAATTTGCCTGTTTTGGATATTTCATATAAATGGGATCATACAATATGTGGCTTTTTGTGTCTGGTTTGTTGCACTAACAATACTTTAAAGATTCATGCATACTGTGTAGCATGTATCAGGACCTCAATAATTTTTATGACTTGAGTAATATTCCACTGTATGGATGTACCACAGTTTGTTTTTCCATTCATTAGTTCATGGACATTTGGGTTGTTTCCCCTTTTAGTTATTGTGCATAATTCTGCTCTGACAATTTGTTTGAAGACTTGTTTTCAGTTCTTTTGGGTCTTTACCTAAGAGTGGAATTCCTGAATAATATAATTTGATGTTTAACCTATTGAGGAATCACTTGTTTTCCATGGTGGCTGCACCATTTTCCATTCCTGTCAGCAATGTAGGAGGGGTTCAACTTCTCCACATCCTCACCAACACTTGTGATTTTCCATGTTTTTTTTTTTGTTTGTTTTTTTTTTATTGCCATCCTAGTCAGCATGAAGTATTGGACTGGACAAAAAGTTCACTTGGTTTTTTTCTGCATGATGGTTCTAGTAGTGCTTAGTTGTTTTTAACCTTGTACAAGACAATTCTGTTAGATTGTACTGTGACAGCTGTCATATTAGTGTGCATTAAAAAACACTTATCAAAATTGGTGAATTTTTGTGTAGTCATTTTAATATTGAAGATGGGAGAAAATATGCAAAATTTTCAGCATATTATGCTTTATTATGTCAAGAAAGGTAAAAACACAACTGAAACGCAATGAAGATTTGTGCAGTGTATGGAGAAGGTGCTGTGACTGATTGAACGTGTCAAAAGTGGTTTGCGAGGTTTCCTGCTGGAGATTTCTCGCTGGACAATGCCCCATGGTCAGGTAGATCAGTTGAAGTTGATAAAGATCAAATCGAGACATTAATTGAGAATAATCAACGTTATACCACGCAGGAGATAGACAACATACTCAAAAAAATCCAAATCAATAAAGTTATTGGGGAACATGATAAATGTGTCCTTTATTTTACAGAAAAAAAATAAATAGGCTTTTTGGCCAACTCAATAGTATCTCTTGCAGTTTTGATTTGCATATTTCCCTAATGGCTCATAACATTGAGTTGGGGTTTTTTGTTTGTTTGTTTGTTTTTGTTTTTGCCATTTCAAATGAGTTGGTTTAATTCCGGGTGGTACAGAATTCTGGATGGAAAAGAGACTGAAGAACACACTTTGATGGGATTCTGGGCTGGGTTTACTCTGACCTCACAGCTAAGATTGAAATGGCAGAGTGAGAAGAACTAAAGAGATGAGCCACTACATGACTATTATTATTAATTTTTTTGTTTGTTTACAAAAGTTTATTCTTAAATGTACAACAGGCTCCAAGGCAACACTTCATTCTAGCTATAGGTGGCAAGAGATGTGATGACAGGGAATCTGAATGTTAAAACAGGAATGGAATTAAGAATCACCATTGCTTCAGGCACAAGGAACAGCTCAGTTTTGGACAGATTTCTTAATTCCACCTGTGGCCAAGGGGCCCTTCAGCCTTCACTTTTAGCTTCTCAAATTTCTTCTGCTCCTATTTTTGCTTCTGCTTGAATGCCTTATCTTCCTCGTCCATCTCGTGGGCCTGCTTCTTGGGCTGCTTCAGGGGCTTCTTCTTGCCACCTTCACGGCCAGACATGGCGCCTGCCACCCCATTCCCAGACCCTAACATCAGAAACTTGAGCATCGGTTTATGTACTTGTCAGTCATTTACAGATATCCTTTGGAGAAATATCTGTTCAGAAACTTGATTGTCTTTTGTATTAAGCTTTAGTTATTTTTATAGGGCTAGTTTTATATAGTATGTTCTTTGTCAGATCTTGACTCTGTTGTTTGGTTTTCTGTTTTCTCTTTCAGGCTTCTGTTGCTCCTAGAAGTCTGACTAGCACTTTGAAATATTTAATATTCTGCTTATTTTAGTTTTTGATCCAAAGGCCTGGGGTGTTCATCTATTCATTCAGTGATATTTGTAGACTGTTAGGGCACCCACAGTGTGCTGAGGACTGAGCTAGTCATGGGACATGCAAACATAATCAGTCCTTCTATGCTTTTGTTTTTGATGTTTGCAGCTTACAATTTATATTTTTTAATTAACAGGTCAATAGAGACTGGCATAGGGGAAAAGAGCAGTACTAAACAGGAAGTGAGGGGATCCACCTCAGGTGTCACCACCAAATAGCTATGTGATCCTAGGAACTTTCTAGAACTTGGCTTCCTGGTTGGTAAAATTTGGGGCAGGACTAAGTGATGTCTCAGTCCCTCTCAGATTTGAAACTGGAGATTATGAATTAATAATTCACAGCTTTCCTCTACAAACCTAATTCTGTGAGTGTATTTAAAATAGTTTATTTTGTATAAGCTACTTAAAGGTATTTTCTTGTGTGAAAAAAAATACCTGTTATTTTATATTGTATGAGACTAAACTGGTAAGTTTGGTTGACTTCTGCCTTCAGAAATGGTGCATATAGTAGCCCTGGCTCTGTAGCTCAGTTAGAGTGTTGTCCTAACATGCCAAGATTGTGGGTTTGATCCCTAGTCAGGGCTCATACATAAATAGGTGGAACAACTAATTGATGTTTCTCTCTCTGTCTTCCTTCCTCTGTCTCTCAATAAATAAATAAATAAATAAATAAAATTTCAAATGGTGCATACGGTATTTTCTGTAAAGTTTCAGAGGGTTTGAAGAGCTTTCGTGAACATTTAAGTTCCTACTAGGCGTGGCACAGGTGGGAATATAAAAGTGAATGAGGTAACGTTCCCTGCACTCAAGAAACTGATTCAGTAAAGGAGAGGAAATAAATGTCGATTGTGAGCTGATAGCAGAGGCCCACAAGTCTTTTGGGAGCAGAGGGCAGGGATCTTTTCTGTCATGGATGTCACAAAATCTGTTGGAGAATGTATCATTGGAGCTGGGCCACAAGGGAAGGATAGTGGAAAATTAGAATGGCAAAATTGTGGCTTTGATTATCATGATGAAGAGTTTAGCCTTGACTTTGAGGCATTAACCACCGAAGGTTGATGAGCAGGGTGGTGATAGCAGATCTATATTCTGGCTTTACTGTGCAGTAAACACCTGTATATTCTGGCTTTACTGTGCAGTAAACACCTGAGGGAATAACTTGAAGTTGGGTGGGATGTTCAGGGTCGAGGAAGGGAGGATAGAAAGAAGAAGATAGAGATAAGATGGGACAAACGAAGAAAGGGCACCAAAAATGTCAAATGTCATATAGAAGTTTAGGTGCAAAAAAGTTTTAAAAAGCATTATTCTAGAGTGGAGAGCTAAAGACCTAGATCCAGTTCTTTCTGACTTGCCAAATCAGCTTGCAGGCTTTGGACCTCAGTTTCCCCATATGCTAACTTGTCCTCCACCCATACTGGAAAACCAGTGAATGTGTTGATTGAGTGGCTGCTAATGCAGGCAGCTTCTACTTTATGAATCATATATATTTCAAATGTATGTGAGGAAAATATGTTGTATATTGACATTTTTTTCCTGTTAATCCTTATTGTGATTTTAGAGGTATCTTCTGAGGAAAAACATTTTAGCATCAACATGTAATAAAATCATACTTGTTTTAAACAAAAATTTCATTTTAAGAAACACTTCACTTTTTTTACAATGTTAATTATCAGTTCAATTCCAAAAACATTAGGTTATCCATATAAAATTACTGATAATTGATTATTTTTGAACTACATAAATGACATCTTCACATGATTCAGTCTAATAATCGCAGGCTCGTAAGCTTTTGTACTGTGTAGGAAACCACCAACAAAATGGAAAGACAATTTATTGAATGGGAGAAGATATTGGTAAGTGATATATCCAGTAAGAGGTTAATATCCAAAAAGAACTCATACAACTCAACATCAAAAAAATTCTGATTAAAAATGGGCAGAGGACATGAATAGACACTTCTCCAAAGAGGACATACATAAAATGATGCTCAACATCACTAATCATCAGGGAAATTAAAATCGCAGTGAGATAGCACCCCACCATATTAGAATGGCTATCATCAAAAAATCAACAAAGAACAAGTGTTGGCAAGGGTCAGGAGCAAATGGAACCTTCATGCACTATTGGTGAGATTGCAGATTGGTGCGTTCTCTACGGAAAACAGTGGCAGTTCCTCAAAATATTAAAAATAGAACTACCTTATGATCCAGAAGTCCCATCTCTGGATATTTATCTGAAGAAATCCAAAAGACTAATTCAAAAAGATATATGTACTCCTATTCGTTGCAGCATTATGTACAATTGCCAAGACATGGATGCAACCTAAGTGTCCATCAATAGATTAATGAATAAAGAATATTGGTACAAAAACACAGGAGACTTCCAGCCAAGATGGAGGCCTAGACTGACATGCTCCATCTCCCTCCACAACTAAGAAGGAATACAACTACTGCAAAACCAGAAATAACCAGAAGTTCCAGAAAATAAATGGAAGTCCAACATATGAAGTTATAAAGAAGTGGTGCTCGTCTGGACAGGTAGAAGGGATGAAGCCGGGAAGGAGAGGTCAAGCTGTGTTGTCCGCAGCAGCAGCAGCGACGGAGGCAGGACAGCAGAAAGCACAGACACCCGTATTTAGGGGGAGGCAAGAAGCGCCTGGGGAGCACCCTCGGTTGCAGACCAGACCCATCAGCTTGCGATTCCAAAGCTGGGGAAGGCAGACCTCCATTGCCTTGGACTGTGAGTCCCAGAGGGGGTGGGGACGGAGGAGGAGGCTCCCAGTCTCTCAGCGGAGAGTGAATGGCAGGAATCCATCTTGGAGTCCCACCCCCGCAGAAAACACCATAGCGTGGTAGGACGGGTCGCCTGGTTGTGACAAGTGCATGGGGCTCTGCCCCCTATAGCATAGGAGGTGTGACAGCCCTGCCCAGGAAGCAAAGGTAGACACAAAACGGTCAGAATGGCACAGATCATGATAGAGATCCCAGTGACGCAGCTGACCAGACAGCAAATATCTAATCTAACGGCTCAGCAGATAGGAAATCTTTTTGAGGCTCAGTTCAGAGCTTTGGTTATAAAAATACTTACAGACCTAACAGCAGATCTTAACAAGATGGGGAAGGAATGAAGGCTAGTCCTGCTGAAATGAACAAAAACACATACGAAACTAGTAGCGAGGGCAAGAAAACCAGGGATCAAATCAACAAATCGGAACATAGGGAAGAAACAAACAGTCAGCCAGTGCAGAAAGAGGAAATGAGAAGTGAGGAAAATGAGGAGAGGCTCAGAAACCTATGCGACAGCTATAAGCAGGCCAACATCCAAATCATAGGGCTGTCAGAAGGTAAAAAAGAAGAACTAGAAATTTAAAAATTATGTGAAAAAATAATGAAACAGAACTTCCCTAACTTGGGGAAGGAAATAGACTTACAGGTCTAGGAAGCACAGAGAGTTCCAAATAAACGACTCAGGGAGAACCACACCAAGACACATTAAAATCAAAATGTCAAAAATTAAGGATAAAGAGAAAATCTTAAAAGCAGCAAGAGAGAAGAAGAGAATTACATACAAAGGGGTCCCAATAAGACTATTAGCTGATTTCTCAAAAGAAACTCTGCAGGCAAGAAGGGACTGGCAAGAAATATTCAAAGTAATGAAAAGCAAAAACCTACAACCACGATTACTCTATCCAGCGAAATTGTAATTCAGAATAGAAGGTCAGAGAAAGTGCTTCCAGGACAAAGTAAAACTGAAGGAGTTCATCAGATCCAAACTACTGTTATATGAAACGTTAAAGGGACTTGTGTAGGAGAAGGAGGATCAAAAGTATGAACATTAAAATGAAAACTGTATCACAACAACCAACAACAGAAGCTAGGGAATTGAAACAAAGGCAGACTAAGTAGGCAACAAGAGTGGGAAAAGAATTATAGGTATGGGGAACATTTTGGGGGGAGGTCAGTGGGGAGGGGGGAAGGGGGAAAGGGAGGGAGATGGTACAGGAATTAAGAAGCATAGTAGGAGGGAGTGGAGTAGATAGGAAGATGTTGAGAAAAACTATATGCACAACCAATGGGCATGGACTAAGGGGGGGGACAACTGGAGGGAGGGGTGTCAGTGGGTGGAGGGGAATAAAGGGAAAAGAAATTGGGACAACTGTAATAGCATAATCAATAAAGCATATTAAAAAAAAGAATATTGGTACATATGTACAATAGCATATTACTCAGCCATAAAATAGAATGAAATCTTGTGATTTGCAACAACACGAATGGACCTAAAGGGTATTATGCTAAGGTGAAATAAGTCAGACATAGACAAATACCATATGATTTCATTTTTATATGGAACCCACACACACACAAATATGATCAAAATGAAACTCCTAAATACAGAGAACAAATTTATGATTGCCAGATGGGGGTGGGTGGGTTGCAGAATGGGCAAAAAAAGTGTAGGGGATTAAGTATTAACTGCTAGTTATAAAGTTGGTCATGGGGATTTCAAGTACAGCATAGAGAACATAATATTGTAATTATGTATGGTGTCAGATGGGAGCTAGACTTACTGTGGTGATGACTTTTGTAAGATATATAAATGTCTAATCACTATGTTGTAAGCCTGCGTACTCAGCACTCTCCTCTATGGCAGCGAGACGTGGACCACCTACGCAAGGCACGAAAGGAAACTCAACAGCTTCCACATGAGGTGCCTGCGACGCGTCCTGCATGTCGCCTGGCAGGATAAGGTCCCCAACACCGAGGTGCTGAAGCGAGCCAATATGAGCAGTTTGCATGGAGTTCTTAGCGAGAGACGCCTCAGGTGGCTCGGCCATGTCAAAAGAATGGATGCAGGCCGTATCCCCAAAGACCTCCTCTACGGCGAGCTAGCAGAAGGCAAGAGGATGACAGGGCGCCCAAAACTGCGGTTCAAAGACATCTGCAAAAAGGACATGACACAATGCTCCATCAATCTCAACACATGGGAAGTTCAAGCAGACGACCGCCTAGCCTGGAGGCTCGCGGTCAGGCAAGGTACGTCACGTGCAGAGGCTGCGCGCAACGAGGAGGCGGCCCAGAAAAGATCGAGGCGGAAGCAGCGTCAACAGCAGCAACAACAGCCATCTGCCTTCACCTGTAACAAGTGCGGCAGGGATTGTCACTCCCGAATCGGACTGCACAGCCATTCTCGGCGGTGCAGACAGACTCTCAGGAAGCTACGCCATCGTCTCTCGAGACGGACGGCTGCCGCCGCCGCCGCCGACTATGTTGTACATCTGAAACTAATACAACATGGTATGCCAACTATAATTTTAAAATAATTTTAAAAAATATAGTCAGTGAACTTGAAAAGTCACATAAAAATACAGCATTTTAAAATATAGTATTTCTTAACTGGTTCTCATTTAATCAGGATGTTAGTTTTGTTTTGGTTTTCCAAGGTGGTGAGGTTTACCAAGAGGGCTTTGTTATTACTTGAGTAATTATCAGACTCCAGCTGAGCTAGTTAGAGGTGCTGTGTTTTCTCCCAGGGAGGTTAATATGTAGTCCTTGAGTATCTGATATTAGTTTCATCTTAACTGTTAGTTGGAGTCATCCAGTCTTTTCAACGAACTTTTGGTTGTCCCCATTTCTTGAAAAAGTGCTGAAAACCTCTCATCTCTTCCTGTCTATTAAAACTGGGATATGAGTTTGTGCATAAGGCCTGGATTTGAAATGAGCAATTTGAGCGATTTGTTACTAATATTCCAGGGAGTATCTACAAAGAAAGCCCTGGCTGGTTTGGCTCAGTGGATTGAGCGTCGGCCTGCGAGCTAAGTGTCGCTGGTTCGATCTTCCAGTCAGGGCACATCAGAGAAGGAAAACTCTGACTCCAAAAAACCTCCGCTGCCCTGCGGCATACCTCTTCAGGGGAAAGGCTAAGGGAGTAAACCCCGACAGAAAATCCGGAGCCGGAGTCCCTAAGGCGGTTTGACGTTGTAGTCAACACCGGCAACTCCTGCGGCGCACCTGAAGCCAAGCTGTATTGACTCCGTCTTTCCCTTGGACCCTTCAGCTGCGAAGAGAGGGGGGGTCTGCTGCATGGGCAACAGCAGACCCTCCATATCACCCTGCCCAGGCTCTGTAGCTTCAGCTTCACTGGAGAGGACACTCCAGCGTCATCGCAAGATGTCGATTCAACACAGGAGGAGACAGATACCGTGTCACTCCCGAGTCGGACTGCACAGCCATTCTCTGCGGTGCAGATAGACTCTTAAGAAGCTACACCATCGTCTCTCGAGACGGACGGCTGCCGACGACGATCTACAAAGAGTCTGAGGGGAAGGGAGCCTCTGTAAACACACCCACAGGTTAAATGTACTTACTCTCTTTCCCCAAACAGGGCTAAGGAGGAGATTTTAGAGGACAGGGTTAAAGTCTGATGCAGTGGATTGACCCAACAGAAGGTCTTGGGTCATGCATTCCCCTGGCTTGGATTTAAATCTGTTCAATTTGAGATAAGGTATGTAAGCCAGATGTCTGCTTCCAATCTAACCAGGGGTTATAAATTTCAATACTAAATGAATGTGCTCTGAGTCAGCCTTGTTTTTATTACAAAGACAAATGAAAAATTAAGAATTTGGAGCTTCTCAGAAAAAATTGTAAAACAATAGGTATAATTATTACTTCCAAGGAAGAACTACTACACTTTATCTCACCAGAGTAGCACTTAGCAGGTGCTCTTGTAATATTTGCTGAATAAATAAAGAGAAAGCACACAAACTTGTTTAACAAAAGAACAAGTGAAACTGGGATTTTCTTCGTCTTTTTTTTTAATTGCTAAAGAATCCAGAAATGCAGCTGGCATATACAATGTCAATTTTTTAAAAAATGAGCTAAGAATAACCTTTTGAAGGGTTTATCTTTGCCATAGAACTAGGTTTTACCCTTAGTGGTGTTTGTCTGTTTGCTTCCTCCTGGGTCATGATGTTTTGTTACTTACTAGCACCTAATCTGAAATCTAGCCGGGTTGTTTTCAGGTGAGGCTTTACTTTAGGAAAATTTAATTTCCACATCTTCTGCTCAATGATAGATGCAAACTGGTAGTAGGAGACTTCTTCCTTCAGGGTCTGAGAACCTGTTTGGTTAATGTAGGCAAATCAATTACTTTCATGTGGCTTTTAGCCCTGAGGAAGGTACTGCCTCCTATTAATAGTTGAAACTATTCACACTTAGAGACAGTCTGAAATCAACCTTGTTTTTCTACAATGTTCAGAAAGAACTTTCAAAAAAAAGAAAAAGATCTAAATGAAAGCATGTAATTGCTCTGGAGAAGTAAAATTACTAGCTTTTAAAATGTTTAATTGTATTTAATACTCTTGAGTGCCACTTAGAGCTTAAGGTCCTAAATTCTTACAGAAGAAACTTCAGAAAAAAAGAGAAAAGCTCTACCAGAGAAACAGCAGCATCGAATGAAACAGATGCCAAACCACTGAGCACCTCACCATTTGAAAACCCCTGAACCAAAGACTAACTGCACAGCCAGCCCTCCCAGCACCAACCACCTCCAGCTAAGGTGGGTTTTCCTGTGATTTGCAGTGCGGGGAAACAGTCCTTGTTTGCTAGTTTACCTTGTGAATATTTTTGGAAGCATTCTTTTCTTTCCAAGGTTTTTGGTTTCTTGACACTGAGAAAGAGCACAAACTAAAGAAAAGGCACTACATATTTATTTTACTTCAGCTTCGTTATGTGGAGACCCATTTTTGAAGTTAATTTTGGTCATGGGTTGATCTGTAGATGTACATACATTCAGATTAATATTTATTACATGTTAACATTTGGGTAGCATTACTGATTTAGTGGCTCTGGTGTATCTATTGGTGCCAGTTTTTTACATATTATTTGTGAAGCGAAGTGAAGCATCTCTATGGCTGTGTATAAAGTTACCCCCTGATGCTCCCCACTTGCCCTTGATTGAAATCTATAGGTTAAATAAGAGTAATTTCTCCTAAATTTGAAGGATTTGGTCTCTTATATACAATAGAGGGGCTAAAGGAAGATCACCACAATATGAACATGTTTGAAAGTGCTTAAGCCTTTCTTTTAGATCAGAGGTCTGTTTTAAGGATACACTAATTTTTTTAAAAAACATGGTTTTTAGAATTTTTAAGTATAAATTTTGTCTAAGTAATGGATATTAAGTCTATATTTTGTGACAAATATTTTCCAAAATCTTCTGGTGACAGAGAGAGAGGACAGAAAGAAAGCTTTGCTTTCAAGGAGCTTATAGTCTCATTGAGGAAATAAAGAATTACATGCATAGAAAACCTGATGTGATCAACTGTATCTGAGTGACAAAATGGCATTGTGTAGCTAACAAACGGTGGAATATAAACAGTAAGGACGGAAGGTGCCTGCTGGAGAGGTCAGTGATGCGTAGCACGCTGAAGGAAGGCTTGGCAAGGTGTGGTACAGTTTTTGAGTCAGGCTTTGAAGACTTTGAGAGGAAAGTGACAGGGGAGGCTATCAAAACGTGGCTCACAACTGAGCAGAGCATTTAGGGGACCAGGCTGGATAAAGGTTTATATTGTGGAAAGTAAGGTTGAAGAGATAAGGTAGGTTGGATTCTCAGGAGACACGTAAAGCCCTCTGTTCTTACAGATAGGTTCCTTGGCAGCATAGATTAGGAAAATGAAAAGTGCCAGCTTTGACAGGCCTGTGGTACCGAAAGCAACCCAGGATTATTTAAGTACTACTTGCTATTCACTGGTGAATATTGAACTATTTATTTTATTTTTAACAATGTTTTGGAGAGCAGAAAACTTGAAAGAAAATGAACTACAGAATCAACAACTACTTTTCTCTCTCTACTAGGTCAGTCAGTAGACTATGTGTCTATATGTGCATCTTCAGTATGGTGAGGGGTGGGAGGTTACAGAGACTGTACTTTTGTGTAAAATTGGAGCTACAGCTGAGTTGTGCTAAGAGTTACCAGATGTGCTGTGATAACTACAGTAAAATCATTTTTATGGAGTTTGTCTGTAAATTATTTTGGGGAAAGAAATGAAATGGTTAATTTAGTCAAGAGTGCTGTTAAAAGTCTCAGAGTTGAACCATCTAGAAGAAAGAATTTCAGTACTGTTTCCTTTAAACTTATGAATTGGGTTAATGAAACAATATAAAAGAGTCTTGGCATCATTCATAGCTTCATCACCTAGTTAATGTCTTATTATAACTGATTTTTGTTAACACATGTTATAGGAATTAACACAGGACCAGGTAGAAACTGTAAAAATAGACTCCCATCTTCTTTGTTCAAGTAAATCAGAGTAAAGTGCCTATCACATCAATACATGTTGAGATGAACGAATATTGTCAAGAGCTACTAGTAGAGGCCAACAATGACTCTTTTGTGTTTACTGACTATTTCATCTAAGAGTGTGTACATTCCACTAAAGACGGCCATCCTCTTTCCTTTCACCCACTGCTAAACCATATGAAAAAGCCCATTCATGACTCAGAAACAGTTCCCACTGTAAACCTCCTTCATTTTTAATGTTCTTGAAGGTCAAGAAAAACCTATCTTTGTGATAATGGCTTGGTTGGTAAATCATCATATAAGAATTTCTCATAGTATAGCTTTAAAGATAATTTTTGTCCTAAGATTGTTTTTCTTCATAAAATTCCTAGGAGTGAAAGTAGGAGAGAATGAGATAATCAAAGAGTAGAGCGTAGGTGGAGCATTGATCCTGCCCTAGTATAGAGTCTGACATGGGAAGGGAAGGGGAGAGAATTTTAAGAAGCTTATTTCTACCCCTTTCTCAGCTGCTCTGTGCTTCTGCTGCCTGTACCTTAGCACTGTGGTTAACAATGGGTGATGAAACAGGGATGAGGGGCTATAAACCTGTATCATGGGGTTTAGAATCCTAGGACCCCCACCTAGATCTTCTATTTTGTGAAGCATTTACCTTGACTATGAGTTGGAGCAGTTCTCTTTTAAAGTGTATTACAGATATGCTAAGCAAAATTAGTTCCACATCATTTGGTTAAGATGGATAAGTTTCCTATTCATGTTCTGAACTAGCATAGACAATAATCACCCCCTCTGATTTTGTTTAGCCTTCCTGTTGGGAATCTGAGTCTTAGAGGATATGATTCCCTTCCCCTCACCTACAAAGTACCAAGCCTAATAGCTGAATATGAGGGAACTTAATATATTTATAGTTCCAGCACAAATTTGATCAGGTCAACCTTTTCCTGGTTAATTTTCAGCTCATTTGTGATCCAAGAAAAGTTTATCTTCAGGGTTTCTTTCTCTTTCCTATTAAAACTATGCCATCTTCAGCTTTTCCCTCCTAAACTGCCCCCAGGTTTCTAGATTGTCCTCTCTTCTTCCTTCATTATATCAGAACTCACCTGTCTTATAGCTACCGGGGCCTCTTGAATGTTCCCAGGTGATAAAATGATCTGATAAGCATAATTCTTCAAACCCAAATCTTCCTTTTCTGTTTTTTCAGCAGTAGGAGTCCAGTGTGTGACGAGCAGGTGGCCTTCAATGAATAACAGACCAGGTGATACTATAGGACAATCAAGTGGTGCCCCCCACTCACCCAGCCATCCCCACCATTGGCTTATGTTCCTGGAGATGGATGTAAAATATAGGGCTGTGTCTGGTTTAAATTTATATAAATGGAATTGCGCTAAGAATATCATTATAACATTTTACTCAACACATTTTAAGACCTGTGCATGCCATTGTCCATTTGACTAGTCCTGACTGATGCCTGGTATTCCACGGTAAAAGCATTTACCAGGTTTTCACTTGTTCTTGGAGTTCATAGTGGGTTATGAATGCAGATTACCACCAGCACTGCTCAACTGCAAGCAAAGCTCTGATAACCATTCTCGAACGTGTTTCCCTCCTTTCCTGAGAGAAATTTCCACTGGAGTAGACTGAGTGGTGGGATTTTGGGCTCACAGGACATACTTAGTTTCACTAAATACACGTCTCTCATATAGTTCTTAATCACTTGTGCTTCCTCTCTTGTAAACTGCCCAATCATAGTCCTTGGTTTCTTTAGATATAGTAAACATCTACCAGCCTGCCACTTTTCTGTTCATGTTGTCTATGGTATCCTTAATTTTTATGTAGGTAGATTCATTGAAATTTTCACCTTATGATTTGTATTTTTGAGTCCTAATGAATAGAAAGATCAGTGGAGAGAATAGGAAATTCAGAAATAGAATCTAAAACATATTAACATTCAGTATAAAATAACATTTAGTATTTGAAGACAGTGGAAAAGATAAATTTTTGAGTACTTGGCATTTGAGTGATTAGGTAGCCTTCTTGGCTTAGGGATGAGGAAGTAGATCTCTACACCAAAATAAATTCAAGTTGGATCAGATATTTAAATATGAGAAGTGAAACCATAAAAATGCTCTCTCCACAGGACACCTCCCATGGAATTCTGTATTTTCTATTTCTGGGAACTAAGACTAGGGAGCCCTGCCTTTGCTTATTCCTTTTCTCTGTCCGGAGTGCCCATCACGGTTTGTCTAATTAGCAGTCTCCTTAATCTGAAACACCTTGTAGGGCTAAGCAAGTGATCACCCTTCTGTGCGGTGTCTGGCCCTCTCAGGAAGTATTGCATGCCTCTGTGTTCCTGTAGTCCCTGTGATGCCACCGAGGACAGTGCACACTTTTGTCTTCCATTAGAGTTGGTGCCCTATGTCAGAATTACTTACCCAGAATCTACTCCTTGTGAAGCAGGAAAACAGTAACACCAAAAGAATATGCTTTGTCTAGAAAGGAAGCTAGAGCTCAAATTTAAGCAAGTACTGATTGACAGCATGAAACTTTGATTCTGAAGCCTATGGGGAGGGGGTGAAAGTTGATTGCTTTTAGGAAAACAGTACCATCAAAGTGGTGTTTCAAGATCAGTCCAGCAGAAGAATAAAGGAAAAGTACAGAGAAGAGTGAAAACGCAAGAACGACTAGATGGCTATTGCAGTAATGTAGGCCTGTGTTTGATGGTGCTGAACTAGTGGGACTAGAGAAGTGGATACAACTGACATTGCACCAGAAGGATCAACAGGGCTTGGTAGCTGAAGGATTCTGAGTGACAGGAAAAGGGAGGAGTCAAAGATGCCTTTGTGTGTGAGGAGGCTGAAAGCCATCCTGCCTGTGGACAGGTCTTTGACTGGCATAATTCAGCTTTGGAGTTTGGCAAAACCAGAATTTTCAGGTGGCTGATGGAAAGATTTAATTACTTGGGCCACTGTGTAGACCTGATTGTGGCTATTTGGAACTTAGATAGAGTGAGGTGATGGCAGAAAGAGGGCTTTACGCATACCATCAGGTCATTCCAAGTCTTTCTGGAATGTCCAAGGAAGATGAAGAAGAGGAGCTGCCTTCTTCCTCTCTTGGCTCCAGCACAGTCACTTTAGGGTGTTCACTTGTCAGCCCCACCAGATCCCTCAGCACCTTGAGATTGGACAGCTGCTGCCTCCTGACCAGACATGCTCGGCAGACGTAGATTGACAGAGATTAGATCTCTTGTGACCTTCTCCTTGCTCTCTTTGCTCCATGGGTAACCTAGACTTTACAAAAGAAACATGTTACTGGTAAATAATAAGAAATAAACACAGGAAGTATAAGCGAATAAATAGAAAAACACACGTGGCTCATATTTCTGCTGCTGTTGTGTTAGGCTGGTCGTGACTTTTTCATGATGCTTGTTCTGCTTTCTGGTAGAAGTCAGTTTTCTCATCTGTGGGGCTATCTTCATCTGACCCTGGTCTCACTGTTTATAATGTGCACTGTTTGCAGACCCAAAAAGTTACCCCTTCATTGGACAAGGAGACTAAATATTTAGAATGGTAATGACCTTCATAGACTCACAGCTGTGGTCACTGCTGTCAGACCCTTCTGCTTATTTATCTCATCACATAGCCTTTCCAGGGCAGGGCAGAAAAGAAAGGCTGCTTCCTCGCCCTTCCTCTGCAGAAAACTGCTCTCTCCACAGTGGACCTCCCTTGGAACTCTGTATTTTTAGTTCCTGGGAACTAGGACTTGGGTTCCCATTCCTTAAGAGATCTGAGAAGAATGACATCCTGAGCCTGTGAAGGATATTGAACCAAGGTTTTCACTTTCTCCTTCGTAATCTCTGCCTTTGTAGAATTCTGGGGAGCTTTCTCATATTTTTTCCAAAGACTGATTAATAAAAGTCTAAATAAAGATAGTTTTACAGTGTCAGAATAGCTTTTAGAATTCTAGTAACACAAGAAAATGATGTGCTCTCAAGTGACGTGGTAAATGACTGCCCTCTGACCATACTGTGAGGGCCTTAGGTGTGGCGCTGACTGCCTAGGCCTATTGTCCAACTCCATAGCCTTCCCCACCCATTACGTGGTTCCACTGGGTCCCTTCATTGTGTAAGTGAATGGGTATTCACTTCCCTGTCTATTATCTCACTGTTGTGCAGGGGAAAGACTTAACTGCTCCTCAACTGCCTACTTTCCTTGGAGCAGTGATTTTACTTAGTTCAGGAATGAATTAGAGCTGAGTCAGTGGGCAGGAACCTGCAGACCAGGAAGAATCCAAACACTGACCAATTGTCCTCTCTCCATTTCCTGTCTACCTTTCTTGGACCCAGCTACTCATAGGGATGTAGCTGTGACTTCCACATCTGTCTTCGCCTTGTTTTGTCACAGGCCACTGTCATCAGCACACATATATGTCCACTTTGTGTGTTTGTACTAAATTCATACTATGCATTTAACTTACTAGGCTGAATACTGTGGAGAGTTTCAGGAAGGATATCTTCACTTCTGAGTTGCATATTATTAACTATGTAGACATAGTAACTATTGCTTAGGCTTTCTTATTATTAAACAAACTTTTAACACTTTAAATCTTTTTTTTACTATTTGGAATAATGGCAACTTACACAAAGTAAATATGCTCAGATCTTCTGTTCCCTAAATTTGCTCTTAAATTGCCATGTGACTTACGCTAATACACCTGGAAAATGATGAGAAATGGGGTAGGGAGAACAATTTCTTTTTTAATTTGTTCTAATATCTTCAGAGTTTCTCTGAGATTTCACAGTAGTCTTAAATGACAAGGTCCCTCTAAAAGCGTTCAGTACTGATCAGGCTTTCTTCACTAATAGTTATGTTTTTATTAAAAATTAATACACATACAAGTGCACATCCACACACACACCACATTGTACCTATGGTTATTTTAGCCCCTCAGTATCGTTAAAGAGGCTCATAAGGCAAACTGGCAATATTTTCAGTTTAGGAGGGATGTGAGCATCTATCACTTCACTTGCCATAATATCAGGCCATATGTAATCAACAGGAGGCTTGTTTCCTATTGATCTTCTTTGGCCTTCTAGAAGATTTTGTTGAACTCAATTGTCGTCATTCAGAAGCTGAACTGAACTGCTAAAAGAGTCAGAAAACGGTGTGAAATTGAGGGGCTTCTTGGAGAAAGTTTCAAAATCTTTGTTCCTGAAAGTAAAAACATGAACTTCCTGATAGTATTAACTTAATGGGACCTTAATATTTTATGTAGAAGTTGCAATAGCATCATGGCCTCCAAAGAGTTTAGACTCTTGGTGATGTCAACCAAACTTGCATTAGTAATTTATGAGCTCTTATCACTTCACGTCAATCTGAACTGTCATGAAGCTGGAGAAGAAGCCATAATTTTGTGGTATCTAAAGCAGAAAAGACTAGAATTAATAAACCACACAGCGAGAACCTGAGTCTGCATGTGAAAGAGCATGAAAGTACAGGCCCTAAGCGTCAAGGAAGGTGCCAGAACGTCATTCTATCAAATCATCTGCACCAAAGAAATTTTTAGTACATCTGTCTTCCCTTAAAAATAATTCTTACACCTTGATAATGGAGAAGAATATAAAAGAGAAATAGAAATGAACATCACCAAACAAGTTGACTTAGGGTCTCCTAACTCTCTTTGTCTTAATGGTTGAGGCCGTGAATCTGGATGATTCATTCTGAGGCTGAGCCTTTCAGTTGGGAGGATAAGGCATTTACCCCTACTCACTAACCCTTGTTGCTTGTGCTTGGTTTCTCCAGAAGTAATCCACGACCTCAGAATGGAACGCTGGCTCCTTCCCCACTTCCTGTGACCAAGCCATTGGCCGCTGCCATTTCTGTGGGGATGCCTGTAAACCACCAGAAATCAGACTCTTCAGAGATGGACTCTGACTTGTCACCCAGTTGCAGGCTCAGTGACCTGAGCAGAGGGGGCAGTTTGGAGAGTCGAAGTAGCAGTTCTCGCTCCAGAAGCCTCACTTTGGTGAGTGATAGTTTCCTTTCATGCTTTAATGTGCTGTTGTTGGCTGGCTTTGGCCCAGCTCCCTCCCTTAAGGAAGATCTTATAAAATTCTTCTGGGTTAACTAGCTTGATGTTTTTGGAATACTCACTTTGTGAAATGGCATTTAATTTTTAATCATCTTCAATTTGCAGAAGTACAGAGTATGATCCATAGCAGTGAAGGGAATCTCACTGCAGCCAATAGCACGGCTGCTTAGACCCAAGGAGGCCCCTGACTGAAGGCAGCCTTGAATTTAGGCAGGGCCAGATGCCTCTCAGTTCAAAAGACCTGAAGAAGGAGAAGCTCCTCACAGCATAAAAACAAATTCACTTTAAAACAGATTTTTAACTCCTTTACAAATATAAATGCTTTTATATCCCTTTCTCTCAGAATCCAGACTCTTACATATCATAAGCAAGCTTGGGAACTTTCATAAAAAGGGTCTTTAGTTTTAAAGTTAAGAGATGACCTTTTTGCACTCCCCACCCCTCAGGATATTCATCTTTCAGGATTGAGACCTTTATATTCAAAGAGGGAAGGACAGGAGAGAATTAGCCTTGGGTTTCGCTAATAAGGGTCTATTGTTCATCTCAGTTCCATCTTCTAGTGGGAGCATTTTCTGTCAGATACTCTGAGCCCTAAAATTAACCCCAGTTATGCTGAATATAAGAAAGATATATACAGTATAGAAGGCAGTTATTAGTAAGATAGAATTTAATAGATTCCTACTTGCATATTTTCTTTTTTTTAAAGCATCATGGTATTGTTCCCATGGGAGAAGCTCCCAGAAACTTGGTTCTTCTCACCAGTGCAGTAAATAATTACAGATCAGCGAGTCTATAATCATGCAAGCAAGCAGGGTTTATTGGTGATATCTTCTCATGAAAGAGAATGGGCCTTGCCAAGGTGGGGGAGAAGGGCCAGAGCAAGAGCCAGGGTGGCCTGAGGCCTAGCGGCCAGAGAGAGCCAAGAAAGCCAGTCCTCTGTCCTGAGGACTTACATAGTTGGTTGGCAGGATGGGGTGAAGAAGTAAAATATTGATTGACAGGTAAAGGTGGTTCTAGCTTTCCAGGACAGCTGAGTGACTATCCAAAGGTGTTAATGGGCTTCTTCCTTTCGGCCCTATGGGCCTTGGGATGAAAGCACAGTTTCAAAGGCTTTCTCTCCCAGATAATGGAAAAGATACATAGAATTTCAAGGACTGCTGAGTCAGTGGATGGGACACCTAGTCCTCCTCTTCCCTGCCTTGGTTTGCTATCTATCCTACCTAATAAATATGTAATAAATATTAAATAATAAATATTATTTGATTGAGTCACTGAGAGAAAAATATATTATAAATCACTCTGAAAATCTGAGAATCTACAAATCTTTAAGAATGGAGACTTAGGTACTAATTTTTAAATTAAAAATATAAAGTATATTAAAAGACATATTAAAAGAGTATGTATGAAAGACAGATTAACTTGAATATGTTCCTTAAAGCTTCGTTAGGAAGCAGTCCTGCTCTGGTACAGAGGGCGTGGCTAAGCTTGATGTGGCTAACTTAGGCACAGTAGTCTAAAAGATTATCTTGTGTGTGTAGTAATGGAATAAAATTGAGAATGATCACCAGATGACTGTGATATCTAAGGAAATGGGTGTAGTACATTAGGAGCCAGGGCACTTGAATTATTTTTTTGTTTTCCACATTCATTGTTATGTGTCCTTTTGATAAGAGAACTGAAATAACACCTGCCGTCCATCTCCTCCTAGAAGAGAATGTGATCCCACGTCGTCCAGTGCTTTGGACTCAGGGAAGGAAAGTTGCAACTTTTATATCTCCATTCTAGTGTTACAGGGTCTGTCCTTCATATTAACCAGTTAATGCCTGCTTTTACCAAACCCTCTGTGGTAGCTCAAAAGCACATGTTCACATAGCGCCTGACTGATCACTACAAGCACACCCACTGTGGTGTGGCATTAACTGAATAAGTGACCTACTGTGCCTTTTGTGTGCTTGGTTTATACATCTGCTCAAATGTGGAAGCAGTGTCCTGGGTGTCAAGGACACAGCGGTGGAGCCTGCATGCTGGTGACTGTGACGCACTGTGACAGGTCCAGCTGCTGCAGATTGTCTTCCCTGCAGCAGAGTCTGGGGTGGAGGTTAGGACTGTTCCTGAGATCAGCATCTGGAAGGAAAGGAAGCAGGACTGAGTGGAGAGGGAAGCTGAGCTGTGAGGTAGGCCCAATGAAGGCCTTAGCTGTTGCTCAAAGAGCTCTGGGGCTGGAATAGCCCCTCAGTTGTCCCCATTGGGTCAAGAG
Source organism: Furipterus horrens (assembly GCF_987537825.1). Lineage (NCBI taxonomy): Eukaryota > Metazoa > Chordata > Mammalia > Chiroptera > Furipteridae > Furipterus > Furipterus horrens. The sequence continues at coordinate 140,332,630 of NW_028327172.1, read as the reverse complement.
TGGCACCTTTATACATACTCAGTGATCAGCCATTGGATGCAGAACCACTCTGGAAGGAGGCATGACCTTGATGAGACAGTTTCTTTCAGCTCAAGACAGTCCCTAAAGAGACTGACAGCTGAGAGCCACCTTTCATCAGCACTCCCATCAGATGGGAGAACAATTCCTTCATTTCCAACGGGTGAGCTGGGCTGAGTGTCACACAGACTATCGTGAAGGTTTAGCAGCAAATGGAAAGAGATGTCTTAGAGTGATTGAAACTGCCAGAGTGCCTGCAAGATGTCTTAACTGAAAGAAGCAAGTCTGGAAGATGAATTCAGGGTGTTAATAGAATATTGCCGTATAAAACACAGCTCTTCCTAGGATGCACATGTAGGCAAATGAGGTCTTAAGGTCTCTCATCTGGCACATTTGAAGAATATGCATCATGTTGACTCTTTGTCAAGATGTCATTCACAGGAATACATGTTCAGAGGCAAAAGCTCTTGTTTGAAAGAAAATCTATGACATTTCAGGTCCAAAGTCACAAAGAGAAATGGCTTATTAGAAAACTTTTTATCATGAGTGTATTTTTGATAATATAAGATATTAGAAATATCCTTAGATTCATAGATGGGGAGATCAGGGTGGGTGAGAGGAGAACAGCCTTGTGCTCCTCACCCCCTGTGGTGGGAGGATTTTTTTTTTTTTAAGCCTTCAGTGGTGGCATAGGTTTTACAGTGGAGTTTCGCAGGGATCAAAAGGACAGTCCCCAAGATACTTACAATTTTTCTTAAACCCCCAAACCATCCTTGTGTATTTTTAAAGTTGCTTTCTTCTTTACTAACCAATCAGTACCCTGAAAATCAGCTAGACTAGTATAAACACAAGGGTGTCAGAGGCATGCTTGGGTTCAAGTTCACATTTGCCTCCCTTTGTAACCTAGGAAACGTTATTTAATTGCTCTCTTCATTAGTTATTTCTTTCCTTCATTAGCTTAAGAAAAGGAGGTGAGAGGAACAATTCTTTCTCAAGGATAATATAAATATATTGTAAAGTTTAAATGTCTGGCATCTAATCAGTGCTTATAATACCAGCTTCTCTTTTTCGAGTGCCCTGTAGCTTCAGGTTGAGCATAATTCCACTTCGTACTGCCACCATCATCTTGTTTGGAACCATTTTTCCCTGTTATATCTCTGTCTCTTATGAGTAGTCTTCTGAATTTTTTCCTTTGATCACTAAGGATGAGATGATAAAAGGAAAGCACTCCTCTCCATAATATCTCACAAATGTCTTAATTCTGCCAGTCTTACTGTGGGCACCACTTTGAATTTAAATTATAGAATGCCTATCCTCTACGGTTCTTATCTATTCAGTAAAAGCCTAAAGTAATACTGTATTGTGTTTGATTCATCTGTGTGTTCATCACTTTATAGGACAAAGTGGAAGCAGTGTTATAGATTCTACTTTTATGAAGTGCATAAATTATATTCTCATATGTGTTTGATTGCATAATTCTGCCTCATACCCCTTTGGCTGCCTGTGCCTCGCTGTCTGATGGAGGACACATTCCAATGCTGTTCTAGTACCTTCTACTTAGACCTGTTGACTGTTTTCAAGCATATTCCTTAATGGAAAACCATAGAGCTAACTTCATTTATCATCAGTTATTATTCCACAGTTGTGTATTTCCCTTAGATAGAGCAGGCTCACTGAGAAAATTAGACATTTACTTTTAAAAGGCAACAAAGGTTTTCCAAACAACCATGGAACATTTGACTTTTACTAAGCACTCTTAGCATCTAGGTGTCCTTGAACCAGTGAACTATCTATGCTGGTACAAAATTTGTAAACTTAAAAAAATTTTACCCTCATACTCTACATTTTGAGGAGTCTAAATCTGGAGAGGAGCTGTATGTTTTTATTCTAAATCACTGGGTCTTTTTATGACTTGCTCTTTAGAGGGAGAATCAACCTTACTAGCTTCTCCACTTGCTGTCCTTTAATTCTTGACCCCATAAAAGATTAGTTACAGTGTTTTTAGGCCTCTAAATTGTATGGTATTAAATGTACCTCTTGGAGGGCTCTTTAAGTAAAAGATAATCTAGTTCCAACTATAAATGTTTCTTTTAAGCAAAGGTTATTTTTAAAAGAAGATAGAAGACTAATGCCTGATGTTATATGAGAATATCTTACAGTTTTTAAACACCAGTTGAAATGTAGCCTGGGATACCAGAGATCTTTGCTCTTTAGGAACTTTTCTCCTGAGCCAATGCAAATTAAAAATTAAAATAGCTGCTTAAATAGGATTGTTGTGGCTATCCGTATAGGGAAGTGTGTGAAGACTTTATCACTCCAGAGACTAGTTGTGTTTGTATATGTATTTTGTTTTTCTTATGAGGAATTCTTCCTCTGAAATTTTTCTAATGGAAGGTATAGTTAGAACAAGAACAAATTGAACAAATCCTGAAATACTTAACTTAGAGAATGTTTTTGAATGTGTTTTTTTCTTTGAAATTTAAGAAGCTTTCATACAATACAAGGCAGAGCATGCCTTTGCAAAGTTGGTAGTGTTGTTCTGCAACCTCCTACCTTAAGAGGTAATACAGATTCAAAATAAAAGATTCAAGAAGGATTCAGAGACCTTCTTAGTGATAGCTCTTTAAGGTGACAAAAGAAGCTTGGGGTGTGAGGTTACCTATGTTCTTAACCCCGTAAGGCCAGTATTTCAAAGACTCGCGTATCTCTGAAACACCTTAGTGCCACCGCCAGGGACAGAATGCTGCCTCATTCCAGAGTCCAGAGGTCCGAATTTGGACTGTGGTCCTGAATGAAATCTGCTCTGCCCTGCGGGATCTGAAGCTCCATCTAGAAAAGAACATGCTTTGGCTAGTGGAAGAGTGGGAAGCTCTTACTTCCCGTAGTTCTTAAGAAATTAAGTGATATATGTGTTTCTTTAGGGTGGATTGGAAACATCCAGAATTCCCAAGCATACTTTCTGTTCATTTTTATCTCTAAAGTGGGCAGAAACAATGACCCAAATTTATTATTGAGTTTTTGGTGATTTAATATTAAATGAACTATCTTGAAAGCCTCCTTCTCATTCAGCTGACAAATGTTGTGGCCCAAAAGTCACACACAGAGTCTGTGACTAGATAGCAGTTGTCAGCTCCTGATGAATCCTTCTCCAGAGCCTTTAATGTCTTTGGTCTCACCCATTCACCACGGATCAAGAAGGTCAAGCCAGCAGTGGTGAACGCCATCTTCATGGTCCAGTTGGACTGGAGTCTAAGGCGTACACTAGAAATCTGATATACTTGTTGCTAGATGATCTCAAGGAAGGAAGACAGACAGAGGCGTGGGAAGGAATAGCAGACTGGTCAGTCGTAACCTCGTCCTCCTTTCAGTTCTGTCTCCTTACCCGGATTGAACCAAAAACTTGCTGGTCAAAACAGCCAATTTAAGATGAAGCTTACATAGATTTTTTTATAAAAGCTCAATAAAAATTTAGTAAATGCTTACTACATAGCACAGTTGATAGATGATGGAATAAAATCTGGTTTTAATCTTTCCAGGAACTCAAAATTGAGTGCAAGATGATACCAAGCTTGTGAGGGGCTGGGTGTGCATGCGACGCCACGCACTACAGCGGTTGTGTCTCCACAAAGACGTCTCTATCACATTGTCAATTCAAAGTGTAATGCAGCCATGGAGCCCACTATGATCCTTCAAACCCATTATTCTTAAATCTGTAATCAAAACTGTACACAAAGCTCATCCCTCACTGGTTTGTTTGTGTCTCTTTCCGGCCAGAAGTACAGGTTTAAGTTAGCCCTAGTGAAAAATTACTACAATGACTAGTTAGAAGTAACCATAATTAAACCCTGTCCTGAAACTGTGGGAAACACCACATGCACTTACAGTCTTTCTCATGAGATTGCCAAAGTAAGCACAGCATTTAACTATGTGAGGAACAAAGAGAGGCTGACTTGTTCTCTTCATTCTGCCCCTATTTTGTTTCAGCTGCAGAGCATTCTCTCATCAGCTTAGATTTTTCAATCAATAAAACCTGCTCAGGTGTCAGGTAGATCATTTTGGTGTCCGTGAGAAGAAAATGTGAACGTCAAATCACACTCCTCCAAAACAAATATCCAAGGCTGCCTACCTAGGAGGCTGCTGGTTAAGAGATCTCAAGAAATATTTGTACAGTGTGGTGAATGCGGGGTTGGGGAGATATAAGGGGACTAAATGGTAATGGGGAAAAATACAAGGAAAAAAAGAAAAATAAATATTTTTAGCCATCACACTTTTTTTTATGATGTGTTTGTGTAGAATAGAGAGGAGTTGTGCTGGTTCTTTTTCCTCCCTCACAGGAGCTGCCACAATTATCTTAGTCTGCAGTGAAACCAAATTTCTTTGTTTAAAAGAAAAACAAAACAAAAGAAAGAAGCCTAAGAACTTAATTTAGTGTTTTTTTTTTTAGGTGGGAGTTAGTTTAGTATGAATATTTTAACCCTTTTTGACATGTTTGTTCAAACAAAGGTTTTTTTCTCTATTATTTCCCCCCAAAATGAAAACTCTTGTACCAAATCTGTGTTCCCATAGGCATATCTAGGGCTCCTGACATAACCCTCAGCAGCACTCACTGGAAAGGTTTGTCATCCACCTTATCTGGATGCCCCTCTCAGAGTGTCACAGGGACTGGGGGATGTGTTCTGCCATCTTTGTTCAGGGGACTAGGCGTCAGCTACAGCAGGACTGGGTTCTGCCCATCGAGACTTGTATGGCGTGCACACATTTCCTTTAGTAGGTTTAGCATTTTGAACTTTATAGTTTGAACATAGGAGAACTTAATTCCTCACAATCATACATATTAGATAGAAATGTATGCACTTTTTCCCTTGAAGACTTGCACCCATTACCTGAGGTCAGTATGGCAGGCAGGTTGGGTGGAGTATGGTTTCCTATATAATTCTTTTGGCATCTAGAAATTTGTAGCCTTATGAGCTTCCTTGTTCTCCACAGCCCAAATTTGGTGCATTAAAAACACTGTTTATAGAAAGGGAATTAAAACAAAAAAATGCTGTCAGCCTGCTGCTACCTTCCAAAGAAAGCTACTGTTTTTGTTTATCTTCATTTCCTATCCACTTACCTCTTTGGGAACTTAAGTTAACAAATTCCACTTCCAAAAGCACAACCAGTCAAGCAGGGACTACCACTGCTAGGGCTCCGTCTTCCCTCCCCATGGGCCTCTAGGCCACTGCCTGGCTTTATGCTTTTTTCTTTTTTTAAATATATAACACCTTCATTGAGATATAAATCACATACCATACAGTTTACCCATTTAAAGCATGCCACTCAGTGGCTTTTAGTAATTCAGAGTTGTGCAGCCATCATCACACTTAGAACATTAGGACATTAGAACATTTCCGTCACCCAAGGAATACCTATGACAGTTAGCAGTCACTCCCCATTTCCCTCTGACTCCCTGGCTCTCTAGATTTGTGTGTTCCTGCAGCCTTGCTTTTCATGCTCTCTTCCCCAGGGCCTTCCTATTTAATGTGCCTGTCTGAGAAAGGCAGCGTCAGCGTCTCCTGGGAACGGGAAGAATAGACTGAAACTCTTGGACAAGGGCCATGTGCCCCTTTTCTGTCCCAGAATACCCTGCTCCCAGAGTTTTCTTCTGTTTCTTCTTTCTTTCCTCTCCCAGGTGCAAGCAGAGTCCAGGGTCACTCGGAGGACTGTTTCATATTTGAGGAATTAGGCAACAGGCTGAGCCCACAGCCTTTTTGGTTCTGCCCCTTAGGTAGGGCTCAAGGCCAGGCTGATCACAAAGAAGGTACTTGAGGATACATTCCAGTCACCCTACGTTTTCTGGCCTCTGACCTCAGAGAGACCTCGAATGGGTTGAGGATGCAAGAATCTGCCTTCCAGGACCTAGGACTCTGATCACTGAGCAGCCTGGTTAAGACTGATGGGTGTCTCACATCACACAAGAACACTGAGGTAAAACTGGGAGCTTCAGGAACTCCAGGGTAAGGTGTATGAGACCTGTGCAGGTGTCCAAGCAAGGGTCTTGGATTAATATGTGATTAAAAAGGGAAATAAGTGGAACAAAACAAAAAACAAGCATAGTGCTAGTTCTAGTCTTGGTTCCTCTATGGAATAGTTGTACAACCCTTGGAAAGTCATTTCATTGCCTCTGAACCCAGTTTTCATATCTTCACATGAGGGAGCTGGACTAATTGATCTGTGTATTGCATCTCTCAGCCTATGAGCCTTAACACTTTTTCACAGAACATAAAACAATTGTATAGGACCTCCCATTCATAAGCTTATTTTCCCAGTGAAATCTTATTTTGGGACACCTTGCTTTATTAGGTTGCATTAGATGTGTGGGTTTTATACGCTCCGTTCTATTTTTGTCCCTCCCTTAATGTGGGAAGTTGGCATGTGTCTTAAGCTGCAGGTCTGTTACAGGCCAGTTGCCTATTTAATTCTACTGTCTATACAACCAAAGGGAAATAATTATACCTAACCAAGGCAGATTATAAAAAACTTGTGAATAACCCCATTGAAACACTGAATTGGGAAGGTCAGAGTAGTAGGGAAAGCGCAGAGAGCATTAATTAGTTCCCTAGACTTTACATTCGATCAATAGTGGTGGTTACAGCTTTTTGCTGCTGTTGTTGTTATGGTTGTTATTGTTGTTGTTATCATGGTATCCTAACAACATCTGTGATGGTTGTAGTTAACTACAGGGGTCTGGGTTATGTCCTGATGATTTTAGAGTTGCAAGGTTTCTTTGTTGCCTCACTGTGGTAAACTACTCCACACGAGTAAAAGAAAATGTGAAATGTCTTGGTGAATTGGAGAGCAGGAGAGTGAGGAGCAGCGAGTGCTGAGCGGATGGGGACAGGCTCATCCAGCAAGAATAAGGTACGTGGAGGAAAGATGAGGTAGGAAGGTTCCATGCCACATACTGTGACCCTCCAGATGACCCCACCAATCTGCAAGAAAATATAGAAGCATCACAAAATGAATAATGCTGCTGGCTTTCTTATGAAAGTTTCATGTTCTTGTTACCAGAGGGCTAAAACAGGCAGACCTAGTGAGGAGGCATGACATTTTGGTTACCGTGATCATCTGCTGGCTACCAGACAACTTCTAAGTTCCATGGATAGTTCACAGATATATCAGACATGAATTTTCCTTTAAGTGTTAAGTCCAGTAGAATTAAAAAGCACAGGCGATGAACAACTATAGTAAAAAATAAATTTTTATGTAAGGACTTGATTATACTTTTTTACTTTATTTTGTTGACACTGTTCCAGATGTTCCCCATTTCTTCCTCTTTGCCCCCTCCAACTAGCCCCTAACCCCCTACCTTCGCCACATTTTTGTCTGTGTCCATGATTAAACTTTTTCAGTACCTGAAATCCATCTGCTTGTCTCTATTCCCATTACCGCTACTCTAGTTTAAGTGACCTTTATCTCTTATCTAAATTGTTTCCCATATTCAGTACTTCCAACACTATAGCCAACATGATCTCTTCAAAATACATATCTAACTATCCCTTCTCCCTTTTTGTTTAACTCTCAACCCATTTCTTTTACGTTATTTACATATATTATTCCTCTCCAGAGTTTTATTCAGATCAGACCCAGACCCCCTTTTCTAAAGGTGTGAATTGATTCCCATGCTATATGTGTCCATAACACCCAGAGTAACCTTGTTATAGCCACTTCCACACTCTAAAGTAATTGTCTCTTTTCTTATCTGAAGCCCTCATTAGATGGTCCACTAGACAGCAAGAACATTGTTTACACGGCAGCATTTACAGTGCTTAGTAGATACTCAGCTGTGTGAATGTATGATTCAGCAGCTGCTGTTGGAGTAGGCTGGAGGTGTGGTGACACTTAAATTGGACCATGAATGATAGGATAGGTAAGATGTGTCTCTGCAGAGATGGGCACAGCAAGTGGACAAAATCTAGATTCCTACCTCTTTTTGTAAATAAAGTTGTATTGTAAGAAAGTTAGGCCCTTTCTCAGCATATCTATAATTTTCACAGGACATTGACAGAGTCCCGTCATTGCTACCATAAAGCTTACAAAGCCCAAAGTATTTACTATCTGGCCTTTACAGAAAAAGTTTGCCACCACTGCAGTAGGTAAAGGAGAGGGCTGTAGGAGGTGAAATTTGAAAGGAAGGTAGGGCCAGATCCTGGCAACCTCAAAATAAAGTATCAATTCCTTAGTCATGTTCTATAGATGTAGAGGACTGCTAAGATTACAAGACTGTTGTGGTTTTTTTTACCTATTCCTCTTTTCTTTGGTCCAGTACTCAATTAAAAAGTATTAAACTAGGAATATTTTGTGCCCATTTTCCCTTAAAGGATCTTGCCAATGCCCCTCATACAGACTCTGTTATTATAGTAAATATTGAAGGTCTCAGGGACTATATAACTGCCAAGTGTGTAAATTAATAAAATTACAGAGATCTAGTTATTATGAAATTGTTCTAATTTCAGCTGGAAAAAAAGAATTCTTGAAACTAGTATGTTCCTTCCCCTCCCCAACTAAGTCTCAGAAAAGGTAGAGCAAGGAGACATGCTATGAACCAAAATCTTAAGGCACATTGTTTCAAAAGTTAAAATTTTAAGAAGAAAAGTTATACAAAATCTGATCACAATTAAAGGAAAATTAGAGGCCAGTCTCTCTGGTGAAGATAAATGCAGAAATTCTAAGCAAATCAAGTTTGTATAACAAGGAAAACAACATGACAACCAAGTTGAACTTATTCTAGAATGCAAGGTTGGTTCAATATTTTAAAATCAATCATAATTCAGTTATTTAACATGATAAGAAAAAGTATATTATCATCTCTCCTCAGTCTGGGCACTACTGACATTTTGGGCCAGATTATTCTTTATGGGGAGAGGTGTCCTGTGCATTGTAGGATTTCTAGCACCACTCCTGGTCTATCCAGCAGCACACCCACAGTTGTGACAATCAAAAATGTCTCCAGATCTTGACAAATGCCACATGGAGGGTAACATCACCGCCAAATAAGAACCACTTCCATACAGGAAGAAAAAGCACTTGACAAAATTCAAAATCCATTCATTATTTTAAAAACAAAAAGACTTAGCAAATTAGTAATAGAAGAAAACTTTCTTAATCTGATAAAGATCATTTTAAAAAGAAACCTCCAGCAAACATACTTAATTGTAAAGTATTGAAAGCTTTCTCCCTGATATAGGGACAAAGGTACCACTTCAAATTCACCTGCCTGGGGAACCCAGCCAGGATGATAAGGCAGAATGAAAGAAATGAATGAATGGCATAAGGATGGAAGGGAGGAAATAAAATTGTTATTTGTAGACACTAATCTCAGTACATGAAGGCATATACTTTATTTGCGGATTGTAGATATAGAAGGTTGAAAAGAATCTACAGATAAACTTATACACAGCAAATTTGTTAAATTTGCATAAGATCAGTATACTTGGTATTTCTATATGCCATCAATAATTAGAAAATTTTAAAAGTGATACCATTTATAATTTCATCAGAAAACATCAAATACCTAAGAAGACATATGATGAAAATTGTAAAATCTCACACTGGAAACCACAAAATGTTAAGAGGAATTAGAGAATCAAATCAGTGCATATCAAACTTCAGTGCATTAGTATTACCCAGAGGGTATGTTCAAACAGAGTGAAGGTCCCTCCCCTTAAAGTTCATGATTCAGTAGATCTGAGAGGTGGCCCAAGACTTGGTACTTCTAACAAGGCCCCAGGTTCTGCTGCTGTTGGTTGAGGTAGCACACTTGAGTTAGCACACTAATAGCAATACATGAAGACATATACTTTATTTGCAGATTAAAAAATATTGTAAAACATCAGTTCTCCTCAACTTGAGGAACTTCTGTGCAGTCCCAAAGTCCCATCAGGGAGGAAACTGACAAGCTGATACTAAAATTTATATAGGATTTAAAGGGACCAAGAAAAGCTAGCACAGACTTAAAGAAGAATAGCAAAACTGGAGGGCCTTAAACTACCAAATATTGAGACTTACTCTAAAGTTATAATCATTAAAAGTGTTTATGGGTATACAAATAGACAAGTAGACAAATGAACATAAAAGGGAATCCAAAAACAGACCTACACATGTACTGTCACCCGATTTACAACCACAGAGACCTGTGGTGGAGAAAGGAGGTGCTGGCATGGTCGGGGGACCATTTAGAAAACAGTGAATCTTGACCTCACATCAAACTTGAAAGTTTATTCCAGGTGGATTGTAGCAGTAAATATTGAAGATTAAATACAATGATGATGCTAGAATAAAACATTGGTGAATATTTTCATGACCATGCAGTAGGTAGTGGTTTCCTAAATAGGACACAAAAAGCTCTAATCATGAAATTACTACATTAAAATTAAGGACTAGTTGCAGGGATTCCTGGACCCATAGTCCCCCGCGGGTGAAGAAATTGACCCAGAGACAAATGACCTGGGGAGCAAGGGAGAGCACCCCTCAGAGGAGAATGCTGCTGATCCTTTTCTCAGTAGAGCTTTTATTGAGTTAGCTAGAGGCAGAAATGCTTGGCTTGTAAAAGCAGCCCTCCACCCAACCATAAAGAGGATCATCAAAAAGGAATATAATCAATACATTGTAACAGTTGGTTAGACTTTCTGGCATTAGAGCACATTGCAAAAGATTAGATTGTACTCCTTGAGTTAAGCATTCTGTTGATAGTAAACATCCTGCTTTATACAGATCTAAAGCTGGATAAAGCAGGACAGGCCTCAAAAGATACATCGCATTCCTATTCCTTCCCCCTAGCAGTGACCAGTGGTGTGGTATTTGAAGCATGCCACCAGCTGCTTCCCGCTTTCGGTCAAGTCTTACAGTCCCATTTTCAAGCCTGGCTTGCACAGCAGTTACAATTTCCTATTCCACACAAAATATTCTCCTACAACTAGTCACCAAAAGACCGCATTAAGAGGGAGAAAGCACAAGCCAGTGAGTAGATTTTTTGCAATAAATATATACAAAGAGATTATCCAGTGTTTATAATCCTACAAATTATTTTTAAGACAATTTACAGAAAAATAGACAAAGGACTTGAACAGGCTCTTCATAAGGGGATCTCCAAATGGCCAGTTAAATATTATGGAAAATAATTGCTCAGCACCATTAATCTTATTGGGAGTGGATTGGAAATCAGAATGAAACACTAGCACATACCTGCCACACAGCCCTGCAGGAGCAGCTGCAAATTGGAATGGCCACTCAGAGAACTGTCTGGCTGTATCTACCAAAGCAAACTGATATCTTATGACCCAGCAATTGTATACAGGCTTTTAGCCAATGGATTGCTTATTTTCCTAGCAGTCTTCTTTCTGTCTGCTTACATAATGCTTGCTGTAGATATCCCTCTAGCAATATTCGTTATATATTCTGATCTAACCCATGCTGCAGAGTTTCCTGAGTCATCATTCCTTCAGCTCCTAAGGCCAGGCTAGTTGGAGAAATTTACATGTATTCTTGTGTTAATCATCCCCCAAACAAGTGTATACTATGCTTTAAACTAAAGAAAAGACCTGCAAATTGTGGAGACTATAGTCCCTGTGGTAGGCCTGGGTGTTAGACACTTTGGGTAGGAGGGCATGTGAGCACCTATAGGTCACAGCAGGTAAAGAATTACTTTAGCCAGAGGGAGCAGCTCTTAGCCACCTCTGCTCCCACCATATCTTTTGCTGTTTTATCAAAGTTCATGAGCACAGTATAGAGTCCACTAGTTCTATAAGGTTTATGGAAAGCACAGTCTTCCATGAGTCTCTCCCATCTCCCACTCACCGCAGGCAACGACTTAATTCATACCTGTTTCTTTGTTATTTACCTTCATTGTCCCCCATTATTGACATTTGACTATATGTCTTCTAAGCATTTTTGTATGTGTGTACATTCAAAGTATGCATACATTTAAATTAAATCATCAAGGCAACTATTTTTCTGTATGTATCATTTTCACTTAACATTGTATCCCTTGAATTTGTAAAAGCCCGTTAATAAGCATAGCTATCACAGTAGCCACTGAGATGAGACTACATATAAAAACAATTATAATTACTATATAGGTAAAAAGCAAAATATACAATAACTTGCATATATTATCCATGCAAAATATGTATGCATGTGGACAAAGGACTTGAAGGGAACAATGAAATACGAAAATTGTTTTTCGGGGAAGAAAACCATTATATTCTTTTGAAAACACCATTTTAAATGGCTATATAATACTCTATTTGTGAAGGTGCCATGATTTATTTAATCATAATGTCCTTATTATTAAACATTTTGGTTGTTTCTTGTTTTGCTTGTTTTCTTAATATAATTATTTGTGTGTGTATGTGTGTGTATTGCTACAGGTAAACTGACTCACAGATACATGCTTTCACAGCTTTAGTGTTTTTCTGTGGTTAATAATCGTTTCTATTTCATTTGCTTTCTTTGTGTTCTTTGTAGCCCTTTGGCCTGCTCTGAATTGCACTGGTCATTCACTGCACAGCTGACATCCTGGGACATTACAATTATCCTGGGATTCCCTCTCATTTTCCCGTTCCCTGGCTCCCGTATCTTTTCTTGGTTTCCTCCTTTGTCTAGGGAACAACCCTACTCCCAACTCCGCTGCAGCAAATTGCTGAGAAAGGCAGATGTGGGAGTTATGTTGTTTAGACATGGCATTGTCTTAAAGCGTCTTTATTCTACCATAACCTAAATTTGGCTAGGTATAAAATTAAGAGTTCTGAATTCATTCAAAAGATTTTTGATTTTAAATTATTTTTTTATTTTTCAGTTACAGTAGACATACAATATTATATTAGTTTCAGATGTACACCCAGTGATGGGACATTTATAACTTACTAAGTGATCATCCCAATAAATCTCATACCCATCTGACACCACAGATAATTATTACAATATTATTGACCTACATTCCCAATGCTGTACTTTACATCCCCATGACTGTTCTGTAACTACCAATTTGTACTTCTTAATCTTCACCTTTTTAAACCATCCCTCCAATGCCCTTCCCCTCTGGCAACCCTCAAAATGTTCTCTGTATCAATGAGTCTAATTCTTTTCTGCTTGTTCGTTTGTCTTTTTTAGATTTAATTGTTGATAGATAGGTATTTATTGCCATTTTACTTTTGATATTTTTTATCTTAGCTTTTCCTCCTTAAAGAAGATCCTTTAACATTTCATGTAATACTAATTTGGTGGTATTGAACTCCTTTAGCTTTTTCTTGTCTGGGAAGTTCATTATTTGTCCTTCAGTTCTAAATGATCCTGGTTGTAGGTCCTTGCTTTTCATCATTTTGAATATTCTTGCCAGTCCCTTTTGGATTGCAAAGTTTCTGTTGAGAAATCAGTTGAAAGTCTTATGGGAGCTCCTTTGTAGGTAACTAACTGCTTTTCTCTTATTGCTTTTAAGATTTTTCTTTGTTTTTAATCTTTTGCATTTTAAGTATGATGTGTCTTGGTGTTGGCCTCTTTGGATTCATCTTGTTTAGGACTCTATACTTCCTGGGCCAGTATGTCTGTTTCCTTCACCCGGTTAAGGAAGTTTTCTGTCATTATTATTTTAACTAATTTTTCACTTTCTTGCTCTTATTCTTCTCCTTCTGGCACCGCCATGATGTGAATGTTGGTACACTTGAACTTGTCCCAGAGGCTCCTTACAATATTCTAATTTTTTGGATTCTTTTTTCTTTTTGCTGTTCTGATTGGGTGTTTTTACTTCCTTATATTCCAATCACTGTTTAGATTCTTGGTTTCATCTACTCTACTGTTGATTACCTATAAATTATTCTTCATTTCAGTTAGTATATCCTTCATCTGTGATTGGTTGTTTCTTATGGTTTTCATGTCCTTTTTTATACTGTGGAAGTTCTACGTTCAACTACTCTTCCCCTAAGTTCATTGACTATTCTTATAACCAGTGTTTTGAACTCTGCATCTAGTATGTAGTCTCCATTTTGTTTAGTTCTTTTACTGGAGTTTTGTTCTGTTCTTTCATCTGAGACATGTTTCTTTGTCTCCTCACTATTGCAGCCTCCCCGCGTTTGTTTCTATATATTAGCTAGAGCTGCTATGTCTCCTAGACTTGGTAAAGTTGCCTAATGTAGTAGGTGTCCTATAGGGTCCAGTGGCACAACATCCTCATTCACTCTAGCTGGGCGCTCCAAGTCTCCCCCGCCTCCGATGTGGGCTCTATACACCCTCCTCTTGTAGTTGAGCCTTGATTACTGTTGGCATGTCAATGGGAGGCATTTACTACAAAGCTAGTTGGCTGCAAGGACTGTCTGTGATCACTGTGGAGGATGAGCTGTGCAGGAACCCACCCCACAGAGAAGGATTTACTCCAGCGAGGCTCTGATGCCTGGCCTTGAGTGTGTCACTTGTGGAGGTGGTTGGATGGTGCTACAATGTGGTCTGAAGCTGTCCACTGAGTGTGCTGACTCTGGTGCCTCCTGGGAGCTGCAAGCCAAGGTCATCCACCACCTGTGTTCTGCCTGGGGCTACCTGGCATGAGCTATTATATGAAGTGATCTGCAGATGGCTGCTATCTGTACTGGGCTTGGAGGTGCCCAGGCAAGGCCAAGCTGTGAACCAAGGCTGGAGGCTGCTAATGCTGGACCTGGAGCCACTTAGGGAGAGGTACAGGGCCCGCTGAAGCCAGATGCTTCTTGTTTGAGAAATTTTAGGAAAGTCTGAAGCCTGGGTCAAGACAGACCATTTGTATGGAAAAGGCACTAGAAACAGCTTGGGTGGGCCTGCAAGTTGGATAAGACAAGGTCTCAGGAAATCACCAGGACAAGGTGAACAGTGATAGCCAAGTTGATAAAGACTCAGGTGTTACACCTGCCTGCTGGCTCTGAAGGGGTAGAGCTCATCAAAGGAACAATGACCTCTGCCAGCACTTCTGTCTGGGAAAAAGCTGTCTCTCCAGCCCTTGCGCTGATGCCAGACAATTCAGTTCCTCCCCATAAACCTCTGTAGATTTTTGAGCTGCTGCCCCAGTGCTGGAACTCGAAAGCAGTATGTCGGAGTAAGTCTGTGTGCAGGCCCTTCAAGAAGAACTGCCTGGGACTCCAGAACTCTCCATTTCACTCAGCCATAATACCCACTGGTTTTTAGAACCAGAAGTTATGGGGACTTCTCTTTCTGGCACTGGAACCCTGGGCTGGAAGGCCTGGAGTGGAACTGGGTCCCCTGGCTCCTCAGGGGGCACCTCTGCAGCTGAAATATCCTTCCTGGTTTTTATCTGCCACACATGGGTGTGGGACCAGCCCATGCTACACCTCTGCCCCTCCTACCAGTCTCAAAGTGGCTGCTTCTTTATATCCTTAGTTGTGGGACTTTTGTTCAGCTAGATTTCAAGTGGTTCTGAATGATGGTTGACCTGTAGTTTAGTTGTAATTTTGATGTGGTTGTGGGAGGATGCAAGTACTCTATTTACTTACTCCATCTTGACCAGAAGCTCTGTGGGTCATTTAGGATTTTGAAGGAATCACAACATTGTCCTCTGGGTTCTAATGTTGCTGCTGAGAGCTCTGACGCTATTTTGATTTCTGATATCTTGTTATGTGTCTTCTTTCTTCACTCTCAGAAGCTTTCGGGATCTTTTCTTGGTCTTCGGTATACTGCAATGTCACAATAATGTGCGTAGCACAGTTTATGTTATGCTTGTTCATTAGGTTATTCTGATAGCCCCTTTTGATCCTTCTGTTTGAGGGCATTTTCTTTATTTTACTTATTTATTTTGGTAATTCCTTCCCTTCCTTTTTTCTGATTTCTTTTTCTGGAACTCCCATTATTCAGGTGTTGGACCTCTAGTTTTCTTTTCTTCTCTATTTAAAAGGATTTCGTTTTTCTTTTCTTTTACTTTTGATGTACTTTTCCAGTGTCTCTGCTTTATTTTCTAGTCTTTTTCTCTATTTTCTAGGCTCTTATTTAGTTTTTTATTTCTGCTGTCATAGTTTTAATTTCTAAGTTCTTTTTCTCTAGTTTTAAAATAGCCCCATGTTTTTTATAGATTCAATATCTTTTTTTAATCTGAGGATATTAATTATCTTTTTGAAATTTTCATCATTCTGCATAGTTTCTTGTATGTTGCTTTATTTTTTGTTTTGTTTTAATATGTCTCTCATATTAGAGGTTTTCTCAGCTGCTTGGTGATCATTAGCTCTATGCAAATATTTATGAGTAGAGTGTTAAGAGCCTGATTAAAAATTATCTGTTGGGTTTTGTTGACTGGTCTGCACTGTAGAGTAATCTCGCTGAGTTATTTTATTGGGGATCTATGGTGTCAGCCTTTTCTGGCCCTTGGACCATTCAAATCCCCAGAGAAGATTCTTCAATCTTCTGTGCAGAGAGTATCAATTTGGCTTCATTTACTTCCCATTTTCAATATGGTCCTTCACATGAATGCTGCTTCATGTTGCCCACTTCAAATCTCTTTTATCTTCTTTAAGAAAAAAAAATGTCTAGTTTTCTACTTGGGTGATCTAATTGCTTCCGAAAGAGCCTTTTAACCTGTTCTGCTCTTGTCAGCATCATCTTTGCCACACTTCAGAACCACTCAGCACTCCCAGTGCCTGGGCCTCAAGGGGCCTCAGGACCAAGGGAAGCCCTCCAGGACTGAGGAAAGCCCTCATCCAGGGGAAGCCCTCCAGGACCAGGGAAAGCCCTCCAGGACGGAGGGAAGCCCCTGAGGATTGGAGAAAGCCTTCTAGGACTGAGGGAAGCCCTCGAGGACAAAGGGAAGCCCCCCAGGACCGAGGGAAGCCCCCCAGGACCGAGGGAAGCCCTCAGGTACTCAGCAGGTTGATTATTAGCCTTCCCTGCTGCTGAATAAAGTTTGTCTCTCTTGGGTCTGCTGAGTCAATTACACCTGTCCTGCTAGCTAACTTCTTAAATTTTGTTCCTGTCGTCTTTTTCTATTATTTTTGTCTTTGTGATTTGTGCCTTTCCAGAGAAAATAAATCCCATTATTGTTAGTGAGGTTTTTGGAGGGAGACATAAATGCGTGAGCTCACCATCTTTAAGCAGAGATTTCCTGTGTTGCTATTATGGGAAAAGCAACTGTGTGGGAAAGCAGTACGTTGCAAAGAGCTTTCCCAAGGAGTCACTGAAGAGGAATTGCTTTCTTGTCATCAACTCACTAGGAACCACAGAAATGTAGCTAATAATAGGGTCTGGTATTCTTTATTGCTGCACCTTTTTGACAGCCTTCTTTTTCATATAGGTAAAAGGGTGAGGGACATAGAGGCACAGATTGGTCAGTGAGGTAACCTGAACAGCAGACTCTCCGCAGGTGGGAAATTTCAGAGTGCCATGGATCCTATTCTGGGCTCTGTACCTATCCAGACTTGGTCCTGGTTTTTGTGGTTGTTGTTTGTTTTTTCCTTCAATGAAGCCACTATTTGTTTTATCTCTTCCATTCCCAATCCCCAAACCTATTATATAGGATGATGAGAGCCTGAAGTACCTCACACACGAGGAAAAGGATGTCATCCTGTTTTTTGAAGAGACTATTGATTCCCTGGAGGATGACTTGGAGGAGCAAGTCCTGTGTGACAGTGGGGTACACTGCCACTCCCCACAGTCTCTGGAAGGGAGCATTTCCAGCCACTCGGAGCCAGAAGATGCCATTGACTTAGTGCAGCCAGTACCTACAGCCGGGGAACCTGAACATCTTCCAGATGTGACCGGAGAAACAGGTGAGGAGGGAAGCCCCGTCCCCAGACTCCGGCTCGCTCCGTTTGCGTTTTACACAACACAGAGGCTCTGCCTTTGGAGTCTGCCACTGTGGAGGCCACTGGGGCTTATCTGGTTTTTGTAGGGTAGTTTGTCCAGCTAAGAAGATATTTTCTTAGCATATCAGAATGAAGGGAGATTGCAAAAGGGCTAGAATTAAGAAGAGACTAATTGGGCATTCAGATAGATTTTATATCTGTATTAAATTGGAAATACCTTCAGGTAACAATTCATTATAGAAAGAAAACTTAATAAGGTTATTGTATTTTAGCTCTTGAAGTTTAATCTCACTTTTTGTGCAAGATTACACCCTTACTGCTGTAGCATGACTTTCCACGTTGGGAGTATTTGAACTGAAAAATCAGCTAGTTCAGGAAAACAGGAAAAGATCAAAACAGAAATTCAGCTCAGCATCCCCTTTGTACTTTTGCTTAAAACTCAGGGCAGCATTGAAAGAGAGGTATGCCCTTCATCCATCGAGTCCTATAACAGACCCAGAGGAGAGGGATGAGGAGAAAATATTCTCCCTAATTGGAAAAGATATTGGAAATAAATGTGGTCAAGGAGATAAGGATTGGTAATGATGAGGAGAAATAGAAGGGAAAATAATTTTGCTCTGCTGACTACAAAATACTGCCATTTGTTACGAGCCTCTAGAAATAGTTTCCCTTTTTATTTGTAAGCAGGGCTATATGATACACAGAATTTCACATACTATTATCACATATTCCAAAAATGGAGCTTAGTTTGCAGTCATCTCTTCAAAGAGGAGACTTAATATGAGCCTCCTGTTTTATCACACTTCTTTGAAGTATAATTCCTAAAATTTGAACCAGCTGTTCCTTTAAAAATGTCAGGTCATATACTGGTGCCAAGGAAAACACATTTTGAAAGTAAGCCACCTTGCCCTTCAATTCCCTAACATGATATTTTCATAACCATTTTACGTGCCTACTCTGTGTCAGGCATTGTGTGAGACTGAGATTCAAAGATAAGTAAGACACAGCCTACAGTTTTGCAGCAGGAGACAGGTGTATAAACTGAAGTGCAGAAAAGTGCTAGGTGATCTGCAATCAGTGTACATTCTCGATATAGTAATGGCTCCATGGCTGGCATAGAAATTCCACCTGGAGTGTCAGGAAACATTTATGTTGCATAGAGGAAAGCGATGGACTTGTTGGTGTGCCACACCACTTCCAGCCTCCATTCCCACTTTGTAAAACTCCCTGCTAAGGCAGGTTACTTTTCCTCCTATTAATGCCTCAAGGGGGTGGGTCCTCAGAAGCCTGCTTTTACCATGTGCTTCCCAGGTACTGACCATTTCTGACTTGGCAGTCTTTCACCTTCTCGTGCTGGGGTTATGAGAATCATGTACTCTCTTCTCTGTCATTAGTCCAGGGAACAAGGACAGAGGCAGTTCAGTTCACTGGAGGTACTGTTGAAGCTGGTATTATGTCTCTTTGAAACCCTTTCCAATTCAGTGGTAAGGAAATTAACATGTTTATTTTTATGTAAGTTCACATAAGCTTATGAGGATTCTCCCTACTTCTCAGGAGCTGGGCTTGTTGGAACGGAAGACATTCCTGTCCTGGAGCATGAGACACAAGCTGTGGAGACTTCTCCTGGACCAGAGGCCACAGCTCCAGAGGCCTTTCCTCAGCCGCCCGCCCTGCCTGCCACTGCAGCGCCAGCCCACCCCAGGAAAGAGCTGCTCTCCACTTCTCCTCCAGCAGAGCACCCCAAACTGCCGCGCTCAGTTCCCACTCCGCTTGTTATCGCCCAGAAAATTTCTGAGAAGTTGTTAGGAAATGAAGCACTTTCGCCCACCTCCCCCTCGAAGGAGGGCAGGCCTGGGGAATGGAGGACACTGACTTCCGTGGCCCCTCGAAATGGAGACCACGTGTTGTGGCACAGACATTCGGCACAGCCTGCCCCCAAGGTCCACCGCTTCCCGAGCAACATCAGTGTGACCAACAGTGCCGGGAAGGAGTTCAACAAGACCATCTCCAAGGCAGCGGTCAACGTGCAGGAGCGGAAAGCCCGCGTCCTGGCCAACATGAATGGTGTCTCTTTTTTCTCCATGGGAGAAACAGAGGATCGGGTCCAAAAGGGTGATCTCCCTGAGCAGAGGAGAAGCGTCTCGCCAGAGCAGGGGACATGTGACCAGAGCAAGCCAGGCCCAGTGCAGGAAGCTGTGTCTGCGCCGCCAGGAGGGCAGGCCAGCAGTCTGCAGTCCAGAGGCGTGCAGACAGAGCAGACCCCACCACTGGCCAATGGCTTCCAGAGCATTCACGATGTTCTGAAGAGTGAGCCTGGTGGCTTTTTCTCCACTGGGAAAACTGTCACCTTCCGACCGGACCCGGCGCTCACCAGTAAACTTGCACGCCAGAACACCAGCAAGAGCTTGTACGAACACCGGCTGCCGGACTGTGGCCAGGATTCTAGGAGGCGGTCAGGTTCGCTGCCCAGGGCGCTGGGGTTCAGACCCCAGGGCATCACTGTGCAGTTCGCTGGCCGAGGCTCCACCGAGGAAGCCCGCCGGGAGGCCCTGCGGAAGCTCGGCCTGCTGAAGGAGAACTTCGCTGGCCCAGGCTCCACTGAGAAAGCCCGCCGGGAGGCCCTGCGGAAGCTCGGCCTGCTGAAGGAGAACTTGTAATGGAGAGGGAGTGGGGGCTGGAGCAGGAGGACGGCTGGGCTTGTTTGACCTAAAATGGCTGTGCGTTTAGAGAGCAGTCACGCCGGTCCCAATGGCTGTGTCCTGCTGAGGACTCGGGAGTCCAGGCAAGTCCTGAGAACAGGAAGGGCTGCCCTACTCCCATCCCACCACTGAGCTGAGGTTTCCTTCTGTAAACGAGGGCCGGCCCCATATCTTCCTTTTTTCCAAGAACTCAGAGAATTACCTTGAAGACCTAAAGGTTTTGTGATTCGTAACTGCCATCTACTTTGTGAATTCGGGAGGAGAGGGATGGGGTCTGATTTGTTATTCTAAGCCTTTGATCCCAAGTGTATGGACTTGAAAGCCAGTTTAGGTCTCTTATTCTCAGTTCTCCGAGATAGGGACCTCTCCTTTTCCAAGAAAATGTTTAAAAACTGAGTGTTAAATTTTCACAGTGTCTTAAAATACATTTTTTGTTTTTTGTTTTTGAAGGGTAAAGGATAGTATGTTAGCCCTAAATATGCCTTTGTTTCTTGATGTATCTGGTTTGCCTAGGTTTTTTTTTTTTAGTTGAAAATTGCAATGAAACCTTTGGAGGAGGATGTACTATAATTTTTAGTTATGGGAGTAGAATAGAAAGGTTGAGTTAGGAGAGGGTGGTAATTTAAAGATAGCAAGTCTCATCTCACTGAAGGGTCTGTGTCACTGGGAGACACATGTATGAGCATTTATTGTGTATATATGTACATAATGTTTATATAAACACGTTAACATATACCTATATAGGTATTGTGTGAGCACATACATGTTCATCATTACATATATAAACTTCCTAAAACCCTATACTCTTTAATAGACACAGCCATCTCCATGGAGACAGATGACACAGAAATTGTTACTGCCTAATATGGAAGTCTTTTAAGGATGTCTCCATAATATTTTGTGAACCCAAATACTTTTTCATCTGCAATGTGTGTTCTGTTCCCAATTAAAGTAATATTCCAAGTAAGGTTCCAGATAAGCAAGATAGTTTCTTTTTTTAGTGAAGAACATTTTCAAAGATTTAATTTATCACTGAATTTTAATTTATGACTTAATTTTAGTTCTGCATGTTCCAAGGTAGCTAGTAAACAGAAGGAAAAAAAAGATTCTTCAGATCCCTTGTGTTCTGTGAGCAAGGTCTCAGGATTAATTTTCAAAGGGAAGAAACAGCAAACTAAGTGACACCACATGAGAAGAACTAGTTTGCTCCCACAGTGTTCTACATGCTGAGTTGTAGCCACAAGCATTATTATCATCAGAACTATTTAAGGCTGGCATCTTAAACCCCTAAAAATAGACTGGGAAGGGCCACACTTAGATACCACGCCCTTTTGTTATTATGTCTCAGCCACTGTCATAGAATCTGTTTCTTTCCTGTTGAGTATTGTTTAAATTCAAACTTTAAATGGGCAGTGAAGGATATTTTTCATAGTATTCAACTTGCCTTGTAAGTTACATAAAATGATTGTAATTTTTTTTCTCTTAGAACTACAGTATTTAGTGTCTTGGCTACTGCTTGTCCTCCTGAAATAATCTCATAGACCCTTAATGGTCTTAATTCAAATAGGTTTTTAAAGTAGTTTTTATTTTACTCCTGTTTATCTTGGATTTGGTTAAAGGATTCTTGAAGGCTGGATTATCTTTTTACAAAGTGAGATGCCATACACAGTGTTTAAAAATAGAGGGTCTTGATATGGCTGGTGTTTTAAATGCCCTTTATATATGAGGATTATTTCTTTTTATCTTATCATATGACTTCATCGTGATTAAGGTGAACTTCACTATATATAGCATATTTTTCTCATAGTGATATTTTTGAAAAATTGGGATTTAGCTTATGTATAAACAACTTTGTTTTTACCTTTTATACTTAGTCTCAATTATTTTCTTTTTAATGGTTATATTCTTATATTTATTCATACTTTCTTCTACCTATTTATCTGTAATTATACTCACTATCACTCTGGTCATTTCTTGTGCCCAAGCCCTAGAAATTAAAGCCATACATTTTGTACAAGGTTCAAATTATAGCTGCTAATAAAGTAACCTGTCTGTGTACATATTGTGTTAACAGAAACTACTAATTTGCTGAAGGGCATTAGTTTTCTTGCCATACTACATGATAGGACATTTTGAAAGGGTCACCGTCAAAGGAATTTTAAGGACTATATTGCAAAGCAAAATTGTAATGGAAAGATGAATCTTAAGTGCCCAATTTTTTTTTCAAGTGATACTTGCAAATCAGTCTTTTTTTGAAACTCTTTATCTTAAAATCAGGGGAAAATTATTTTGCTTTTAGGAAGGTATGTATAAATGGCCCAAGTAGAGTGTCATCTGTAGCCTATAATACTTTGCAGTTACCAGGGTAACAGGGTCTGTTCAGTCTCTCCTCTTCTTCCTCCTCCCCTCTCCTCTGTTTGGTTCCTAATGTGCACACGTATCTTCACAAAACAAGCAGAAATATTTTCTTTTTCTCTCTCCCAGCTCACATTCTCATCTTGTGAGGTTGGTTGAGAAGAAATGTGCAGGTTATGGTCCCTCAGATGCCTCAGGATGTGCCCCACACAGGCCCAGCCTGAGGTGTGTGCTGGCTCCTTGACCTCACTTTGACAATATAGGATTCTTCCCTCAGAATCCCTGATTGGGGGGGGGGGGGGGGCATGTAGGCCCCCCCCACTTGAAATAAGCTTTCATGAAGAGGTTCATGAAGCTGATAAGCAAGGCCTTACAGAACCCTTAGGATTGACCTTTTTATTTGTAAAAATCAGAAGTGAATTCTCTTCATTAAATTCCCACAGCTTTGGCAATGTGAAATCGGTTCTTTTATGTTTATTCAAGAGCAATAAAGAGCGAGAACTAAGATAAATATGAAAACAATTTATTCTTATCAAGAAACTCGTAACTGCTGTGCTGTGTTCCTAACGCGGTGGCAGAATGAAGCACTGTTGCTCTCTGAGTGTATTTGATCGCCCTGACAAAACAAGCTTAATAAACTTTTTTCCCTAAACTGCTCCCTGGGGTTCTTAAATGTTTGCACCGAATCTTTGTGTTCTCTGAAGGCGCAGGGCTCGTGTTTTCTTTTTCTTCCTGCCCCCACCTGTGGCTTGTGATCCGGGAGCTCCTGGGTGGCAGGTCGAAGGGGGGGCGGGGGTGCTCACCTGTGAAAGGTTCGTGTTTTCATTGAAATGACAAGTCACCAAACAGGTTTTGTTTCTTCTCTTCACAACAAGGCTTTTTCCCTGCTTTCAAGTATGGGGAACAAGTTCCATATCGTTTTCTAATCTGTGCGCTGGACAAGCCCTGCTTTCAGATATCTGAGAAAAGAGAAAGCCGAGCTCTGTGCTGCCCTGTCTTGGGAAAACGAGCCCCGTGGCTGAATTTGGAATAGAGGACCGCCTGGGCGGCACTGCCGCCTCCCATCCCCCTCCAGCTCCCGCTTGCCCTCCTGCTCCAGAATCGCCAGAATCACCCTCTTTAAGAGTCAAAATGCTGAGGGGGTGAAACCCCATCTGACTGCACAAGAAAAGGATGGTAATTAAGTACCCTCCCTGTCCCACACTTGTTAGCACGAAAGCGACCAGCCTGTGTGTGATGGCTGAGGCCTTTTTAAATGTCTCTTTGTTCGAGGAAAGATAGCTCTCCTCCACATTCTAAATTTGTAAGACTTAAATGCCAATCACTGCTGTCACCAGCAGACTCCTTCTCCCTCATGGTTATTGTCCTGCTAGGGGGGCCACTGATGACCCGTGGAGCCAGGCAGAGCCTGCCCCATAAGGTACCAGCACTTCATCCCTGCCCATCTAGCTCTGTAAAGATTTACTTCAGGCTCACTTCTTATCTAAACAGCCTGAACTTTCTATTCAACAATGAGCTAAGAGGGGGTGCTTGGTGATTTCCAGAAATTACCTGGAAAGCCTGGGGAGGGGGGTGCAGGCCATAAATCACCCTACGGAGCAGGATGTAGGGGCAGGGCCCACCCCCTCTGAGAGAACTGAAGGCCTGGGACACCCCCTAGTGTACTTCTCGCCTCCTGGTTCCTCAGCTGTCCCCTAGAGCCCTCTACCTTGGCCACACACGGGTCCTACTGCTCCAGACACACTGGGGTCTAGAGCAGAGCCAAGTCAGGAGGAATCCTCCCAGCCTCACTGGTTGAGTTCAGTGTAGGTTTTTCCAATGCCCGCTGCTGCTTCAAGAGCCTCAAGGCCAGCTATTTACCCAATGGAACATGGCTTGTGTGAGGTTTAGCAAGCATTCACCCTGGTTTAGAGGAGGGCCTCAGGGTCTCCTTTCTGGGTGCTGGAGCTCTAAGTGTGGTGGCTTAGGCTCAGATGCAGTGATCACACCCGCTCCACCTTCCTGGCCCCCAGTGAAGGCAGCAGCTGTGCTGGCCCAGCCAGAGTGGAAGCTGAGGTTAATGGAACTCAGTCATTGATAAACAGGTCACACTTCATAAACTTTGAGTATTTGTGTGTGAAGCAGAGCTGCCAAGGGGAGTAACCTAAGTACTAAAAATACTTTTAAGGGGTGGGGCTGAATGAACAAGGAACCCATGTGTCAGGCGTAAAGAGCTCCAGAGAACAAGGAGCTCTGTGCACATGTGTATGTTTGTATGTGCGTGTGCTTCCACACACCTACACACTGGCCTTTTCAGAGACTGGTTGGTTTCCATCCCTGACATTCCTGATTTTATTTTTGCTGTTGTTGTATACTCACCCTGAGCATTGAGACCTGCAGCAGAAGGCTTGTCCTTGTCACTGATGACACGTCCAGGTCTCTATGGCCTTTGCAGAATTAAGTAATGCGTTGTAGAACCCACACCCCTAACAAGTTACTAGGACAGCAATTCCGCACCATTCTCTTGGGCTTCCAACTAGCTCTCCTGTTGTACAACGATTTCCTGGTCCATGACATAGGATCAGATCATATTTTTCCTATTAGCCATTTGTTTGGTATCTAGCATTTTGAATTTGGGAGCAATAACTTCTGTCATACAAAGACCATTCCAAAGAATAGGAAGGTTCAGGACCCCCTGCTTTCCTGAGCAGTTCTGCCATGACAGCAGCAAGGGCTCTGCCCTGCAGGGACCTTGTCCTCCTGGGGCTTGCTCTTCAAACTCAGAGCTTGGGACGGGCTGATGATGCTCTTCCGAACTCACAGCCTATGTGTTCGTGAAACCAGCTAAAGCTCCTTATTTTTCAGTCCAGTCTTAAAGGCCAAATGAACGGAATTAAAAATGTTCATAATGTTAAACTTGTCTTCATTGTGAAGCTTAGGAGGCAACATTTATTCATTTGCTCCGCATGTTGCTGCGTCATTTCCATCTATGGTGAGTGGTGCTGAATGTTATCACACATTCCTCGTGACCCCCTGCTGGGTGGGGCTGTAATACCCACTTACCCATGAGAAAATGCGGGTGTCTCTCCTCTTCAACTAGGCCTCTGCGGGCTCCTGGGTCTGTGTCCTGGCTGCAGGGGCTGCAAACTCCCTGCTTCCCGTGCCTTCTGTGAAGCTGTGTGAAGCTGACGCCTTCCGACTGTCCCTCTCCTGAGTGTGTGGGGCCAGCCCTCCTCAGAGTCATCCAGACTGCCATCTTGTTTCTCTTCTACAGAGCCTTTCCTGTCTCCCACGGGGTTATCTCCTGTACTGTCCTCACGCTCTGGCCCCCACCTGCTACGGCTCATCCCTGATATGTACTTAGGTTTCAGCTGATAGGGACTAGGACTTGTCTTTAGGGATGAGAAGGAAAGAGGGTAAAGACTGTGTCTTTGCGAAGTCAGGCCTGGTGGGAAGAGCATTCCAGTGGGTGGCACAGAACTGGAAAGAGGAGAGGGAACAGGTTGTGTACCGGCCTCAGTAGGGCCCTGCCAGTTGGGCTGGGGTTCCTTGGATCTGCTGCAGGTGACCTCTGTCTTGGGGGATCCAGTTCAAAGCTGTTCCTTTGGCTCCCTCTCTCTCCCTCCCTCAGGACTTGGTTCTGGAATCTGGAATCACCAGTTGTGGTTTCCAACAGACCTGTGTGCACGACTCCAGTGCACAGCAGAGCCAAATGAGTTCGGGGGGAAACTGCCCAGCATGCTCCTTGGCAGCCCTCGGAAGCTGTGGTGTTACTGGAAAGGCAAGCAAGCTTCAGTGGGAAGTCCAGGGCCTGGCTGCATTGAGCAGGAGTGCCTTGAGCAGGGCAAGGCAGAGGGCACCAGCTGAGGTAGCAACACCTCAGGAGGGTACTGGGCTAGACTGGATGTCACCATTTTAAATCTCAAGTCACATTCCCATCATGACACAATTGCAAAGCAAAATGGTAATCCCTCTTCAATTATGTCATAAATTATCACAATTCTACCAATATTTGTAAGTGGCACTGTTGAAATTTTTGTCTACATTTTACTGGGAACATGCCCACTTCCAGAGAACTGAGCATCTCCTTGTCTTGCGAGGCTGTACGCATCATCTGATAATGTTGCTATTGTTTAAACCATGGTTTTGAAATTTCCTTCAAGGAATTTCAGTGCTAGTTTGGGCAAGATTTTAAAATTGCTCAACTTTATCTTTTAAACTGAAGTTTTTTCTCTCAGCTCATTCATCCAGCTCAGTCAGTCTTGATTCCAAATGACCATTTGCTCTTTCTAGAAACCATATCCACCTTCAAAGGTATATTTTGCTCTAAGTGTAGTCTGCTTGGTCCCAGACTCCACACTGAAACCTGTGGTGCTTTACAAGGAGCAGATATAGCCAAAAGGACTGAGCTCGTCAAACCTGCAAATAAAAAATGCTTGAGAGGCTATGAGAGTTGCCTCCAGAGGCTTAAAGGACTGTTGTAAATAGATAATTCTGTGTGGCCACAGAGATCCTGTGGAGAGGTTTTAGCTCCCTACAGGAAGTCGTATAGCATTTAGAATTGGCTGAAAACAAAAGGGCTGTTCTTCCAAACGTGGGCTCCATCTCCTCCGTGAGGTGCAAGCAGAGGCTGCTGAGGGCTTGCAAGAGGGGGGCAGCGGGAATGGCACTCAGTGTCACCCCTTCCAATTCTAAGATGTTGACATGGGTTCATATAGAGCAGACTTTGTTGTTATTCAGACCTGAGTTCGAATCCCAGTCCTTCAATTGTTGATTGTGTGACTTAACCCCTGAGACTCACTTCCTTCCTCTGAAAAAGTGGGGACAAATCATACTTGCCTCATAGGGAGTAGTAAGGCTGAATGAGACCACATGTGTCAAGTGTCTGCCTGGAACACACCTTCACTGTCATCTCATCATCGCCATCATCACCATCATTATCACTATCTTCACCATCACTATCATCATCACGATCATCATCACTATCTTCAGCATCGATATCATCACCATGATTATCATCACTATCTTCACCACCATCATCATTATATCATCACCATCATTATTATCACCATCCTCACCATCATTACCATCATTATCACCATCCCCATAAGCACTGCCACCACTGAGGCCACACCATAATCCCTACACAGCTTTCTGGAATGGCCTGAGCAAGCCCAGCAGCATGGACGGTGGGTGAGTGGGGACCAGCCTTACAGCCTCATTCAGACACCACTGACCACCCCAGCCCCATTCTTAAATGAGTCCAGTGCGTACTTCAGTTACCTCAGCAGTTTTAGATTCAAATTCCACTGCCTATAAAGAAGCAGGGTTTCACCACTTTCTAAAAATAGGTCTTCAGAGTTTATTTTCCTTCCCTGAGGCTGGCAGGTCTGGCTTCCTGCTTAGATACACAGCATCAGAGAACGCCCCCATCCAAGTCCACACTTTTCCACATCTCCTTTCCTCTCTCCTCTCAGAGCTGGGCTCTCCCCCCAAAGCCTCCTCCCACAGGAGGAAGTGCCACGCCCAGCCCAGCGCCCCAAAGACTCCAGGGAACACTGGGCGATTGTCCGGCCAGAGCCCTGGGGCTGCCTTGAGGAGGAAGTTTTTATTCAGAGTTGCTGGGCTGTCCAGGCTGCAGCCCTCAGACTTTCCACCCCACACAGCCAACCCCTGGGAGGGAGGTGCTGGGGCAGAACCTGGAAGAGGGCAGTGGCCTTGTCAGCCAGAGCTCCCAGAGAGGTCTCTGAGAAGCAGGTGAAATGATCCATGTCCCAATTAACCCTACCTTGGGCCAGTAGGTGCCCAGCATGCCCCCTTCCTTTGCAGCATCACCACCTTCCTCTCCTCCATGGTCTAGGTAGAGGGACCCTGTAACTCATCCCCCAAGTGGCCGCTTCTCAGCCCATGTTGCCCAGCACCAGTTCTCCGTCCAGATGGAGCAGCAGACTCGCGTCCCTCTCTCCCTGCCTCCATCCCTGAAACGTGCTCCCGGAGCCCTCCTCTGCAACACAACTTCACTTCCCTCCCGTGGATGCACCCCAGCTTTCTCAGCAGCCCAATGGCATGAGACTGTTTAGAGGCCACCTGGTACCCATCAGAAAGGACAGCATTTTGTGGAAAGTCCAGGCTTAAGGTTCAATCCCAGCTCTCACCAATTGTGCACACTTAAGGTGCATGGGTGAGAGATTCGGAGACTAAAAGAAGCAATGGACGTGCAAAATTTTAGAAAACATAAAGAGTGGTAGGGTCTAGGGCAATGGCTCTACAGTGTGGGCCTCTGGACGGCAGAATAAATATCATCAAAAAATTTGTAGAGCCCTGACTGGTGTGGGTCAGCAGGTTGGGCACCGTCCTGTGAACCAGAAGGTCACAGGTTCGATTCCTGATCAGGGCACATGCCTGGGTTGCGGGCCAGGTCCCTGGTTGGGGAGCATGCGAGAGGCACCCACACATTGATGTTTCTCTCCATCTCTTTCTCCCTCTCTTTCCCTCTCTCTAAAAAAATAAATAAAATCTTTTTAAAGAAAATTTGTAGAAATGAAAATTAGCAGACTCACCCCAGATCTACAAAATGAAAACTCTGGGGGTGAGACCCAGGAATACAGTTTTAACAAACTTCCATGTGGTTCTGATGTACTGGGCTAGTAAACAGAAAACAGACCCTTTCTTCTAAGGTGCACAGCTGGGCAGAGTAACCTAAGATGCAGAATAGGTGCTGGGCTATAATATCCTGGAGGGCAGAGACCAGGTCCTACTTACCTTTGCTCCCCCCGTGCCTAGTGTGGCATCTGGCACACAGTAGGTGTTCAACTAATAGCTCTTCCATTGAACAGGTGAACAGTAGAAGACAAAAGTAGCTCAGAAGCCTTATAATGAGTATGCATTACACTTACAATTTAGAAAGCAGATAATCCTATTTGAGGAAAGGGGTGGGAAGAGAGGAAAAAATAGACATGGGCCACTTTCTTGGTTCCATCCATGACAACCATGGGGGAGACGATCACTGGGAAGCCTTGACAAGACAAGGGCCTGCATCCCCCACTGCATCCCTGCATCTCCCTGAATGGATCAAGAGGTCACGTGTTGGCTGTGGCTGCCATCCATTGATTCATCCTACAAGTATTTGAGCACCTATTATGTGTGCCCCAGGGGCAGACGATACAGTGGTGAGCAGGACACACGTGGTCCCATCCTCTCAAGCCGGCAGTCCAGGAAGAAGATAGACAAATAAGGTATTTGCAAGAAGGTATTACAGTACTGTAAAGAGGAAATACTGAGGCCAGGGGACAAGGTGGGGGAGTGGGGGGAGGGATGGTCAGGGAAGACTTTCAATCAGAGAAGGTGGCCAAGATGACTTAAGCGTACTCAGAAGTTAAAGGGACTAAACAGTGAGGAGAGTGCTCTAGGCAGATGACAAGGCCTGTGCAAAGATCCAGAGGCAATTTGGAACTAAAGCAGTTAGGATGGGCTGCACCTGTGCAGTGCAGTCACTGAGAGAAACCTGTGTGAGGCAGGGCTGGGAGCAAGGGGTGCAGTCCCAGCCCACACAGCCTGCAGTCCAGCCGTCACTCAACAAATACTCGGTGCCTTTTTAGACACTGGGATACAGCACAGCAGAAGCAAAGCACAAAACAGACCTACTCTTAGGGAGCTTACATCCTAGTGGCGAAGACAGAAACAAACAGCAAAGCCAAGTACAGTGCTTGGGAGAGGGGTATGAACAGAATGCAGGATGGATGGGCCAAGAAGGGGAAGGCCGTGTCATCACCAGGTAGGAAGAGGCAGGAATGTGCCAGCTCACCCCCTACATCACCCCACCACTCAGGGCTTCAGCCAGATGGTTCCAACATTATGGTTTGCAATCAAAGAAAGGGAAAATCACCACGTTTTGGAGAAGGAAGGAACAAGACAAAAAGAGTGCTATGCTATGCTAAACTAACACTATATTAGCACACATTATTTTATTAGCATAATACACATATTATACTGGACTATACCTACTACACTACGCTATACTAATACTGTACTACATTTTATATTATACTGTATGTGCTATACTACACTGTACATAAACTATCTGTGCTATACTATGCTATATATATTATACATACTACACTGTGCCTGACACATAATCCACACTTAGTAAATGTTTGTAGAACTGAGCTACGGCTTCTCCAGCTGCAGATGGGGGCCCTCTCTGTTCTGCTTGGCCTTTGGGGTCTGTGATATAAGAGCAAATATATATGAAGTCTGTTTGGAAAAAGTCCAGCTGTTGTTAATATAACAAGAACAGTTTGCATGACATCAATGTAACCTGGCAGCCATGTGCATATGTGAACAATACGCATGTGTGAACAATGACAACTTCACTGTGCTAGTCAGTGGGGGTGGCAGACGCTGATGAGTGAGCATGTGTACTGTGTGACATCCCATTCAAAATGACTGAGTAGAGCAACAAATGTGCATCAGATTCTGTGTTAAGCTTGAACATTCCTCTGCAGAAACTATTTGGATGATTCAGAAGGCCACAGCTATGGGCAACTGGTGATTGGCAGCTTCATCACCACAATGTAACTGCTCACGTGTCATATCTTGTGCAGAGTTTTTTGCAAAATATCAAATCACCCAGGTGACTCAGCCCCTTACAGCCCAGATGTGGTGTCCCGTGACTTCTGGCTTTTCACAAAACTAAAATCACCTTTGAAAGGGAAGAGATTTCAGACCATTGATGAGATTAAGGAAAATACGGCAGGGCAGCTGATAGAGATTGGGAGAACTATGTGAGGTCCCAAGGTACCTTTGAAGGGGACAGAGGCATCATTGTCCTATGTACAATGTTTCTTATATCTTGTATCTTCTTCAATAAAGGTCTCTATTTTTCATATTCTGTGGCTGGATACCTTCTGGGCAGGCACCATATATTAGTCTCTGCACCTGGTTCCTGGCACAGAGTTCCCTAAAAGAGTACTAGGAGCATCTCATGTTCTAAAATGTGCTCTTTGATCATGTCCCTGATACAGGACTCCTAACCCCTTATAAACTCCTCAGTGATAAGAGTACTAGGAGCATCTTGTTCTAATGAAGTGACTCTGGGTAGGCTTCAGGCCAGGGGCTGGTCACTGGAATGACCAAGCCACGAAGTTTGGAATTTCAGCCCCACCCCCATTTTCCAGAGAGAGGAGAGGGGCTGGACACTGAGTTAATAATTGATTGTGCCTACATGAGGAAGTCTCCACAGAAATCCCAGTGGGCTATCGGAGAGCTTCTGATGGGCTGGTGAACACATCCACGTGCTGGGAGGGTGATGTACCCCAAACTCCACAGGGACAGAAGCTCCTGTGCTCAGATCCTCCCAGACCTCGCCCTGTGTCTCTCTATCTCACTATTTATCTGTATCCTTTATCATGTCCTTTAATAAACTGATAAATATAAGAGTCTCCCTGAATTCTGTGAGCTGCTCTAGCAAATTAATCAAATCCAAGGAGAGGGCTGTAGTAGGAGCCTCCAACCTGTAGCCATATCAGACAGAGGCTGTGAATAACCTGTGGCCCCACTACTTGCGATTGTGAAGTAGGAGGCAGTCTCTGGGACTAATCCCTTAATCTGTGGGGTCTGACGCTGTCTCCAGTAAGATGTGCATGTCAGAGCTGAGTTAAATTGTAGGACAGCCAGCTGGTGTTGCAGAGAATTGCCTGGTGTGGGGGAAACCCACACATACTGGTGTCAGAAGTGCTGTGAGTATGGTAGCAGTGTGAGCGTCTAGGAGGGACATAGGAGCAAAGAACCAGGTTTTTCCTAATAGAGGCCCTGAGTGCTGTGCCTGAGAGTGCAGCTTCCAAAGCTGGGCGGCTCTTGGTCCAAGAGTCAGATCTGTCCTGATAAGCTGAGAGAGCAGTGATAAACGAAAGGGCCTGGGAGGGGCGCTTGTGGGAGAAACCACAGCCAAGCTAATGACAGTTAATGGGAGATTTAATCCCCAGCACCAGCCATACCTGCTGATCTTCTAATGAAAGAGGATGTTTGGTGGGTGTGTCTGCCAGGCTGGTGCCTCTGGAGGCCTCATCGTGAGTGGGCCCCAACCAGCTACCTCTCAAATGGGGCTTTCAACAAAACCCACCTCAGATTCACACTTTGCTTCTGAGAAACTGTTTAGGAGGGAAGAAATACACCGGGGGAGCCACTATATAGAGGGAAAATGAAGATGAGCTCTTGGCCTGGCCCTGCCACTGACAAGCTATGCAACCAGGCCCATGTAACCTCTTATATCTCAGTCTCCTCATTGAATTAGTTAGGATAGGTGAGACTATGCTGTGGTAACAAGTAAATCCCACGAGTTTAGTGGCTTAACAAAATTAAACTCTATTTGACTCAAAGGCACCTTGTGGGTCAGGCACCTCTCCTCCTTCCTGTGGCCACATGACCAGGAACACATGGCCTCCAGGGTCCCTGCAGCAAGGAAGGAAGAGGCATTTGGAGGGTCTTGTCTGAAAGTGGCTGACATTATTCCTGCTGTACACATCACCTGACTGAACTCATCACATGCCACACACCACCCTGAAAGGGCCAGAAATGCAGTCCCTGCCCAGGAGAAGCAAACATATAGAGAGTGTGTAGGGTCACCTTCACCCTCTCAGCTGTTAGATCCATGAGTTAATTCACCACATTTTGGGAGAGGCACCTAATCTGTGCCAGGCCTTGTGTGAAGTGTGGCGCTACAAAGATTCCCAGTCCTCAAAAAGGTTACTGGGTGAGACAGACAGAAGGATGTAGTGCTGCCGTCTGCACAGGCATTTATGGGAGCAGCAAAGGAGGCAGCCAACCCAGCCTGGGCAAGGGGGTGGGCAGCGCCGCGCAGGTTAGTGTTTAACAGCTGACTCTGAAAAACCATGTCTACACACTTAAACACACATGTGCTTACTATTAGTTTTACTGGTGTAAAGCATGTGTAGTACACAATTTACAAGTAATGCGAAAATATACAATAATCTACACTGTCAATTCCACACAGCACTGGTTCTCACAGAATGCATTCATTTTTTGCCAAACCCAGTATTCAATCATGATTTGACAAATGAACTTGCACCACCATCAGCTCTTTCCCCAGTAAATTTATCATCCTTAAATGTGATATGTAATCTGCTGGTAAACTATTTCCCAATTTCATACTAATTATATTTATCAAACTGAAACCTCTTCTGGCTTCAGCAGTATGCATTTTGGAATTTCACTCAGGAATGGGGGAGCAGAGGCTGGTGGTGGGCAGCGAAGGCAGGTGGGGGCGAGGAGCGGTGGGTGAGGAGCGGAATGGGAAGCAATGGTGGTGGTGAGCAGGGAGACCACACGGGGGAGGTGGAACGAACAGAGAAGGCACTGGAGACAGCAGGCTGGCTCCTAGAGCACATTTCTTTACTGGAGGAGCTGAGTTTGCAGGCTCTGCCTGGGCTGGGCAGGCCGGCCTCCTCCAGTGTCTGCTAGTCAGTTGCTCTTGGGGTCACAGCACTGGCTAGGGAAGAAGATAGAAACACACGTGCAGTTCAAGTGTTTGAGCACCCAGCTTACTGACAACAGGGAGGAGGGGGGCCCGGCAGTTGGCAAGAGGGGTCAACATGTCTCAAGTGATCAACCTCCAGCAGGCGGCTTGGAATTCCCAGGCCAAACCCAGAGCCACCCCCCCAGGCAGGAGTCTCCTCTGAGGCTGCTGTTTGTGGCTTTTTCCACAAACCAGTTCACATCTACCTCTCTTTCCCAGTCAGCAGCCCTTCCTGAATCCTTATTCCTAACCCCTAATCCTCATCCCTCCCAAACCCTCCTTCCAGTCCTCTCGTTTTCTCCCCTGTGGAGACAGGGGACAGCTGGCCCTTCCCTGGGGCAGACAGCCAGGAGGCAGCACAGGCCCAAGCTGCAGGCTCTGCATGGCTGGGGGAGGCCAAACCGCTCCCTGGAAAAGCAGCCCATGACATATGATCCCAACATTGAAATGTTCTGAAACCCTTATGAGTCTTTCCAACCTTCCCTAAAAAAGGCAAAGAACTTGGGGAATGATCTTCGGCCTTGCAGGATGAAGGGGAGAGAAAGGGCTGCAGGACATGTGACTTTCATGGCGGTGTTTCACAGAGAACTGAGTGGGCAGGTAATGGTCTAAGTGCTGTTCTGGGAGGCCGTGTGTGTCCGCCTCTGTGTTCCAAATAGATAGCTAGATAGGAGACAGGCGAGTTCATATGTGTAGAAGAACATATTTCATCCTCCCATCAGCCCTGTGAGATGAGATAGGTACTTTACTGGAAGAAACTGAGGCACAGAGAGGTTAGGTAACTTCCAGAATCCCATACCAGTAAATGTCAGAGTTAAGATTTGAGCCCCAGCAGTCTTGCCTTTAACTGTGACACTGAGCTGCTTTCCCACACATAGGGATCCTGT
This sequence comes from Furipterus horrens, assembly GCF_987537825.1. Lineage (NCBI taxonomy): Eukaryota > Metazoa > Chordata > Mammalia > Chiroptera > Furipteridae > Furipterus > Furipterus horrens. Next base: position 140,297,358 of record NW_028327172.1, on the reverse strand, counting down.
CATTGGTCCTTTCCCTCTGGGACTCTCAGGAGTGGGAGTCATGTTTCCCATGGCAACAGATCCAGGGCCAGCCCAGGTTGTGGGGCCTGCAGCTTAGACTACGTTGGGGGGGGGGGGGGGCGTCTTTAAGACAAAGACTACGGAGCTGTGGCTCCTAATGGCTCCTGTGTCAGTGAGGGGTCCTGAATCTTAAGCTTTACTGGCCCCCGCCCTGGTGACCTCCAGGGCTGTCAGTCTCCAATTATCTCTATGAGGGCTTTCTGGAGTCTTTTCTGTCCTCTGGCACCTGCTTTTTCTCTCTCCTCTGAGAAAGAGAAACTATCCCAGAAAGGGAAGAAGCTGCAAGGGGATCTGAGGGAAATCCTAAAACAGCCGGCCCCTCTCAGCCCCCTGTGGAGAACAGCACTGGAATCCTGGAATCAGGATTTCTGGGGTGGGTGGGGAGCGGGTCAGGGAGCAGGGTGCTGCTAAGTGAAGCTTGGATGATTCAGACCAGAAGCTGCTGGCACGGGGCCTGCTTTCAGAAAGCATGAATAACCCCGGGGAAGATATGGAAAATTTCCTGACCAGCCCTGAAGCTGGCAGGATCATTAAAATGTAACCCACACAGGGTCATGTGTGAGACAGGAAGCTAATGTGGAAGCACAGAAGGAGAAAAGGACCCATTCCTCTCCTGAGTGCTGTACAAGGCTCTTCTTTTAAGTACAGACCAGGTCCCAGGTGAACCCAGCCAGAAAGCCCCAGTCCCAGAGAACAGCCACGCCAGTTTCAGAAACCATCATCCCTGACCAGAATCTTCTGTGCTATCAAAGGCCCAAACAGACCCTTCCACCCTGTCCTTTCCCTCTCAATGTTGTCCCAAAGCCATGAGGTGGGAGCCAAGCAAGGTTAGGAGTCCGAGGGGCTGGGGCACGATGCCTGGCAGGGAAGGGGCCTAAGAGAGCTGTTGTGGAACAGGTGGCCTATGCCCGGGTCTCAGAGCCTGGCAGGGAAGGTGCAGGGATGGCATCCTCGTGGAGGAGGGAGCAGCATAATGAGAAGCTGGTCACATGCAGAGGGAGAGACCAAATAAGTCGACATATTAAGGATGACGGGAACCAGCTTTCCTCATACTTGAGTGGGGGCTACGCCATGGCAGGGAGAGAGCCAAGATGACCTCTTTGATGTCAGGTGGAAATGGAGATGTGGATATCCACTCAAGGTTTCAATCTACATCAACAAAAGTGGAAATAAACATAGTTGTAAATGGGTGTAGATGCATGTTCTCAAGCTCAGTCCACCAGCACCCCTGGCGCCCAGATACGGGCTTCGGAATACCACTGTGAAAGAAGAAATGATTCATGACACCTGTTAGGGACAGTGAGGCAGACCTTTCTGGGAGAGCTCCTGCAATGGGGTTTATGAAAGGGGAGAGAGATCAGACTCAAGCCTGACTCCAACAAGGACAAGTGGGGTTTATAACCCAGGAGCAGAGTTGGGGTCAAAGGATGGAAAATTCCTAATGAAAACAGCAGGAGGAGGGGTCATTCCTGCTGAACCAACTCAATAGAGTTCTTGCTGAAGGCAGGCCAGGTAATAAGGGAGGAGGAATCTGATCAGATAGTGAGGGTGGTCAGATACCACAGGGGGACTTTCGATGTAGCAGGGTTCTTGCTCAAACTGCATTCTACAAGGGCAGAGTAGGAAGTCCAAGCCAGGCCGAGAGCTGGGCAGGAGCCTGATTAAAGTCAGACCACTCCATCTCCACTAAAAAGAACCAGCGCTTCTGAGAGGGATGGCCAGTTCCAGAGCTTGGGCAGGGAAACTACAAGATGAGCCGAGGACATATTTTTGTGCCAGAAAGTCAGGAATTACTCAAAGAATGATAGGGACATGTCAAAAGGACACAGAAGCCAGCTTGAATGGGCTCCCACTGACTAAATCTGGGACAATTTAAGCACCAAGATAAATAATGATAATAATGAGTCATAACCCTTGGGATGAAATAGGAAACAAATCCACACATATGTAAATTGATTATGTTAATTAGTTACATTTACATATATTTAGAATTAATGAACGGTACTTATTTGATGAGTAAATGTATATCACAGACTTTCAAAGTAACCCCCCACAAGATACTTAATAATTACAAACAAAAATTCACTTCATTTGAGAACCTGGCAGACAGATTTGAATCGAGGGTTCAGTTACATCAGTGATGGGACTATGGAAATGTGTGCTGCCGGATAAGATCCAGTGAGAGCCCAGCATCACATCCCCGCTTATTCCTACCCAAGAGTCATAACCTGACTAACCGCAGCGTCAGAAAGCTCTAACTCCAGGAACCACTGAGTCTGCTGTGCTCAAAAGCATTAAGATGAGTAACTTTCAATCAATAAAAGACCAAGGAATACATCCCAGATTGAAGGACACTAAAGAAATGTGACAACTAAATGGGGCACATGATACTGCACTGTATCCTTTTGCTAAAAAGGACACAAGTGAGAAGATGGGAGACTTGAGTGGGAGATGATGATCACGTGGTAGGAAAGGAGCAGCACTGACTTTTCCACTGACGGCTGTGCTGTGGTCATGTGGTAGAACGACCTTATGTATAGAAAATACACGCCGAAATAGTCAAGGGTCATGGGGCATCACATCAACAGTGAACAGTAGTCCCTCGCTAGATTGTGGTTCACTTATCGCAGCCTCACTGTATCGCGGAATTTTTAAAAATATTATATTTAATTATTTATCGTGGATTTTTTACTATATCGCAGGATTTTGCGGTACTGTATACGTATGTTGTTATGTAGGTTTAAGAGTGTAGAATATGTTTGAGCACATAAGTAATGTTTATAAAGGTGTGGAAAAGGTTAATAAGGGAGTGAGAAAGGTTAATAAGGCACTAGGAATGGTTTATAAGTGTGTGGGAAGGGTTTATAAAGCCTTAAAATATATATAAATACTAAAATAAACATAAGGTTCCTACTTCGTGGATTTTCACCTATCGCGGGGTGGGGGTGGGGCGTCTAGAACGTAATACCCGTGATAAGTGAGGGAATACTGTATTCCCAAATGGCTCTGGAAAAATACTTATTCCCTACATGCAACTTTTCTGTAGAAGTTTGAGGCTATTTCCAACAGAAGAAGCCAGGAGAACCGCAGTCCTCAGATGGCAGGGTTTTCAAGGATCCAACAGCCTGGAAGGATTTTATGATGCCCCTTGCACAGAAGAGGGAATTGAACAGAGCAGCTGGTGAAATGGGCCTTTGCTCTCTTCTTTCATACATGGGGCAGAGAAGGAGATAGTGAGGATCCTGTTCCTTCTGCCCTGATTCTTTCTTGATCAGGAAATTCCACAATGAAAGCAGAAAAGAAAAAGTAATAGGATTTTGGCATGCACTTGATGGTCAGGGCTAAAACCTGGTGACTGGGAGCCCTCCACCTACATTTCAAGCCCTCTGGGCAAGAAAGGCCCCCTGTGCAGCCTGTTTGGGCACCAGTAGCACACAGGGGTCGGGGCTGGGCGGTGGGGAGTCAGATGTAGAAGGAACTCACCAGGGAAATCCTCCTCCTGGAGAGAGGTAGATATTACTTACAAAAGGACAAGGAGACAAAGACATGTATTGTGAGGCGCGGGTGGGGTGGGGGTGGGGGTGTCTGTCCGAGAAGCTAACCTGAAGAGAGAGGAGGCAAGGCCACCCACACTGAAATGCAGGAGGAGACACATGTGGCTGTCAGAGGGAGGTCGCCCGCTCTGCTCTTGACCATGAGAGATTGTCTTTCCTGTGGCTGGAGGGGTCAGGCCCCACGAGACCAACTTCCCCTCACACAACATGGTCCAGACAGAGCTAGACGCCAGAGTACCCTGCTTGTCTCTTAAAATGGGAAACAATCAAAGCTGCTGTGGTCCCATGGCTGGAACGTGACAGCCCCAGACTGAGCACAGGCAGGCTCGCTCCAGGAGCACAGAAGTGACATGACACCAGGCTGGAAATTCTTAGGCCAGCAGCAGCAGGGGGTTTCTTCCCCTTCAATCATGAGATGAGACATCAAATAAAAGATAGCAATCATCTTGGGAAAATACAATCCGCCGTAGAAATGAATAAAAAGTTTTCCTGGGATCCTGAGGACACATCATCGTGACAAGGTCCTGTGGAAGCAGCTGTTGTCATTTCTGTTTTTACATATGGAGGAACTGGTCCAGGGTCACTCTGCAACCTGGTAAGCACAGTATCTGAACGAGAACACAATCTCTTCCCCTGTCAACAGGGTTTTCTTCCTTCGTCAGCTGTTTTTACCAAGAGACCCTTCGTTTGAATAAAACAGAACCAGAGCTGGCCCCATTTTTCTAGAAGCACTGGCCAGTCAGCCAGCAAACAGGAAAGGAAGCTACCTGGAAAGATCTTTTCTTCTGTTTTCTTACAAACTCACCCCCAAATTTACTCCCCACTGTGATTTTGGACAGATGGAGTCTGGTATGTGCCGAGCCCTGATGGCATGGTGTTTATTACACACGAAGCCTTACAACCCGAAGGGTACTTGGGGAGTCTGAGGTTTGAGAGGCATTATTAGTAAGATACTAACTTGCCTGCTGTAACAAAGAGACCCAAATAATATTGGCTTAAACAAGATAAAAAAAATCTGTACCTCCATAATATAAAAGTCTAAATGGGTGGGCAGAGCCAGCCTGGTAGCTACACAACCATCAGGGATCCTGGACCCTTTGACTATTTGCTCTGCTGCTCTCAACATGTGCCTCCATCTTGTGGCCCAGAGCGGCTGCTCCACTTCCTGCCATCATGTCTGCATTCCAGCCACAAGGAAGGCAGCACGGGGAAAGGCAAGGGCACACTGCTTCATTTTAAGGACATGACCCAGATTTTACACACACCTCATTTTCATGCATATTTGGTTAGCCAGAATTTTGTCACATGGTCACAGTCAGTTAAAAATGAGGTTAAGAAACTGGCTCTAAAAACAAAGGAAAAGGACCTAGTACTATGAAAAGAGAATGCATATTGGGGCATCAGCAAGCAATTCTGCTGCACCTGCAGTGCATTTTAGCTGCTCAGAATGAACAGGAAAGTTTTTTTCCTCTGCCCTAGAACTTTCAGGTCTCAACTGGACCCAATTTTCTCTGCTCAACAGTGCATAATGGATCTGAGCAAGACTGGACCAGTGTCTACCCCCAGCCTCTCTCAGAAATCTGGCCTAACGTTCCACACGCTCCCTGTTGTCTAGTTCAGATCTGTTATGCTTTGGGCTCGGTCCCTGGAGCCTTCTGCTCTGCCATCTGGGAGAAATGCTGATGGGGCACCCCCCTCTGCACACTGATATGCTGCCTATCCCCATCTGGCTGGTTGGGGTGGGGGGGCGGTGATGACAGAGGGGTGGCTTCCCAGGAGAACCAAGCCTCCCTTGGCCAAGGGTGCTTCTCACACTCATCGACCAGCCCTCAGGGCAGCCTGGGCTGTAGGCAGGACCTGAGCCAGCCCCACGAGCAGGTAGAGAGGTAAAAACCCCACCTGCTCAGTTGTGGATCCAGTGTCAGTGGGAGATGCCCAAGAACAGTGGGAACACCACCCTCAGAGGCCAGGCTGAGGAGCCAGCTGCACACGTGGCTGGCAGCTTCACCCATGGGTTTTGTTTTTTGTTTCAGTGCAGTTGGGAGCATCCTTCCAGACTGAGGGAGGCCCCATCTGGCCTCAGATCTTGGTCGTTCAGTACTGTGTCAGCAGAGGAAAGACAGGGAAAGTTGGAGGCCTGTGTTTATCGACTCCATGCCCTGCAGGGCAGTATAGCATGGCAGTGAAATACATGGGCTTTGGAGTCAAGAGTTCCTAGATTCCAGTCCCGGCTCCATTGTTGGTTACCTTGGGACTATGGGTGAGTTCCCGGGTGTCTTCTGTCTTGGTTTCCCATCTATAGGACGGTGATCACTGTGCTTCTGTGATGGGACAGGTGAGTAATAAATGGGCTAACACATGTCACTATCTGGGCTGTAGCAAGCCCTTGATGAACATTAGCCACTCCTTTCCTTAATCCCTCTGAACTTCAGATTCCTCATGATAGAAATAAGGAACTACTTCTGTGATCAGAGCAGGACATAAATAATTAATTCTTGCATCTAGAGAAGATGCTCTGTATATGCATGTTTTCCTTCTTTTTTTCTTCTCTGCTTTCCTGGGTCTGGCTTCTCTATAAACAAGGGGAAGACAAAGAATTATCCCCACATGCTCCCCAGAGAATTCACCCTGGCACTCAACCCAGAGAGAGGTCCTGCGAGTACCTGGTTGGTCTGGTTTGCTTTTCTGTCAATCATGCTATGTCCTGGCCAATTTGTGGCCACGTGAGTGACAGAGCACAGCCAGAGCCAGAGGGCAGAGGAAGGTCGGCAGCGCCACTGTACGTGCTGGAATCAGAGGCTCCTCGCAGTCAGTGGGCCAGGAAGCCCTTTAGGCATCACAGGGATTGTTGTCACCATTAGCCCTGGAGCCTGGGGTGCGGAGGGGACGCTGGATGGGGGCAGATAAGGGGATTTCAGGAGGAAAAAGGATGATTCAAAAGGATGATTCCAGTCACTGTGCAGGGGGTGATTCTATCCTTGTTCCAGTTCCAGGAATAGGGCTCCCAGGACACGTGAGACTGGAGGGAGTCCTTAACAAGACCTTAGTGTATTTTTATTTACTTATTCACATCTCACCATAAATGCAATTAATCTCATTCTTCCAATGTCTACTTATTAATTATACTATTGGAAATCTTGAGAGTAATACATAGTCATCTGAGAGTAAATAGAAGCTTTGGGAAATAAAAGCAGATTCTGTCAAAAGTCAGTCTCTGTGGCTTTGACTTGGAGACAGTGGGAACTTTCTCCTTGCAAAGACGCAAGGCAGGTTTGTAGCAGACGGGGGTGCAGAATGCGGACAGGGTCCTGGGCCACCAGGGAGCCTCCCCCACCCACACCTGGCTCCCGGCAACCATGAGTACAGCTTCCTGATCCTTCGTGCCCAGGTCTCTGTTCACCCTGGCTGGTGCTGGCCCTCTCTCCTGGTTTCCAAGTATTCTTCTTTTTCTTTAATATTTTTAGTCCATCTTTGTGATCCTTGTCGTGTTATTTTGTTCTTGTAGCCTGTGCTCTCCACTCAGGGTTCATTGACAGTTTTTCACTGTGATTTCTCAGAGTTTTACACCTGGCTCAGTCATGTTTGCACTTCTTGAATCTTCTAAGTCCCTAAGAAAACACATGCTCAGAAATGCAGAATATTCTTGTGACTGCCCTTTAATTTCTGTGTTAGGTTCAGAATGGGTAGAGAATGTCTAACCTTAATTTCTAAAATGTTATGTAAATATTTGGAAAAGCATATCTGTATACCAGTAAGTCACTTTGAACCCATCATCTGTCAATAAGATTATCAGGACTTCCGGCCAAGATGGAGGCATAGACAGACACACTGCAGCTCCCTCCACATCTAAAAAAGAATACAACTACCTCAAAACTAGAAACAACCAGAAGTTCCAGAAAATCAAGCTTCATGGAAGTCCAACAAACAAAGATATAAAGAAGAAATACTCACCCAGACAGGTAAGAGGGGCGAAGCCAGGGTGGAGCGGACGCGGTGTGGTGGTGGCAGCCGCAGTGGCAGTGGCAGGCTGGTGGAAAGCACAGTTACATATTTTAAAAAGTGGGAAAGAACACCCGGGAAGTGCTCCCAGCTCCTTACCAGACCGCGCAGCTCATGGTCCCAGCACCAGGGAAAATCAAGCCTCATTGCTTCCGACTGTGCAGACCAGTGGGGGTTGGGGCGGAGGCAGAAACTGCCAATCTCTCAGCAGAGTCTACTTGTTTAAAGGGCCCCCATGGTCCTAGAATATTCACAGAACCACCCACTCCGGGAACGACGGCCAGGGCAGCAGCTAGAGGGGCGCCAGTCCCATACAGAAGTGGGAGAAGAGCATGGAAAAGGGTCGAGTGCTGGGCAAGCAGCATTGTTCCCTCTCAGATCCCTCCCCCACATACAATCCCACAATGTGGTGAAATGCATCACCTGTACTGATGAATCCCTAAGGCTCCGCCCCTTACAACGTAACAGGAGTGACAGCTCTATCTAAGACACAGAGGCAAACAAACACAGTAGCCTGTCAAGATGAGGAGACAGAGAAGTATGGCCCAAAAGAGGGAACGGATCAAGGTTCCAGTAGGAGAACTAAGTGACGGGGAGATAGCCAACCTAACAGATGAGGAGATAGACAACCTAACAGATGCAGAATTCCAAACACTGGTGATAAAGATGCTCACAGGCTTGACAGATATGCTTGAGTATGGTAAATGCATAAGAGAATAAGTGAAGGCTATGCTAAGTGAAGCAAAGGAAAATCCACACATAACCAATGGTGAAGAGAAGAAAACTGGGGTTCAGATCAATGATTTGGAACATAATGAAGAAATAAATAGTCAACCAGTACAGAATGAGGAAACAAGAATTGAAAAAAATGAGGAAAGGCTCGGGAACCTCTGGGACAACTTTAAATGTACCAACATCCAAATCACAGGGGTGCCAGAAGGAGAAGAGGAAGAGCAAGAAATTGAAAACTTATGTGAAAAATAATAGAGGAAAACTTCCCAAATTTTGCAAAGGAAATAGACATACAAGTCCAGGAAGCACGGAGAGTCCTGGGCAAGCTGGACCCAGAGGTGACCACATCAAGATACATCATGATTAAAATGCCAGAGGTGAAAAATAAAGAGAGAATACTAAAAGCAGCAAGAGAGAAGTGGAGAGTTGCCTACAAAGGGGTGCCTATAAGACTATCAGCTGATTTCTCAAAAGACACTTTGCGGGCAAGAAGAGATTGGCAAGCAGTATTCAATGTGATGAAAAGCAAGGACCACAACCAAGATTACTCTATCCAGCAAAGCTATCATTTAGAATGGAAGGGCAGATGAAGTGCTTCCCAGACAAGGTAAAGCTAAAAAGCTCATCATGACCAAGCCATTATTATATGAAATGTCAAAGGGACTTAAGATAAAGAAGATCAAAACTATGAACACTAAAATGACAACAAATTCACAACTATCAACAACCGAATCTAAAAAATAGAAACAAAATCCAACTAAGCAAACCAAAATAGGAACAGAATCATAGGTATGGGGACCATTTGGAGGGTTATCAGCTGGGAGGGGGAAGGAGGAGAAATGGGGAAATGGTGCAGGGAGTAAGAAGCATAATCGGTTGGTACAAAATAGACAGGGGGAAATTAAGAATAATATAGGAAAGGGTGAAGCCAAAGAACTTATATGCACAACCCATGAACATAAACTAAGGGGGGGTGGGATAGCTTGAGGGAAGTGGGGTATTGGGCAGAGGGGAGCAAAAGGGGAAAAAATTGGAACTACTGTAACAACATAATAAAATATACTTAAAAAAATAAAAATTAAATTAAAAAAAGATTATTAACGACCAGAGGGGGCTGGCTTGCCATCATAGAATGTTTTCATAGTCAGTGGCTGGGGTAATCAAGTGGGAAGTATGCTTCTTTGAGTCCTGGGAAATAAATTTAACTGGTGTATATGGAGAGAAGACTTTTTGTCTTTAAAGTTCAGGCACCTTTTTTCTACTCTACAACATACTTGTGTTTACTTCAATAGGTAATTATTTTCTCATCTAATAAAACTGATGTTCAGGAAGGTGTACCAGGCTATCCTATGGCTTTGTTTATCCCCTGGCACATCACCAATATCCCCAGAGATTCATGATTCCAGTGTCAGGAGCCCAAGACTAAGGTTATGTCAAGCTTGCAAAAAAGACAGAAAGGGGGAAGGAAAACACTGAAGTGTTGCCAGTCATTTACACTATAGTCTAAATGCACCCCCATTCCTGAGGAAATGTATTAAGGTCAAGAGAGAGGAGAAAGAAGGAGGATCATGATGGGTAAGGGCAGTAGAAGGGACAAAGAGGAGGAAGGGAAGCTGGGATTAGCAAAGTCTGCCTTCACCTCTGCATCTGGCCCAGGGCCAGCCCTGATCCTCTGACATCACTGAGCAAGCATTTGTTACACACCTGCTGGTCCCAGAACATTCCATTCTGAGGCCCCTAGCCAGGAGAAGGCTGCATGGAAGCCCCAGGGAGACCAAGGCCCAGCGGACACCTGATTGGGAGTCCAGGCCACAGTAATTATCAGCTTGGGTGGCTTCCCCTGGACATCCTTTCATCTCCAGGCACCTCTCCCCCTCATTAAGTCTCAGCTCCTGGGCTGCCTGGGCCGCACCCTCCCTCAGAAAGAAAGAGGCCCTGGAAGAAGGTGGCTAGACCCACCCAAAAGGTGACTTACCGGCCAGGCCAGAAACGCATCACAGCTCCTGGCCTTGTGAATTTATCCACAGGACCCAGAGGACGGGTGCTGGAATGTCTTCCTGCCCCCTGCGCTATCTTCACTCTGGCTGCTGCCCTGGCTGTCGGCTGCCTGCCTATCCATTTCTCAGGGCTCTGGGAAGGAGACCAGGCTGAAATCAGAGCAGCCTGTCCAGAGTGTCACCAGGACCACAAGAGCCCTTTCAGTTCAAGATGTCTTCTGGTCTGTTGGGAAGTGATGGGTTCTTATTAACGCCCCTGAGCCTCAGTCTCCAAGGAAGACAGGCAAAGCGTCCACTTATTGAAGGCAAGTTTATTGTTTAGGGCCAACAAAGCCCTTCTGAGGTAAGACTGTGACAAAGCCAAGTGCCTGAGACTCCATCAGACAAGGCCCTCCTGACTGCCCCACCTTCAGATGTAGACTTGCTGTTTTCACTACCATGTGATGCGGCAGATATCTTGGACTCAGTCCTGGGTCCACCTCAGGCGGGCAACACTCATGATTAAGAGGAGTACAGGGGCACTGGGTGTTTCTGTGCCTGGCATTGTGCTAAGGGCTTTATGCGGATCACCTTAATTCCTTCCCATGACAAATATGTGACATTGGTTCCATTATTATCTCCACTGAAAAATGAGGAAGCTGAATGTTGGAGAGCCCAAGGTCCAAGGTCACAGAGTCAGCAAGTAACCAAGTAGGGCTGGTCACAGAACCAGAAGTCTGACACCAGCTGACCCCAAGCCACCCAGCACCTGGTGGGTGGGGATCAGAACCTCCCGGGGGACAAAATGGGCTGCTGAGGCTTCATTTACACATCTAAGGTCAAAGGGCTGGGTCAGGGGCACCATGCAGATACCCTGCCCCAGGTGAGTAGCATGTTGGCCAAAGGCATAAAATAACTCATTCAAAGAGGTTACATTCTCCATTCTCACAGCTCCGAGATCTAAGTCACACACGGGACAGGACCTGAGGCAGGGGCGGAGGAGGGGGAGGCCAAGTCACAGCTGTGCTTGCAGGGGCACAGGGATTCCGGTTAGCAAGGCTGCCCTAAGAATGGAAACCTTCTACCACGTCAGCAGGAAGATGGCCTGCCTCTGCAGAGGCTGTTCTGCTCCTCACTGCACTCACTCCTTTAGTCAACCAAAGCCGGTGGAATGAGCACTATGCACCCTTGACCCCATTTCCCAAATCAACAGTCTCTTCCTGGAGCTGCCTCCGGGGATAGTGAGGTTGTTTGAAATCCAAAATCTGGGTCCTGCAGTCCCTGGACGTCATGCCTCCCCTACTCCCTCATGGTGGCGGCTCCTCATCAGTCAGCGGTGAAAGGCAACACTTCCATTGAAGGTGTAGGGTTGAGTGTGGGGTCCCACAGAATGTGGCCTTCTCTCAACCCCGTATGCAGGTTCCAAGAGAACTGATTTGTGTTCTGCAAAGTCTTTTTGGATATCTTTATAAAAAGAGGATGTGACCTATGTTAGCTGTGCCCTCACAGACATGGGATGAGTGAGGACCTGGGTGGCAAGCAGCCATCCAGAGCTCCCCTTCCTGACTTCTCCTGTCTTTCCTAGTCTTCTCAAGGGGCACAATAGCTTTGTTACGCTAAGTCATCAAAACTGAGCACAGGTCATGATAAGGCTGTACTGAGAACAGGCAGCTTGCTTCTTACTTCTTGATGTGACCTCTCCATAGCCCATGTTCTTATTCGGGGTGATGGTGCTCAAAGTGGCACCTGCTCTCATTACCCCAAAAAACAGGTCTCAGCTAGACTGCGGCCACTCCTCCCTCCTCACCCCTGGCCCCAACAGAGGGCCCTGATGCGGTGCCAGCCTCTCACAGCTCCTCCTGCCTGCTCTGGCCTGACCTTGCCCACCCAAACGCTAGCCCCATCTGCAAACACAAACAGGACAACTTATCTGCATTGCCTAACCAAAGTAAACAGCCCTGCACATGCCTGGTTCCTGCCTTCACCCTGAAGGTCAGCTGCTGGGCCAAAGGTATGCACAGGGATATTTTTTTTGTGACTATTTCCTCCTGGCAAGACTTCTGGATTCAGCTGCTTCAGTTGAGTAGTTACCTAATGTCATCATAGAAACCTAAGTATTGGAGGATCTTGAAGTGGTTATAAAGTCCATTCCCTGCCCCTTTCCCAAACTTTCTACCATTTTCAGAAACCCCATAATTGCCGTGGGCCATACACTGACTCACAACTTTTTCAAACAGGAAGTCTTCCTGAGGTCTAAGTTAAATCCTTCAAGTTTCAGGGTAGCCTGTTCCCCTCTGCTCTTGTCCCTCACATAAACAGAGCCACTGAAGGGGACGCCCATGGCAGGCCTCACCACATAGTCATAGTCATATAGCTAGAAGACACCGTCCTCTCCTCCACGTGTCCGGAAGATGCTGGGCCTGACTTCCCATTCTGACTGTGCCACTAACCAGCTATGTGACCTTGAGCAAATGGCTGAAACTCTCTGAGTCTCAGTTTCCTCATTAGTAAAATGAGGAGGCTAGACTAGAGGGGTTCTTAGGCCCTGTTATAAAGTGAATTGTATCCTATCCAAATTCATATGTTGAAGCCCTAAATAACCTCCCAATCAGACTGTATTTGGAGATAGGGCCTCTAAAAAGGTAAAGTTAAATGAAGTCATTTGGGTGGGGTTCTACTTCATTGGCTAGGATCCTTATAAGAGGAAGAAACACCAGGTCTCCCCCCCCGCCACACACACACACAGAGGAGAAGCCATCTGCAAGCCAAGGAAACAGGCCTCTCCAGGGCTTAACCTGCCAGCATCTTGATCCTGGACTTACAGCCTCCAAAACCGTGAGAACTAATTGTCTGTGAGACTCGATTATGGCACCCCAGGCAGACAGGTCCTTTCCCTGTGCCATCCTGGAGGCGTTTAGATGGCTTAAACCCTGGTGGGAAAATCAGTAACCCCCAATCCCTCCAGAGATTCTGAGCAGAAGCTCTATTTCTGATATCATCTCTGCAGTGAGTTTCTGCTTCTGCAGAGTGTGTTCAGGTATAGATCAATTGGCGTCCTTCACCAACCCCTGCGCATCATCCCTATCTCTACTGACAAAGGGCCCCTGACCCAGAGCCATGAAGAGTAGAAGGGCTAGGGCAACAGAGGCAGAAAGGTAGAATAGTGTACATGTTGTGTGTAGGGGTGGTTTGCTGCATGCTTCTCCTGGGGGCCTTTCCTGTCCCCTCGCTCATCCCTACCTCTAAGTCATCTCTATGACGAGCACTACTAACCCCTTTGAAGTCATGTTTCCTCATCCTGAAGTAGCATCCCCCTCCCAAGGTGACTGGGAGGGTTCCCTACAATGACATGTAAAGCGCTTAGTGTGTGCTTGGGTACATCAATGTTGCATAGATCCCAGTTACCATTATGACTTTCCAAAATGAGCAATGTGGTTTTGGCTGGCCACACCCTACTCAGAGACAATCCTCAGGACATGGGGACAGGGCCTGACCTTGGGTGCCTGCCTAAGCTGAGTTCTCCAACCTTCCAATCAGTTCTGTGAGTCACCAGTACATGACACAACCTGAGCTGGTCCTCATTCTTCGTGACCAGGGACCCAACTACACCCCTGGAGACCCTACTGGCCTATAACCCTTCAGCCCCAACTTCCAGCAGCTCCCCACACACCCTGCACTGCCGCCCCTGGCTTCTGCTCAGGCAGACGTAGCTGTGCTCTTGATCCAAATGACTCCAGCTGCTCCAGGAAGCCCTTTGTTTACCCCCTTCCTCTGCACACACAATATGGGTCCATCAATGCCACTAGGCTCTGGGATCCCTGAGAGGGGGTGGAATCGGATTTTCTTCATCCTTCCCCAGGGTCTGGAGGACAATATGTACCTAACAAATGTTAGTGGATGGTGGACAGACAATGGATGGATGGATGGATGGAAGGATGGATGGACTGAAAGATAATAAAGTACTGTATCTCTGGTTGCCCCTGCTTTCTCTCTCCTTTGAATGATTTTCAGGCTAATTTGCCTAAAGTCTGATTTGGATCACTGCATGACCCAAATAACTTCAGAGGTTGTGCTCTACCTGCCAAATACAGTTCAAACTCTTCAATCTGGAATCTGGCCCCTAACTACTTTTCCAGTTCTTCTCTCCTACTATTCTCCAGCCAAATCATATGAGCTGTTCTCTACACCCTTGTTACTAAGAGTGACCTTCTGTTCTGCAGCATCAGCTTTACCTGGGAGCTTGTCAAAACACTCAAACCCCATCCCAGACCCACCGAATCAGAACCTGCATTTTATCAAGACCTCAGGTGCCTCATGCTCAATGAGAGTTTGAGAATCACTGCTCTAAGGTGTCCCCAAAGCTCCTGCCAGTCATCTGTCAAATCCTGTACAACCTTTAGAGCTCAGCTGGCCTGTGCTCTACTACATGTAATTCCACCCCAGCCCATTTGCCCTAACCAAGCCCACCTAAACACACATACACACACACACACTCGCTGCTTCCTTCCTTGGAATGACCACAGCACTTAGTTTATGCCTCTCTTATTGCAGAGTTCCCATTGTTCCTGAGGTCTAAGCATTTGAAACTCAACCCTCTGTTGTATATTACAAAGATCTGGCGAATAAGGACCTTATTAGTCTATTTCATCCCATACTGTGTCTCAAAAGATGCCTTGCACCTAGCTAGCACTGGATAAATGCATTTAAAGATGAACAGATTATTAGAGGAAGGAACAAATGAAGGTCAGGTTCTTAACACAGGATGGTCCACAGAGTCGCCAGTGGTGGCAGCTGCCCCCGGCACCCCAGATTAAGAGTTCTACATGCTTGTTCCTGGCTTTCTTCCCTGGAACAGTGGAGAGTTTTTCCAGCCTCCCACCCCACCCCACTCCACATCCTGGAGTGACAGGAAGTGAGACACAGCCTGTGGTGGCACAGGACCCTTTGGAGGCTGCCTGGCTTCTCACCCATGGGTATGCTGGGAAGGAGAGGAGATCTAACTTGTTGGAGAAGCACAGCAAAGCCTGAGCTGTATCAGCAGTACTGAGTCCAACCTCTTTGGCAGTCAGTTCCAGTACTGGAATGTCAGGACACACTCAGACTTCTGACCTCAGTGAACTCATGCTCAATCTCCTTGGGAAGCCTTTCTGGATGCCCTGACCCAACTACCCCTTTCTCAAGCCCCTCGCACTTAGTACTTGGGTCTTCTCTGTATTATGTTGCATGGTGAAAAACAGAATGCTGTCTCTTAAGATCAGGAACAAGGCATGGACATCCTCTCCCACCACTTCTACTGATTATTGTTCTTGAGATTCTAAGCAGTGCAGTTAGGTATGAAAAGGAAATTCAAGAGTCCTGACAGGTGGTTCAGTTGACTGGGTATCACCCCATAAAGCAAAAGGTCGCCAGTTTAATTTCTGGTCAGGGCACATGCCTGTGTTGCAGGTTCGGTCCCTGGTCAGGGTGCATGCAACAGGCAACAGATCGATGTTTCTCTCTCACATCAATGTTTACCTCCCTCTGTTTCACCTTTCCTTAGCCTAGCTCTAAAAATAAATAAAGAAAATCTTGAAAACAAAAGAAAAGGAAATTCAAGACATCCAGATTGGAAAGCAAGAAGTAAAACTGTGTTTACAGGTGACATTATCCTGTAAGATGAAAAATCCTCAGGAATTCACAAAACAACTACTAAAACTAATTAAAGGGCTGAGTAATGTCAATGAAAAAAAAATTGCATTTCTATATATTAGCAATGAACAATCTGAAAACAAAATTAAAAAATAATTTCATTCACAATAGCTCACAAATAATAATGAAATTCCTATCGAAATCCCAGCAAAAGATTTTTAGACATGGATAAGCTTATTCTAAAATTTATATGAAAAGACAAAGGAACTAGATTAACTAAAACAATCTTGACAAAGAAGAATAAAGTGAGAGGAATCCCTACCTGGTATCAAGGCTTACTATAGAGCTACAGTAATCAAGACAGTGTGGTATTAGTGGAGAGAGAGACACAGAGATCAGTGGAATGGAACACGGAACCCAGAAAAAGACCCATGCAGTATGTTGTGTGGTTTTTCGAAAAAGCAGAAAAAGCAAGCCCATGGAAAATGACAGCCTCTTTAACAAATGGCACTGGAGCAACTGAACATCCATAGGCAAAAAAAAAACAAAAAAAAACTTCAACGTACACCTCACATCTTACACCAAAATTAACTCAAAATGGATCACAGACTTAAATGTAAAATGTAAAATTATAGGACTTCCAGTCAAGATGGCAGCATAGGTAAACGTGGCTCGCCTCCTTACACAACCACATCAAAATTACAACTAAATTATAGAACTACTATCATTCAGAACTGTCAGAAATCAATTTGAATGGAAGTCTGACAACTATGGAATTAAAGAAACCACATCCATTCAGACTGGTAGGAAAGGTGGATATGCAGAATGGGCTGGTCCCATACCCACATGTGGTGGATAAAAATTAGGGAGGGTTATCTCAGGAGTGAGGAGTCTCAGCTAAATAACAGGCCCATCAGCCCAGGATTCCACTGACAGGAAGATAAGCCCCCACAACTTCTGGCTGCAAAACCCAGCTGGGATTGAATCAGTGCAAGAAACTTTTTGAGTCCCAAGCAGTTCCTTTTAAAGAACTCACACATGAACTTACTCAGACTCACCCCCTCTGAGCTCCAGCACCAGGGTAGCAGCTTGAAAGGCACCAGTGGCACACAGGGAGGACCTGAAGTATCTGGCATCAAGGCGAAAGCTGAGGGATGGCTTTCTCCCAGACAGAAAGGTGGGCAGAGCCGCAGAGCCACAGAGCCAGCAGGCAGGTGCCACACCTGAGATTCCATCAGCCTGGCTAACACTGTTTGCCCTGCCCTGGCAATCCTGTGAGGCTCCATCCCACCTAACTTATAGCTGTCAACAGTACCTTTTCCATACGAATGGCTGGTCTTGGCTCA